>NC_135532.1:104498661-105123661 GCF_045843805.1 Urocitellus parryii
GTTTGTGTTCTTGAGGGGGTAATAATTATTAATTTTATTAAATCTTGACCCTGGTATTCACATCTTTATTTAACATTCACTGTGTCAAAATGGGAAATGGGCCTAAAGCCTATTCCTGCATTCCAAAGTGTGGTTCAGTATTTGTCTTCAGTTGAAAGCCGAATTAATCTCTTTTTTTCCTAGAGGAAACAGACTTACTTAAAAGAACTATTGAGGGGCTGGGGATGTGGCTGAAGTGGTAACACACTCGCCTGGTATGCGTGCGGCCCGGGTTCGATCCTCAGCACCACATACAAACAGAGATGATGTGTCTGCCGAGAACTAAAAAATAAATATTAAAAAAAAAAAAAAAAGAACTATTGAGAGACTGTTTTGACTTGACCCTTTTGGCAGATATTTTCTCAAAAGGAAGAGTTTTAAAGAAAAACACTCATATTATTTGTTGTCAATGATTAAACTAGTTTTTAAAACTAGTTTTTAAGTAAAAATTAGATTTTTAAAATCTTGAATTGACCCACCATCTCCAGTGTGACAGCTTCCTAATGCCTAAGGATATTTCTGATGAGATAACAATGTCAATAATATCAATTAAGAAAGTGTAAATAATATTATATTGATAAAATGTATCAACATATGGAGACCTGCTTAATCCACTGAACCAGTATTTTTCAAATGACCAATATATGTTACAGTGGAGTCATAAATAAGTAAAAGATCGATTTGTAGTATTAGATAGACCAATGGATTTTAATATAGCTGTGGAAAATTGACATTTTCCTTTGTAGTTCAGATTCTACATTACAGCTAGCCTCTAAAAACCTGCCAGTTGTCCCATTTTGATGTAGTATTGAAGAATAAACAATTATCCAAAAAGGAGGGTCACCTTGTCAAGTAAATAGTGTTATTCAATACTGTGAGGGAAATGGTGGCAACAAAAAGTGGGACAGTGGGAGTTCACGAAGGTTGAAGTAAGGAAGCGTTTGAATCATACAGAAATTGCCATTTGAGCAGAGGCCTGGAGGGGTGGGAATAAGTTATGCCGAGGGTTTGGGCTGGGAAAGACCTAAGGCATGAGCACCGTAATGAGAGTAATAGAGTCTTAGGCCATTAGAAAACTTTTGGCTTTTTCCTGAAGTAGAAGGAGACATTGCAAGACCTAAAGGCTGACCCTGGCTACTGTGTTAGAAGAGCCAACACCTGGGGCAAGGGTAGAAGTAGGGAGATGATTAGCTTTCAGTAATCCAGATGAGAGATAATGGAGGTTTTTACTGGGTTGGAGGTACTAGACATTGTGCTTGAATTCTTAAATTTTGAAAGCAGAGTTAAAATTTGTGACTTATTGTACATAAAGTTTTAAGGGAAAGAAGATGCAAGAAAAACTTACACGTTCTTAGTTAAGGCACTTGGAAGAATGGAATTGCTGTCAACCAAGATGGGTATAATTGCAGAGGGAACAAACAAGGTTGGGAAAAGGAGAGATTGATTACCTTTAGATGTGGTAAATTTGAGAAGTAGCAAGGTCCAGAAGGCAATTGCTTAGGTGGATGTATTTAGTGTGGAGGCCAGGAAAAAGATCTGAACCTGAGATACATTAAGTAATCATTAGAACATGATGGCGGCATAAGCTTGGATGATGTCATTAAGGGAATGAGTATAGAAGATTTCAGAGGATTAACCTCCGTGGACTCCAGTAAAAGAAGTTCGGAGAGGAGGAACCAGTAAAGTAGAAGAGGTGACCAAGAAAATGTGGAGTTTTGAAGTCCAGATGAAGCATGCTTTCAGTGTCTAGGAAGGTGTGAGTGATGAACTTTCAAATGTCACTGTCATTTCAGGTGATGTCTGAGAACTCTTAGTATTGAATTTGACAATGGGGCACCTTTGGTGATTTTGATTAGCTGTTTCCATGGCAAGTCTGATTGAAGTGAGAGAAATTGGAGACAAAAAGTAGACAATCGAGATTTTTTGCAGTGGAGAGCAAAGAAGCAAGCAGTAGTTACAGAGGAGGTTTACTTTAACACTAATTTTACCACATTCCCTCAGTGGGTTTTGTTTCTGTAGTGGATTTTTTACTCCTCAGTCTGATGGTGGGTTTTGTCCTGAGTGAAGGCTGTATGATAAGATTTCCTTCTGTGCTTCCAATTTTATCAGTGATGGTAACTACTAATACAGTCTTTGATATTAGGTCTTGATTTTGCTGTAACAGTTAAAATAGGAATAGCTTCTTAATTTTTTCTGCATCAGAAATACTGCATGTACCTTTTTAAATAGGCTTTTATTTTCAGCAATTCATGTTAATTTGTCAAATGATAGAAAATGTCCTTCGCCATTTCAAAAATTAGTATTTTCTTGCTGAAACACAAATACTTAAGGGAAAATGCTTTTAGTAAGACTTCCTTAATTTTTACAGGATTTTAGAGACAGACCACATGTTACAAGATCTAAAACTCCTTAAGTTTGGCTAACATTTTAATGAAATCTTTAATGTTATTCCATAGTTTGATAAATGCCTTAGCTAGTAAATTGTAATGGAGTATTAAAAGTCCTTTAAAGACAAAGAGAAGCTGCATCCAGTAGTTCAGTGATTTGGGGCTGTCCAGCAGATAGAATTTTATGTCTGCACACTTAATTTAGGGATTCCTGACTTTTGACATCATGGTTGAAATTGACATTGCTTGTTATTTTGTGTTTAGTGAACGGTTCTCTTGCCTGTCTCCCCACCCCCAGCCGCTGCCCCCTGTGCTGCAGTCACTTGTGTGGGAGAACTCTTTGAGACCTCTAGTATTTTTATTTGTTATGAGATCTATTTGCATAAGGTCTCCCAGGCTCCACTTTCCTACTGGGGATTGAATCTGTGGTTCTCTTCCCTGAATTACATCCTAGATCTCTTTGATTTTTATTTTGAGACAGGGTCTTGCTGCTTGCACTTGCCATCCTCCTGCCTCAATACAGATATGTCACACTGCACCCTGCTGCACAAGGTTACTTGGGGGTTTATGTTTTGTTTGTTTGTTACCAGGGGTTGAACTCAGGGACACTCATTCACTGAACCACAATTCCAGCCCTATTTTGTATTTTATTTGGAGACAGAGTCTCACTGAGTTGCTTAGTGCCTCAACAGTAGGACTGGCTTTGAACTTGAGATCCTCTTGCCTCAGCCTCCCAAGCCGCTGGAATTATAGATGTGTGCTACCTTGCCCAGCCCACACAAGGTTTTTTATGTTTTTTTTTTAAACCATTTCTTGGTTACACTGTGTTTAGTTTAAACAAAAAAAAAAAAAGTTGTTGATGGACCTTGATTTTATTTATTTATAAGTGGTGCTGAGAATGGAATCCAGTGCCTCCCACATGCCAGGCAAGTGCACTACTGCTCAGCCCCAGCCCCTTGGTTACCTCTTTACTCAAGAGGGGCTGAAAGTATTTAAGAAACTAGGCTGCTGGCATGCCTTGATCTCCATTTTATACAATCAGCAATAAGTAGATGAAACACTTGTAAATTCCTACAGAACTAACCACACTCCCAAAACTTTGGTTTAATTAGCTCTACATAAGCTGAAAGTGTATCTATTTTCCAATAATTTACTGAAGTGACATGATTATTTCATGGCACAATTTGGCAACATGAAAGTCTTAATAGTTCTAAAATATCTTATAAATGTTTAGTGATAATCATGTTAAACAGTTCTTTAATAATCTATGGAATCAGTACGTAGTGCTAGCCTGGAGGAAAGCAAGACCAGTTAAAACACGAGAAATGATGAGGGCTGCTTTGTGGCACTTGCAGTGGGGGTGGTGAGAATGGTGAGATGGGCAGAGAACGCGTGGCCAGCACGGCTTCAGGCTGGCGAAACTTGGAGGCTGCTGTGTGCATTGTTGCTCTCACTGGAGACTGTTGGTGATTTTAGGGTTTTTTTGGCCAGTCTTCTTGATTGCAGTTTTTTCCCCTTGATTCTGGATTCCTTTTCAGCCTCACTACGTTCTATGTAGTTCTAACTTGTTTTTTAAAAAATGTTATTGATTATGTGTGAAGAGTTTGCTTATTGTAAACAACATAAAATATTTAAATTAATATTCATTGTTATGAAACTTTCTTTGTCGAAGTGAATAAAACTAATGTTAAATACTATGGGGTTTTTTTTTGATACAGAATTTTTTCTATTTTTATTTCTATTTTTTATTTTTTGCAGTGCTGGAGTTTGAGCCTAGGACCTACCTGTACATGTAGGCAAGTGCCATACCACTGAGCTACATCCTCAGCGCCCCTCCCCCCGCCTTTTAAAAATATTTTTTTAGTTGTCAATGGATCTTTATTTATATGTGTTGCTGATAGTTTAACCCTGGGCCTCACATATGCTAGGCAAGTGCTCTACCACTGAGTCATGACTCTAGTCCCCCTCAGCCCTTTTTAATTTTATTCTGAGACAGGGTCTCTTAGTCCCTGACTGGCCTCCAATTTATAATCTCCTGTGTTAGCCTCCCACATAGCTGAGAGTAGAGGCATCTACTGGAACACCATCTACTGGAACACCAGTTCCAGTCTTTGTCATTACATATTACTTGCTTGGCTTAGAGTAATTGTCCTGTCCTCATCCAATAGATTCATTTAAATAAAAAATATATATTTAATATTTTAGTGGTGTTCTTGTTCATTTAAATGTAAAGTTGAGAATGCATTGTCCTTGCCTTTCAGTTAAGTAGCACGCTGATTTAATCTTTTGCACTAAATTGATCACCCCATAAAAATACCTCTTATAGTTGACACAGTATGTGTGATAAATAACAATACAGGACAGTTTTTTTCCCTGCCCTTCCTAATCAGTAAGATGCCAGGGTGGAAATGGTGAGAAGTGATCCAGATTCTAGATTGTGTTCTGGATCAAACATTATTTACATACTTACTGTACGCAGCACTTTTTCTTAAAATTTCATGTGAGCTTTCATTGAGTCCCAGAAACATCAATCAACTACATATTTTCCAGTTTAAACTCTGTGGTGATTTTAAAAATGGATAGTTATAATTTTGATAAAAAATGTTTTAAAAAATATACATATGCATGAGGTAAGCTGACCAAAGATAATAAAAACTATATTCCCCAGTGCCCCATCCCACTTCTGCTTCCTAGTAGAAATATCTTATAACTCCTAACCTGTTTTGGAATTTTCTTTCATGCGTCTAAATATGCTCTATTGCCCCCCCTCCCTTTCTTTTTTTGATTTCTAGTACTAGGGATTTAACTCAGGTACACTTTACCATTGAACTACAGCCCCAGCCCTCTTTATTTATTTTATTTTATTTTTAACATTTATTTTTTAGGTTAGATGGACACAACACAATGCCTTTATTTTTATGTGGTGCTGAGAATCGAACCCGGGTCCCGCCCATGCTAGGCAAGTACTCTACCACTAAGCCACAATCCCAGCCCCTCTCTTTATTTTTTTGAGACAGGATCTTACTTGGTGAGGCTGGCCTCCTGCCTTAGCTTCCAGAGACTCTGGGATTACAAACATGTGCCACCACCTGGCTCTATTACTTTTTTTTTTTCCCCAATTTATTTGTAACCTATCAACTTTCTATTCTGGTAGATAAGGATTTTCTTAAGTTATATTGCACTACTGACATTTCCCCCTTCTTTCCACCTTTGAATATATAGCTAGTTAAAATGTGATCTGTTTTTTGTTGTTGTTGTTGTTAATTGAAGTCAGTGCTTATTTTAGTTTTGACAGTGCAAATACAACTTAACTCTAGAGCTAAATTATGTTCTGTTGACTTTTTCTTTCTTGAGTAACTTCTTTTCCTTCCCCACCTTCAGAGGTAGTTTCACCTATTTAAAACATTTTCTTAAATGTGGAAGTATTCATTCTCGAATATTTATTTTCATGTGGTTATATGTTAGTTTATCTTCATGAAGATCTTTTTTTTTTTTTTAAAGAGAGAGAGAGAATTTTTTAATATTTATTTTTCAGTTCTTGGCAGACACAGCATCTTTGTTTGTATGTGGTGCTGAGGATCGAACCCGGGCGGCACGCATGCCAGGCGAGCGCGCTACCGCTTGAGCCACATCCCCAGCCCAGTTTATCTTCATGAAGGTCTTTGTCATTCTGAAATATGATATCCCAGGACCATTAGTATTGGCTGTTTCTGAGCCTAGCATTTCACTTCCTTTTGTGGG
Organism: Urocitellus parryii; assembly: GCF_045843805.1. NCBI lineage: Eukaryota > Metazoa > Chordata > Mammalia > Rodentia > Sciuridae > Urocitellus > Urocitellus parryii. The sequence continues at coordinate 104,504,829 of NC_135532.1, forward strand.
CACTTTCTCTTGAGCCTGGGTTATTTTTTCTTGAGTCCAATTATGTCCTCTTTTTTAGTTTATTCTCTTAATTTGTTCTTTTAATTAGCTGTATAAGAAAAGGGCACAAGGTAGGCAATTGCTAGAATATATCTTTGTCTGCAGGTATATGCTAAATTGCCAAGGTTGGCCTTGAACTTGCTATCCTCTTGTCACAGCCTCCCGAGTCCTTGGAGTTGGAAGTGTGCACTGCTGCACCTGGCTTAGTGGTTTGGCATTCAATATACTTCTTAATCCTGAGCTTGGAAATTTTTGTGTTCCTGTGTTCTTCAGAGAATTAGGCTTCTGCCCTGGAATATAGTTTTACCCATCAGGTGTGTGTGTATCTGTCTCTGTGTTCCATTTCTGTCTCCTGACCCCACCCGACCCCATCCTGGCCCCTGCCCATATACCTCTCCCTTTCCTCCTCTCCATTCTGTAAAGGAAATGTACACCTAGGCATCCTGCCTTTGTTGTGCAGCTTGTCAGCCTATTCTCTGTTAGTTCTTTGCTTTATCTCTATCTGCAATATGTGGTTCCCTTGATCTGGGATTTTGAGTGGCAAAACTGTTTGCTGCTTTTTGACATTTCCCTCTGCATGCCTTTCTCTTTACTAAGGCCCTTTCCATTGGCCTCACTGAAATCCTGTGTCTGCTGATTTTTTCTGGCATTCTCTGATGTGGGGGCATATTTCTTTAGAAGTTGAGATTTTCAACATGGAAGAGAGATAAATCAAGGAGGTTAATCCTGTTTTCAAAAACCGGAATTTTAAATGAATAGTGAAGTAATTGTTTTGTTTTCTACATCAATTCTGATGATTTTGTTTTATATAATAATTACTTTAAAATAGCAGCATGAGAAATACCAGAATGCCACCCCTAAACTGCACATGGATTGCATTTTATAATGTGGAACTGCTTCAGGACAACCCAAGTGTTACGTACCGATCTCTATACAGTTAAGATCCTCATTATGTGTCTTTTATTTGTGGATGTAAATATTAAGTTTATTAAATGTTTCACATACTAAAAAAAATTCAGCCAGGGCGCAGTGGCACACGCCTCTAATCCCAGAGGCTCCGGAGGCTGAGATAGGAGGATCTCAAGTTCAAAGCCAGCCTCAGCAAAAGCAAAGCTCTAAGCAACTCAGTGAGACCCTGTCTCTAAATAAAATGTAAAATAAATAGGGGATGTGGCTCAGTGGCTGAGGGCCCCTGAGTTCAATCCCTGGAACCCCTCCCACCAAAAAAAAATATATGTATATGTATTCAGCTCCAGGTAGTTCATATGTTAGCAATTCCTATTAGTTTTCACAGAGTTTGGGATTTCTTTTTTAGATTCATCATACTACCATTTACGTGCAATGAAATCCACCCTTTAGATGTACAGTTCATTGAATTTCAGCAAATCTATAAAGTCCTAAAGCTACTACTGTAATAAAAATGTAGAACATGCCAAGAATTCCCTCATTCTTTCTGCGGTCAGTTCCTCCCTCCTCCCCCACCCTGTGGTAACCTCAGATCTCATTTTGTTCCTATAGTTTTGCCTTTTCAAGAATGTCAGAAAATTAAAGCCTTTTTTCAATTTACATGATTCTTTTGAGATCCATCCAGGTTGTTACTTTTGTAGATTAGTATTCCATTGCGTAGATGTACCACAATTTATTTGTCCTTCACCAGTTGATGGACATTTTTTAGCTGTTAAAAGTAAATCTGCTATAAACATTCATGGTCAGGTCTTGGTGTAGAAGTAATCTTCATTTCTTCTAGGTGAGTCCCTAGGAGTGAGATTACAGAGTTGTGTGGCAGTTGTATGTTTTAACTCTGTAGAAAAGTTATTGCATTTTCTAAAATGGGTGTATCATTTTGCTTTCCCACCTGCAGTGTGCAAGATTTCTAGTTGCTCTTTATCAGCACTTGGTATTGTGAGTTTTTTTAATGTTAGCCATCGTGGTTTCATAGCTCTTTATGGATTTGCTTTGCTTTTCCCAGATGACAGCTCTCTTTACTTACATCCATGTGTATCATTGGTAAATGTTAAATCTTTTTTTTATTGAGTTATTATCCAGTTATTCATGTTTCTGAATACAAGCACTTTATCAGGTATATGATTTTATGATTTTCAAATAATTTTCTTTTCATCTTTAGCTTGTCTTTTCATTTTGATGAAGTCCAAATTTGATTTTTTTTAATGATTCGTTTATGCTTTTTTGGTAATTAAGAAAGCTGTTTCTTACCCAAACTGAAAAGATTTTTTCTTCTAAGAGTGTTAATAGTTCCATGTTTTTACATTTAATTCTCGGATTCATTTTGAATTAATTTTTAGATATGGTGTGAAGTGTAAGGTCAAGTTTTATGTTATGAATCCATGTCCTCTAATGTTAGTAGTTTTGTTGTGTAAAGTTTTCACTCTTAGATCAACAGCATACAGTTGGTTTCTATTTTCTTGGTGATGTGTACTGTTACATCATTCTTTATCTCATTTAATGCATTTTTTATTTTAAATTTTATTTGTAGTGCTACTGCTGCCATGCCTGCTTTCCTGGTACACTGCATATCTTATAGGTTTAGATGGGTATTTAGTTCTGGGGGTGGGTTTGTTTAGTGTATTCCTTGCTGCTTCCTTCAATGCCCTCATGGAGGTCCATGGTAACCTCTGGCTCTCAGTGTTTTGTTTGACTGCAGTGAGAACTGTGCTGAGTCACCATCCTCTGTGGTTAGAAAGCAGTTCTCAGCGCTTCACTGGGTAGCTAGTATGATATGTTAAAAGAAAAATGTTAAAGAAAAATATGCTCCATTCTTGTCTTAAAAGGAACACTTAAATGGCTTACCAGTCTTTTTAACATGTTTAATAATTTCTTAAGAGCTTTTATTTGGTGTTTTTTTTTTTTTGACCATCAGTCTTTTTAAAGTGGATTTTTTTTAGCTGAGTGTACGTATCTTCCATAGATTTCCGCATTTTAACCTAACACATACTGATTGTGAAGCTTGCCTGATGGTTTTTGTAGGTGAAATATTTCTGAGTATTTCACTGTAGGAAGAAACACGTATACTTATCCATCAGTGACTTATTTCTTGAGTTTTAAATTCAAGAAAACCATTTCTTTAGTTTTAAAAAAAACATTTGAAAGATAGGATATACTTCAAATAATGGTCTTGGTTTCAAGAGAGCTACAAGTCGTACAAGGGCAAGGAGTTCTAAATCATCAACCCTGAGAAGATATTCAAAGGTGTGATGTGATATGACTTACTGGTGAATTATAGTAAAAGCACCTATGATTTGAAATCTTCTTTAGCTAATTGTGTTTTTGGGTAGTAGTAAGCTCAGTTCCTTGTAGCAGTTTATGGTGTTTATATGCAGTTAAATAAATGAAACTTTAAAACATCATTTAGGGGCTGGGGATGTGGCTCAAGCGGTAGCGCGCTCGCCTGGCATGCGTGCGGCCCGGGTTCGATCCTCAGCACCACATACAAACAAAGATGTTATGTCCGCCAAAATAAATAAATAAATATTAAGAAAAATTCTCTCTCTCTCTTTCTCTCACTCTTTCTTTAAAAAAAAAAAAAAAACATCATTTAGTCTTCTAAAATCATTAAAAATTTTAAAGTTCAGTAGGTTGGCAGAGCTTCGGGCCCTGGGGTACAGCACTGGAGTGTGTCCTGATAAGAGATGGGTTTCCTTCTCCTGTCTTGTAGATGTGGCGGCACAGTGGGAGCCATTCTGACATGTCCACTGGAAGTTGTAAAAACACGGCTACAGTCATCTTCTGTGACACTCTACATCTCTGAAGTTCAGCTGAACACCATGGCTGGAGCTAGCGTCAACCGCATCGTGTCTCCTGGACCCCTCCATTGCCTAAAGTGAGAGCACAGTACTTGTGATGCTTTTAGTCTGTTTTTCTGTGATTCCCATGTTTATATTCTGTCACGTTTTAAAAGATTTTTTTTTACAAACTTAGTGACAGAAATAATTCATTAGAAATAATAATCCCTAATGGAATAGAATAGGTTTTACATAGGTAAAGTTGAGTTTATAACTGAAAACCTTGTGTGTCTCCCTTATCAGCTCACTTGGATTTAATCTGTTTGAACTTAGTTCAGTAGTGTTTATTTTCTAGAAGCAAATAAGCTCATTCATTGTGTTTACTTTTGCTACCAAAAGATTTCATCACACTTAACTTTTTCAAACTTGGTTATTTAAGTGCGTGAATAGGTAGAATAAAATGGTTAACAATTTTGAATTAAAATACCATGTTTACAGATAAATTCTTCTGATCACTAAGTATTTTAATATGACCTTGATAGTTATTATCACTTAATATTAAAATTTTTCCTTGATACATTTTTTTTGTTGTTGTGTTTTTCAATAGTTGTGCTTTCTCTTCTCACAGGAACTTTGGAGAATCCCTCTGGGCTCTGTTTCAGTTTCTCAGTTTTTTAAACCCAAAAGCTCTTTATGTATGATTTTTCAATCCTCATAGTAACCCAATAAAGAGATACTGTTTACCTTTATTTACTGTTGAAAATTTGGATGAATGAGAAAAATACTTTCTGGTCTCACAGTTAGTCATCTGCCACCACTGGGCTCTGAATGAGAAGTCTGGCCTCAGCTCAGGTGCTTGCACTCAGCTGCCTTTGAGAGATCTTTCTTAAGCATAGAGATGTTTGTGAGTCACTTAACTTACCTAGTCTGTTAACTCTGAATTAAAAAAAACTTTCTGCTCTCTGTCTAGTCATTACAACCTCCTTATGTGGGGCATGGTGGTGTGTGCCTGTAATCCCAAAAACTCAGAGGTTGAGGCACGAGGATTGCAAGTTCAAGGCCAGACTTAGTAACTTAGCAAGCAAGACCCTGCCTCTAAGTACAAAGGCCTGGGAATGCAGCTCGGTGGTAGTAAAGTACCCTCATTTCAATCCCAGGACCAAAAAAGTAAATAAAACAATGAGGTCTTTTATACAGTTAGTATTCTGTATAGGAAGTGTTAACTGAGTGGAGGAGAAGTGATAGCAGTCAAAAACTCCAGTCCCCTAAAAGGTGTTAGGATGATAGATTTTTGCCATAATACTTCACTGGAATGGTTGGATACCATCATACTGTAGTACTAAGTGTTTTGTTCAATATTGAGTAAAAGCCTCAAAACCATTTTTTTTTTAGGAATTTACATTTCTAATTAAGAATTGAATATTCTGTTAAAAATAAAAATATTAAAATGAGAAGATTGAGACAAGAGTAGCATAAATATATAAAAATCTTCTTTAGAAAAGAATCTGAATTGAGTTCTTTTTATTATTGCTAGTAAATTGATTGCCAGTCTTCAGCACTTTGTGCTGTTTCTTAAAAAAATAGATTTTTATAAGTAAGGAAAACTAGACAGAAATGCCTAACATAATACAAACAGATTTAGGTTCTAGCTTTGCTATATAAAATAAATGAAGCACCAGACCTAGAATGTTTCTAATGTAATTTTTGTCTTTTTTAGGGTGATCTTGGAAAAAGAAGGGCCTCGCTCCTTGTTCAGAGGACTAGGCCCTAATTTAGTGGGGGTGGCCCCTTCCAGGTAAGAAAAATATAAATTCAGATTAAGTAGAATTATGGCAGTCTTTCTTGTTTCAGGGTATCTGGATTTAAATCATTTATATACAGTTAACTGCAGTTTTTAGTGTTTTGGGGAAATATTATCGATGGTCTTATAGTGGGGAAATAAAGAAGTATGACATAACATACCTAGAATTTTGAGAAACATTGTTTCTAAATAAGAGTTGTAAATTTTTAAATTCCATGAATGGACCTGAGATTTCAGGTGTTGGAGGAGATATTCAAAGTTGAAAATAGGGGAAGATAATATGTATATTTGTTTTGGATTGAATAAGAGATGGTGAATTAGTAATGTTTGTTTAAAAAAAAAATCTATAAATTCCCTTAGAGCTAGTGGCTATGTATTGAGTTCTCCCAGGACAATAATTATACCCTCTTAATGACCTTTGGGAGTCGGAAGAATTTTTTTTCTTGTTGTGGGAAATTGAAAATCTATGCAGAGTTAAGGCCATAAACTACTGATACTTTGTAATAGGTGTTGGTAGTTTTCTGAATTTAACTAAACCCGTTCATAAGCTTTTTAAAAATGCATCCCTTGAACCTAAAATATGTCTTTCAAATTTTTCTGCTTCAGATGCTACCCTATTCTGTACTCCACTTGAAGTTAGTTCTCCTTTCTGATTATACAAATAGAAGTTGAGCTTCAAAGAAACAAGATGGCATCTGTAGAATCAGAGAGCTATAAAGGGTTCAGGGCTTAGAACAGGATTGAAGAAAGGAATAGAAAGTCTAAAACAAGAAAATCTGTGCAGCATTGAAGGTCAGTAAGATGCCTACAGTACCTACCATAGTAAGGAAGGCCCAGTGAAGGGAGATCTGAACACAGTCAAGGTGGTAAGGATATCAGTGTGGGGTAAGAGTGATCATCTGAAAGGTTATGCAGATTGCACCAGGTGGAGGTACAAAAGGACCTCTCAGTGAGATCTTTGTGAAGCAGTCTTTGCACCAAGTTCAAAAGACAACAATTAAAGGAACTTAGCAATAAGAAAAAGAAAATTGGGAATTCTAAAACTAAGCCTTTTTTTGGCTTCACTAACAAGCCAAACAAATAGTTCCATTTCCTATTAAAGAAACCATAAAGATCTGGAATATTACTTTATCATTTCTCTGATGCCATTTTATCTTAGGTTGACTTCTTTCATGATGTAAGACGTCCAAAGTTCCTATTTAGAATGAGCAGGAGCACAACAGCTTTCTGAATCTAAATCTTGAACCAGATTCATGTCTAATTACTTACTGGATTTCAGCTTTTTTTTTTTTTTTTTTTTTTTTAGGAAATTATTCATTTTGCATCCTTCTTGTTTAAAAAAAAAAAAGCATTATAGCATCGAATTTGACTTTCCATCTTAAACATATTGTCTATTACCCTGTTTCCCTTCCCATACACTAATTTTCCTCATAGATAACCATCATTAACAATAGTTTGGTGTATAGCTTCCCAGTAATTTTTCTGGGTTATCATATGCATAAAAACATTTGTAAAATTAAATGTATAATTATCGCCTATATAAAATCGAGCTCATACTATTCAACCTAATTTGTGTTGAAGCTCTTTACGTGTTCTGTGGGTGACATTTTCTTTTTTATTATATAGTATGACTGCCCCCTCATTAATAAGCATTCCCTCAGAGATACACGTTAAAAGATTATTTTTAGATTTTAATATAAAAAACAGTGTTGTGGAGCTGGGTGAAGTATTGCACACCTAAACCAAACTTCTCACGAGGCTAAGGCAGGAAGTTCATATGTTCAAGAATAGCCTAGGCAACTTAGAGCAAGGCTATAGCTCAGTGGTAGAGTCCTTGCCTACCATGTGCAGTTCAGTCCCCAGTGTGGTAGGTGGGGAAAGTGGTATTATAAATGTAGAACCTTTGAGTACTTAAGCAAGTATATTCTTTCAAGATGTTTACCCTGAAGTAGAACTTCTGCATAAAATGGCATATGTACATTTAAAACTAGAGAATACTGTTCATTTGCCTTCTGAAAAGGCATACCATATTTTTATTATCAAATAGTGAATCAGTTTTTCTTTTATCCACAATCTTACCAATTCTGGCTACTGACCATCTTGTTAATACTTGCCAGATGAGCTAAATATGATTTTTTTTCTGTTTTAATATATCCTTGTTTAATTTTTGATGCAGCAGCACTCTCATTCTTTTTTTTTTTAATAGCTACTTTTTTTGAGAGAGAGAGAGAGAGAGAGAGAGGGAGAATTTTTTAATACTTATTTTTTAGTTTTCGGCAGACACAACATCTTTGTTTGTATGTGGTGCTGAGGATCGAACCCGGACCGCACGCACGCCAGGCGAGCGCGCTACCGCTTGAGCCACATCCCCAGCCCTCTCATTCTTAATACTTGACATTTCATAGCTCTACTGTGAATTGCCTGTATGTATTCCATACTTATTTCCTCATTAGGGTCTTTTTTTCCTTATTCATTTCTAGGAATGAGATGTTTGTTCTACTTCACAATTTAGCATCAAGTGTATACTGTTTTTTTTCTTTCTTATAAAGTATAATTTTTTTTAATTGTTAATTTCCCTTTATCCTTAACCACATTTAAAAAGATGTAACAGTGAAACTTTGCATTTGTACTTATCTGTTATTTATCTGTTATTTATTATTAATTAGGACTGTTGAGAAATAGGATATAGGAAATAGAAAGCAAATAATTCTATGCCTGGAAAGTTAAACACTGGGGATGTAAAAAGTCAAAGTATGTTAATGGAAAATATTTACAAATTTAACAGAATGTTCACAAACATTGACAAACACATCCCAATCTGATGGGGTCATTTCACTTGTGGGGCTGGGGTGTAGTTCAATGTAGAGTTCGTGCCTCTCATGCCTGAGGTCCTAGGTTCAGTCCCCAGCACTGAAAATAAAAGAATACTGTGAACTATTCTGTATGTTATAGCTAAGACTATGCTATATTAAAATTTTTAGCAAGTACTTTAGTGATACTCTCCTTTCCCCACCAAAAAGTTACACTCAGTTGATACTCAGCTCAGTTAGGTGACCTTACTTCTTTAGCCTTAGTCTTGCACAAACCTCACAATCATGCACGGGGTTTCCAAGCATAAAAATCTTGTACAAATATTTTTGTTCCAGTTAGTCAATTTCTTTTTCTTTTCTTTTTTTTTTGGTACCAGGGGTAAACCCAGGAGCACTTGACCACTGACTGAGCCACATTCCCAGCCCCATTTGTATTTAGAGACAGGGTCTCACTGAGTTGCTTAGTGTCTCACTATTGCTGAGGCTTGCTTTAAACTCACGATCCTCCTGTCTCAACCTCCTAGCCGCTGGGATTACAGGCATGTGCCATGGTGCCCAGCTCCAGTTAGTCAATTTCTAAGTAGCATCAAAGTACTGGGTAGAGGATTGTTTAAGGATAGAAACTAGGAACTTTGCATTGGAGTTTGTCCTTTTTTTTTTTTTTTTTAATCAATACAGAAAGTATTTAAGGGTATTCACGTAAAACTGTTAATCTGATGTTATATGAGAATATGACTGATACTTGGTGTTTAGATTTTTCCATTCTGAGATTATGAAGGTAAATTTACATTTAGACAATGTGCTTATTGACAAATTTAAATTTTATTTTTAGAGCAATATACTTTGCTGCTTATTCAAACTCCAAGGAAACGTTGAATGGTGTGTTTGATCCTGATTCTACCCAGGTACACATGATTTCGGCTGCTGTGGCAGGTATGAATGTATAATACTAAAAGACTAAAAACTTTCTGAAACCCAGAGACTTAATACTGAATTTTGATGAGTTTATTTTGAAAAGTTAAGATGATTAGTGTGCTTTCACTGACTAGCATGTGCAAAGATGATTTTTATGTTTATTTGTATTAAACAGATTTGATTAGGTACATGGAAAATTTGTTGTAAATTGGCATTTTTGTCTTTAGGACTTTAAGTAATGAGATAGATAATATAATGTTCATATTGTTCTATAATTTACTGAATGTTTAGTATTTACTTTTAACAATTTTAAGACTCCAACCATAATTACGCTATAAGTTACAGAGCTGTAATTTATTCTTCTCTCCTCAATTTCTGTTAGTGCCTTTCCCCTTTTTGCTGCATGTTTTGGCTTCTGTCTGAAATGTGCCGGCAATTCTTGGTAAAGTATTCATTTTGTCCTGTGCTCAAATGCTGAGATTTTTGTGAGTGATGTATATAATCCAAGCAGTTACTATAATGTATGTATTTTTTAAAATATATTTATCATCCCACATAAATGAGACTAGATACTACCAGAAATTTAGACACTGGCTGTGTGGACATGCTTGATATAGAAATGTTTCCAGGAACTCTTCTGTCATCATTGATGAGTATATATGATTCTGAATTAAAACAGTTTGCCCCAGGTCTGTGCACTGCCTTAAAAATAAACTATGGGAGATTGGTTTGACCAGTCTGGTTCTGGAATCATTTGCTGCCATGCATGTTAGACAAAGCCATGAAGTTTGGTTCTAAATAGAAATTTTCTAAGTTTTCTGAGATTTGTTGCATATTTAACAATATTTTATATTTCCAAATTATGCTGTGGCTTTATACAGTGGACTGTAGCCACTTTTGTCAGCTGATGATCAATAAATAGAGTGTCAGTTATGTGCTTAATAATGAGTGCCTTAAACTGTTAACCATTTTCTGTTTAGAAATAAATTGGATCAATTTGAACTACATATTTAATCAACTAAGTGTAAGTTTGAAATACTAATTTCTGAAAGGTTGATAGTCTTTACCATATAATAAATCTAGCATATACCTACAAATTGTTTTCACACATTTCCATATTTAGCTATTGTTGATTGACTGTTGAAGTTTAAAAGTTGGAAGGGACAACAAAGTTAACAATCAAGATAGCGCATACTTTGATTTACCAATAAGGAGATCTTGGGCAAGTTAGGTAGTTTATGTGAGCCTCTTGACCTCATCCATGGAGTGTTGATGTAGACAGACTTGGATTTTGAGAACTAGTTCTTTTATGATAAAGATTATCTAGTTAAAACTAGAATTGTTTTTTAATGTACGTTTTACAGATGTTGAATATATGGATATGATTTTCCCCCTACAAATTTTGAGTATAAGGTAAAAGTAGTGGCAGTGATAAACCTAATAACTATTGGGTTAGGTTCTTTAAGAATATATTTCTGGCTTACCAGTGTATATGATTTTCATTTTTAACCCCAGAAAATTATTTTTAAAAATGTTAAAAATGTTGCCTTTTTGAAAAAATTGAAATCAAGAAAGTAGATAAACATTGCTTTGAATGTTTATAATATCAGTATTACAAATTAAGAGGTTCAGAATATCTTTTTTCACTGAAGCACCTTATTTCATTAAAATAGCTCACCAGAATTTACTATTATATTTGTATTACATTGCAAAGAAATTCAGTAAAATTGTCATTTTGTACTTTTTTCTCAAATGGGTACAAATATTAACTCAGGTTGTTTTTATCTGTACATTGATACTGTTTGCCAATTTGAATTCCTTGCATTTTTGCAAATTGATGGTCATGCTTGTTCAGAGACTATTGCACTATACACTTACTGTGTAATTTTAAGATATATATTATATTTATTTGCAATTACATTGTTCTGAGAATTATGCTTTCAGAGTTTCCTTGCACTATTCATGAGCTTTAACATTTTAGCATTACAATTTTAGGTTTGTTTTTTTTTTTTTTTTTTTTTTAAATAACTACATCCTGAATGGTTCAGTGCAGACTCATAAAGGTAGCCTTTTGCCCCCTTCATTCTTAAAATAATCTAGACCAGAGTGCTCTGAGTTTTCTTCAGGATCATTTTTAGAGTTCTAACTCTGAATGATTTTGGGGTGTGAAATACTTAGAGATATAGTCATGTGAAAAAACAGGTTTTTAAAAATTGGCTATTCAAGGAAAAAAAGCTAACCTTGTCACTTTTCTTATCAAAAATGCACTAAAAATAGGTAATTCAGCATTTTTCCTGGAAATTTTTGCAACACCAATTAGCATTCATGTTAAGGATTTTAGTAAGGTACTGTTTACTTAATTTGTATTCCAAGTAACCTCTGGTTTCATTTTTATCAACTCAAAACATTTAATTTATTTTAGATAACATTTAATTTAGCTACTGAAACAATTAAAAGGTCAATTAAAGTGAATCTTTTCATTTGTTTTAGTGTTACAGGTGAATGCTGTAAGAATTTTTAAGTCTGTAAAATATACCTATAAGTTTTCATGTATTAAATAAAATTTCCAATTATGAGGATATTTAATCACACTAAGTAACGTTGACTTTTCTTAATGTTTTACCTGCTATTTTTCCTCCTACATACGACCTTTGTCAGAGTAAGTTTATTTTAGCTATTAAGGATATCTGTCTTATGTGTGTGTTTTATTAAAATGAGCTTGAACATCCCTCTGTATACACCTAAGCACATATGTGTATACAACAAAATCATTAAATTTCTCCTTTCTTTATGGTAAATTTCTTAAATTACTCAATTTTAATTTTTTTTTAAAAATCTGGCATGAACATATAATAGATAGCCCTATAAATGTAAATGAAATGAATTCAAGATATATTTTTCTGTTTGACTTATAGTTCATTACTAAAGGTTAAATTTTTACTCATTAAATACAACTTTTGTCTTGCATATATAAAATATTTTTAAATAATATTTGTCCGTGGCAAATTATTTAGCCAAATGGATACTTGGACAGATGTTTTGTCTGTTTTTATGTAAATATTTTTCCTGTTTTCTGTTTTGTAGAACACAAGAAATTAAGTACAAAATAATCCAAAATATTCCATAAGTATGGATGTGCAATATTACTGGCTAGAGTGCAAAAAGTGAAAGGTACTATTGTAGCAGCATATACTTTATTTTATTAAAAATATATATATACATATAAACAGTTCTAAAATAAAGTTAGTTGAATATTCTGGTGGGGTTTTATTTTTTTAAAGATTTACTAACTAGGCTGATTGCTAAAAGAATAGAAAATTGTGTTTTCAGCTGTTAATCATGGTAGATAATAATGGTAGGAAAATGGAATGTGATAATCCCCTCTGAATATTTGTTTTTAGATTCCCAATTGACAAGGTTAGCATTTTTTTCTAAGACCAAAATTGGTTTCTTTTAGGTAAGTATTTGGACTCAAACTGCTACAGATGGCAGGATTTTCAGTACTCGGTGCATTTTTATAAATAAAATGGCCCATTTTGATATTTCTTTCTTTCTTTTTTTTAGCTTGACTTTTTCAAAAAGGTTAGCTCTCACAGTAAATATTTCTCAAATCCTTCCAGTGGGATTCAATTTGTACACATGTTTCTGATGAGGTCACTGCTTGTTGTTATGATACAGAAAAGCCTGTGTCTATTTTAGGCATTTACTGTACATTTCTCCCGAGAAAAGAGTGAGATCGTGTCATCTCATGCTCCCCATCCGCAGGTCACTTCCTGTAGAAATATGGACTAACTTAAACCTCGTGAGTACTGATCTGAGCATCTCTTGCAGCCTCTAGTATAAGAAACACACCCTGGGATTTTATAGTAGCTGTGAAATGAATAGAAGGCGGGAAATGAATTTTTATTTCCTGAATTTGTGTATGCATTATTGAGTATTTTATAGAAATTTAATTCAGATCCCTTAATAATCCTTCTAGAAGGAAGAATGGGGTATGTTTCAGTCGTCATGTAATCCTGGGGTCTTTAGCTTGGCTATAACAGCCCTGACTTCCAAAGAATTTGGTAACAGTATATATTCATAGTTGTAAATGATATCATAATGCCCTATAACTTTAGATAAAATAGTTCACTTACTTAGCATAACATATTTAAAAGTGGTTTTCATTCTCTTGTCTGTCAATACTTAGCTTACTATTCTTCTGCCAAAAATAGTGATCTTAATGCCACGACTTTCCAAATAAATGCAGGATACAATATATTAGCTGTTTTAGTTTTAATTACTTAAAAAAAATACTTTTTATAAGGTTCTTTTTAGGACAGTACATGAGTTTTGTTTTTATAGAGTTAATTGAAATAAAATGAATTACTGAAAATGCAATACTACAGGTATCACTCACTTAATGAAATAAACATTTTCAGCAGATTTATTGTATGTGAAATTTGTTTATCTGGTTTTAAGTGGTATACACTATCAAATGGAATCTTACATGAAGCAACATGTTTTTAAAATTGCATTTAAAAACCTTTTTAAGACTATCTAATAAAACACTAATCACCCAGCTAACAGTATGGCAATTGTATTGACACCTTGCTTTAACTAACTGGAGCAGTACTAATCCTTCTTAAACCACAAATGGATCTCTCCTATAGTTTTAAGTCTATTTTAATGTTTTACTAGGTGCTCCACATTAATATAAGTTAGCATAAATTGTCACAAATCTAAAAAGCAAAATAAGAATAGGTAGTTTCTAAATTTCAGGATCACCATACCCAGTAACCTTGTGTGTGCTTATCTTAAAAGTAGTAGGAAGATTGTTTAGCTTTGTCTGGTTGTATGTAATTCTAAGTTAATAGTAAACTTTTGTTTTCTTCCATTTGTTTCATTTTTTTCTAATTAATAGATTTTTTTAGATTTAGTTTAGCCTAGTAATTTCTAATTAGTTCATTATTTTTGGTTAAGAAGAAGTAATAGCATAAGACTCAAATACCATCTAGTTTTAAACTGGTAAAGGATCAGTAACTAAAAGCCTGTGGGTTATGCCTAGATTCTTTATTCAACTCATAGTTTGAATGCTGGAAGTTAGGCTAGTATATTTATTAAGAATTCATTCTAGTTATTGGGAGAATTGAGTTAGAATAATTATAGTAAGTATAGCTTACTAATGTAGTCATTTTAAGGGATCAGATAATATTTTCTCACCTGAATTTTCATATGACCTTTTATATGGGTTTAATTTGTGCCTGGAAATGAGTTTTAGTTAAGTGAGCAATACCTGTTGTTTGCTTTCTGACATTGTCTACTAATATGCACAGATAATAATTTTAAAATAATATTTTGAGCCCCCAAATTTTTAATTTATAGTAATATTTATAAATATTTATGTATATATACATATTTAAATGTTTTTTTTCCCAGTCTAAAATTTGGGGAATTTTGTGTCTTGGAAAAAAAATATTATTGGCAAAAACTTGGGTACTAAGTTTATATTTTTAGAATAGAACTTTTACTTAAAAAACTTTGGTGTTCATCTTTTCAAATGAAATATAATAAATTAAATGAAAATTTTTACCTAGGCTATTGAGTTTTTCTAAATTTGATATAAGAATTCCCAGTTTTAGGCTTTTCAAGTTCAATAAGCAGGTAGTTTTTCTTAACTTAAAATTTTTAAGAATGATCAGTAATTGCCATCTTGAGTAATGTATTCTATTGATTTTTGCTGCTGAACAGCTTTTCACTTAAGGAGCCTTTATCTCACAAACATTTAGCTAATATAAATATTTAAGAAAGAAGAATCAGATTCTTATTTCAGAAGTAAGAATCATTAAATTGTGGTTTGATCAGAATATGGATGTTTGATTGCTTAAAAATTATGGTTCAAATATCTTTAGTTTCACCATTTTAGTTAGAAAAATGAGGTTCAAAGAAGAAGAAAACATTTAATAACTTTGTTTTCAGTTAAGCCAGATCATGCAAGAAAAATATTTAAACTAGTCTGATGCATAGTTTTCTGTTTTTTCCTTTCACCAAGAATATATTCATACAAAGAATCTCTTATTGAAAAATGTGTGTGGCAACAACTGTTCGATTCTAAATTTTTATTAGTTTAATTCTGACTGATGCTTCTAAAATCATTGGTCCCATTCTAGTTTTATGTTCATGTATATAATATTAAAAGCATGTAAGAGAAATAGAGAACTATATAATTCTTATAAATTATTAAAGGAATTATCCAACCAAATTTTATTCCAGTTACCTTCTTTCTTAAATAGATTTAATTGGAACATCCCTTTGTGTAACATCTGCCTATTTATAGTGTTAGAACAGTGTGTTAAGGGAGAAGTAAAATTTGACTTAGCTATTATCTCACATAGACAGGAGAAAAGAATCTTATAAGTCCAAATTTAGCTTTGTAAACAGTTTAGTAAAATTATTTTGCATATGTAGTTACCCATAGTAACTTTGAAAGCCAAGAGCAGTTTATGATTGGTTCCACCTTATATAATATTAATTTTTAAAACAAATCATTCCTAAATATTTTACAGCATTTTTGTTCCTAAAGTGCTTATATTAAGTATGTGAAATATAGTACCATCTTGCTAAAAATAATGTACTTGACCTGCTAGCATTTGATAAAAAATATTAAAACAGTTAAGATCCTTAGATATATTTCTCCATATAAGTGTTCGAATTTAAGGGCCAGTTGAGTAAACGTAGCTTGATGTAAGTAGTTCTGTAATGTTTGTGTATTTGATTTTAAATGTAAACATAAAATGTGAATACCCTATTTTGTGTAGATGAAGCAATCTTTATAAATTCCCATCATCAAAATTGCAGTTTGTGTGCTGCTGTTTTTCCCAAACTAGGAAGATGTCAAAGAAAAGATATACACAAGCCTAGAAACTTACTGCTCCACAAATTGTAATTTTCTACCTAGAATTGAACCACCTTAGGGGCTACCCTTCTGCATGATAGTTCCTACTTAATACTTTAGTGTTAAAGTAACTTAGAGCTACCTTCTACCCTGACTTTATTCAGTATCTCTGAAAGTGAGAGGGAAGTTCCAATTTGTAACTCTGAAGTTTTGAGTTTCGTATGTGTTTAAGTGTATGAAAAGTAATCTGTCCTATTAACCCTAACAGAAACCTTACCTCTGTCATACCATTATTTTAACAGTATTAGTAAGTATGTTTGTAGAAAGTATTCATGGGGCCAAATAAGTCTTTTCTGATAAATGAATAAAAATATTAGTAAATACTGTTTTTATGTAGAACTCATTTTGAACATATTGATCTGTGACAAGAATCACACCCCCAAGTAGCTGTTCTAAGTGCATGCTTCGTAGCCTAGAAAAAAGTTTCTGTGTGTTTGTCTGTAGCATTGGGTTTCTGCATTCAGTTTAGGCAATAGACAGCGCAGGCATTCTGGGTAGGTAGGAGGAGAGCAGTTTACATACAATCAGATTTTACTCTTAAAAGAATCTTTTGTTAAGATCAGAATTTGAGAATTTATGAAGATTGTAAGGTCAGATAGATGTTCATGATTATATGAATTTGTAAAATAAAAGTATAAAACATCAATTATTAGTTTAAATACTTATAGAACATATCAATTAATAGTTTAAATACTTATAGACATTTTCTCTAATTATAGTCATAATTAAAGATCCTTAAAGTTAATCGTGTCTTCATCTTTACTGGAGTTCATTTTAAACGTGTTTGTTTAGGTTTTACTGCAATCACGGCAACCAATCCCATTTGGCTTATAAAGACTCGGTTACAGCTAGATGCAAGGTATGTTAATTCCTTAAAATAAAATTTAAAAGTATTTAATTTTTCCTACAAATTTACGTCAGTAAGATTTCAGTGCCAGCCATTTCATTGGTTTTTTTCCTCCTTATTACCTTTTTCTGTTGAATTTTTTATTTTGTTTTGTTCCACGTTGAAACTTAGTCTGCTGTCAGAAGCAAGTCTTTCCTTCCATTGCATTAAGGAAATTGTGTTGAGAACAGTTCTGAAGAAGTGCTTGATGACTGTATAGGTTCTCATTTACCATTTCCTGGAATACTAATAAGGCCATTGTCTTTAAGTGGTCGTGGGGCATTTGATGCTCACCCACTCACTTCTTGGGGATGGTCTGGGTGGAGATGGAAGAACTACAGATGCACAGAAACTCAATTATATAATTTTCTTTGTAGTGTACTGTCATCATAAATATCTCATCGTTGTCAGATATTTAAGTTACTTAGAACTGGAATTAATACAGTGTGAGGGGTTTGGTTTTGGGGTTTTGGGGGGACTTGTTTTTATCTTGAGCTGCATTCAGAGTATTTGGTTCCTGTTGGAGTTTCTTGGTTATCCTCACTACCTGAACTCTAGTAAGGAGGGTGTGAAACTATAGAATCAATGAAATATATTTTGCATTCAGTAAATTAAGCTATTTACATGTTATGCATCTAATATGACAAATTTGGGACAAAAGATAAGAATTACGAAAGATGAATGTATTTTTAAAATTCTGATTTCCCTTATATGTTAAAGAAGACCATTCTTTATTAGAATGGCATATTTTTACTCTGTTTCATTTACTTTATTTAAAAAACCTATATACAGTGTCAATATTTTTCCTTTCAGGAACCGTGGGGAAAAGCGAATGGGTGCTTTTGAATGTGTTCGTAAAGTGTATCGGACAGATGGACTTAGAGGATTTTATAGAGGCATGTCTGCTTCATACGCTGGCATATCAGAGACTGTTATCCATTTTGTTATTTATGAAAGTATAAAGCAAAAACTACTGGAATGTAAAACTGCTTCTGTGATGGAAAATGGTGAAGAGTCGGTGAAAGAAGCATCAGATTTTGTGGGAATGATGCTAGCTGCTGCCACCTCAAAAACTTGTGCCACAACTATAGCATATCCACATGGTAAGAACAGTTGAGTCTCTGTGAGTAAACTCTGTTAGATCAGAAACAGCTACCCCAGCTCGCAGCATCTTTAGAATCTGTGGGATTTTACTTAATTATAGTACAACAGAATGCAGTTCTTGGAGCTTACAGTGGGACTAAAGCTAAGTAACATGAGGTATAAGCAGGTATGTGCTGTCGGACAGGAGCTGTGAGTCAGTCATGCTCCATCTCCAGAGGCAAATTTCAGCCACACTTAGCCCCAGCGAGGTGTCTTTGTACTGCTTTGTTAAATCTTTTGTTTCTCACTGTATCTTTCCGTATCCATTTAGCTCCATTTCCTATCCTGCTTCTTAACAGTTTTATCCTTATCTCTGTGTCTGTTTATCTAATATACAACTGATAGTCGGTGTACATGATTTTAGCTATGTTAGGAACTTGGTGTTACCGAAATATGACTGGTTTCAGTAAGCTACATGTTAAAAGTCAATATCCTGAGAATGGGAAAAGGAATGTGCTCAGTATTGTGAGAGTGTAAAGATACAATAATATTTAAATAAGATGATTTTCTTTCTTTCCTAAACAGAAGTTGTAAGAACAAGACTACGTGAAGAGGGAACAAAATACAGATCTTTTTTTCAGACACTGTCTTTGGTTGTTCAAGAAGAAGGTTATGGATCTCTCTACCGTGGTCTAACAACCCACCTGGTGAGACAGATTCCAAACACAGCCATTATGATGGCCACCTATGAATTGGTGGTCTACCTACTCAATGGATAGCAGCAAAGGCTGCCACACTACAAAGAGGGAAGACCAAAAAGATTACAGTGGACCATGGAGTAGCAAAGCCAGCATGGTGGACAGAAGGAAAGTAGTTGGGAACATGTAACTGTGCCTCAGCAGCAGTGTGATTGAGGTGGTAACCATGTCACATTACTTAGTCTCTCAGTAATGTGAACAATCCTTGGCTACCCTTGAGGAAATGCCTTTAGAAGCACTCCTTCTCAAAATTGCCATTTTCTCTACCATGTCCACAAGATGCAGTTGTGTTTGTTGAGTAATGGCATTCAGAGTGTAGTGTTGTTCCATCAGCATTTTTTCAGTCTCTAAACAAAGCCATCCCTAATTATATACTGTACTACAACTATCCAAAGATAGTATTTGACAGTCATAATTTCTAACTTCTGGCATTTAATCCCTATAATACTGTAGAATAATAATAATAGATAGATCCTGAGTATTATTTTCCCATTTTCCTGAGAGGACCTGGCACAGTATTTTAAATTTAACTATTTGGCATCAATAGTTAACTGTTATTGACAACCAATGAAATTGTGTCTAAATACCTTGTGTACTTTTAGCATTAAGATGTTTTGGTTTCCACGACTAACCGGTGCTTGATGTTGAGCATAATGTGGACTTTAAATTGTTAGAATATCAAACTCACAGTAGTTTGACAAAATAAACTAGTAAAACATTAATTCTTGGCCATTTCAATGACTTGAATGTGTCTTCAAATCTTACCTAATTTTATGGTACATGAATGAATGCAAATGCCTTTTCAGTAATTTACTTGTTATGGACTTGAATTAAGTATCACTTAGTTAAATAGAAAATTTTACTACTTCTGAATCTTTCTCTACTTGCTATCACTTTAAGAATCTAAACCTTTGAATCATTTCCAGATCTGTATATATTAGATTTATTTGTAGAGAAAATGGTAATTTTCAGTTTTGCCCTTATGAGTTTTTTTTAAAGCTGATATTAATGTGGGACAGTATAAACATTATAGAAGAGGAGCCCTCTGATTCAGAAGGTAATGATCTTAATTGGCTTAGAGTTTATAAATGAACAGTTACTTCTGATGGAAATTTATTCTGTCCTATTTTCTCGAATGGTCTATCATAGAAAGATTCAAGTTAGAGTGAAATATGTTGACAGGATGTAACTTTTAAATTTTGCTATTAAGTAACCTGCACCTTTTAAGACTTTAAATGTGTTCTATATATGGCCCTTATGAGATGTCTGCTATTATACCATGTCAAGGGACTTTGCCTATGGATGTTGCTATACTGGTTTATAAAACTTCTACAGTTGAACTCCAGTGTGGTCCTCAGTTCAGTCTACCTTAACTTGACATTTTGTGCAATGGCTTTATCTTGAGAATAACTCCTTGTGAATGCACTTTGTGGCCTTGGGGGTGGGGCGGGAACAAGAGAGGAGAGAATTTCATGTTAGCTTTTTTTGTTGTTGTTTAAATATTGGTCTTAGGGAGAAACAGTGTTCATAACATTTTTCTGGGTTTTTATTTTGAAGGTCTAATAATGTGTTTAAGCATTCTTCGTACCCTGCAGTGCCACAACATTATGGAAAAGCAGCATGTCATTGCAGGTTTTTTTTTTTTTTTTGCTGTCACCAATGAAGCTCTCTTGAATTCTCCTACCTTAACTTCCTTATAATCAGCAGTAACTGGATGTTTTTGAGGTGCTCAGTTGGAATTTAAAATATTCCAATCTATTTGGAGACCAAAGGCAAATTCAGTTTTGTTACCTTTTGTTATTTAACATTTTTTCATTTTAATTTCTGCTTTGACATTTATAGTGAGGAACATACTAAGCTCTCTCCCCACCAGAAGAATACCCCAGAGGTTCTAACTTAAATCTGTAGAGAAGGTCTCATTCCATAATGTTTGCCTTTTCAGTGCCATTTATACTGCCTAATACAGTGCCATTTGCCTTGTGAAGATCCATAAATAATGTGTTGAATGTAGGACACACTCCCTAGTCTTACTGATCTCAGTGCCCCACAAATGAAGAATGACATGAAAACCAGCAGCTAAGGAACATCTCATTTTGTTATAGCAAATTCATAACAAGTGTCCTTCGAGGATGGTATTCTATTTCTGTTTATATTTAGCAAGCAAAACTTAATTGACCTTTTGTGCATTATATCAGCTTTTAAAGTGCATATTATGTGTGTACTAGAAGGAAAAGCTTTTCAAGTCTTGGGCTGCATTTGTGCAACAACTAGAAAGGAGCAATGAAGTCTGGTTTTTCCCCTGAGTACATTCTGCCATAGTTTACACTAGGACAGATAATTCAAAAAAGAAAACTACATATGAAAATTGCTTTAATGCAATTAAAGTTGATTTTTTAATCTATTCTAATGTTTAAAGACAAAGATGTTAATCAGAGCATTGGACTTTTTGTTGTTGTTGTTGTTGTGTTTTGGTAGGAGATCATCAGCACTCCAGATTGGTCTGTATTTTATTACAGAATCTTCTCAGAAATTGAATTGAACTTCTTCAGGTTCAGGCAGTAGGTACTGAAAGCTTATGCTCATAGAGCAGCCACTCCCAGAAAGAGTTTGCTATGTTTCGCAGTTCAAATCTGAGACCACGGTGCCACCCCTGTGGTTGTGAGTACCATACAATGCTTTCAATTCCGGGGGAAGAATCTACCAGGAAACCTCTGTCTTGGTTCTGGTTACGTAACTTTGTAGAACCAACCTTACTAGAGTAGGCCCAAACTGATTAGTAACTTCGAAACCAAAATAGAATATCATGAGGTTATTTAATCCAACCTTTTGTCTCATACCTAATGTGCACTGTGGAGTAGCATTATTTTAGGACCAGCAGAATCAGGGTTGTAATAAATTAGTCCCTCTTCCAGAATCCCTTGTGCCTGTTTTTGTGGTTTACATGCTCTTCTACCCAAATGTAGTAATTGTAGGGACCCTTTGGGACTGATTCATACTATAGGAGAAAAAGGCTGACTGTACTAATCATGACTTTAACATTCCTAGGAATATAGTCATTTCTGAATGGTGTAAATTGAAAGGAATTTTAATATATGAAGTACAGTATGCTTTCTGTTTTTAACTCTCTATCATGCTCTTATATTTCCCGTTAGTCTGTACATTGATTTTATGCTACTCCTTTTAGGAACTGAAAAATTCTAGTCCTACTCAGTTATATTAAAAAACTTTTGAATGTGTACCCCATTGTATGTGAACAATTAAATTATGACCTATCTGCCACCCCTAACACGTCAACTTTTAAAGAGTTGGTAACTTTTGCCCGTTTATGTGAGTTTTGCTCTTCTTTCATTTATGTACATGGCTGTAAATTATGTGCATATATTCTGTATTTATGTTAACTAGCTTTTACTTGAATTGTTAAAATTTTAAAAAATTAAACTATGCTTATGAAATTGTGGTGACCTTGTTTCTGTTTGGCATGGTGAAACTAGAATCACGTGTTAATAGGACTGTCCTGTGTGTAGAACCAAAGTGCATTGTCAATTTGAAGTGAAACTTGACCATTCAACACACCTTTTTTTGAGGCACCTTCTGTCTGCTAGACCTAATAATATTGTTAGGAATCAACAGGTCAGATAACCCAATTCCCTCATGGTTTGGTAAGAATATCTGTTCTTGCATATTTTCCACAGTCCATTGTTTTTCATGTATCAAAATAGAATCAGTTTACCCAGAACATTTTTAAGAAATTGGAGTCTAGGTTATTGGATTTATAACCCTAGGTTGTAACATTTTTAATTTTTTTGTTTGTTTAATTCTAACTTTTAGGAAAGTTAAAGATATTAAAAATATAAATCTGAGAACTTGTTAGAATAACCAAATGAATCCATGTTAGGTTGAACTATAACACATTTTATCATGATGTTTCTTTTTTCAGTTTCCTTGAATTTACGTAACAAATGTTACTCAGTCTTATAGGCAAGGACACATTTCTTATCTCAAGAGTAATTAAGTTGAAATGTTCATTCTACTAGTGAATGTAATGACACTGACAAGTCATGCTTGGTTGGTGTGGTCTAGCCCCCTCCAAGTTTAAATTTGTATGTATGTTCTTTACTGAATGACCTATGACAGGAATGATCATGGTTTTTTTATAGTTCAAGTGTGACATCTGTACAACTTATAAAACTAAGGCAAGTAAACAAAGTAGTTAAATGATGTCCTTTTTTCCTTTCTTTTTATACCAACCAGCAAGCAGTCTTGATGTGTATTGAATCAATAAAAATGTGTGTGTGTGGAGTGCTGTTTATACAGTGGTTCTGTGTGATTTACTAACAGCCTATAGTTGGTAGGCATATTGGACTTTCAAATTGGAGCTCGAGTCTATCCTGTGCATACTGTTCTCAATGGTGCTTAAGATGACATTAGGACAATATTTTTTAAGACTTCATTTAAAGGAAAGTTCTGTAGGAATTGGCTCAGAGTGAAAGCATATTAGGGAGTAATGAGAAATAGAACTGAAAATGTAAACTGGGACAGTAAGAACTGCCTTTGGACCTGCCCTCTGTAGACCTTCAATGAAGTATTGAAACAACCAGGAACCACTGGAGTTTTCCCCAAAGGGCAAAACATGACATCAGGGAAAGTCAGTCTTAGCAGATATTAGGCTGTTTTGTGGAAGATGAACTAGATCTGTACTTTATAGAAGTACATTCTAGAAGGATCTAGAGAGGTTGCATGGGGAAATAGCATTTTAACCATGCTTTGAAACAGTTTGTATAATAGTCTACAGAGAAGGGCATTTTTTGGCAGGAGAGAGGGGAACGCAGGGTACTGGGGATTGAACTCGGGCACTCAACCACTGAGCCACATCCCCAGCCCTATTTTGTATTTTGTTTAGAGACAGGGTCTCACTGAGTTACTTAGTGCCTCGCTTTTGCTGAGGCTGGCTTTGAACTTACGATCCTCCTGCCTCAGCCTCCGGAGCCTCTACAATTACAAACCTGCGGCACCACACCCAGCTGAGAAGGGCATTCTTGTTGCGGCAAAGATCAATGTGGTGTTTTGTTTTGTTTTTTGATAGGCACACACAATATCTTTAATTTTGTCCTTTCAAACTCTAAAACATGGCACAAATTAAGTATTTGAAAGATTCTTGGTGAGTGGAATCATGAATTCTGGTGTCATAGACACCTAGCCAATAATGGTAGAAGAGTTCTTATACCCCCAGGTAATTGTGAAAAAACAAAAGCTAAGTCGCGTAAGGTCATATAATATATGGAAGTTCTCAGCATGTCTAATGACTATGTTGGAAATCAACTATTAGGTAATGTAACTCCAGTTTTCCTCTGAAGTCTCCAGTGTGGGTGGGAGTGGAAATTATCCATTCTGGAATGTATAGTCAACTCTATTAAATAGAACATGATGTGGAAAATTTCAGAGCCATATATTAAATTCTCCATTTACCATTAACTATGGATAATTGGCCCCTGATTAAATGCTGTTGACCACAAGTTGACAAAGAGGTGGCTTCCTACATGCAGTTAAATAAATGCAAATCCACCCCCAGATCAACATGTTTTAATAGCCCAGGTTGGAAGAAATAACTCATTTTCTTTATTCTTTCCTTTGAACTGACAAACTTGAGATTTTTGAAACTAGAGGTAGACCTAGGATTCTAAACCTAGTGTTAATAAGCTCATCATGTCCAGCTTAACAGTTTAGTTTTGGCCTGTTTCTTCCTTTTCCGATCCCTTGTTCTTCTAAAGCACCTCCTAATTTCTCAAGTCTTCCCTGGTCAAGGATAAATAGCCCATTTTCTTCAGCCACTACTTTTTGAGTATTAGTTTCTTTAGTCTGATACCTTTTGCATGGATTTCATTGAGGTGTGAATCCAGGTTATTTAATCTGTACTTTTTTTTTTTTTAAGTATTTTGTTGTTGTTGTAGATGGACACAATACCTTTATTTTATTTATTTATTTTTATGTGGTGCTGAGGATTGAACCCAGTGCCTCGTTCACACGGGCTAGGCAAGCGCTCTACTCCTGAGCCACAGCCCCAACCTCTGTACTTTGTTAGATTGCGTTCTCACCTTTTTTTTTTCCCCTTCCTTGCCCCAAATGTGCAAGCTAGGGCAAGTGGACATCAATACAAATAAAAATGAAATCACCTCACCCAAAATGGATCATAGGCCTAAAGATGAGAGAATTGCAGACCCTGTGGAAGAAAATAATAAACTTGTAGGCAAAAAGCACTAACCCTAATAGGAAAATAAATAAATCATTAAAAGTAAAAACATGGCCACAGACAGAAAATATTTATACCACACCCACAGGATCTGTTGTAGCAAAAACTGGGCAAAGAATTGATGTGTCATTTCACAAAAGAAAATAAGCATATGAAAAGATGCCTAATGTGATTAGTATTACAAATTGGAAATAAAACAGTGATAGTGACGCGAAACCAGGAGACTAAGGACCCCAAGATGTGCAAACAAGTGTCCCTCACACAGCCTGTGCCAATGTCAAATGGTATAGCTACTTTGGAAACATTCAGTTTTTAAGAAAATTTAAAGCTGTATTTGCTCTTATGACTGCACTTTTTTTACTTGAAGGGGGAACAGTGTTTGAAATAGAAATAATGTGTCCACCAATTATTAATAAGTGATTATTAATATTAATTAACTAACTATTAATAGTTAATAAGTGATCATCAAGAGACAGTGGAGCATGCCTACAATCCTAGTGATGCAGGAGGATTGACAGTTCAAAGCCAGTCTCAGCAATTTGGAGAGACACCTCTGTCTTGAAAATAAAAAGGACTAGCTCAGTGGTTAAATATCCATAGTACCAAAAAATAAATAGTGATATTTCCATACAATGGAACAGTACAAGTAAAAACAATTTCTGGATAATGTGATCAAAATTGTTAAATGAAAGAAGGCCGCACGTGATAACGTAGTCTGATCCATTTACACAAAGGTCCAGAACAGGCAAGGCTGGGCCAAGTGCTAGAATTGGTGATTACTTAGGAGGTGGGGAGGAGAGAGTTGACAAGGGGCATGGTGGAACTTCCTAGAGTGGTAGGAACACATGTTGAGCTGGGTAGTGGTTAATTCATTAGCTGTATGTTTATACATGTTTTAAGAAAAATCAATGTGCCAAAACAAAACAAAAACTTCCAGGAAAGTGCACATACAGGTGAAAGCCACACACAGAATGAAATACATAAAAAGTTTTTAAGATATTGTTGACCAAGTTATAGTTCATAAAGTAAGCGTGCTCAACATGTTTCAAAAAACAATGGAGGCTGTAAAAATGAACATTTGGAGCCAGATGTATATAATCCCAGCAATAGGAGGCTGAGGCTGTAAGATCACAAGTTCAAGGCCAGCCTCAGCAATTGAGCGAGGCCCTAAACAGCATGGAGACTTTCTCTTAAAGCAGGTGCTGTTGGGGGTGGGGGCACGCTGGGTATGTGGTTCAGGGGTAAAGCCCCTCTGGGTTCAATCCCCAGTAACCTTTGCAGGGCACATGGGGGTACGCCTATAATCCCAGTAGGTTGGGAGGTTTGAGGCCAGCCACAGTTACTAAATGAGGCCCAACGCAACCTAGCAAGATCCTGCTTCAGAAAGGGCTGGGGAGGTGGCTCAATGGTTAAGTACCCGTGAGTTCAGTCCCTAGTACATATACATATATATATCTTTGGTATAAAGTGGCCAGAATAGGCCTGGGGTAGACATCCAGGAGAAACTGGAGCCTGGGGCTGAAGAGGAGTCACGCAGGCATCCTAAGGTGCTTGAGGGGTGAGGGAGGTGGATTCTTTTGTGCAGAAAAAAGAGCAGAACCAAATCTTTAGAGGAAAACTTTCTAAGGTAGGCCTGCAGGCATTACCTGGTGAGATCCCATAGGGCCAGCCCTATGAGGGATTACAACAACATCAAAAAGACAGATGTAGACCTTCCAAGACCAGACACATGAATGTGTAGCTCTATGAAATCAACACATCCTAAGCAGGATTCACACCTGCCTGTAGACATTATAGTGCACCAAACACCAAAGTGAAGATCGGGGTTTCCTCTGCCTATGTGATGGTCAAGGAATAAGAATAGAATAAAGAAATTTCAGGAAAATAAAACTAGGAGTCTGCTATACTAGAAGCTCATCAAAGGAAATTCTGAAAGATAAACTTTTTTTAAAAAAATTTTTTTAGTTGTTGATGGACCTTTATTTATTTTTTAAAAATTATTTGTATGTGGTGCTGAGGATCAAACCCAGTGCCTCAGGCATGCTAGGCAAGTGCTCTACTACTGAGCCACAACCCCAGCCCCTGAAAGATAAACTTGAGAAGAAATACCAGAACAAAGACCTAAGATGTAAGGGGAAGAAATGGTAAGTTGGTAGACAAATGCAAAAGGTGATTTGCCAAATAAAAGTAATAAACAGTGGGATTTTTAAAAACAAGATAGTATCGTGTTAAATTTTTTCTGAAGGAAGGAATAGAGAGAAATGGAATTATTTAAATGTTCTATAGAACATGTTATTCAGGGTGCTGAAAACTTTAAAAATTTTAAGTATCCATATTGAGGTAACTACGATAGCCACCAAAGAGCAAAAAATGGTATAACTTTCATGGTTGTAATAGGGGAGAATGTGAAAATTCTTTTATAAAAATCAGTTCAAGAGGCTGGGGTGGTGGCTCAGGGGCAGAGCATTTGCCTAGCATGTGTGAGGCACTGGGTTTGATTCTCAATACTGCATATAAATAAATGAATAAAATAAAAGTCCATCAACAACTAAAAAAATTTTTTTAATTAAAAAATTTTTAAATCAGTTTAGCCTGGTGAAGTGGTGCATGCCTGTAATCCTAGCTGCTCAGGAGGCTGAGACAGGAGGATCCCTAGTTCAAAGCCAGCCTTAGCAAGGCGCTGAGTAACTCAGTGAGACCCTGTTTCTAAATAAAATACAAAATTGGGTTGGGGATGTGGATCAATGGTCAAGTGCCCCTGATTTCAATCCCCAGTACCCCACCCACTCCCTTAAAAAAAAAAGAAAGTCACCTGAGAAACAGCATGAAACAAAATAGTTTTTAAATCCAGACCCTATAAGGACTACAGATGCTGCAAAGATAACAACAACAACAACAACAAGTTCTGCTAATAAATGCAACAACTTGGAGGACACAGCTTCCTGCCCGTCTCTGGCTCTTGGTTCTGCTCAGATCCACCTCCTCCTGCCTTCTGAAAGCAGCTCCAGAGCCCAGTGGGATGCGGTTTCCAAGGAGAACCTAAGAGGAAGGTCCACAAGATCCGCTGCAGACCCCAATACTGTGGAGGGTCATGGAGCTGCATTCTCTCTCCTGCTGTCCATTCTAGATTTCACTCACGCTCAGGTCGCACTTGTGCTGGTCTCTGGTCTATAGGGTAGCATGATCCCGACCCTTACCTCTGAAGGGTCTCCATCTGGTGACTATACCCCTTGCAGTACAGGTCTGCTGCTATTTGTCTAGCTGCCACCAAAATGGAGCAAGAATACCAGGTGACCTTGAGAGGACCTTCTGGGTCGTGTTGTTCTCTGCCCTGCACTCCTGAGCAAGAGAAGCCCTAACTCTCTCCTAATAATTAGGGGCTACTCCTCCTAATAAGATGAGGACTCTTCCTCTTGCCTGCTGGCCTCTAGAGACCAAGAGCTTGAAGTGCCACCGCAGCAGAGGCCACTTATAGTCCAAGTGGGCTCTTGATTTTATGTATTGGCACAAGTGTTCCTCCCCTTGGGGACCAGTACCTTCAAAATTTGCAGAGATGCAAGAAAATAAAACTCAGTAGCTGGAAGTAGTAAGTGGGCTCACCCTTGTGGACCCATGTATTCTTCTAATAGGGATGCAGAATTGCCTAACAGTCTTTGGTTTGTATACAACATCCTGGAGGCTAGTGTCCCAAGTTGTCACCTGTAAAATGGAGCTTCGGTTGTGCCTTTAGGGGACCACTGCAATGCTCTTTGAAGCCAGAGCTTTTGATGGTGCATTGTATGATAGATATAGCTGGTGAATCCCATGACACGGGCCAAATCCCACACTCCTTCCCTGAAATGTTATCTCGGAGAGTGATGCTTTGCAGGCAGGAGAGGTAAATCCCCTGAAATATGTGTCTACCCCTGTTAGAACAAATTGCTGGGCCTTCTCAAATGCAGGAGACCATATAGAGTCAGCATCTCCCTTAATGGTTTCACAGTTCAACCCTCCTGGAATGGTGCCAAGCCAGCTACTTGGTGTTGGTCTCAGCCGCTGGAAGGCTGACCACTAGGTGGCAGCAGTAGCTAGACCAGGCTCCTTAGACAGGAGCCCCAGCTGTTGGGGCCAGGCCGAGCTGCATCTACAGTACTCAGGTTACTTGGTTACCTTGCCTGTTGTCTGCAGAGAATAAGGATTTAAGTTTTGCGGGGGCCTCAACCCAGATGACCCTGTCACGTGTGTCAGAGCCCCCATTCTTTCCCAGTCACAGCCCTGACCTGGGCATTGCAGACCTATTTTGGTTAGGAGCTTAATTTTAGAGACTGACTATTCGGATGATTAAATCCTGAGCCTGGCCCTCAGTTTTCTTGCTCTTCCCTGCAAAAAAATGAGCCTTTCTTTGGAGACTGCCAAGGAAGCTCTCTGGCTTTTGCTCTTGGCTTCTGATGCCTGTTAATCACTCTCAGCCGTTCTCAACTTTTTCTGGACCCTGTCAGAGAGCTCAGTTACTGGGGGAGTATTGATTGCTGTGTGGACCCTTGTCTTCTTGACTTCATCTTGCCCGGAGTACAATCGTTGTGCTTGAGGCCAGCCACCTGGTGGCAGAGTAGAAGCACCCAGCATGTGACAAAGCAGAACCAAGAGTCCCAGGTAGAATGGCAGAGCCACAGACCACTGTGGACAGCCACCTTGGGTCTTCTCATTACACTAGTTAGTGATGAAATCCACTCAAGCCACCAGATTTTGGATTTCCATTATAAACAAACATAATTCATCTTCACTGTGTATTTATGCAAATGTTTTAATAAAAAATTCACAAATTTTGGGGCTGGGGATGTGGCTCAAGCGGTAGTGCGCTCGCCTTACATGCGTGCGGCCCGGGTTCGATCCTCAGCACCACATACCAACAAAGATGTTGTGTCCGCCGAGAACTAGAAAATAAATATTAAAAATCCTCTCTCTCTCTCTCTCTCTCTCACTCTCTCTCTCTCTCTCTCTCTCTCTCTCCCCTCTCTCTCTCTCTCTCTCTCTCTCTCTCTCTCTCTCTCTCTCTCCTCTCTCACTCTCTCTTTAAAAAAAAAATTCACAAATTTAGATGAAAAAAATTCCTAATAAGAATCATTTACCCAAACTAACAATACTGATTTACAAGGAGAAAATTAAGCTGTAGTTTAAAATTTTCTCAGAGGCCACACACAGAGATCCTTGGTTTTAATCATCATGACTTACTAACCACTTAAAGATCAGATTATTCCAAACTTATGAATATTTTCTCCAGAGAAGAGAAAGCAAAGGTACACTCTCATTTTTCAGATTAGAATGCCTTGATTGTGAAAAGGAGGCAAGAAGAGGAGTATAGAAAAAATTACAAGCCAACCTTTCTCGTGGATCTAATAAACCCAGTGCAAATTGCATTTAGAATGGTATTTTTTTCAAGAATTGTGAAATTATGACCAAAATGGGTTAATCCCAAGAATTCCAGGTTCACCTAACATCAAAGAAGTTATTGTTGTAATTAATCACATTAGTAGTCAGTGAAGAAAAAACATATGATCCTGATGGATGTGGAAAAGCATCCGGCGAAACTCAATATTCAGTCATGGTAACTTTGTAAACTAGAACTAGAAGGGAAATTCTTTAACTTGATCTAAAAAATATCTTCAGGGGTTGAGATTGTGGCTCAGCGGTAGAGCACTCGCCTAGCACATGCAAGGGCCTGCGTTCGATCCTCAGCACCACATAAAAATAAATAAATAAAGGTATTGTGTCCAACTAAAACCAAAAACTAAAAAATAAATAAAAAATACCTTCAGTAGCCAAGCCTGGTGGCCCACACCTGTAATCCCAGTGGCTCAGAGGCTAAGGCAGGAGGATCACAAGTTCAAAGCCAGCCTCAGCATTTTAGCGAGGCCCTAAGCAACTTAGTGACACCCTACCTCTAAATACCCATTAGGTATCTGCCCAGGTCTCTCAGCTCTGCCTTCTGTACCCTTGCTCTATGTGTCCCTTCCCCAAAACACGCTGTCTTTGAGTTAAGAATCTCGGCTCTTCAGGTCCCTTGCTCTACCATGCACGTTTTGGATTAGTTTAACAAACTCTGACAAAAAATTCTGTTGTGATTAAATAGGTGCATTAGAGGCAACTGATACCATTCCAGGGCCAAGCTCTCTAATTATCCAGGATTTTGAGAGTTTTCCAGAAGTGTTATAATTTTCTCCTTATTTTCTTGATACATTTTTATCTGTCTTAAATGGTTGTTATTATAAATGCCATTTTTAAAAATTTTTTAATTTTGTTGGTAGTTGCTATAAAATAGTGCTTTCTATATATCCAGCGTGTCGTTTGATTTATATTAGCTCTAATATTTTGTCTATAAAGTATTGCGAATTTTCAGGGCTGGGGTTGTGGTTCAGTGGTAGAACGCTCGCCTAGCACATGTCAGGCCCTGGGTTCGATCCTCAGCACCACATTAAAAGAAAGGTATTGTGTCCAACTACAACTAAAAAATAAATATTGAAAAAAAGTATTGTGAATTTTCTATGTTGATAATCACAATAACTTATTTTCTTCCTTTTTAGTTGTTTCTGGCTAGGTTCTTAAGTACAATGTTGAGTAAAAGTGGTATAGTAATAGTGGGCATTCCTGATTTGTTTTTATTTTAAAGGAACTACTATAATGGGTCACAAAAGTATGATGTTTACTATAGGTTTATTGAAGGTTTTCTTTTCTTTTTTTCTTTCTCTCCCTCTTTTTTTTTTTTTTTTTTTTTTTTTGGTACCAGGGATTGAACCCAGGGATGCTTAACCAGTGAGCCACATCCCCAGCCCTTTTTTCGCATTTTATTTGACCTCACTGAGTTGCTTAGGGTCTGGCTAAGTTGCTGAGGCTGGTTTTGAACTCGCAATTCTGCCTCAGCCTCCAGAGCTGCTGGGATTACAGGTGGAGTGAAAGGTTTTCGTAAACAAGATATGGAAAGGACACACCATCCAGGAAATGATTGACATATTAGCTTACATTCAACTTTAGGTGAGGTGTGGTGGTCACACCTATAATTCCAAGTGACTTGAGAGGCTGAGGCAGGAGGATTACAAGTTTAAGGGTAGCCTCAGCAATTTAAGAGACCTGTCTTAAAAATTAATCAAAAGGGCTAAAGTCTCTGGGTTCAGTCCATAGTACAGCAAAAAATAAATAAATGTTAGAATTTCCTTTCCTCAAAATACTTCACAAAGAATGAAACTCCCAAAACTGAGATAATATATTTGCAATACATAAACTGACAAAGGCTAGAATCAACATATAAAGCATATCTATGAATTAATCAGTTAAAGACAACCTAATAAACATCTGGACAGAAGTCACAAATAAGGCTGTGTGCAGTGGCAAACCCCTGTAATCTCAGCCACTAAGAAAGTTGAGGCAGGAGGATCACAAGTTCCAGGCCAACCTCAGCAACTTAAAAATACCCTGAACCCCCATCTCAAAATAAAAAATAAAAAGGCTGGGGATGTAGCTCAGTGGTGAATCACCCCTGGTGATTTAGAATTTCAATCCCCAATACAAAAAGAGAGGGAGGGAAGGGCGGGGAGGGAAAGGAAAGAAAAGAAGGAAGAAAGTCTTAAATAAGCATTTCACAGAAGAATAAGACCTATTATGCAATAAGCATATGAGAGAAAAAAGTTCATCTTAGTAGTAACTAGGGAACTACAAATTAAATCACAGTGAGATGTCATTTTACAACTTTCAAAAAGGCAAAAAATTAATAAATTGGACGACATTAAGTGGGTATGGAGCAAAGGAATTCTAATGCACAGCAACTAGGATTATAACTGTTATTAACACTTTGGAAAAATATCAGTTTGCTCTTCCACTCCTAGATACAGACCCCAAGAAGCCCGAGCTCATATGTTCCAGGAACCACACAGGAATGTTCATAGCAGCTTGGTTGCCATAGCAACTCACAGAAAACATTCCGAGAGTCCAAGAACAGGAGAATGGAGAGATTCACATCAGGGAAAATGAATGAACTCCGCCATCAACGTGGCTCAACCTCAGGAACTTCATTTTAAATGAGAAAAGTAAATCACAGGGGTCAACCTAGGATACCTCTATCATAACAAGGTGCTGTTTCTAGGAAGTTCCAAAACTTGCAAAATTTCTTTAGGTAAACCTTGTACATATTAATTTGATACAGAAAACCAAGGGATGGATAAACACAAAATTCTGAATAATTACCTCTTTCGAGAGAAAACATTTTCTATTTCTTCATAACAAGTTACCCCAAAACTTCGTAATTTTGCAACAGATATTTATGATCTCGTAGTTTCTATGGGTCAAGGCTTTGGGTCAACCATCTCAGGGACTCTTAGCATGCACAAGGTGTCAGCTGGGGTGATATCAGCCCAGGACTGAAGAAGGGATTGCTTCCCCACTCCCACCTGTGATTGCTGCCGGGGTTCAGTTCCTCTGGAGTGATTGGAATGCGGGGTTTGTTCTCTGCCAAAGGCCACCACCCTCCGATCCTGGAACATGGCTGCCTGCCCGGGGCAGCTGGCTTCAGTAGAGTGAGCAAGAGGTGGAACAGAAAAGGTGATCAGGAAGGAAGCCGGAGTCGGTTAAACCTGTTCTCAGAGGGGAGGGCCATCACTTTCCACCATATTGCCTTAGAAGCAAGTTACTGCATCAAACCTGCACCCTGGGGAAGGAATGACAGAGTGTGAACACCAAGCGGCCTGACTCCTGGGCCATTTTAGAAGCTGCCTGCCTCATATCTGAGTATGTGTGTTCTGCATTAAATATTCCATGCTAACAGAACCCCCCGGGAGCTCTCCAGGAACTTCAGCATCAAAAAGCAGATAAGGCTCTGCTGAGCCTCGCCTTCCCCGGGCCTCCAGACTCCACTGTGGGTTCCATCAGATGATTGACATCAGCTCCCCTGGTAGGCTCAAAGCCCCCTCTGTGAGCCCACGCAGCTGTCCTCCCTCCACTTGTCCAGCCAGTGGCTCTCAAGTGTCCTCATCCTCCCCCTCCTCAGCTGATCTCAGGCAGCTTGGGTCTCTGCCCCACTCCGCTCTGGGTTCTTGAGGGACAGGGCTGGGTGTCCCTGTTGCCTCCCCAGCACCTGACACATAAGCAGGTAAGACAGTGCAAACCAGACGAAAGGACATGGACATTTCCATAGTGAAACATACGGCTGGTCCCAGCGAGGGAAGGAACAGAGGCTGTAAAAAGCCCGGCAGATTGGGTGCGGGGGAATGATGAAATCTCACTTTTCAGCGTTCTGCATTTCAGCATTTCTGATAAGGGATTGTGGATTTGTGGTTGCTTGAAATGTCCAATTATTGTAAGAGTTTTTTAAAATTAGACTTTTCATGTTGAAAAAATTTCAAATCCACAGAAGGTGCCAGAATATTATACTTAACTTCCATAAAACCTTCATTTCTTGTTAATCTCTTAACACATTTACTCCTCCACTCCCATGTGTGTGTGTGTGTGTGTGTGTGTGTGTGTGTGTGTGTGTCTGTTAGTCATAATAATGATTCCTCAAAGATGTCTGCTTCCTCGTCCCCTAGTCCCACAAGCCTCAGAATATGCTGTGTTTTATGGGGAGGAAAATTTATGGTTACAGGGGAAATCTCCTATTCAGCAGATTTTAAGATAAAGCAATGGTCCTGGGTAAGTCAGGTGTGTGTCCCATGCAATCTCTATCACAGAAAAGAGAGGAAGATGCCTCAGAACAGAGAAACAGCTTTGTGAGAAAGACTGAACCAGCCACTGTGGCTTTAGAAGATGAAGGAGGCCATGAGCCAGGAATGCAGGCAACTTCTCAAAGTTGGAAAAGGCAAGGAAACAGATTTTCTCTCTTGGGGCTTTCAGAAGGAAATGCAACCCTTCTTACACCTTGATTTTTAGCACAGGGGGACCCAATTGCAACTTCCATAACTATAAAATAATAAATTTGTGCTACTTAAAGCCTCTACATTTGCAGTAACTTGTGTTAGTCAGCTCTCTGTTGCTGTGACAAAAATACCTGACATAATCAGCTTATAAGGATTAAAGGTTTATTTTGGTGCACAGGTTCAAGGTTTAAGTCCATGATCATCATAAGGCAGAACAACATGATAGTGAAAGAAACAGATGGCAGCCTGGAAACAGAGAGAGGGAGGAGGAACCAGAGTCCCAATATCTCCTCCCAGGCTGCCCCCGTGACCTTACTTCCACCTACCAGGCTCTACCTCTTGAAGTACTAGTATCCAGACCTTCAAAATGTGAGTCTTCAGGCGACATTCAAGATCCAAACTATAGCACTCATTAAGATTTGAATACCATAGGCATGTTGTTTACATATTTTCAATTTTCTTCACTTTTTAATTCAGTTCCTTTTTTCCCAGTTAAGGATAAGTTACAGAGGGCACAGTGACACACACCTGTAATCCCAGCAACTAAGGAGGCTGAGGTACATGGATTGTAAGTTCAAGGCCATCCCTGAGAACTTAGTGAGACCCTGTCTCAAAATAAAAAATAAAAAGGGCCGGGGATATCGCTCAGCAGTAAAAGCACACCTGGGTTTAATCCTCAGTACTGCCAAAAAAAAAAAAAAAGTAAATCACAGATATTAGCATATGCTCTTATATAACCATAGTGTGATGCTCTAATTTCGGAAAACTGACATCCGTGCAATCCTCTTACTGAAATACAGCCCATACTCAGAGGTTGCTGATTATATTGCAAAAGATCCAGTTTGCATTTAGCTGTTAGGTCTCTTTATTCTCCTTCATCCAGGACTGCTCTTAGTCTTTCATTTTTATTTTTGAAAGCTCAGACCAAGCCTTTTGTAGAGTGGCCCCTGCTTTGGGTTTGTGCTAGTTATCCTGGGGCTGTGCACTTAGGGAAGGGATATCACAGGAGAGCGATTGTGCCGTTGCAAGGAATGTGGACAGCTGATAATTAAATTCCTCAAACAACTAGAAAATAATTACCAAGGCAACCTGATTCTCAACTTTGGTGAAATATAATTTAGGGAAAAAAAACCCACCCAATGTTTCTTCCCATCATCTCCCTGGTTGAAAGGTTTAAGGAAGAGAAATGGCTTGAAACTTAAAGAGAAGAAAGGTGTTCATCACTACAAAAGCCCTAGGGGTGACCGGCAACTGCCCTGGGGCTTGGAGCCACTATCTGGGTCCAGAGTAGCTTCTTCCCTCCCAGCTGAGGAGCAGGCCTGAGAACCTTCAGAACCTGGGAGCAGCCCCATTCCCAGAGGAGCGCCCCTGAAATTCTACTGAATTCACATGTTAGAAAATTCCTAGGATGTCCTGGAGCCTGGAAAATTATAATGAAAACATGAACAGAGGGGCTGGGGATGTGGCTCATGCGGTAGTGAGCTCGCCTGGCATGCGTGCGGCCCAGCACCACATACAAATAAAAAAATAAAGATGTTGTGTCCACCTAAAACTAAAAAAATAAATTAATAAAAAAATGAACAGAAATGAAGAATTGTTGTGGTCTTTGGTAAGGATGAAGGACAAATTAAATGTAATTTGAATAAAAAGATTCCCCATGAGGAATACTTGCCCTTTCACATAGGATTTACTACTTTTATATATATCTCCAAATTTGTGCTGCATATTAACGATTTTATGATTGAATGCTCTAATTTAGCTAGAACAAGATCATGAAGATGAGTACTTCCAAACTCCCTACCCCACAGGAGAGCAGTCTGCAAAATAGGGACACTGTGTCTTTAAAACAGTTTGATCCTGGTCTTAACTGCAGTTGTGGTCAGTACCCTCTTTTTATCCCCTCTCACCCCTCTCTGCTGTTGGGGGATGAGATTTCAGGCTGACTTGAGTGGGCATTAGCACATATGCTTTGTCAGATCACTCGGGAAATCAAGGATTTAAAATAATATTGTGTTTATTGGTGCAATTTCCTCTTTGTTCCTGTGGGTTTCACTTTAAAGCAGACGGGCCATGCTCTGTGGCCCACACCTGTAATCCCAGCAATTTAGGAGGCCAAGGCAAGAGGATCACAAGTTTGAGGCCAGCCTCAGCAATGTCCCTCAGCAACTTAGCAAGACCTTGTCTCAGAATTTTTTAAAAAAAGAAAAATCACTGGGATGTGGCTCAGTGGTTAAGTGCCTCTGGGTTCAGTCCCTTGTGCCAAATAAATAAATAAAGCAAGCAGTCAAGGCAAAGAGAACACAGACTGCCATAGCCCATCCAGGTCCCTCCCTTCCTTAGATCTCATTCACTGGAGATGTGTTCTCAGGCTAAGGAAGCACAGGACTCGTTCATCAGCTTTCTTGTTTATCCTTTCACTCCCATTCAGCAAATGTTTACGGGATTACAGAGAGATCCTGGCAGAGCTCACTGGAGCTTGGAACCCTCTGCAGCAGTTCTTCAAGGTATATCACGAAAGCCCACTGTTTTGTGCCCCTGGTTCCATCTGTGGGGGTCAGAACGGCAACGATCTGTAGGTATTGCTGGCGTTCCCCCCGCACCCCTGCAGGTTCTCATTTGGGAACTGAGTCTGATTCCAAAGTCACTGTGCCACACCAAGAATGATGCCCAAGGAGTTCATGAGCACCCTGTCCCTGTGTGAGATAGGGGAGGGGCACATCATTCAAACTAGTGTCCCCAAAGGGTGCCAGAGGTTCGGCATGATCTGCTCGTTCAGACGGGTCTAGTCCAAATCCTCAGTCGGGCACCTGCTCTGGAAACCTTCCAACTACCAAATAGGGATGTTGAAGCCTCCACCCACAGGGCTGCTTGGATATTCAATCTGTAGGAAGCCAGGAATTGTAGGTCCTCCATGGCCCCTGCCTGGTCCCCTTAGAGCAAGGCAGTCACTGTCCCCTCCTCTAAACCTTCTGTCTTCTAGGCCTGTGTTTAGAGGAGCTTCTGCCAGTCTCAGTTTTTCTTCTTTCAAGGAATAAAAAAAAAAAAATCTTGCATCAGAAAGGAAAGAATTGGGTAGAGAAAACATTTTTCTTTATTTTTAAGAGAAAAATGCATGGGAAAGCAACAAGAGGGATCGGGACAGTAGCTTGAGTGTTTTTCTGGTGCCTGCAAGGGAGAGAGATCGCAGTGTCCGTCGGACCCTTGCCTGACATTCCGCAAAGCCACACCAGTGCTAGAAGACAAAAGAGTGGGTCAGTTTTTCTGGTAGAAGAAATATGGATTGCTGGGTATTTCATATCGACTCCTCTCATGCTGTGGCTCTCGGGAATGGCCATAATGAACTCCTTCCTGCATCTGATTATCAGCCAAGGGCTGGCAGTGGGACTGTGCGCCTAAAGAGAGAGTTCCTTCCTGCTCATCTGTGTCACATCTCAGCTGAGTGGCTATTAGCAGAAGTATACCAGAGGCATTCCCTCTCTGTCCTTATGATATGAGCAAAGTCTCATTAGGTTATGATGTCATGTTTACCAAGCATTCGTTACCCAGCCCAAGTTCATTGGTGAGTACCTTAGGAAAAAAATGCACGCCACTGGCTAGGTGTTTCTGTGTAAAACAGAGACCACACGTTGACGATAGTCCTTATTCTTTGCTAGGTCTCTTAGAGATTTGGAAGTAAAATTATTGAAGGCCCAAGACACGATGGTGTGGCACCAGCAATTTCCTGGGTTGTCTTCTAGCTCATCTGGGAAAAGAGGACAATGATGTCTGTCCTCTCTGAGTTGCATCTGGGATCCAGAGGAGCAGGAAGCATCCAGAAGGAAAAGGTAAGTGTGTGTTTGCATTCCAGGGGTGGCTCTTTGCCAGCCATGTCCAGCCTGGGCAGGCCACTGGCTGCCAGGGTCTCGGGGAGTCTGAGCCATACGCTTAGTCATCAGGATGCTGGAAAGGACACCCGATGGGTGTGGGCCAGGTGCTGGAGACCCTGAAAGGTGTGAGACAGTCCCACGTCACACAACTGTCCTGTGCTCCACAAGGGTTCCCAATCTCCTGCCAGAAATCTGCATCCATGAACAGTCTGGTCATGATGATCTGACCCTTGAGCTCTGTTTTATATATAAACATAAAATATTTTTTGTGGGTTTTGTATGCAATGCACTTTCTAGAAATGTTTTCTACTGTATAAATCAAGATAAGATTGGTTTTTGTTTCATTTGCATTTCAGAAAGTCACAAGACCAGCGACAATACCACTGTCTACTGGAGTCACAAATCAACCACCTCTGCATTTGGAGATGCCGGCTGGCTGTGAGTCTAGCTGGAGGGGTAGGTCCATCTGGCTTCTTCATTGTGTCCGAGTATAACTGTGCCCCTAATCACGCATACATTGAAATACATATTTTTACAAATTCTTTTTCTCTTTTATAATAGAAGCCTCTTTCCTCTGTCATTGCAGATGTTCCCTGACTTAACAATTGTTCAACTTTTGGTTTTTGACTTTACAATGGAACTGGTACTTACTCAGTAGCAACCACACTGGAAATTTAGAATTTTGATCTTTTCCTGGATTAGCAATGAGGGGTAGGATAATCTCTTGTGATGCAGGACAGCAGCAGTGGGCCACAGGTCCTGGTCAGCCACAGGATCAGGAGGATAAACAACCAATACCTACAGTGAGTTGTGTTACTAGGCTATGATGTTTGGTAGGTTAGATGCAGAAGCATCTGTTTGTGAGTGTGTGTGTGTGTGTGTGTGTGTGTGTGTGTGTGTGTGTATGTGTGTATGTGTGTGTTTGAGACAGGGTCTCACTAAAAACTTGTGATTTTCCAGCCTCAGCCTCCCGAGTCATTGAGATTACAGGTGGGTGCCACCGCACTCAGATAGCATCTGTATGTTGATTTGGGTGATTACATATGAATTTTATTTCAAAGTCACGATAGGGGAAGTCTTAATCAGGGAGGCGGAAAGCCTCTGTATGGGGGACTCAGTAAAGTTATAGAATTCTCATTGCTTCTACTTTTGACCCTCATCTGCCTGCGGCAAACTACCTAAGTGAGTGTCTGAAACAAGACTGAGGTCTGTTTCTGTCTCTCCTAAATGAAGTCCACAGAAAGGCCATTGAAGCTGGCAGGGCAATTCCAGCAGCCACCAGAGACCGGGCCTCCTCCTACGCTTGTGTCCTTATCTTTTGTGCCAGGCTTCCAAGAGGGTCCAAGAGGACTGTAGAGCTCCAATGACTGTGGCCAAAGTCCAGACAGGAAGCTAGGGATGGGAGGAGGGCCATGGGGGACCCTGCAGCTGTCTGTCCCTGCAGCTTACCCAGAAGTCCCATCCACAACTGTGCTCCAGTCCTTTGGCCAACCCCCACCTGCAAGGGAGGCTGGGAAATGTAGTTTTTCAGGCGAGCAACTTGTTCTCCAAAATTAAGTAGTTCTGGTAATAAGAAAGGAGGGAAGGATAGTGGAGTGTCATTTTGCTGTTGCTGCTGGTGATCCGTAGAAGGATGGCCCTTCTCAGGCTCAGGGGGTCATCCGAAGAACAAAGCCCATGAAGTCCAGAGACAAGGATCTAATTGAAGCCCCCCTGGTGTGTGGCCACCTTGGCCAAGTGACTTAACCTCTGAGGTTCATTTTCCTCATGTGTACAATGGTGGCAGTAACAGCACCTACCTCCTGGGGTCATCGTGAGGTTTAAGTGCGAACTTGTCGTGCCCACTCACCCTCCTCCACCCACTCTCTCACTCACCGACAGCACCCAGGGGTCCTCCGTAAGGACAGGTGGCACTCTCTTCCTGATACAGCGTGGGGAGCAGAGGAAGCAGGTCCCTAGGAAAACCCTCGCCTCACACCTGTTAGCTCTTGGCCAGCAGCTCTGCGGGAAGGATGCTGAGACAGCTGGGGTTGGTTTTTCTGGGCTTTTCTCCATGATCCTTTCCGGCAGGGCCAGCCAGAGGCCAGGATCTTGACTGCAGTGAAGTCGGTTTACAGCATCTGCCTCCCCCCCCCCCCCCCCCCGGGCACCACCAGAAAGACCGGGGAGTGGATTGTGACAGACGTTGGCCCACGTCACATCCAGAGAGGACTGGCTTTTAAATGACTGTTCTCTCCAGCGCTACTTAGGCCAGAGGAACCAGGGCCACTTGGGGACTTGACACTTCCAGAGCTGGTACAGGACATGTTCAAGATAATGTCTTTGTGATGTCTTGTACCAAAGAGCACAGAAGCTACCAGGAAGGCAAGCCCCATGGAAAAGACACAGAGGCCAAAGGGAAGGAGCTCTCAGTGGCCAAAATAAGATGACTTGAGCATCAGAAAGAATAATGATTAAAATATATGGAGGAGCTGGGGTATGGCTCGGTGGGAGAGTGCTCACCTGATATGCATGAGGCCCTGGGTTTCATCCCCAGCACTAAAAATTTTAAAAAAATTAATTAAAATATACACATATGGAAATATATGTTTTAAAATATTCTTTAATACTGGAGACTTATTGTGGGGTTTTTTGTTTAAGATTGATAGGAAGGAAAAGATTGATAGGGAATAAGTCATCATTCTGAGAAAAAGGGAGACCAAAGAATGAAGTAAATGGATGGACTGTATTTCAAAGTATCAATTAGTTGATGGGCAAAATTTTATCTTTAAAAAAGAATCATTAAAAAACAAATAAAAGCAAGAAACATGATTGAATTAGAAAACCACCATTTTGCAGCCCCTATTGAAATAATAGATCTGAAAAGCAATCGATGCTGCTTCAGATGGTTTTAACCACCTGGTTAAAGGCTAGAGCACCTGAGGGGTAATCCAGGAGGATCCACCTGGACCCTGTGGCCAATTTCAACACTGCCCCAAGTGAAGCACCCAGATGCCCCTTGCTGGACCCTGTGCGTCCAGCTGCAATGCTGTGGAAAATACCTACCATCACCATCAAGTTCTCCTGTGAAGGTCCCTGAACCTGGCTCTAACTAGGTCTCTAGACTTGATGTTAGCCAAAGCACAAGGAGCCATCTGTCCCAGCCTCTAGCGCATCCACCACTTGACAGAGAAAAGACCCTGAGGACACGGTCTGCCAAGTCCAGAAGGCTGGAAGTTCTGCAGGATTAGTGGCTCCAGGTCTTCAGCAAACATGTGATGTGGGACAAAAAGTGGGAGAGGATATGATCAGAGATTATAATAAATGTAAAGGACATTAAAAACCTTAAGCCACATGCAATGGAAGGAGCATCATTAGACACCAATTTGAGGAAAGAAAAAAACTACAAAAAGACATTTTAAGACAATGGGAGAAACATGAACATGTTTGGGGTATGAGATGATTTTAATAAATTAGCATAATTGGGGGATATGATAATAGTATTTTGCAAATGTTTTTTGAAAGTATCTATTTACTTATTTATTGGTACTGGGGATTGAATCCAGGGATGCTTAGCCACTGAGCCACATCCCCAGCCCTTTTTTGTATTTTATTTTGAGACAGGATCTCACTGAGTTGCTCAGGGACTCACTAAGTTGCTGAGGCTGGCTTTGAACTTGTGACCCTCCTGCCTCTGCCTCCCGAGCCACTGGGATTACAGGCGTGCACCACCACGCCCTGCTGAAAGTCTTTATTTGAGGGTGAAATATTTGTCTAAGATTTACTTTAAAATGCTCCAGGAAAAAAAAAAAGGGAAAAAAGAAAGAAAAAGAAAAAAGTGGGGATTGAAAGACTGGTTGGGACAGGGAGCTGGGAGCAGTTTGCTGCGGGCTGTCCTCTGCCCCTGAGGCCTGGCTGGAGCGGCCAGGCATCAGGACTGGGGAGCGCGAGTAGCCCACCATCTTTATTTGAGGTTTAAAAGAAGAGGAGTCGGAGATGTGAAGGTGAAACAGGGGAAGGAGAACCAGGGGCCTAATCCCAGCTGCCTGTTGTTTGCTCACCTCCCTGAAAAGCTTCAAGCAAGCCGGATCAGAGGCCCCTGGCCTGGGCCTCATTCACCTCCTGGCCCTGCTTCGTGATGGCTCAATGGGATGTCTGGGCCCCTGGAAGTTGGTGGGCCATCATCTCTGCCCTTCTGCTCTCAATGGGCCAGCATAGCCTCTCCTTGGGGGGCTCGGATCACCTCCACATCCCTGTGACCCAGGGACTGAATATGGTGAGAGTCCAGCTCAGTGGGCTGTCCTTCCCAGAGCCAGGCAGCGCCACCCAAATCCCAGCAGGCCGTGAGCCGAGCAGGGAAACCAGGCTGTGTTGCCAACAGAGGAGGGGCTGGATCCTCCACAGAGAAGACATAAAGATGTCTCCCTCTCCCTTCGCCCTCTCGGGCCTCTAACCCCTCATTCACACAGGGAGATGGGGCTGCCCATCCAAGGACTCAGTGGGACCCACAGAATTCCTGGCACTTAGCAACACAAGTGTGGCTGTTCCCCCTCCACCCTCAAGGATGGAGACAGTGGGTACCACAGGCTCCCCTGGAGACAGGGGAGTGCCTCCTGACAGCCACCATGTCACCACAGACCTCCTTGGTGGCATCAGAAAGGCTGAGATTTAGCAAGTCACTGAGGTGGGGTTTAGGCCACCTTAAGGAGTTTGCAAAATGTGTTCAGCGGAGCCACCAGTCACTTGGACCAAATATATGGTCAAAAATTCTTTTTTTTTTTTTTTTTGAACTAGGGTCTGTGTTTGCCCAAGCTGGCCTTGAACTCCTAAGCTCCAGCTGTCTCCCACCTGAGCATCTAGATCAGCTACAAGCAAAGCCACTGAAATCAGTTTAAGCTCTTTTTTAAAGAAAAACTGATTTTAAACATCTGAAATATTTCTATTGCGATAGGACTCTGTCCCCCAAGCTCTTGGACAGATCCCTTCTCTGGTTTCCAGTGAGAATTCTAATGTTTCCTGGCTGCTGAAACCACGGGTTGAGGAATTTTTAGTGTTCTGTCTTTCTGACCTTGGAGAGAGTCATGTGCAAGAGGCCAGGAGCTCAGCCTTCACCGTACAGAGAGATCTGGTGGCGTGGATGGAGAACACAGGCTTGGGGAGCAGACGGCCCCACTGAGGTCCTTGGACAAGCGTTTCTGAGTCCAGTGTCCTCATTTGCAAAATGGGGGTTAGAAGTTGGCTGAGAAATTTAAAGGAAGAAACTGGTTCTTCCCCGGCTCGCGGCTTTCACAAATGACAGTGCCCTTCCCCTCCCATCCATGCTTGTCTGAGGTCCGGGTC
Organism: Urocitellus parryii; assembly: GCF_045843805.1. Classification (NCBI taxonomy): domain Eukaryota; kingdom Metazoa; phylum Chordata; class Mammalia; order Rodentia; family Sciuridae; genus Urocitellus; species Urocitellus parryii. The sequence continues at coordinate 104,549,105 of NC_135532.1, forward strand.
CTTGGTAGTGACTGGGCTGTGGCTGGCCTCCTTTGTGTGTCCCCTTTGTTCGCCATCTGTCAGGCCAAGGCGCCTGCCATCTGAGCCCAGCCTGCTCCGCCCTCCAACCTAGGCCTGCAGGGTTTCCCTCAGAACAATGCCCAGGCCGCCTCTGGACCTCAGGGACCCCTCAGGCCTGGCCTTTGTGTGGCCTGTCAGCCTCTGAGCCAAGCCCAGATGGGCCCTTGAGGAAGGAGAAGTGGGGGCAGGAGGACAGCGAGGCCCTGGGGAAACACAGTGATCTGGACACCTGGCTCCCTGGATGTGCACACCAGGCCTTGCCCGGCACTGTCTACCCACAGGGATGGGTCAGACCGTGTGTGGGACCGACCAGGCCCAGGCACAATAGTGTCTGGATTTATGAGAACTTTACCCACAGCCCATCTGACTCCTTCGAGCCATTTCCTTTCTCATTTTTGGACGTCAGCTCACACACTCTTGTTTTATTAGGGCAGTTCCATCTCTGGTAGAATTTTCTCGTACTGACAGGGTATTTTCTGAGTGAGGCTCTGTCCAGGAGAACGTGTGGGCAGGGGCGTGTGGTTATGTACAGCAGCCCAGGGGAGAGGCAGAGGAAGTAGGAAAAAAATGAAGAATCGTTTCAAATAATCAGGGGAGATCGTTCCATTTTTATATGCATGCATAACACGAGACTTGGGACATTTAGGTCTTAATGTTTCAGAACAAAATGAGTAAAGAAAAGTCTTGCAGAATAATAATAATCATCACAAATAAGCACATTTGCCTTCACAGAGAAAGAAAATCAAATGAGGGCCTCACAAAAGAATTTACATTGTGCATTTGATCACCCTTCATAAGCCTGTGAGGCGGGCAGTGTCATCGCCTGAGCAGAACAGAGGAAAGGAAAGCTGAGAGAAGGTGAGTTGGCTGAAGTCACACAGCTGGAAAATGGCAGAGCTCAGACCCAGGATCCTCTAGCTCCAAAGCCTGTGTTCGTCTCAGCAGGCACCTGTGAGACCCAGAGCACAGGGCTGTAGGGCGTTGTCACCACTTGCTCGGGGGTGGGCTGTATGACGACACAGTGGGCCTCAGTCGTCTTCTCCGTAAAGTGGGGTATTACTCACCCCGCTGTCCAAGGTGGTCCTGAACCTTAGGTGAGATAACAGATAGGGAGGAACTTACAGTGCATACAGCAGGATGTCCCTGTGTGAATGCTGCTTTTTATCCTGGGCCCATGAGCCCTTTTACTTCTTTTAACTGGCTGCGTTCAGAGTTGGGGGGTGTGTACCATCATGGCTCCCGTGTCTTCCGGAGGGAGAGGGGGGTGAAAGGAGGCAGTTCTGGCCAGCAGAGTGACCACGGGGGTCTAAAGAGGAAGAAGGCCATGGTGAGGAAGAGGAGGAGATGAAGATGAGGAGGTGGAGGTGGGCACAGGCCAGAGCAGAGGGACGGCTCAGAACCTGGGGACAGAGCCACCTGCATAAATGGAAGAGAGCAGACCACAGTGACCTTGGGTGCCCTGCAGCTCACACATACACCCACTGGTTCTCCAGAACTTTCCCCAGCCATCCCCAGAACAGCCAAGGTCTCCAACAGGGCTTGTCCTCTCCCGGTCACTGTGGAATCTTTCGGAGAACAGCTGCTCACTTGGATGAAGTCCAGTTTCACCTATTTTTCTTTTTGTGTACTTCTCTAAGGAATATTTGCCGAAATCTGAGTTCAAGAAGATGTTACATGAACCCTCCAGTCCATTGTGAATCAATGTTCATATTTAAGATTAAATTTCATTTTTTGTGCATGTGGATATCTAAACATTCTAACATTCTCTGTTAAAAAGATCAGGTTTTCTTCATTGGCTGATCTTGACACCTTTGTTGGAAATCAATGGACTATCTATGGGGTCTATTTATGCTTCCTATTTTGTTCCACTGATCTGTGTCTATTCACAGGCCGATACCACAGTTGGCTTGATTATTATGACTTCATAGTAAGTTATAAAACTAAGTAGTGCGAGTCCTCTGGGTTGTTCTTCCTTTTCAGAATGTTCTTGGTTATTCTGAGTTTTTTTTTATTATTTTTTTCATTTTTTAGAATCAACTTGTCAATTATGAAAAGCTTTTTGGAATAATTGTTGTTTTAGCTCTTTTTTTTTTTTTTCATCTCTGTGACCAGAAGACCTGAGAGGAACAACATAGAGGAGGTAAAGATTATTTGGGCTCAGGGTTTCAGAGGTCTCTCAGTCCATAGATGATCAACTCCATTGCTGTGTACCTGAGGGGAGGCAGGACATCATGGCGGAAGACTGGGGTGGAAGGAAGCAGCTCAGGACATGGCAACCAGGAAGCAGAGAGAGAGCATCACTCACAGGAGCAGACTATAAACCCACTTCCTCCAACCACACCCTTCCTGCCTACAGTTATCACCCAGTTAATCCACATCAGTGGATTAATCCACCAATTAGGATACACCTCTCATAATCGTTTCACTTTAATTTTAAAAATCCATAGATGTCAGTATATTGTTTTTATAATGTTATTCATTTTTGAAATTTAAAAAATTTTTAACTATGAATTGTGACTTTTTCTTTAACCATGAATTATTAAGAAATATGTTGCTTGATTTCCAATTTTTCATGAATGTTACAGACATTCTCTGTTACTGATTTTTGGTTTAATTTTGTCTCATTCAAATGATTTTACTTTGCATGATGTCTAGTCTTTTAAACATTTTGAGGTTTGTTTCACAGCTGGTAACATGGTCTCTGTGCATGTTTGTTCCATGTACCCTGAAAAGAGAACATGTTCTCCTCTTTGGGGTAGAATGTGCTATAAATGTCAACGAGATCATGTGGGTTGATCTCTGTGGTTTCAATGTATTCAAGCCTGTTCTTTGGCCCCTGGTATGTTCTACCTTGGTGAACATACTGTTGTGGTGTAGACAGGAGGGATCCCCCAACAGCTCATGTGTGAGCTGTTCAGAGGTGAAATGACTGGGTTATGGGAGCCTTAACCTGATCAGTGCATTAATCCACTTGCATGGATTAACTGGGTGGGTAACTATGGGCAGGTAGGGTGTGGCTGGAGGAGGTGAGTCCCTGGGGTGTGCCTTTGAGAGTTCTCTTTCTGTGCTTCCTGAGGTCATGTCCTGGTCTGCTTTCCCCCATCATACCCTTCTGCCTTCTGTTCTGGTGTTCTGCTCCATCTTAGGCCCAGAGCTAGGGAGTCGACCATCAATGGACTGAGACCTCTGAGAACATGAGCCCCCAAATAAATTTTTCCTTCTCTAATTGTTCTTGTGAGGTCTTTTGGCCATAGCAGTGAAAAAGTTGACTAAAGCACATACCCTGGAGACTGAATGGTGTGTATTCTACAGGCATCAAATACAGTGTTCTATAAATATTAGCCAGGTTAACATAGCTAGCAGTGCTGGTCGGATCATTAACAACGTTCCTGATTCAGGGAGTAGTTATTCTATCATTTTCTTGGAAAGAGGTGTTAAAATCGTCATCTGTGACTTTGGAATTGCCTTTTTCCCCCCTTTAATTCATACTTTTGCTTCATGAATTTTGAAGCTATATTATTAAGCCTGTACATATTTATGATTGATATGTCTACATGATTGATGACCCCTTTATAATTATTAAATGGACCTTTTATCTCTGCAATACTCTTTATCTCTGCAATACTTTTTGTCTTTGTTTTTGCTTGGAATAGGCTTTATACTATTAATATGGTCACTGTAGCCTTCTAATACTTGGTGTTTGCTTGTTATAGTTTCAAAAATCTACTTTCTTTCAGTTTCTCTGGAATTTTATTTTTAAAGCCTGTCTTATAGGCAGCATTTGAGTGTATTTTTTAAAATACACTCTGACAATTTCTCTCATTTAATTAAAGAGATATTCAAAACATCTGATAGGACTGTTTATCTAGTTGGTGTGTTGGTCAGCTTTCCATTGCTGTGATGAAATGCCTGAGAAAAGTAACTTAAAGAGGGGAAGGTTGATTTTGGCTCATGGTTTTAGAGATTGCAGACCATGCTCACTTGGCTCTGTTGATCCTGGGGCTGTGGTGAAGCAGACCATCATAGAGGGAGGATGTGGAGAGCAAAGCAGCTACCTCATGGCAGCTAGGAAGCAGAGGGAGAATGCAGCTGAGCACAAGGACATGCCTCCAGTGACCTACACCTCCAACAAGGCCCCCCCCCGCTACAGTTCCCAGTAGCACCACCAGCTGGGGACCAACCCTGCAGCACGTGAGCTCTTGGGGGCCATTCTAGGTTCAAACCATCATAGTTGAATTTAGGTCAATAACTTGATGATTTCCTTTCTGTTTTTTATATTTTTAAACTTTAAGAGAATTTTTCCATCCCTTTTTTCCTATCTTCTTTCAAATTGAGTCTATTTCCCTCTACCTCCTAAAGAGGGAAGAAGAGGACTTTGGGCTTTTGTTTTCCGTGGTGGGAATGGAACCCAAGGTCCTGGACATGCCAGGCAAGTGCTTTATCACTGAGCTATATTCCCAGCCATTTTAAAAAGAAAAAATATTTTGAAACAAGGTCTAAGTTTCCCAGGCTGGCCTTGAACAAACTTGCAATCCTCCTGCGCTGACCTCCCGAGCGGCTGGGGTTACATGCACGTACAACTCTGAACTTAAGAGTTCAGAGTTTTTTAACTTTTACTTTTTTAACATTCCATTTTGATTTGTCAATTGACTTTTATCTAAATGTCTTGTTTGTTTGTTTGTTTTTGCAGTGATGGTGGTAGAACCCAGAACCCACGGCCTGGTGCATGTAAGGCAGATGCTCTACCACTGAGCTACATTTCCAGCCTTGCAGTTCTTTTTGTAGTTTCAGTAGGAACTATAATATTCATTCTTCACTCTTCATAGTCTCCTCTCTCCCTCTCTTTCTTTCCCACTCTCCCTCTCTCCCTCTCTTTCTCTCTCTCCCCCTCCATCTCTCCCTCTCATAGTCTACTTAGGGTTACTCTCATACCTAACTCATCCTTTATGCCTTAGTTGTTACATATATTGCTTCTACACATGTCATAAACCTTATAAGTAATATAGTTTTTGTTTAGACAGTAAATAAGTTTTAAAGCCATAATAATAGCTTTCTGTATTTACCCATATATTTACAGGGGTGATACTTTTCATCTCTTTCAGAATGTCCAAATTTCCATGTAGTCTCATTTCCTTTCACCTTGGAGAATTTCCTAGAGTTTTGTCTTTGTTTTTGATTTATCAAGTATGTCTGCCAGTGACCCTTTCTCTTATACCTAAAACAAATCTCTCTTTTCACTTCATTACTTGAAGAATACTTTCACTGGATATAGGGTTCTAACTAGACACTCACTGATACTTGAATCATTTTCCCCTCTCTATATTACTTTTTTTTTTTTTGTACTGGAGATTGACCCCAGAGGCACTCTTCCACTGAGCTCCATTCCCAGCCCTTTTTATTTTCCATTTTGAGACAGGGTCTTGCCAAGTTGCTGAGGCTGGCCTTGAACTTATGATCCTCCTGCCTCAGCCTCCTGAATCAATGGGAGTATAGGCATGCACCACCACACCCAGCTAGTATGTCAATTTTTTTCACTCTTCTTTCAGAATTTTTTCCTTTATCTTAGGTTTTATCAAGTTGATTATGGTATGCCTAGATATCATTTTTAAAAATATTTATGCTATTGTTGGTTCACTGAGCTACTTGAATCTTCAAATACATATCTTTCACCAAATTGGAGTCATTTCCAGCAACCAATTATTTGATAGAAATAAATACATTTATTTATAGTATATTTTCTCCCTATTTTCTCTCTTCCCCTCCTCTGCAACTACAAGGACACCTTTTGTATAGTCTCCTAGGGCCATGCATCTTTATTCACTTCTTTTTTTTCCTATTCCTGTTATTCAGATTTGTATTAGTCTATTTTCTGCTGCTATAACAAAATACCATACATCAGGTAAATAAATGATAGAATTTCACTTGTTTCGTGGTTCTGGAGGCTGGGAAGCCCAAGACTGCATCTGGTGAGGACTTCTTGCCTCATGACAACATGGTGGAAAGAGAAAGGAGCAATCTGTGTGGCCTGAATTCATTCTATGATCAGGAGGGCACTCCCCTGCAATAGCTAACCCATTCCCATGACAGTAACCTAAGCCATTCATTAGGACAACTAAATCTCCAAGACAAACCATAGCAAGACTGAGTGCTTTCTCTTGAGGTATTGTGAAGGTCATGGATTCTTCTTTCATTTGAATTCTTTTTAAAAGCCCAACTGTTCCTTTTTTTCTAATTTCACATATTATACCTCTCCTTTCTAGATTTTCCACTTGGGTCCATGTTTACAAATGCTTCTTGACTTATGAGAGGGTTCTATCTTGATAAATACATCATAAATTGAAAATATTCTGATTTGCAAATATCTTTAATACCATCATAAACACATTCTGCACCATTTCCTTTTTCCTGCTCCTTTGGGACTCTAAAAAATCAAAACTTCTAGTGTCCCTCTATTTACAAGTGTTGTGTCCTGGCAAACTCATTGTGAAGTTTAGTAACTGGAAGTCAATCCCTTGTAAGTTGAGGACTATCTATGTGTTCCTATGTATATATCCTGATAGTTCATGTATTTTTCATTCATTGTGAGTATATTTTCCTTTACGTTCTTGAGTGTAGTTAAATAAAATCTTATATGATTATTTGAATATCTAGGTTATCTGAATGTTGGACTCTTGGGTTTTTTTGTTTATCTGTTTTCCTTGTTGCTTGATGGGATTTTCCTTATTTTCATATGTCAGTTAATTTCAGGCTGTATTCCCAAGCTTGTTGAGACTGTTAGATTTTGGTTTCTATGTTTGTTTGATTCTCAGTGGTCAAGTACCTTTGTTGGATTCAAATTTCAAATTCGATTGCTTGACTGGAAGCTCAAATCCCAGTTCACTTCCATTTTTCTTAAGTAGGCTGCTCACAATCTGTCCAGGCATGCATGGGTTAGGGATTGTACCGAGATTTGAGTAGAAATTTTTGCACAGAATGTGGGACTTTCTAGATGTCTTCTTTATGGGGTCCCCCCTCATTTTTCAATGGCTACCGTTGCCCTGAACTCTGTCCTAGTTTTTCAGGACAGAAAGTCAACAGATTCCTTCACAGAGGTTTTGCTTCCTTGTCTTTTAATTGGGTTGTTGCTCTTGTTAAGTTATTTTAGGCCTATCTTTGTTTACATACATGTAAGTCACAAAATATTGTCTGATGTAAGGTGGACTTTAACTAAATTCTAATAAGGATGACATAAAAAAATATAAAATTACTAAAGTCATGTTTATTCACCCTCTCCAGTCTCCCACAACACAGTGTTCTTTCCCAAGTGTCCTAACATGTCCCCGGGAGGCCCTGTGCAGGACAGTTTTTCTTTGATGAAAGCAAAACCATTAGCTCCTATCAGGAGGCCACTGTGTGGGAAGAACTTGAACATGGGTAAACGATGTCCCGTCCACGATGGGACGCTTCCCCCTGCTACCATTTAGTTGATTCATGTTCTCATTAGCCTGTAAGAAGCACCTACTATGTGTCAGACATGAAGTAGATGATAGGGTCATAATTATTAGTAATTTACCAAGGGAACCAGACATAAAGCAAGCACCCACAGATAAAGAATTTTAAACTGATTAGTGCCACTCATGATGGCATTAAGTGTTATAAGAGTGCAATTATGGGGAGCTGGGCCCAGTGGGAGAGGTCAGGAGTGAGAAAGTATTTGAAAGAGGAATAAAATTTAACATAGTGTTTGTGCGAGTGGGGTCATTCCTGGCAAAGGACCAGCATGTGCCAAGACCCAGAGTAAGAGGAGAGATTGACAACCTGAAGACCTGGGAACAGATTAGAGTGTGACAAACACAGGGCTCTCAGAGGACAGGGCACCACTCAGCAAACTGTGTGGTCCAGTTTAGGAATTTGTTTTTCTTTCTTCTCCCCTTCCTCTCGCCCATGTCCACGCAGGTGACAAAATTGGGGGTCCTGTTCGTGGAGTGGGCTGGCTGTGAAATAAAGGCTGAGAGGGCAGTGGAGAAAACTACAGGACACAGAAAGTCATTTTTAAACAGCGGGGGGGAAGGACGGGTAGCCAATCCTAAGGATCCAGCTTCCACACTAGAGAGGGAGATGGAGCAAGCGCTTGCTTTATTTATATGGGGGAACATAAAAGGTTTCGATGGAATGTTCTTTGCCAAATAAGGCAGGAGGTGGGCTGTCCACTTCCTAACGGGTTTTGCCCAATCCCAGAGCTCAGAGCTCAGCAAAGCCAGAGATCTCGGGCCTTGGGCAATCTGATGCGCACAGGAGAGCTGGGGTAGTTCCCAAGGAAAAGTCTCCATGGCTCAGTACCGAGTGAAGACCCCTCAAGTAGCTCATGGGAGATTCCCTACACCTTCCTCATCTTCCTTCTCCTCTTAGCCCCTTACTAAATTATTATGGAACTTCCTCAGGGGTATAACTCCTTGGCCCCTCCTCCCCACACCAGGCCTGTTTCACTGCACAGACATGCCACCATAGAGGTCTCTCACATACCCTTCCAGAACTATTCCACAAGCACAAGCTCGTGGGTACAAATAGAGTGTCTTCTTAAGAAACAAAACTGGTGTGTGTGTGGCAAATGGGGTTGGGATCTTATGCACAGTGTCTTCCTTCATCTAGTTCATTATAAAAGACAGCTATACCAGCACAGTCAGATGTACAAGTCTCTCTTAGGATGCCCAGTACTCTAATGCATGGATGCGCCATGATGATTCACGCAATCTCTGATGGAAATTTTTAAAAATTTTTTCTTTCATTTTTTGTTATAAAAAATAATGAAGCAATGAATTCTTATAAAGACATTTGGGTACACATGTAAATATACATGTAGGAAAATTTCATTTCAGTGAAATTTCCTGGTGAAAATGTATGCACATTTATAATTTTGACAGCTATTCCTTAATTGTCTTCCAGAGATATTTGTCCAGGTTTTTTTTTTGTTGTTGTTGTTGTTTTGTTTTGTTTTTTTAACCATTAAAATGTTCTCCAGGAATAGCTTGTCAGCAGAGATCTAGGAAAATGTTGGGGCAACACAAGTGGAAATTGCAAACTTCAGATCAATAAATATTTAATTAACATCTCTATAACATATTATATGTAATAGCATTATTCATAAGAAGTTCATTATATTAGAAAATAACTTGTAGGTTGCATTTTGTTCACTTTGTAAGAATTTGTAGATATGTATGATGACTGCTTGGAAATAGCCTCTCATAAATTAAGAAGCACATCATAAATCAAATAGCCTACTATAAATTAAATAGCCTGTCATAGAATTACTTATAGCCAAGTCATTTCAAAAGCGAAATTATAAAAACGCTTTCAATATTTCAATATCAGTAAGAATCATACTCATTTTGGATGTGTGTATTTTAATGTATTTGTATGATACAGGGCATGGCTTCCAAAAGTAGGAGTGCCTGAGACCTAAGGTCTTTAAGGCTTTGATTGTACCAACCACTTTGGGAATCGCCAGCATCCTCATACCTTTATCCACATTGTATGTTTTCCAACTTTTTAATCTTTGCCAATATGATAGGCAATTCTTATACTTCTTTTCTTAGTTTCATATTTAATTATGTGGTCAGTTGAGCACCTTTTTGTGTATTTATATGCCATTTTTCTCTTTTATTCTGCACTAAAGTTTTGTAGTCTAGATCAATTTTGCTACTGGATATTACCAATTTTCTTGTGGATTTGTGAGGTTTTCATGTAATGAGGAGCATGGATTCAGTCCTGTGATGTTACAAACATTTGATGAGGATTGCATTGAATCTATAGATCACTTTTGGTGGACTGGCCATTTAATCTTATTTTTTTTTTATTTTCTATTTTTATTTTTTTGGTACTAGGGATTGAACCCAGGGGTTCTTTACCACTGAGCTACATTCCTGGCCATTTTTCTTTTTTTGTTTTGAGGCAGGGTCTCATTAAGTTGCTTAGGATCTCACAAAGTGATCCTCCTGCTTCAGCCTGGGCCACCTTGCCCAGCTCAGAATGTCCATTGTAACAGTATTAATTCTGTATCTATGAACATACAAGGTATTTCCATCTTCTGGTGTCATCTTCAAGTTTTTTATTTAGTGTTCTGTAATTTTTTATGTAGAGGTCTTTCTCCTCTGGTTAGATTTATTCATTAGTATTTTTAAAATATCTATTGTAAATGGAATTGTTTTCCTGATTTCTTTCTCAGTGGATCCATTCTTTTTGCATAGAAAAGCTGTTGATTTTTGTATATTGATTTTGTATCATACTACTTTGCTGAATTTTTTTTTGTCATCTCTAGAATTCTATTGGTGGAGCTTTTAGGGACTTCTAACTATAGAATACAGGAACCGTTGACTGCACACAACTGCAGACAGGAACAGTTGACTTCTTCCCTTCCTATATGCATGCTTTTTATTTCCTTTTCTTGTCTAATTGCTCTGGCAAAACTCTCAAGGACTATATTGAATAGGAATGATTAAAGTAGACCTCTTTGTCTTGTTTCTGATTTTAGAGAAAATACTTTCAGCTCTTCCCATTCAGTATGATATTGGCTTTGAGTTTGTCATATATAACCTTTATGATGTTTAGGTAAGTTACTTCTATACCAAATTTCTTCAGGGAATTCATCATTATTGGTTGTTGGATTTTGTGAAAGAATTTTTTTCTGCATCTAATGAGATCATCATGTGATTTTTGTTCTTGACTCTATTTATAGGGTAGATTATATTAATTGGTTTGAGTAAGTTGAAACTTGCATCCTTTGAGTGAAACCAATTTGATCATGATGTACAATCTTCTTAATGTGTTGTTGAATTCAATTTGCTGATACTTCATTAAAGATGTTCACATCTATATTCATCAAAGATATTGATCTGTAATTTTCTTTCCTTTAAGTGCCTGGTCTGGTTTTGGTTTCAGTGTTATTCTGGCTTTGTAGAGTGAGTTTGGAAGTATTCATTTCCTTTCTATTTCATGGAATAATTTGAGTTCTTCCTTAAATGTTTGGTAGAATTCAACTATGATTCTATCTTGTGCTGTTTTTTCTTTGTTGGAAGACTCTTTATTACTGTTTCAGTCATATTACTTATTATTGATCTTATTAGGTTTTCTATATCTTCTTGGCTCAATTTTGGTGAGTCATAAGTCTTTAGATATTCATCTATTTCTTCTGGATTTTCCAATTTATTACAGTATAAGCTTTCAAAATTAGCTCTAAAAATCTTTTGGATTTCAGTAGAGTCTCTTGTTAAATCTCTATTTTTTCTCTTATTTCATTTGTTCAAGTCTTCTCATTCTTTTGGTTAGTTTGGCTATGTGTTTATTAATCTTACTTATCTTCTAAAAAAAACCCAACTCTTGTTTCATTGTTTTTTTTTCTTTTTTTTTTTTTTTAGAGAGAGTGAGAGAGGGAGAGAGAGAAAGAGAGAGAGAGAATTTTAATATTTATTTTTTAGTTATCGGCAGACACAACATCTTTGTTTGTATGTGGTGCTGAGAATCGAACCCGGGCCGCACGCATGCCAGGTGAGCGCTTGAGCCACATTCCCAGCCCCTCATTGTTCTTTTTTATTGATCTTTTATTCTCTATTTCCTGATTTCAGGTCGGATCTTAATGATTTCTTTTATTGGTTTGGGGAATGGATTGTTCTTATTTTTCTAAGAACTTGAGATGCATCATTAGGTTATTTATTTGGTATCTTTCTGATTTTTCTAATGTAGGCACTTATAGCTATATATTTTCCTCTTTGAAGTGCCTTCACTGTATCCCAATGAATTTGAAATGTTGTATTTCTATACTTGTTTGATTCTAAAAATATTTGAATTTCTTCTTTGATTCCTACTGATCATTTAAAAGTGTATCATTCAATTCCCATGTGTTTCCATAGCTTCTGTCGTTTTTCTTGCTATTGATTTCTAATTTTATTTCATTATACATGATGATATGCATGGAAATATTTCAATTTTTTTTTAATTTTCTGAGACTTACTTTGTGGATTAAAGTATGTTCTATTTTGGAGACATTTCCATAAGCAATTGAAAAGAAAATGTATTCATCTATTGCAGATTATCTATTAAGTTCATTTGATTTATAGTATGATTTCTCTCCTCTGTACTATTTTTATTGATTTTTGTCTGGATGAATTCTCTATCAGTGAGAGAGATATATTGAATCAGGACATATGTGAACCTTAATGTTGAGTAGTGTTTGTTTTATGTAATTTGATGCATGGACATTTGGGATGTAAATATTTACTATAGTCTTAATATCTTGTTGGAGTTACCTTTACCAATATATCATATCTTCTTTATCTTTTTAAAATAATTTTGGTTTGAAGCCTACTTTGTAGAATATGAAAATAGCTTCCCCTGTTTGCTTTTGGATTCCATTTGCATGAGATATCATTGTTATCCAATTTCAGCTTATGGGTATTTTTGCCTATGAGGTGTGTTTCTTGCAGGCAATGTGTAGTTGGGTCTTATTTTTTTTTAATGTAATCTGTTGAGGGCCACAGCCAAAGGGGCCCCAGCAAACTTCCAGCTGCCAGCAAACTTCCAGCTGCTGGCTGATGATTGGCTCACAGCGGCCCCAGCGACATCTAGCTGATTGGCTCCTCTGCGGTGATGCTCATTGGGCTGTTTCCCTGCCCTTTCAGACCACGGAGCTGCTCATTGGGGGACTTCTTTGGCTCCACCCACGCAACCCAGCCAATCGGCCTCAAGAGCAGGAGGATTGTGGGAGGTGATGAGGTTTGTGTGGGTGAGAGGCTTGTGGGAAGCCGGTGGTGGCAGTTGGGCTCTGAGGGTTTTTTCCTGAGGAGCTGTTTTGTTTGGCTTTTGTAGTTCTAAAAATAAAGTTAGTTTCTTTTGACAAGTGGCTCCTGAATTGTGCCCAGCCAGACTGCGGCAGTAATCTTTCAGTTTATGTCTTTTAATTGGATAATTGAGATAATTTACATTCAGTATTCCTCCCTGTCATTTGATTGATTTCTAATGTTTGCTTTAATCCTAATTTTCATCTGCTTATCTATTCTTCTAATGACTTTTATTTTTATTTGAGTTCTCTTGGTTGTTTTTATATTCTCTGTGTAGGGTTCCTTTAAATATCTTCTGCAGTCCTGGCTTAGTTGTTGTGAATTCCATGAGTTTATGCTTATCATGGGAAGTTTTTATTTCTCTTTGATTCTGAAGGATATCTTAGCTGAATGTAGCAATTTTCATTGGCAATTTTTTTTTCCAGTGCTTAAAATGCATTGTTTGAAACCCTCCTGGACTTTAAGATTTCTTCTAAGAAATCTTATGTTATTCTGACAGGTTTTTCTCTAAATGTGACTTGGCATTTTTTTTTGTTGTTGTTGCTTTCTAAATTTTCTTTGATCTGTATTTTGGTATTTTAATTATGTCATGAAGAAATTCTTTTCTGTTCTTATCTATTTACAGTTTTATTTTTCTCTTTGGGGTTTTAAATGCCTCCAGTATCTGCATATTCATCTTGGTACCAATGTTTGGAAATTTTTCTGATATTGTTTCAATGGATAGGTTATCAATGCTATTAGTCTGTTATCTTTGCTCCCTCTTAAATGTCTATGAGCCTCTATGAGTTTGGTCTCTTTATATTGTCCCAGAATTCTTGTTTTGTTTTTTTCCTTCACTACTGTTTGAATATTGAAGGCTGTCCAACTTATTTTCTTCAAGCTTTAAGATTCTGCATTTTACATAATCTAATATATATTAGAGAGACTTTCAACTGGATTTTTCACTTGATTTGTTGTACCTTTCATTTCTGAGGTTTCTATTTGTTTTTTAAATATCTCTATCTTTTTATTGAATTCCTCATATTATGTATTGACTTCTTTAATTAGTTGTTTTTCTGTGTTCTCTTGGAATTCATTAATCTTTTTTATAACAATTCTTTTGAATGCTTTATCTGGTATTTCCATCCACTTTGATGTCTTTGGCATTACTGGATGGCAATTTATGAACCTTGGAGTTATGATGTCAACCTTGTTTTTTTCTTATTACTCATATTCCATGGTTGAAATATGCACATATGTTGAGATGGATTTATCTTTCACATATATGTGAGGGTCTTTAAAAGGCACAACTTTCTTTTGGTGAAATGTCCTGGACTATCATATTGTTTTGAATTGTTGAACATATTCTCAAATTGATTCCATATAGTTTCACTGTTAGTCCTTCAGTGATGATTAGTGTACTTTGACACTGTGTGTATCATGTCAAACCTTGAGGATCCCTTTTTCTGTGTAGGTCTTACAAAAGTAGAGTTCTTTTAGTAGGCCAGACAGTTGTCTGTATATAGCACAGTAAATGGAGTACACCCTCTGTGATTGCTCTTATGGAATTTATGACTCTGCATGTTCTAAAAGGATTTGGGAGCAATCTATATTGAGGTCTATCTTACATGTGGTGCTCACAGTCTTTGTACTATTTCTCTATACTGTTGCTATAGGTCCACAAGTGGTTCCTGATCCTGTCTCCAGTCATTCCTACTTGGGTTTGGTTGTTGGTTTGGGGCTTTTCTTTTCCCTATTCTTTGTCTTGAGGTATTGTTGAAGTTTGAATGAGGTTAGGTTGTGTGTAGTGTATGGTACACTCTCTCTTAAATGTGTTGGAATGTATCTCAGAGCAGAGTTTCTGCCTTATGAACTTGAAGTGTCTCTCTAGATCCTTAGTACCTCACAGAAGTGGGGGAGATGAACATCAACAACAATAGCAGTGAACAATATACAGCAGTAAAGTAAATACCAGGTGCTGACTATGACATCTACAATACTAATAACCAGCAAAACAGGATAGATGGGTTCAGAAACCAACAAGAACAACAACAGTAAGTCTGAAGTAGATACAGCATTAAAGTAAACACCAGGTGTCAACTATGATGTCCACAAAACTAATAACTGTGACAACATGGATGGTGGGGGCAAAATGACATAAACTTGTTAGTTTTAAAATATGGTGAGAACATAGTTCATTAAGAGAAAAGAAATTTGGAAAGAAAATAAAGGTTAAAACATTCAAAGTGTCAAAAGAGAAGAGGCAAGAGAGAGGTAGAAAGTGAAGGTCATAAAGAAGGAGAAAAAATAATAATGATGAATGAAACAAAATATAGAAAGAAAGAGAACAAGAGACTATTGGAGAAGAAAGGAGAAAAAGAATAACAATAATGAGGGTAACAACAAAACAGGATAATGTAAGGATAATAAATAGATAAAGATGACAATAAAGAAAAAAAGTAGAAAATACGTATATACAATGAGCCAATCAGTAAATACAAGAACAACAAAATAATTCTTAATGAAAAATGAAAGATTTGTCTCCAACTGTGGACAAGGATAGATACTCACTGCCTATGCCTGACTGTCCTTTTGTTTCTTCTTGGACTATTCACCCCTCAGAGAAAGCAAGGGTTATTAAACCCCTCCTCCCCTCTTTTGTGTTCCTTGCCAGGCTGCCAGCTGAAGTGGCCTGGGACCCAGGCGGGTTGAAATGGTTCTGAGCTATGCTGCTCACCAGTACAAGGTAGGATGGAAGGGGAAGTACCATTATTGGGGTTTTGTCTGAACAGTCTAGATCGCTGCTCTCCTAGATTGGGGCTGATGAAAAGTGCTAAATGGAAGCTCCAGTGGCTGGGGTCTAGGTCTGATCAGAACTTTTTCAGGTACAGACTCTTCCTGAATGATTAGATCAACATACCCCTAGATCTAGGAAAGTTGCCAGTCTCTGCTGGGTGTCTGGATCTCGACTCCTGAAAATTCCTCTTGTAAGATGGAGTAACCAACCACCCTGGGTGGAGGGAGCACCGCTGCTCTTGTATACTCTACAGCCCATGCATGTGGCCTTCTAAGCCTCAGTTCCCAAGTGTAATTGCACCTGCCTGTTCATTTTCCAAACTCTCTTCCAGACCCAAGGGAAAGTAAGACGCACTCCCCTCCATATCTGTGACCGGAATCCCCTGGACACAACCTTCTCTGTGCCTATTTCAGTAACATTCTGCAGGGTGCACCCTAGACCACACAGTAAGTGCTTACTGGGACAGGGTGGCAATATTCACTAAGATCTCCCAGGTTCCTGCAGCAGTGAACTCCAGGGTGACCTCCCCAAGATGGCTCCCACCTGGGCTCTCCATTGACAAGTTGAGAAACACCGAGGCCTTTGCCACACCAGCTCTCTGCACCACTCCCGTATCAGCTGAGTTCACACTGTCTTCCTGTTCCACAGGAGTTTGGGATAAATTTGTCCATGATATTTCTCTTTCCCTTTGTGCTACATCACCCCTCTGCAGTGACCCAGCACCACCCTCCACTGGCTTGGCACCCATATATTCTTTCTTGTCATCTGTTTGAAACACCAGAATTTTTAGGTCTCTCTGAGTCTCTGTCCAACATTGAATTTCAGTGAATTCCATCAGCCACCTACCTCTCTGAGACCTGGATCTCCCACTGCTTCAACTACAAGTCACGGAGCAGCTAGAAAGTCCACTTTCCTCTGTTTTGCCATCTTTGTTCCCCAAATAGAGAATCACTTTATATATCTACAGTCTAGCTGGAATTTCAATATTGATAACTACCATTAGCTAATAGGAAGTCCATATTGCAAGTTTACCAATAATCCAAATAATATCATTTATAGCAATTTTTTTTCTTTTCTGTTCCAGAATTCCATCCAGGGTCATTGATTGCACTTAATGGTCATGCCTCTTTGGTCTCTTTTAATCTAGAACAATTCCTCACCCTTTCTTTTATAACCTTGAAAGTTTTGAAGAGTATAGTCATGCCGACTGAGTTGTAGATTCTTTGGCTGCAATTTGTGCTTGTCTGATATTTTCTCATTATTACACTTAGGTTACATTCTTTTTGCCAAAATGCCATAGAAGTGAGGGAAACATGGTATCCCTGATTCCAAGCCAACTCTGTAAGGTTTTGCTCACCTCTCCTGGTTCATAGTTTGTCTCCTTTCTTCCACAGCAAGAATCTGGTTCCCAAGAACATGCATTTGTTCAGACCTAAAATCGGAGCAAAGGGTTTCAGAATTGTTATACTATTACAGATACGCAAATCCAACTCAAAGACAAGGCTGATTGCTTTTTACAGTTCTTTTTGTTGGTAAACTGAAGGTTTATAATCAAATATCATGTTTAAGAATTATTTAAGCTAGTTCTTTTTTAACCTTCACTATGTTGTTCTTTGGAAATACAGCTGAATTCATTTATTTATATTTCATTTTTTGTCTTCCATATTAAGTTTAACTATATATATTATATATAATGTCTGTCTATCTATCTCTCCATCTTCTTCAAAAAATACAAAAATCTACCAAAGATTGCACTCAGTAAAGTACTTTGCCTTCTTCTTCTCCATCTCCACTCACTTGTGTAAGTAATCACCTTCAATGGCTTCTGGTTATTATTCCTCTATTGCTTTTTTTTTAAAGCAGGTACATATATCTTTGCTTGTTTACCCTTCTTCTTTATTTGCAAAGTATCATATTCTTTTGTAGTTTCCTTGCTCGCTTGACAATATACCTGGAATTCACCCTGCACGAGTTCATAAAGATCTGCATACTTTTTTTTTTTTAACAGCAGCATAATGCTCAATTGTGTGGATACATCAGCATTTATTCAACCGATTTCCTAGCATTTTGGTGATATCTCAGAATTTGCAACAAAAAAAATGCTGCAATAAGTAGCCTTGTGCAGATGTATTTTCATACCATTTGAGGTGTCTTCGGGGTAAATTCTTAAAGGTAGTATTATCTGGGTCAAACGTTAGACACTTCTGACATTTTATTAGGTGCTGCCAATTTCCTTCTGCAGAGTGATTCTGTTTGTATTCCTACCAGCAATGTGTGAGAGTAGCGACTAACTTATCACTTCTTGTTATTACTTGAAATAAGTGTGACAAGTTTTATTTGTAGCCAAATTTTCTTGGTATTTAGGCAGGAGATCCTCTTCAGTTAGGATTCAAGAGAACAGAGAAAAGGACTGGGAAATTCATTACTTCATGTAGAACCATTATGTCGAGGCAAGAAGTTAATATTGTATTTAATGAAAAGCCAATGAGGAGGGGTTTTGTTTTGTTTGTTTGTTTTAAAAAGGTAGCAACATGGCTAGACTGTGTATTAGCAGGATCAAGGTAACATTGCAAATCATTTTGACTGACAACAACAGATTTCTCCAATATCAATGACTCAGCTAGGAAAAATGTGCAATTTATTTCCTTTATTTCAAGAACTCACAATAACAGAAATACTACTACTGCAATTGCCTCCTAATTTTTATTCCACTCTTACCTCCCTTATTCAAGAAAGAGTATATTCCCAGTGGAGGGACCAGACATATTGGTCTTTTCTGAACTTGAATCACAATTAGCAGGTTCCTATGTTTTGACCTCTGCACTTCTATCCTCCTGGAAATTTCTTTCCCCAGTTTCCTGTGGCTCACTCACCTCTTTAAAAACACTGAAGTTTCTTGATAAACCCTTAATGTCAGGAGCCGTGCTTGGCACTTGTTATTGCTCAGTAAGAACTTGTGGAATACATGAATGGAGTCTTGGTTGGCTCACTGGCCAACATTAGGGCACCAAGGTGGCATCTCCGATTCTCTTCACCTTGTCTTCATGGTGGAGAGATGCCTGCATCCTATTCTTTTTTTTTTTTTTTTTTTTTTTTTTTTTGTACAAAGATTAAACTCAGGGCTGGGGATGTGGCTCAAGCAGTAGCGCGCTCACCTGGCATGCGTGTGGCCCGGGTTTGATCCTCAGCACCACATACAAACAAAGATGTTGTGGAAAAATAAAAACATTAAACTCAGTTGTTCCACTGAACCGCATCCCAGCCCAGGGTCTCATTGAGTTGCTTAGGGCCTCACTAAGTTGCTGAGGTTGGCTTTGAACTTGCAAACCTCCTGCCTCAGCTTCCTTTGCCGCTGGGAGTACAGGCGTCCGCCACTGCACTTAGCAAGCATCATATTCTTTCATGTTAAAGTCTCATAATGGAAGAAAGGGAAAAATAATGTAGATTTCTCTTCCTAAGACTTTCTATAAAGGGAGAAAAATCATCCTCAGAAAGCCCCAGTAGACTTCCCCTTCACTTTCATTAACCAGAATCGGGTCATTGGCCTACTCCTAAATCAATCACCGGTAAAGGGGAATGTGGTCTCCAGCGATGGCTGAGACCTATCAGGATGCGCCTCCCGAGGCTGGATGTATTGCTACAGGACAACATCTAAAACTATCGTTCTATTAATGTAAAAGGGATGGGGAGGCTTTCCAGTGTGACCAGGGGCAATCTCCACATCACTCTGGGTGTGCTTTGGAGAGCACTGGCAGGAGGGAGCAAGAAGAGGGAGAGGAACAGGTATTGAAGAGGTTTAAGGGAAAGATGAGGAGAGCCTGAACCAGGGAAGCCTGGTATAGACACGTTGCCAATAAAACCACCCGAGTCCTGCTAGATTCTTGCACATTCTAGTCGGTACCATCCACCGACTAGATAACATACACTTCAAATGTGCATCCTCCAGTATCAGGGGAATATTAGCTGTGTGACCTTGGACAAGTCATTCACCTCTCTGAGGCTCACATAGCTCATTTTGACCCTAGGAGAAAGGGCATGAGTTCATGATGTTGCACAGAGAATTTTTCCACATTTACTTCTAATCAGTGGTTTTAGCCAATAGCATGCTTTTCTTTCTTTCTTTCTTTCTTTCTTTCTTCCAATGTATTGGTTACTTTATTTATTTATTTATTTTGAGTATCCATATATATTTTCACATATATATTCCTATACATTCATATATATAGAATACACCCTAATGGCAACCAAATTTCTGCTCATACTTTTCATATATATTCAGTTATGTGATCATATACTATAATTATAAAAATCCATCTCAAAAGAAAAATAACTGTATACAAATTTACATTCATTTAAATATTTTCATGTATATTTTTACATATATATTCATATTTGTATTCCTATGTAGGATGAAAATGTTCAATACCTAAACCCTGTTTTTCTACGTTAGTCCTATACTTACCAATACACCACAGAGAAACCTCTATACATACAAACCATAACATTTTACATGAATGTACCTATGTATTTGGGGATATAAATTCATAAATTTACATAAAAACCCATAGATATTATATATATATGTATATATATACTCATTTCCATAGGCATAACTCAGATTTCACACATAACAATATTGCTTACCTTACTTTAAAAAATCCATAGATAAAAGTATATATATATATGAATTTTGATATATAACATTACCTCTATATTCATATTCATATATATTGATATATATGTTCCATAGATAACCCATCCCCTAAAACAAAGCTGTAACTCAGAACTAAACCTAACCTTACCCATAATCAGGAGCCTTTTAAACAAAAATTATAAATATTACTGAATATCTATGTGTATTTTTACATGTGTATTCTGTATGTTTGTATATTCATATATAAATGTATGTACCCTAATAGTAACCCAAATCCTACCCATAAATTTTCATATATATTCAGTTACATAATCATATCTATAACTTAGCAAAACTGTAAGCATCCATCTCAAAAGAAAAATAACTATATACAAATCCATATCCATTCAAATATTTTCATGTATATTTTTACACATATAAACAGTATTAATTATCCTTCTTTGTCCCTTCTGAGTAACTTTGGCTTGAAGTCCACTTTATCTGAAATGAGAATAGAAACCCCTACTTGTTTACGCAGTCCATGTGAGTGATATGTTTTTTCCCATCCTTTCACCTGCAGTCTGTGGGTGTCTTTGCTTATGAGGTGAGTCACTTGGAGACAATATATTATTTGGTTTTGTTTTCTAATCCAATCTGCCAGTCTGTGTCTTTTGACTGGTGAGTTTAGGCCATTAATGTTCAAGGTTATTATTGAGATATGATTTGTGTTCGGTCATTTTGGTTTATTTCTAGTTTTTAATTTGAATTAGTTTCTCTTTGATTGACTATTCTTTTAATGTAGTTCCTCTCTTTGTTGATTTTTACTTTTTTTCCATTTCATCTTCATGGAATATTTTGTTGAGATTCTGAAGTGCAAGCTTTCTGGTTGTGAATTCTTTTAATTTTTTGTTTATCATGGAAGATTTATTATTTCATCTTCAAATCTGAAGCTTAATTTTG
Organism: Urocitellus parryii; assembly: GCF_045843805.1. NCBI lineage: Eukaryota > Metazoa > Chordata > Mammalia > Rodentia > Sciuridae > Urocitellus > Urocitellus parryii. Next base: position 104,570,343 of record NC_135532.1, read on the forward strand.
CTGGATATAGAATCCTTGGTTGGCATACATTTTCTTTCAGAGCTTGGTATATGTTAATTCCAGGACCTCCTAGCTGGTTGAGAAATCAGCTGAGATCCATATTGATTTCCCCCTATATGTTATCTGATGTTTTTCTATTGCAGCCTTTAAAATTCTATCCTTATTCTGTATGCTAGTAATCTCCTTATAATGTGCCTTGATGTGGGTCTGTTGTAATTTTGCACATTTGGTGTCCTATAAGCCTCTTGTATTTGATTTTTTCCATTTCATTATTTAGATTTGGGAAATTTTCTGATATTATTTCATTGAAAAGATTGTGCATTCCTTTGGTTTATATCTTCGAGCTTTCATCTATCCCGATAAATCTTAAGTTTGATCTTTTCATTATATCACATAATTCTTGAAAGTTCTATTCATGATTTCTTAACATCTTCTCTCCATAGTCAACTCTATTTTCAAGACTATATATTTGTCTTCGCTGCCTGAAACTCTGTCTTCCAAGTGGTCTAGTCTGCTTTCTATTTAATTTTTAATTTGGCTTATTGTTTCCTTAATATCAAAGATTTCTGTTGTTTTTTTTTCAGAATCTCTATCTCTTTATTGAAGTGATATTTTGATACCTGGTTTTGTTCTCTTACATCATCCTTTACTTTGCAGATCAGTTTAACCCGTACCCTCTAAGCTCCTTCTCTGACATTTCTTTGACTGAAATGTCAATGGATTATGTTATTGCAGTATCTTAGTTTGTTTGGGGGCGATTTGTTCCCTTGATTTTTCATGTTGTTTTGTGTCTAACCCCCTAATAGTATGGATATGAGGCAGTAGAGTTTCTACCCTGAAGATTATAGTGTCCCTGAAGGCTTCCAGTACCTCACTCTCTAAGGGAAAACAAATAACAATGACCAATGCAAACAATTTACAGCATTAAACCAAATAGTTCCTACCATGATATGTACAATGTTAATTATCACAATAAAAAATGATATGATCAGTCATGGCCTTTAATAGAAACAGCAAGTTTGCAAAAGGATTTACATTTTCAAATGGTGGACAGGGAGAGAACAGAAGTGATATAGGATGTGATGGTTATGAGGGAGGAGAGGTGACAGAGTAAAAGATTAAAGGAAGAGAAAAAGAGAGAACATCAGAGATTGGCTGTTGGCAGAAGAAAAGAGAGAATCAAGGGAAATATAGGTAGGAGAAAATATATAAAGCAAAAATTTTTTTTAAAAAATTAAAAATGAAAGTAAAATAATACAAAACAAAATTTAAATATACTAATCAAGCATCCTACTTAAGAAAAAACCTAATCCATGTAAAATTATGGCTTCAAAAATGCTAAAGATAAGAAGAAAAAAATAGGAAACTGTATAAATGTATATACTACTGAGGTCACAATTAAACAGTGAAAAAGAATTTTAAAAAAATATTGATGAAAAGTTAAAGAATTCTTTCCATTGGAGTTCAAAATATTCTTAGCTTCTCTTCTCAGCAGTTTTGGTGGGGTCTTCTGGAGTGTGATGCTCCACCCTCTGGATTGCTGGGGTGAGAGGGGTCATCCAGTAGGTGGAGTTCCTAGAGGCAGGGTTAAGGCTTATGCAGGCTCCAGGCTCTTTGCTGAGTGCCAATTGGTCTGGGGATTTTAAATCAGCGCACCTCCAGCACCCAGTACTTGCTGGTCCACGCTAGAAGACTTTACCTTAGGCATCTCCCCTGGGTTCCACTCATGTTGTGGGGGAGCCTCTTCTTAGTCCTGTATGTTATATGCAGATTCCACCGTTTCCTGGTCTTGAGTTCAGTCTCCAAACACTTTTCCCACCCCCACCCTTCTGAGTGTCCAGCAGATTCATCTCTCCCAGCTGGTCCTGCAAGCAGTTGGATTGGAGGAGGAGGGCAGAGCCAGTTGGGTTTCCTCCCAGTTTTCCCCTGTGTAAATCTCTCTCCACATTCGATTTTCTCCTGGTCATTAAGCACACTTTAGGTCAGGCAGTGTGTGTTCACTGGGCCTGTATTTCAGGCCAAACTTGGGTTTGCCAGGAATCAGTTCCCTCAGTTGCCAGCCCCTGTGCCGCAGATGCAAAATGGTTCCTTCCTTTGTCCTCTATGCACCACCTGGAGAGACGGCAGCTTCTTTTCCCCGCACTTGGATATTGTGTGGTGAGTCCTTCAGGTTTGCTGGGCAAGGTCCCTGTTCTCTAAATGCTCCATACCCAGACACACCTTGCGTCTCCCCAAAAGGTGGGTTCCTTTAATCCCCTTACTCCTCTACTTGTGCTCACAGAGGGACATCTTTGGCTGGAGCTTCTGGCTTGGCTGTGGCAGTGACTCTGCCACCGGGGATATCTTCTTATTTTATTATATCCAGCCTCCTGTGTCCCCGACCTGTTTGAATGTCCAGTTTTAGGCTCCAGTCAAGCCCAACCCCCTGTTTTTGTCCACCCACTTTGCGGAGAAGCTGCCTGTCTGCTTTCTTGGTTCATGCCAGGGAGCAGCCAGGACCACACCCTCCTCTGTCCCGCCATCTTGGATCCCCCCGAGGGCTTTTCTTTAATTGGCAATTACATATTCCTTTTAATGTTACGGGAATCTCAGATCCTTTTAACAGGTGACATCATAATTGCAGTTTTCATCTTAAACCACTTTGTTTTTAGAGAGATGGGCGACTATGTCAAGGACATTGAAGATAATTTCATTAAGATAATGAAAAAGATGAACTGTTTGACAACCATGCAAGTAATAGCTGATAAAAACCGGCTCAGGTGGCAATAGACCAGGTAGAATGGAGTGGGTACCTTTCGGTGTGTGGGTGGAATACATTTCCAGTTACTAACTGCCTGTGTTCCCTAGGCCAGCTGTCCCCACTGAGGACTTGACCTCTTCCTCTCAACAGGGAGGTTCTAACCACAGTTGTCCTGGGATGTCATAGCAGCGGTCTGGGCTTCAGGGTCTGCTGGACCTGAGTTTAATTCTAAGCTCTGATATTTATTGCTGTGTGACACTGGGTAATTCAATGGGGTCATGAAATTCTGTTCCCAAAAGATATTATGTGCCTTTGCCGAGATATTGGATGAGGAAAGCGAAGCTCACAGGTAGCAATGTGAGCAAACTTCTCCCTCTTTGATGGCCATGGATTTACTTCTGTGTCCTGATGAAGTTTATTAATCTGAGTATCTTCTCAACCCATAGTGATGGCAGCCTAATGTGTCAAGAGCCAGCTGAGGATTGGGCCACCAGAGAAACAGGAGCCAAGAGGAATAATGTTTCTATACAACCCTCCACCCAGCATGATTTTTTTAGGACTTGAGGAATTCTGAGCTGCCTGCTTCTCTCTTTTTAAAGAAAAAACGATACATGTTTTAAAACATCTACCAGTGCCCAATCTCCCCGTGTTGGATTTTGCGGGTGATATAAAAAGTAGAAGATATGGTCTCCGCTTTCCAGGAACTTAAAATACTCTCGAGGACCCAAAATAAACACCATGCGAAGCCGACAGAACTGGATTTAAATTCCAGCCCTGCCACCTACTATCTCAGTGGTCTGAAATAGTCATTTAACCTCTCTGCACTTCTGGTTCCAAGTCTGTAAAACAGAGACACCTGGACCTGTATCAGCAGGTCGTCGTGAGGTTTAAAATTGCCACTGCATGTAAGAGACCTGGCACAGAGTAGGCAATTGGAAAATCCGAGTTCCTTCATCCTCCAGACACATGGTAGTTAAATAACACAGCAGAAGATCTATTACTAGCAGCCTATAATTCACTTACCAAGTGACTCCCCTGCCCCCCGCAAAACCAAACAAAACTTAGAGATTAGGGAAGGGTGGAGCCAGTCAGACTGAAGTGGGTGTGGATTCCCAGATGGAAATGGGAAGTGACCCACCTCCTCCAGGGATGGGCTGATTTTCTCAGATGGACCAGGGAGCCTTGGCCCCAAGCCATGGTTCTGCACCAAGGTAAGGAGCAAGGACTCAGGTGTCCAAGATAGAAGAGGCACAATGAAGACTGAAGAAAGCAGTCCTGTTATCTCCCAGTGCCAAGACCTGATACTAGTTGCAGTCAAACTATATTCTCACCATTTACCTGCATCAGTGGCTTCCAGACTGTTATGAATGGAGTCATAGTTCCCCCTTCAGGGTGAGAAACCAGAGTCCCCTGGACAATAACATCCTCAGTCGAGGATAGATCCATGCCTGGGATAAAGGAAAGACTAATGGACAGAGATATGTTCATGCCAATATTCTTGACAAAGGATTGCTTTTAACAAGAGCATAGAGGGAAATTTACTTGTGGAAGAAGCTGTTAATTGCTCTGACCAGCTGCGGTAAGTTATATTATAGGTCTCAATGATCAGCTTCCAGTCCTGTAAAAGAATCACATTTCCCTTCTCTTTCAGGACTCTCCGTGGGTGGAGTACAACAGCATCCCATGCATATTTATAACCATGCGACTGGCCTTGACCAATGGCATATGAGAGGATGCAGTAGGCTCCACATCAGAGCGGAAACATTAAATGCATTTTCATGGTTGATTTGACCTCATGCTGTCTTCCACCAGGAGGATAGCATGTCTCAGATGATGCTACTATCAGCTCAGATCCCAGAAAGAGAAAGCCTGGTGCTATGGATGAGCTAAAGCAGTGCAGAGACATGGCAGACGGAGTCATGGCAGATGGAGTTAAGCAGATCCACTGATTGCCAGATCCAGGAACTAGACATGTTTGTTTTTATAAGGCACTGTGATATGGAAGTTGTTTGTTGCCACAGCAAACGCTGACTTAAATACATCAGCATTAATTGAACATTTGCTCTGTGTGGGGACTGGGCTAGGCCCTTTACATATGTTCTCTCATTCAATCTCCACACTAATCACATAAGCAGCATTTCAGCCAGGATTCTCCTTTGAAAGCATCAGAAAATTACTCTGTGTGCAGAAGGAAATACAAAAGGAAGTCATGTCCTTGCAACCAAGATGGAATAACAGAATCTGGATGTGCCTTCCCATCTCATAGAACTGGAAAGCCAGAAAAAAATATATGAAACAATATACTAGACAACAAGCAATGTAGGGCAGTGACTTCTGAGAGCTGGGATCAAGCATGATTTATAAACCCTACCCAGCTAACTACCTAGAGGGAGTTTCTGAGCTGCTGGGCAAACAAGAGGAAGCCAGACCATGCTTGGAAATCTCTTTGACTTGAGAGTATGGAGCTGTGATTAGGGGGCCAAGGTAACTAAGTTTGCAGGGCAGAATACTGAAAAGGAAAGGGCTACACTAAGAGAGGATCATGGATATTTGCAAAGGATCCTCACCTGGAGGACTCAGGTGAGTACAGATCATCAGTACCCAAGTACCCTGGAAAATATGACCCAAAAGATTAGAAGGAACAACCTTCATAGGACTCACATAGGACAAGAATGGTGCAATTCTCACCAGCCAGAGCAGACTTTGGGTAGAATACTCAAAGGATCTTCCTTCCTAGTGGGAAGAAATTGCCAGGCATGCAAAGAAGCTGGCATGTGCAACTCAAAATGAGGAAGAAAACCCACCAATTGAAATTGATCGAGAAATGATGCAGATAATAGAATTAGTGGACAAGGACATTAAGAAGAGTACTGTTATTGTCTTCCATATGTTCAAGAAGCTAGAGGAAAAATTGGACATGTTAAATAAAGATACAGTAGATGCAATAAAAGCCCAAGGGAATTTTTAGACACAAGACCACAACATATGAGATGAAAAATACATTGGATGTGATTAATATCAGATTAGATGTTGTAGAAGGAAGGGGTGAAGATACAAAAATAGGAAATGTTGAAAATGAAGGGCATAGTCAAATATAACATACACGATAACAGCTGTGGGTCAGCTTTAGAAAGCCTATGCATGTGGAATTGAAGTGTTTAGGGGAAATAAAGGGGGACATAAAAGTATCTGAAAAATAATGGCCAAAAAAACCCTTATAGTTATGAAAACTGTAAGCTCACAGATCCAAAAAGCTCAATGAAGCCTCAGTACAAGAGACAAATAAACTACACCAAAGCACATCATAATTACATTGATTAAAACCAATTAAGGGTAGGAAATCCCTTGAAAATAAAGGCTAAAAGTAGCCACGTCAAAGGGGGAACTTGTTACAGATGGAAGAAAAGTATGACAACAGATTGTTTGAAGGAAACAATGGAAGCTACAAGACAATGAAGCAATGGTTGTAAGGAGATGGTCTTAGTTGATGTTGTGCTGCTACAACAAAATCCTCGAGACCAGGTGATTTATAAAGAACAGAAATTTATTTTCTCACAGTTCTAGAGGTTGAGCAGCCCAAAATCAAGGCCCTGACAAGTTCAGTTGTCTGGTGACAGGTATGTCCTCCAAAGGGAAGAAAACTATGTCCTCACACAGCAGGAAGCAGAATGCAAGAGAACTGCTTCCCAAAGCTCTTTTATAAGGATATAATCCCATTCAGGAGGGGAGGAGCCCTTGTGGCCTAATGACTTCTTGTCACATGAGCAACACTGGAATTTTGGAGGGGACATATTCAAACCATAGCAGGCAGTGCTGAAAGTAAAAAAGGCCATCAACATGGAAGTCTTTACCAAGTGAAAATATCATTCAAAAATCAAAGTAGAATTAAAAGACTTTTTTTTTTTAAGATATACAAAAGGTGAAAGAAGACATGTTAAAAGGAGATCATTCCAGCAGAAGAGAAGTTAATCCAGATGGAAATGTGGATGTGTACAAGGGAAGAAGGCATTTGATAATGATAACTATGTGAGTAAATATAAAGGCTTTAAGATTATTATTTAAATCTCTTCAAAAAATAATTGACAGCTTAGAGCAAAAGATACAATATGTTAAGGGGTTTATAACATATGTAGGAATAAAATTTTGTATGAAAACTATACATGAAAGTCAAAAAGGAGAAACAAATATACCGTTCAAAAGTTGTTAGACGCTACTTGAAATTGTCTAATATTATTTGAAAGTAGACTGTGATGAATTAAAGATGTATACTGTAAATTCTAAAGTGACTTTTAAAATAACACAATAATGGCTTGTAGGCAAAAAAGCAACAAATGAAATAAAATTTTAAAATCGATTATTATAAGAATAATCAAAAAGTAGCAAGGGAAGAGGAGAAATGTAACAAAGAAAAAATGGACAAATAAAAAACAAATAGCAAGATGGAACATGTAATCCCAATAATCAATATTCACATTAAGCATAATAGTCTAAATACCCTAATCAAAAGGCAGAAATTAAGGGCTGGGGCTGGGGCTCAGTGGTAGCACACTTGCCTGGCATGTGTGACTCACTGGGTTGGATCCTCAGCACCACATATAAATGAAGGAGAAAAACATTCATTAAAAAAAAAAAAAAGGCAGATATTAGCCAGGCACAGTGGTGCACGCCTGTAATCTCAGTGGTTTGGGAGGCAAAGGATTGCCAGTTCAAAGCCAGCCTCAGCAACTTAGTGAGGCCCTCAGCAATTCAGTGAAACCCTGTCTCCAAATAAAATATAAAAAATGGGTTGGAGATGTGGCTCAGTGGTTAAGTGCCCCTGAGTTCAATCACGGGTACCAAAAAAAATAAAAAAGGTAGAAATTACCTAATCAGACAACAAATGCTTGTCACAATCATAAGCTGTCTTCCAGAGACCTGTTTAGATGGTTGTTAAAAAAAATGAGAGGGGCTGGGGATGTCGCTCAAGTGGTAACACACACTCACCTGGCACGCGTGGGGCGCTGGGTTCAATCCTCAGAACCACATAAAATAAAGATGTTTTTTCCCCGAAGACTGAAAAATAAATTTAAAAAAAATGAGAAAAGGTAAACCATGTTAATTCTAATTTTAAAACGAAATTAGAATAGTTATATAAATGTCCAACAGGGTTTCACAGGCATAAAAAGGGTCGCTTAATAGAGAGCCATAACAAACCAAAAGTGTACATACCTAACACAAAGCTTCAACATACACATTATGAAACACTGATTGCAAGAGTAGCTGAAACCTTCAGTTTAGTCATAGACCTGAACATCTTTCTCTCAGTTGTGTTCAGAACAGTGTACAGAAAATTATTACAGATAAGGGAAACTTAAATAGAACCTCATTGCATTCCCAGAACAAACAGCCGAATAGTCATTCTTTTCCATGGAACTTGAAACATTTACAAAGGTCAAACATATTCTGAGCCAAAAGTAAATTTCAATACATTCAAATTACCCCAGTGATAAAAATGAATATTCTTGGACTACAATGGAATTAAGTTAGAAATCCCTACCAGGACGAGATATGGAAAAATCTCCAAATATTTGGAAACAAAACTATGTAACTCTAAGTAACCTGTGAGTCACAGAAAAAAATTTTAAATCACAAAACATTTTTAACTGAAAAAAAAAAAGAAAACAGCATAGCTAACTGTATGTGCTGAAGCTAAAACAGTATTTAGAAGGAAACTGTAGCATTAAATGACTGTGATAAAGAAGAAAAAAACATGTTCTCAAATCAAGGGTCTCAGTTTCCACTTTAAGAAACTAGGAAGAGTGGGTGGACCCTGAAGGAGCAAAATAAAAGAAGTAATAAAGAAAAACAAATCAATTAAGTAGAAATCAGGAAAACCGAAATAAATGATACCAGAACAGACTCATTGGAAAGGTCAATGAAATGGGGGAACTGCTAATGAGACTGAAAAGGGAAATAAAGAAATAAGGAAAGAAAGAAAGAAAGAAAGAAAGAAAACAGAAAAAAGACACCCAAATTACCAATATCAGGAATGAGATGACATTATTACAGATTCCACATGCATTAAAAGGATTTTTTTTTTTTGGTACTAATCCAGGGGTGCTTTACCACTAAGCAACATTCCCAGCCTCCTTTTTATGTTTTATTTTGAGACAGGCCTCGCTAAGTTGCTTAGGGCCTCACTAAGCTGTTGAGGTTGGCCTCAGACTTGTAATCCTCCTGCCTCAGCCTCCAGAGTCACTGGGATTATAGGCATGCACCACCACACCCAAATGCATTAAAAGGATGTTGAGGGCTGGGGTTGTGACTCAGTGGTAGAGCACTTGCCTAGCATGGTGAGGCACTAGGTTCAATTCTCAGCATCGCACATAAATAAATGAATAAAATAAAAGTTCACCAACATCTAAAATTTTTTTTTTTAAAAAAGGATGTTGAGGACATCATAAGAGTGACTTAATGCTAATATGCTCTACAACAAGATGAAATTAACAAATTTCTTAAAAGGCGTAAAAAAAAAAAAAAAAAAAACACAGTTCACTCCAAAACAGCTAAACAGAACAGCTGAGTATCTATGAAAATAATAGATTTCTTAAAAAAAAAAAAAAAAAGTCTCCCCATGAACAAAATTCCAGAGCCAGATTACCTCACTGGGAAGTTCTACGAAACGTTAAAGGAAGAAATAACATCAATGCTCCACAAACTTGTGGAAACTAGAAGAAAAAGGAGCCATTCTCAATTCATTCTTTAAAGTCAGCATTAGCTTTGTGTTAAAAACCAAGGTGTTATAAGAAGAGCCCTGATCACTTATCCTTCACTGACATACTTGCAAGTTGAACCCAGCAATATAGTAAAAAGATAAATACATCATGACTAAGTGAGATTTAGACCAAGAATATGAAACTACTTCCATATTCAAAACTCAATCAATGTCATTCACTGTATGAAAAGACTCAAAAATAAAGGAAATTGGGGAATACAGAGTGGATGGGAAGGCTGGAAATCAGATACAGGAAAAAATTACCCACAACCAGGCAGGAACAACAACACATTAAGGGCAGCAGAACCACATCCGTTGAGGACACGTGCCAGTCTCTGCACTGGTCCCTGGACTTGGTGAATGCTGTGAATGCTGCCCTGAGGACTAGATGTCAGGGCTGCCAACTCCATTCCATTAGAACCATCTCTCCTCCACCTTACTTTTCGGAATGAAGCTTCCAGCTTCAAAGATCCCTGAGAGTCGTTTTGGTTGGAAAAGCTGTCAGGGAGGTGGGCACAGTGTGGTGACAGCAGTTGCTCTCCACGGCTGACAACAGAATCCCTCCAGGTACTTCATGCAGGTCGGGACTTGCCAGAAAGATCAAAGAGTTCACAAGATCAGTGAGAGGTGGCAACTGGGCTCTGGACTGAGTTTTCAGGAATACACCTGCAGTTCGCTTACTCTGCAGAACCGCCTGGTAAGGGAGCTCCTGCCACCGCTGAGATGAGGAAGCTCCTGCCATCGAGCCTCTGCTTCCCCACACCAGCCCGAGTGGATTCCGAGGCCTGGAAGTTTTCCTCAGGCAGTGTATCCACTCAGTGTCTGACCACTGAGCCTGTTCAGTAGAATCCAGAGTCCACCTGCAGCCAGGGGCAAGGGAGCCTGAGAAATGAGGGGGATTCCTTTGTCCACTTTCACCAAAAATGAATTGTGAAGAGGGTTTTCAAGAGATTTGGGGGAGGCGTGGCTGAGTGCTGGGCTTTAGGTGCATTCACAGGAAGTGACTCTGCTTCCTGCCAGGTTCACAGCTGTTCCACATCCCAAAGTGACAAATGACACAGAGGAAGGTTCCATTCGTTCCATGTTAGGGACTGGAATCTGAACCTCCTTGATGTCTGGCAACTTATGCAAGATCATGGCTTGAAGAAACATTGGCTAAACCATTGGATACGTCGTCTCCTTTCATCTTTACAACTTTATGCAGTCGTTATTGTCATCTAGATTTATACGAGAGAAAAATGAAAATGATAGAAATTAAAGAGCTAAAAGTCCTGTGACATGTGCCACCCTACCATGATCTGCCACACACACCCCACCACCTTGTCCCAGTGTGCCAAGGCATTTTGTAACACAACCTCCAGGCCTCTGTCTATGTGCGTGTGAGTGTGTGAGTGTGTGTGTGTCCCTAATATCCTGTCCTACACCAAGTGCAATGCTTACTGATGAATTTGGGTGCCTCTGTCACTGAACTCACCTGTCTTTTTCTTTCTTTTTAATTTTTTTTAAATTCGTTATACATGACAATAGAATGCATTTATGCACTTTGATATATCATACATAGATGGGGTGTAACTTATCATTTTTCTGATGGTACAGGTTGTAGAATCACATTGGTCATGTGGTTGTATATACGCATAAGGTAAAATGTCTGTTTCATTGCAGGCTCTCGGGTGTTTTCCAGATTCTTCCTATGGTGTTGAGACCACTGGGCCTCACTAACTAATTATCTAAAAGGAAAAGGACAATGGAACAGGAGATGAAATGGTTGGGGAATCTGCAGCCCTGACAATATGCCAATCTCCTATTTGTATACGAGTGATTCTGAGGGAATACATTGGAGTCAGGGTTCCCTGGGATCCCCAGTGAATGATGCGATTACTTTGTATGTAATGATGCAATTACATACAGCTCTTCTTGTAGCTGGATTGGAGCACTTCATTTGGATGAATTGACCCAGACTAACTGCGATGAGGAGGTCACCCAGACTCACAACTATTCCACTCCAAGCATTAGCATTGATGTACCTGGGTGGGCCAGTGGAGGTGCTGTTTTTCATTACACTTCTAGGTCCTAAGTCCTAGAAGCCCCAAAGGAGAGCTAATTCACAAGGCTATGGAAGAAACTGGGAAAATAAGTTGTGTATCTTCATCCACTGAACCGTTATACTGCCATGAAGATGAATGAGCTACAGTTACAATCCTTAAAGCATAAGTCCTATTGAGTCCAAATAGTCCTATTGGGTCCCTAGAAACAATATTCAGTTAACGTTTTATTTGTAAATTTCAAAAAACAATTAAAACTAAATAAAATAAATTTTTAGGAAACAAACACACACACATATAGAAAAAATAACACAAGGAAATAATAAGCCATAACAATTCGAATAGTGGTTTGTTTCTTTTTTCTTCATTTTTTTTTTTTAACTAATTGAAGCCAGAAAAGGAGCACATGGTGTTGGGAATGTTCCAGTTCTTGGGTTGGATGCACAGGTGTTCATCATGTCATAAATAAGTAAATTAAGGGCCACACATGGGTAATATTGACAGTGTGTCAAGCGCTAATGATTTATGTTTGACCCAATTCTGACTACTCAATGTCTTCAATGAAAGAAGGAAGGAAAGAGATGCCGTGGAGTCTCAGTGCCTGCCTGCCTGCCTAACCTGTCTTTCCTTTCTTCTACTTTGTCTTTAGTCATTCATCCCACAAACCTGTATTGGCATTGGGATGAATCAGACATAATCTTATCCTACAGAGGCACCTTTATTGAATTATCATACTGTGCCCCATAAATACATGCAATTAAACTGTTTAAAAAGAGTTACCATCTAATGCAGGAATCTGGCGATTCCCTAAGTGTTTGCTCTGACAGAGGTCAGGTGACATGGTGCTCTACAGCTTAGAGAAGGAGCCCCCACCCCAGCTCGGGCTAGGGAAGAATGCATATTTTTGTGCTTTGAGCTCTTAGCAAGAGGAAATATATACGTGGTTTTCAAAGTCTCTAAAACTGGAAAAGACAGCTTTGCCCTTGTCTTGGAATGGGGGCAAGAAAAGAGACAACAGTGACCCTGAGGTTGGGACCATGAGAAAAAAAGGGCTGAGGATGTACTCTGGAGGGCACCATGTCAAACCCGGCATGACAGGAAGACTTCCTGGAGGGGGTGACATGTGCACAAGCGGGAAGCTGAAAGGTGCATTGGGGTTTCCTGGGAGTCTATATAGGGAGCAAGGTCAGCAGGTGCAAAGGCCCATGTTGGGGAGAGGCAGCGTGGTCACAGAGGGGCTCTGGGGTCCCAGTGTTGCCTGTCCCAGAGCCTAGATGCAGGGAGTTGAAATGCCAAGAGTGAAGGGAGTGGCACGGGTGGTTTTTCTTTTATGAAGACAGCCCTGGCAATAGGGATGGTGGTGCCTGAGCTGGGGAGAGGAACAGAATCTAAGTGCTAAGCACCCTCTGGTCCCTGAATAGCAGGCCGGGCTCCTTGCTATTCAGGGGATGGAAGACTTGGGGGCCTTCAGGAGACTTGGGGGTGCTGCTGCAGCCACTCTTTTATGCCCTAGGAATAGTCTCATTTGAAAAGGCCAGATGGAACCCATCTGGAGTTGCCAGGGGAGCTAATTTCTCAAATTGTGGCCACTGCCCTTCCCTGCCTTGTTCTAGAAGCTGCTGTGATGTTCCCCAGCAAGGAGGGGAAATAAAGACCATCCCCCTCCCCATCTGCCAGATTGCAGTAAGATCCAGGCAGAGAAACCATCAGCTCAAAAGTCTTGTTGCTCAAAGCTCCCCTTTGCTTCTGGTCTTTCCTCAAATTTTCTTTTCTTTCTGCCTAGCCACAGTGGCCAGGAGAACAGGTGCCTCAGGAGCTTCCAGGTAGGAGACCCAGGGAAGATATCAATGTGCACTGCTACCTGGATCCTTTCAAATCATTCCCTTAGCAGCTCTTCTGTGAGGGCACAGAGCATCCAGAGACATATCAGATACAGATGCTTGCCCAGCAGGGGGACCACAGTTTCAGGAGGGAGACAGTCATGCAAACCGACAATGATGAAGCAGAATAAGTAGGATAACTACTTTATCAACACACCCTGTTTGCCACTCCGCCAGGCTGACTCGGTTCATGAAGCACCATCCATTCCTCACACTCCTCCAAGCTGATTTCTGCCATCCACCCATCTCCTCTACTGCTGAGAGATTTTTCTGGAAGGCAAGGTCAAAAGTCTTGGGGAAACTGATCTTGGGGAAAGAACAAACCCTTTGCAAAACCCTAAGCATCCTTCCAGTTACCACCTACTCAAGCATAGTCATCTACAGGCTCTGGGCTGTGCTAAGTATCTGTCCAGGCGACTATGCTGTTCCCTTACTTCCAGTGGCTAATTCATGTAGCCATCTCCAATAGGAAGCATTCCCAGATTGCCCTTCCCAGTTTAGGAAAGGAACACCAGAGCCCGCATGAAAACATTGCCTTCATGGGGTAGGATTGTCTATACTCCTCTTCCAGGTCCCTGATAAAATCAGCCCTCTCCAATCTAGGCCCTCTGCCAGGTGTTTGGCACGGAGAGGGTTGGGGTCAGCAAATGACTGTGGAATGGACCTGATGTCAATTCTGGGATCACAGGCAGGGCGCCTAGGCCAGGAGCTTTCAATTTGCCCAAGGAAGCAAAGATACCAGAATCAGAGTCGGTCCTTTGCTCTGGCCACGCCCTCTGCCTTATCTTTGAGCTCAAGCTCGAAATGAAGCCGCCCACCATCTGCGCTGGTAGCCAGCTGAGCAGAGATCCATCTCCCAGCGCCTCGGATGGGCTCGGAAGGCGCCGTGAAGCAGGTGCGGGATGAAATTGGACTTTAAAAGATGAGTTGGAGCCTGGTCTCGGAAATAAAGTGTGGACATGTGTGTCTACGGAAGGGGCTTATTAAATAATTCTCTTTCCCCGGCCGCTGTTTCCCACGTGCATTGAGTAAAGGCACAGAAGCTGTCTAGTGACTGGGTATCTCCTCCCTCTCAGGGCACCCACCCCGGCGCTGCAGGCGCGCTTGAATGAATGGGGGAGGACCGCGTGCATGAATGAGTGCGTGAGTGAGGGAGTGCGCGGGCAAGCGGGCGGGTGAGTGAATGGCGACCGCGCCGCTTCGGCACAGGGGAGCGGGCGCGGGTTCCACTTCCTTCTCCCGCCAGCTGGTGGCCTCGAGAAGGTGGCGGCGCCGGCAGCGGCTCGAGCTGGGACGGCCAGGGCGCGGGATGGTGGGGGAAGGGGCGTTCCCGGCGGCCGCGCCTTCCGCGGCTATTGGATTAGTGGCCTTCAGGGATGAGCTCAGCCGGATCGGCTTTCAGCTGCAGCCTCCGGGCCGGCCGGGAAGGCGGGGAGCGGGCGGCGGCGGAGGAGGAGGGGGAGGCGGCGGCGGCTGCAGCATCCAGGGCTGGCCGCGGCGGCCGGCGCGCCCCGCGCACAAAGGCGCCCAGCCCCTGGGGAAGGCGATGAGCGCACCACAGCCCGGGCCCGAGCCACCGCTGCAATCAGCGCTGCGTGCGCCCACGAATCTGGCGAAGACGCTGGGCGCGCCGGTGGCCGGCTGCCGAGGTGCGGCCCGTGCGCCCTGAGCGCGGGACTCGCCGCCCTCCAGGTCAGGCGCCAAGCTTCGGAGCGGCTAGAGCGCGGGCCTCCGCGCGCACCTAGGATCGGCTCAGTAAAGGCGCCTCCCCACTCTGGGCCGGACCTCCGGTGCCCTCTCGCCGCGTCTGAGCGCCAACTTCGCCAAGAACGCTCCCAACTCCAGGCCACCCTGCCGGGCAGAGAGGGCGCTGCTGCCGGGCACCAGTCGCGAGGACGCGCCGCTGGCTCTGGGGAGGAAGCCACCATCTGCGGGGTCACTTGGGCGCCCCTGAGTGGGCGGCAGCGGCAGCAGCAGACTTCTCTCCCGGGATTCCGGGACCTGCCAGCGCTGGGGATTCCTCCGGGGCAGGCGCTCGCCCTCTCTTTTATGGTGAGTATTTTCCATCCCCTGGTGAGGGACGCGCAGGGGTCGGGAGCTGAAATCCAGCAGCTCTTCATACGGGCCGGCACTCATCACAGTCAGCGCTCCAGATGTCGGTCTTGCTCCTGTCCCCGGGAATTTCTTTCGGCGGATTGTGGCAGTCCAAGGCGGTTGGTATGCGCGCAGCCCTGGAACGTTGGGGGGCCCCCCTAGAGCGGTGGGTTCCAAGTCCGCTGCTTCTCTGTGTACTCCAGTACACACACACACACACACACACACACACACACACACACACACACAGCCTCCTGAATTACCCTGCATGGGTATGGGTCCAATATCCGTCATTCACTGGCTGGGTGACCTTGGGCAAGGCGTCAGACCTCGCTTTTCTCATCCATAAGATGGGGATGAGAATTGTGCCAGTTTTCGAAGGGTACTGGAGGATCTGAGGGATGGTATGGAAACCGGTTCCGACACAGGGGAAGCTCTCAATCATACGTTAGCTTGCATTAGTATTAGTTGTGCGAATCCCTGCATGTCATCCAACTTTCCAGAGCTGCTCTCTAGTCTGTGTAATGGGGACAACACTTCCTGGGCGGGCTGAGAGGAGAAATATGTTAGTCCGGAGATTCGGAGCAGTGAAAGTAAAGCGCCTGGCACCAGGTAGGCACTAGTGAAGTGGTGGCTGTTGTCACGGTTTATTCCTGACGCTGGGACATGGAGGCTGATCGCCTAGCCGGAGAGCTACTTGGGGCCAGTTCCCGGCCTTGCTTGGATACAAACTTGGCTTTGCTTAGGAAGGGAGGGGATGGGGGCTCAGGGAAGGGGAGAGGAGGCCAGAGCCTCGAGAGCGCAGCAAATGTGTCTGCCCTGGTCGCGCTGGACGCGCCACCGGCTCTGAGCCAGGAGAGGACACCCAGCCCCAGACCTCTGACTGGCTGGAGAAGCTGGAGGAGTGGCTGCTCCCGCTGCCCCATGGCCAAGCGCTGGCTGCTGCCGACAGGAAGGGAGAAGAGGACACTTTGGTACCTCTGTCTTGAGGAGATGGGAAACTCTGGGTTCTGGAGCAGGGTTTGCATTCAAATTCTGCCTCCACCACCAGCCAGCAGTGTGACCTTGAACAAGTTATCTAACCTCTCCCAGCTCTTTGGCACTCTGCCCTCCTCCGGATTTGGGGGTGAAGATAGGAGTTCCCCTCTCCTTAGGAATCTGAGCCCCCTATCCACCTACTCATTTTCTGCCCCCCCCCCAATTTGATGAGCCTAAATCTGGAAAATGTGAGATGACTCAGGGGAAGGCTATTAAAATGATTCACAATTTGCCCACCCCGGCCCTGTGGGAAGAGATCATAGCATTAGAGATAGTTCATCTTCTCTGTTCCACCTTGGCACCTCTGTCCTCCAGCTAAACTCTGCAGCTTCCATCCCCCCCACTGATGGGAGCTCCCCCAAATCCTTCTCTCAAATCTCTCCCCCCCCAAACCTTTATTATTTATTTATTTTTTAGATTAAAGACTTGATTCTTTTTTTCCTTCATTATTTTTTGAAAGCTGCAGATAAAATGAGTTTGCAGAAAAACAAAGTGTCAAAAGCATGTCAGGAACATGCTTTACCTAAGGCCACATTCCTCTGAGACAATTACCTTCTGATTCCCTCCTTAAAACTTCCTTAAAATGGTAATAAAATGAATTTAAGCCACCTTGGGGGGGGGCAAATGGCAAACAAAATCCAACTTACCAGCCATTTCACTCAAGTATCTCTCCAGTTTGTACTTCTTTTCTATTTTAAGGATGGATTAAATTCAAAGATGTAGAAATAAAATCTGAAAGGAAAAGAAATCACTATAAAGAGTCCAAAGAATTGCCACTCCTATTGCAACAGGCTCATCTCTTCAAATGTGGAGAAGTCTTCAAGTCAACAAGCACATGACCAAAGGCTTGAAGACCACAGACAATTCACACACAGAGAGAATGAAACAGAAACCAACTGTAACCTATGACAGGGTGTCCTACCTCACGGAAGAAGAAAAGTACAGGCTAAAGCTTCATAGCTTTAATGCTTTTATAGTTTTTCCACATATCAGTTTATCAAATAGTAATAACCATTTATCATTTTAAAAATGTAAATATACCCAATTTCTTCCTCACTTTTAGAACCTCCTCAAAGACTTTAAGTAAACTCTGGACATTCCCAGGGTCTTCCAGGTCCCCTTGTGTTCCTTTGTCCCCATTGGCCACCCCCTAACCTCCTGGCCTTCTTAGTTTTACTCCAGCACTTCATGGGCTTATTCACTGCGGGTCACCCTGATAGCATATTTGTCTCCCTAGCTTTTCATGGGACTGGAACCTTTTTATCATTCATGCAAATTTGTCCTAGTGGGGCTTCACTTCTAGCCCAGGCAGTGGCCAGGTCCCAGGCCAGAGCTCTGGGTTTCTTGCTCTTTTGGGAAAGAACCCAGTACAACTCACCATGTCACAGTTAATTTTTTCTAAGCTCTCTGGCCAGTTGTCACAAATCGAGGCTCTTGGAATGTCCGTCCCTTCTCTGTTAGTACAGGAACAGGGGGTCTCAGGCAGCAGCACCCCAGCTAGAATGACTCACTCAATGTGGGAATTCCTGAGGGCAGAGGGGCCTAGATCAAGGTCATCAGAAGTCTTTCCTGGTAGTCATTTTTTTAAAAAATGCATAATGTGTGCACTTAACTTATGTGAATATGACTAAACATACTTGGCAAAAAAAGATCAATAATAAAAAATTAAAAATTCAGCAACACAGTTTAAATAAAACATGGTTCCTAAATAAGCTAACTGGGTTTTCCTGCTGCTGCTCAGAAATATGGATGTGTTCAGAGGCTGCAGGAAACAGCTATCTGGCTCTGACTTGGGGAAAGAGACTGACACATCCCAAATCATTTATCTTGAACTTTCTGGACCTTCAAAAGACCTTCCTAGGGCAGTGTTGATTGCATGTGATTTTTTTACTTCACACATTGAGTTTAGAACTTAATCCCCACTTAAAATGTCTACTTTAATCGTGAAAAAACTTCTTGGTAAAAATGCAAGCCATACAAGAGGTGTAGAGCAGATATTCCTTCTTCAGACTGGCAAGGATTTAACACAGCCAGATGTAGCAGGTGCAGGGTGTGTGCTAGTCTGGGAGACAAATAGACTGGCTGGGCACCGCCCTGGCATCAAGACATGCAGCACATGGTCCAGGAGACATCAGCTACAATGAGGGCACGGTGAGGTGGAGGAGTGGGACCAAGGGCTGCACACAGAATGGGACAGGGAGAGTGAGGCATGGGAGGGTGGGAAGGCCCAGGGTGCCCAGTGTATGAAAAGAATGTGCCCTGAAGGCTCTGAGGTGGGCCCTGAAGAGAGACTGAGCATGGGAGAAATAAGCAAGTGCAGGTCTCAGGGACCCTTGAGTGCCAACCTAAGGGGTACAGTTTTAGTTTGGAGAAGCTGCCCGGAGGGCAGAACAGGCAGGTGGTAGGGTTTACCCTCTCAGCAGCATGGTGGGTTGGGAGGCAAAGACCTTCCTAGGGCAGTGCTGATTGGTCTGGATTAAGGGACAGTTGAAGTCACTGAGTGAGGGAGGCGGAGAGATGGAGATCCACAGCAAAAGCAAGGGTGTGCAGAGGGGTACCTGGGACATGGGAAAGAGAAGGGGCATGGGTCAGCCTAGGACTTGTGATTCTGAGGTTCCAGTGGGTCCCCAGATGTCCCCCAGCACTAAGACACTGAGTGTATCCATGGTGGGGGTGGGGGGCTTCAGATGGAAAGAGGCCAGATGACTTTACAAGGTGGCCCGAGGAGCATGCTATCTAGGGTGACCAGAAGCTTCTAATAGGTGAGCCTGGTGCTGAGGGAAGCCACGGCAGGAGCCCCAGCTTGGGAGTCTCTGCAGAGGGCTAGAGGTGTAAGTCCTAGGTGAATTTGCAGAGAGAAGGGGGGCTGTATCTGAAGATGTGACCTTGGGGGTGCACCCTTTATGGGCAGGCAGGACAGCTGCTGCTCCAAGCTCTGCACCTCCACGTGTTAGTGTGTAAAGAGGGAGAGACCAGAGCAGGGCCAGCGTCACCCACCAGGCTTGAAATGCTGTGAAATTAGGATAAACCAGAGCTCTGCCTTCTCCAGCTCAGCCCAACTAGCTCTGCAGACACAACCACCTGTTAGCCACATTCTGGGAGAAATGCAAGTCCCAGAGGCCTGGGGCTGCAGCAGCTGCCTCCCAAACGCAGCCTCTCCCCACCGTGGGTCTCCCTTTCTCCCTCTTTCTATAGCTGGCTTCCCAATGTCCCCCAGAGACATGCAGGCTTAATGAGGGACCTTCAGAAACACTAGCAGATCCCTATTATGGTCCCCTAGATAAACCCTGAGGCTGGAAGAGTTGTGCTTTTCTTTCAAGCATTTTGATTTCAGACAGTTGAGTTGAAGGGCAGAGTTCATCTTGGGAGATAAATAAGAGGTTAGAGGTGAGGATGGTCCTGTTCTCCTAATAGAAAATCTCTCCAGAGGGTTCCATGAAGGAGCGTCTTCCTCCTACTCCTCTTTTCATGCTTTGCCCCAGCCTGAGCCATGCTGGACCTCACCGAGGCTGGCTGTCCTGGGGCAGCCCTCTGGGTGCTGGGGCAGCTGCATGGTGACCAGGCTTGCACATGGCCTCACTAGCTCAGAGCTATGTCTCTTTCAAATGACCTTGCAGAGCAGGCTGGCCTGGTCCCCGCCCAGCAAGCCTCTCTCATCCCATCCCCTTCTCCTCCCAGGCTGACAGCTGAGCTTCCACCTTGGGGTCTCCTGGCTCAGTCACACGTGGGAGGATTCCCATGGAAACCCCAGGAGGAGGGGAGGCCCGGGGAAGCCTCATTGATTCCGCTCCAGGAAGACGGGGCGTGAGTCAGATCCACCTGGAACTGGACAGATGGCTGTCTTTGTGGGCACTGGGGACGAAAGGGCTGCCCAGCCGGTCAGAGTGTGAACTCCCTGTGTGTGTGTGTGATGGGGAGAGGGAATGGACATCTGTGAAAAAAAACTTGAGGGTTCTTAAGTGTGTCCACTGCTGGTGGATTCATTCTGAGTGAGCATCTTTAAATAAAACAAACCCTCTACTCAATATCTGTATCAAGAAAATCTTAAAAACTTTCCTGTGAAACCAGGCCCAGGAAGACATTATTGGCACCATTGTAAACAGGTGCAAATTGAGGAGGAAAGGCATGACATGAATGGCCTGAGCTCATGTAGCTCTGCTTTCCAAGTTCTTTGCAGGTGATTTTTCAAGGCAGTGTGTCGCTTTTATTCCTCTGTTCACACCGTGTGTCCCTAGACGTTCACCCACCATTTTCTCTAAATCATGTGGATGGAGTCCTGGGGACTCTGATAAGGGAAACCCAGCCTCTGTCTTGAAGTTGTCCCCAGCCTGGCCCCTTGCCATATAACTGTTGTGGTGGGAACAATCCCAGAAGCTCTGAGAGCAGGGGGGTGGGGCTCCCCTGAGGTGGCCAGTGCCCAGGCCCAATGGAATTGCACAGATGTGTGCCTGGGGGAGGGGAAGGGACGGTGGCAGTAGCAAGTTAGGGAACCACAGGGAGCTTAAAGGGATAGAGGACAGAGATTCACTGAGGGAGATGGTTTGGGGAAGCATCATGGGACATTCTGGGAGGGTTAGGGCTAGGAGCGGACAAGGTAAGCCCTCGGAGGACTGGAGGCAGGGAGCAGGATTAGATGGCCTAGCATCTTTACAAGCGTGGTGACATGTATTTGAAAGGAACGTGCAGTCTGCTGAGGGGATTCCGGGTGCTCAGGGCCTCCTTTCTCTTTGCAGTCTTTGCCATTATTCACACCTGTCACCAGGCCTCTCCCCTTTGTGGGCTGTCCCTAGAGGAAAATGATTGGTTCTCCTACTTTCCTGCAGTGGCGGATCCCCAGGGGCGCTATCATGACTGTGGTTAAAGGAAGCTAGGAAGCCTGCCCTTGCCCCTGCTCCATCAAATCCAAAGCCTGAGGCCACGCTGAGAGAGGCCATGTCACCCAGCCATCGCCAATGCCTGCAGCAGACATGTCCCCCTCCAGACCCCCTGCCCAATGAGCCCACCCAGACACTCCTGGGCCTCTAAGATAGTCACGATTTTCAAAGCACCGAGGCTTCTTAAATAGCATGCCATAGCTGCGCCCTGACACCTCACTTCCCTGTGACAGTAACACCGCCAGGGCCCTGGGGAGGGCACTGAGCAATCTTGAGTTTTGTTTTCTTGCTCAGCCATGATTACAGCCCCAGAGTGGACCCTTCAGGATAATGTCATTAAGCGTCCCCATCCGAGCATGACAGAAGACATTAAGTTTGGTCTGGGAGAGTGTGGGGGAGGCCCCCTCTGGCAATTTGGAGATGGTGTTTTTCCCATAAGGAAGTTACATTTTGTAATAGGTCCTATGTGCCTGGCCCTGTGCCATGTGCTGTGTTCCCAGCTCTCAGGTACACAGTTCCTGGCTTAGAGCAGGCACCCACTGTTTGTTGAGTGAAAAAAAATGAAGGTTACAAGCAAGGAAGGTGCACAGAAGTGTCTAGCAATGGGAGGGACTGGATCTAGCCCAGAGGCAGCTGCTCAGAGAGGGTGACTATGTGCAGAGCCAGGCTCTGTGTTCCCCTCTCCTAACTCCAGCCCTGGACCTTTCACTGCTCTGTCCCTGGAAAAGAGCCAAGAGTGAGCCCTTCCTGTGCCTGGCATCATTTCTCCACCATCTCTGTGTGTGTGCTCTGCCTGGTTTTGCACACTTCCTGGGCACAGAAGTGCAGGTAAAACCTTCCTGTCCTCAGAAATGCCCTCAGGGAGAAAAAAAGCAGGACCAGAAAGACATGTCTTCTGACTGTCCTGGGGCACACCAGAGATCTGAGCAGGCTGCTGGACGCCCAGTGGATCAGGGCAGGCTTCTTGGAGGGAGGGGGAACTCACCCTCATGAACTGACCACCTCCCAGGGGCTCTGTCTCCACAAAGCCCCTCACAGGGAGAGTTCTGGACACTCATTAAGGAAATCAGTCTGCAGCAGATTGCCTGCAGGTGGTGAAATGGCGACAAGGCTTTCACCTTTTGCTGGGTCTCCTGGCTGCCCCGCCCTCTACCAGGTGATGCTAGTGACAGCCTCCATCCTTGCAAAAGCAGGCAAAGCAGCACTTTCCTGATGAGTCTGAGGGGTGAAGTCTTTGCCCAGGTCCCCGTAGACAGGCAGGGAGCCCAGCCCTGGGAGGTCTCCTGTGCTTCATTATATGGTCTGCTTCTGGTCCTCCTGAATGAATGGCTCGCCATCAGGGGACATGCCCACTGCTCTGGGCCCTGCATTGGGGAAGCAGCAAGGGGACAGTCTTTTATACGCCTCCAAAGCTGTCATGGTGTGCTCATCAACAAAGTGTATGGAAGGGGGAGCTGGTGACCACACGGACCTGGGGACAGTAGGCACCACGGAGGGGGCGCTGTTCTAAACAGTGTGGAGGAAGATGTGAGAGTGACAGTGTTGTCCATCAAGTCATCCTCCATCCTGCTACTGAGTGGCTGTGTGACCCCAGACAGATCACGCAACCTCTCTGAGGCTGCTTCCTCTTTTGAATGAAGAAGCCGTGATCCTTGGATGCCTGCCTCACAGGGCATGTGAACTTGGCAGCCACCCCCACCCCCCGCCCCCCAGAGGAAGAGCTGACATTTGAGGTTGGTGATGGAGAGAGTGGAAAGGAGTGGAAGCAGAGGGGGACTGAGTTTGGCTGCCCAGGACGGGATCAGCTCTCTCAGCCACATGATGTTGGTCAGGCTGCTTTTCCTCGGAACCTCAGATTCTGGGTCTGTTATTATGGGAGCAGAAGGCGTCTTTCAGTGAATTACCAAACAGGGCTGGCAGACTGCAGCCCCCTTGCCTCCCAGCTGACATCCCTGGGAATTCTGAACAAACTTATGGTATTTCTGGGTGCATGCTGGTCCAGCAGGGGCTCCCCACTATGCAGCCTGCACTTCAGGCACGGGATCCTGCTCTGTCCCCATAACCTGGCTGAGGCTCGAGGGCTTGGCAAAGTCAGGGTGAAGCTCTGTGGGGAGCAGAGGAAAGCCAGTTGTCTTTTTAGACTGTTCTGGGGCTTCCAGTTTTCCTACAGACACACCTGGTCCCCAGTTCCACATGGCCCTTTGAGTTAAATACCCTGTCCTTTGTCCTATTCCTTCTGCCACCTCTTTCTCCTTTCTCCTCCAGTAATGGCAGCAGGGAACACATTGTTCTGCACCTTGTTTGTTCAACTTTATCTCTTGAATCTTCTGTATCAGTACATTATTTTCTTCAGCATAGCATCCATTATATGAATTCAACATTTTCTTTTAGTTTATCTCCTGTTTCCCGCCCCCCCCCCAATATTTTGCTGTTACAAACAATGTTGTATATGCATGCCGTATGTGAAATGTAGTTTCGCACCTTTGAGAACATATACGAGTAAATGAGGGAAGTAGAATTGTAAGTTCGAAAGGTACATGCATATGTGCATTTGCAATTTTAAAGATGGTGCTAATTTGACCGCCACCGAGATGCACCAGTTAACATTCACTGTTTTTTGTTTGTTTGTTTGTTTGTTTTGTTTTTGGTACTGGTGATTAAACCCAGAGGCACTTAACCACTGAGCCACAACTCTATAGCCCCTTTTATTTTGAGACAGAGTCTCACTAAGTTGTTGAGGCCTCGTTAAATTGCTGAGGCTAGCTTTGAACTTGGGATCCTCCTGCCTCAGCCTCCAGAGTTGCTGGGATTATAGGTGTGCACCACCATGTGTGGCAGTATTCACTTTTGCAACATATGAACCTGCCTTCTTTTCCACAGCTCCTCCACTGTGTGATGAGACAAAAATGACATTTCATTGTAGTTCAACTTGTTTCTTGCCCATGATGCTTTTCATAGAGCCTCTTTAAAGGGAGCCGTTGATCTCTCCTTTTGGGTGCACTGTTTGTTGACATCTTCTCGAATTTCATAGTTGGGATGGTCTGTTCCTACTCATTTGTAGGAGTTTGTTACATATTTGTTGGTAACTTGTCTAACAAATATTCCTCTTGCTAATCACAAAGCCCAATTTCTTTTGTAAGTGTTTTTTTGCTCTGTGAGTTTGTTATTCCCCATTTTTCCTATTTTGCATATTCATGCCTTCTCTGGCCGCCCTTTTAAAATTATTAGATTAGTTGGGTGCAGTGGCTCACGCCTGTAATCCCAGCTGCTCTGGAGACTGAGGCAGGAGGATGGCAAGTTCAAAGCCAGCCTCAGCAGCTCAGCAAGATCCTGTCTCTAAATAAAATATAAAAAAGGGCTGGGGATGTGGCTCAATGGTTAAGCATCCCTGGTTTAATCCCTGCTACAAAAAAAATTAGATTAAGTGGTTTGTAAGCTTTTTTTTTTTTAAATTTAGTCATTGCACTCATGCATTTAAAGTACATTTAGTAATATTTGAACATGATAATCTTTTGAGATAAATTAATCTGAATAAAGGCCCACAATAACAATTTTTTTTTTGAGAAAGAGAGAGAGAGAGAGAGAGAGAGAGAGAGAGAGAGAGAATTTTTTAATATTTATTTTTTAGTTTTCTGTGGACACAACATCTCTATTTTATTTTTATGTGGTGCTGAGGATCCAACCCAGCACCTTGTGTATGCCAGGCGAGCGCGCTACCGCTTGAGCCACATCCCCAGCCCAACAATTTTTAAAAGAAAATTCAAAATATTTTATAGATTTTAAATATTTTAAAAATAAAATTCATCCAAATACTACATGTTTGTATTCGATTCATGACTAATGAAGTAAGAGGTGGGTGAATTTTAGTTTTCAACATTCTTTGATATGTCTTAAAATTGAGAAATTGATTAATTTTTAAAAAATTAATAGTTTTTTTTTAAAGAATAATTTTAGATTTTGGGAAAAGTAAAACAAGTACTTCACCTAGCATGCACGAGGCCCTGGGTTCAATCCCCAGCACTGCAAAAAGTGAAACCAATAAACAAACCAAAACCAACAGGGCAGACATGTTTTATATACCCACAATGTTTTTCCTATAATGAACCTTTTACATTAGTGGTGCACATTATCAGAACTAATGAACCAATACTGCACATTATTATTAACTAAAGTCCACACTGTATTCAGATTTCCTTCATTTTTTACCCAGAGTTCTGTTGCTGTTCGAGGATCCCATCCAGGATACCACGTTATGTGTGGTTCTTATTGGTCATCTTGGGCTTCTCTGGCTGTAACATTTTCCCAGGCCTTCCATGTTCTTAATGACCTTGATGGTTTGGAGAGGCACTGGTTAGGTACCTTGTTGGACTCCAGCTGGAATTTATTCAATGTTATTCTCATGATTGGACTGCAGGGAAGGAAGTGCACACAGGTGAAGTGACGTTTCATTATCTTACATTCAGAGGACGTGTCATTAAACATGACAGATTAACAGTAATAATATAATGGTTAATAAGAACAGATAACATGGCAGGTTAGGCTGGATGAGATGGTTTATATGTTTTATTGGTTTGTTTTTGTGTAGCATTTCCCCCATCGCCCCCCCCCCCAAAAAAAAACAGAAAAGAAAACAGCTCTTGGGTTTTTGATTAGATCCATTACTTCTCCATTTCATTATGTTTAATTCATATATTTTCATTGTTAAAAATTTATTAACATTGGGTATTCCAGCAATGATTTCCTCTGGGTGCTGCTTACAAGCATCCCCTGGGTTCTAAGGGGTGGAATGTTTCCTTATTGCTTTTTTCCAGCTATTCTGCAATTTTACATGGATTTTTTTTCCAAGTTGTTCAAAGAGATTTTTTAAAAATGTGCAAGTGATAGGGTTTTGTGATTTATAATTTTGTGATTTGTTTCTACATTTTCTGTTATCAGACAGTATTGCTTTTGCTTTTGGATAGGGTTTTATTTGTGGCCTAACATGTGGGAAATGTTTTCTATGGTTCCAGGAACACCTGAAAGAACATGCCTCCTATGTTTTCAAAGTATAGCATTGGATATGCACATCAATTAGATCTGTCTTATTAATTATGCAAGTTTGGCTTTTTTATGTCTTTACTTAATTTGATCCATTGATCTGTCATGAGTAGGAGAGGGGAATTAAAATTACCTACCTCTAGTGTGTTTCTGAGATCCCTCCCCTGTGTTTCCTCTAGTTTTTGCTCTGAATTTTGGTGCTATTATTTGGTGTGTTAGATCTTCAACAACAGATCACATTCTTCATCTAAAATACAATAAAAGTTGGGTGCAGTGGCCCACACCTGTAATTCCAGCAGCTCAGGAGGCTGAGGCAGGAGGGTTCACAAGTTCAAGTCCAGACACAGCAACTTAGCAAGGCCCTAAGCAACTTAGTGAGACCCTGTCTCAAAATAAAAAATACAAAGGACTGAGTATATGGCTCAGTGGTTAAGTGTCCCTGGATTCAATCCCTGGAACAAAACAAACAAAAGAAAAAAATACATTGAAGTGTAATATAAAAAAGAATATTAAATATGATACAATAAAATCTAATAAAGACTACGAATGTATTCTTCTTTGTCTGATTTTAAATCTTTTTCCCTGAAATCAGCTTTACCTGCATAATATAGTTATGTACAGTTTCTTCTTATTTTGAGTTTACACTTTCCTGTTATATCTTTCTCTTCCTTTATTTTCACAATTGTTGAATCTCTTTGCTTTGGGGGTGTCTCTTGCATGTAGCATGTGGTTGGGTCCTTTGTCTTATTTCCCAATTTTAGGATCTTTTCTTCTAGTTTCTATGGGCATACACTGACATAATTATTACCTTGGTCTTAGTTTTACTACCACATTTTATGTCTCTATGTCTTTTTGCTTCAGTTGCTTCATAAAACAAAATCTTTGAGTATATGGTCTATTTGGTTTTGTGTTGTGTTCCTTCTGACAGTTTGGAAGGTTTGTATTTTATTTTTACTTCTGAAGGTTATTCTTATAATAACTATATAAAATGGATTTAATGTTTTGTTTAGACTGTTCCAGTTGTCTCCCTCCTAAAATAAGCAACTACAAAATTAGCTTGCAAATTTGGTTACAATTTATATCTGCTTTGTGACAGCATTTTTTATGATGAGTGATATTGACTGGCCATTTTTTTTCCCCCTGTTCTTTTTACTCCTTTATTTCTCTAATAGCTTCTTTAACTGTATCCTGTACTGGTTCTTCCTTGAAAGAGGAACAAGCATTTTGCAAACAATCTAGGAATTAGCTTAGGAAGGCAGGATTACTCTCTGGTTCACAGAAACTTTGTTCCCAGGATTGTTACAGTGACTTCTTTTAGTCTTTGCAGAGGTCTGTGGCTGTGGTTTCTTCCAGTTCAGAACCCTCCTCCAACCACCTCACCAACACACAGATTCCTGTAAAGATGGCGGGTTGGTGGTTTCCTCCACCAGTCCTGCCCTCATCATCCCCTAAAACATCAGAGGCAGGGGCCACTGCCAGACTGTTCCTGCTGCTCCTGGAACCCTTGGTTTTCTCTTTCAGGAATATCAGCTGCTGGGTAGCTCTGCCAACTCTCCAGCCACAGGTGTCTTCTCAAGGTGTTACCTCCCCCCACTTTGGATCTTCACTGCTTTGGACAGCCCTTGACTGCTTTTGACAGCTCTTCTCTTTAAACTGTGGTTGGGATTACAAATGTGTTTTAGTTTTGCTGAAGAGGGAGTTTGCATTTTTGTTCTTCTTTCTTCTTCATTTTGGGTGCTTTCAGATATGAAAATGAGTAACTTTCTTCTGCCGTCTTAAAACTGTCTAGTGCTCCACATTTCCACATGCTCTGCTATTCCTCAGGTCAAACATTAGCCAAAGCCCTCTGAATAGGGTCAACATCAGCTGAAGCTGAGGTCTAACAACAGAATGGAAAGAAAATGGGAGTCCAGAATAAAATGAGGGTTAAAAAAAAAAAAAAGCCCAGGGGATCCCAGTCCGTGCTGTGTAGTTTCAGGTTTCTTCTCTTCCCCACCTGGACTTTGGCTCAGGTGTGCCACTGTTAGGGTGAGAGGGCATGAAAAACATCCCTATCTCCTTACCTTTCTCAGGGAGGTTGTTCCAAGCCCAGCAGCTCTCAGATCAGGGAGGGGAGGGCACATGCCTCTGGTCTGCAAGGCTTAGCTCTCCTCTCTCAACTCCCAGGGCCTGTCCAAGCAGCCCAAGCAGCCTGGGTTCTAGCTGGTCTTCTAGTGGTCGATTTCTCCTCCTTGAAAACCAGAATCTTGCATCGGGGAATGCAAACTGGGGGTAAAGGCTGTTAACAGTGTTTATAAACCAAAGAAAGTACTGGCACATCCAAGGAAAAAGGGTCCACACAGGATGCCCAGAGAACAGAGCCAGAGGAGAAACACCACAGAGGCCCAGGGTGGCCCTTTATAATATAGTCTCTCAGATTCCTAGACCACCTGGAGGGAAGTATTTTATCCCCATTTCACAGATGAGGAACTTAGAGTCTGAGAGAGGCTTAGAGAAACAAAACTAACATGGAGAGGAAAGATTTGGGTGCAGTCTGTCTGGCTCCAGAGCTTGGACACCAGCTCTTGTATACTACCCACTTTGTCCCCGTTGGTCTTCCCATGGAGATGGCACCTGATCCTCAGAGGGTTGCCTCCTGCTCTTGTCCCTGGGTGATCCTGTGGATTCTGGTTCTGTTGTTTTGCTTCTCACGCCTGGCTATACTTTAGGATGCTTTTTTTGTGGTGGGTGAAGGGTACCCACCAATTGTTCTATCACCAAACTATGTTCCCAGCCTTTTTCACTTATGAGACAGGGTCTTGCTAAGTTACCAAGGCTGACCTCAAACTTGTGATCCTGCCTCAGCCTCTCGAGTAACTTTGATCACCACCGAGGGCTTTTAGGATGCTTTTTAAGCTCCCTAGGGCAGCCAGGTCTGGGAACTCATGGACCACACCCTAAATATTTGTGGCCCCAGCTTCCCTGGGTTCAGCCCTTATTTCTAAAATGATTAGTTATGATTGCTCTAATGCAGAACACAGATTCTGAAATCAGGTGACCTTGGCTTGAATATTGGCTCTTTCACTTATTAGTAGTGGACTTTGGCTAATTATTTATCCTATGTCTGGAATAATAACCTATGTGTTATTAATAATAACCTGTGTCTTACTGTGAGATCTTAAGGATTAAATGAGCTAATATCTAAATCATTTACAACAGTGTCTGGCATATGGCAGGTGCTCGATAAATGCCAGATATGAATATATTAATTATCATTATTATTATGCATGCACAAGGGCTCAGCCAAGGCATGGGCATAAATGAAATAGTAACTGGCTGTTGATGCTGCTGTTATAACCCGTGCCCTTTGCTTCTTTCTAGGAGCTTGGGCCCCTGCCGCAGCCCAGTGGAGGCTGTGGAGGTCTGCGGTCCGGAAACCGGGTTCCCAGCCCTGTGGTCTGTCCCTGGCTACGGGGAGTGGAAGCTCCCACGAGGTAGCAGTGGCCTGCAGTGGCCCCCCTCCCCACAGTGAGCCATGGGCCAGAAGCTCTCCGGGAGCCTCAAGTCGGTGGAGGTGCGGGAGCCTGCGCTGCGACCCGCCAAGCGCGAGCTTCGAGGTGCAGAGCCCGGGCGGCCCGCCCGGCTGGACCAGCTGTTGGACATGCCCGCGGCCGGGCTGGCGGTGCAGCTGCGGCACGCGTGGAACCCCGAGGACCGCTCCCTCAACGTCTTCGTCAAGGAGGACGATCGGCTCACCTTCCACCGGCACCCGGTGGCGCAGAGCACGGACGGCATCCGCGGCAAGGTGGGCCACGCGCGCGGCCTGCACGCCTGGCAGATCCACTGGCCCGCGCGACAGCGGGGCACCCACGCGGTGGTGGGCGTGGCCACGGCGCGAGCCCCGCTGCACTCGGTGGGCTACACGGCGCTGGTGGGCAGTGACGCCGAGTCGTGGGGCTGGGACCTGGGCCGCAGCCGCCTCTACCACGACGGCAAGAACCGGCCCGGGGTCGCCTACCCGGCCTTCCTAGGACCCGAGGAGGCCTTTGCGCTGCCCGACTCGCTGCTGGTGGTGCTGGACATGGATGAGGGCACGCTCAGCTTCATCGTGGATGGCCAGTACCTGGGCGTGGCCTTCCGAGGCCTCAAGGGCAAGAAGCTGTACCCGGTGGTGAGTGCCGTGTGGGGCCACTGCGAAGTCACCATGCGCTATATCAATGGCCTTGACCGTAAGTGTGCTCGGTGAGGTGCAGGGGGGTTCAGAGATTGCCTGTGGTCCTGGGAGTTGGGAAAGGAGACCGGAGGTGGAGCCAGTGCAGCAGCCGCTGGGATGATCCTGCTGTGCAGGGGCGGTGGTTAGCCATGGGTTTGAATCCTGACCTTTTTGCAGGCTTGGTGGCTTGGGCTGTGCTTCATTTTCCCATTTGCCGAATAGTGGTGGGAGCAATCTAGCTTAGGGTTGTTGTGAGGATCAAACACGCTGCTGTGTGTGCTTAGCACAGTGACTTTGCATGGAGATGTTCATTACCCCTCCTTCTGGCTGTACAAGGGGTGCCCAGAATAATCCATGCTAGTCACAGCAGAAGGAAGGTAACAGGAAGACCGTTCCTGGGCTGAAATGCCATGCACCCCAGTTACTGATAAGTGATGAGCCACTTTAGCATTGGTCATGTATTGACCACTTGCTGTATGCAGGGGCTGAACCCCCAAATTCAGCTCTTGCTGGTGAACTGTTAAAGGAGTAACTGTCTCTCATCCCCCAGTTGACGATTTCCCCATAGGAATGGAAACTCAATGTTGTCACATCTTTGGATTTTTCCAAAAGCACCCAGAAATCTAGATTGTGTGAACTGTCCCCATTTTTAAAGTTAGCAGCTACTGGAAACTTTACCAGCTAGCTTGGTGGCCAGGAGGGCATATGTCCCCAGTTGAATCTAGACTGAGCTGGGCCAGGAATCAGGCACTGTGGGCTGCTCATTCCACACACCAGCCTATCAGCTGGTACGCTCAGCTGTTTGGTATGATTGGTAGTGTTTTTGCTCATATTTTATTTTTGTGGTTGTTGCACTAAGAGTGTCATGGAATGGCAAAGCGTTACTCCATTTTGTTTTACTGGATAAACCTTGGAGTGGAAGAGTACATCTTGAGAAGGGAATAATTAGTCTTAATGGAAAGTGTCTGGGGTCCTCTTAAGACAGGGTGACCAGGCAAACCCCAGAGGTGAGCAAACCAACAAAAACAGCAAACACTGTTGAGTGGAATGGGAAATTTTACTTGCTGGAATTAGTCACTGGACCAGAGAGTGGCCCAGGTATACCAATGTTCTGGAGTCTGATGTTCTTTATTTCCACCTGTATATCTCCCCAACACTTAGTGGTTTTGTCTTAGGTGACTCCACTTAACTCCATAAACTTCACTGTACTCATCTCTAAAAAATGGGACAGTACCAGCCATTTCCTTATCTGTGGTGACGTCATATATGGTGGCACCAATAATATAATAGTCAGGATTAAAGGCCTAACAGGCAGTGGGAGCTACCAAAGCCAATGGTGAGACCCCCAGATGGGCTTCCTCTTGGCGGTTAACTCACACCATTCAGACCATGGCTTGGCCTTCAGATATGAAGCTGAGATGTGAGGAGGGCGGCCACCAGTGGCTCCCTCCTGGATGTTAGGGTCTAGGTCTCCTCCTAGACCACGATCAGGGAGGCCGGGTATGGAGGGACAGTTGTGTTTGGGCATTTTTAAGCTCAGGTCCTTGCAATAGTTGGAGAAGCTCAGTGGGACTAAAACTTGGAGCTTTTCATCTTCCTCTCCCCTGGCCTTGATTTTTCAGTTTGGCAGAATCTGGAGGACCCGTCCAGGAGGCCAGAGAGGCCAGGGTGTCATCTGTAACAAACCTGGCATTTCCCATTTAGTGAGGAGGGTTGGCATGTCTGGTGGGGCACTAGCCTGTTCTGCAGGCAGGATACTGTTTTCAACCTTGGGCAAGACATGATACAGAAAGGGCCAGCTCAGCATGGGACCAGCCCTGACCACAGGGTGGCCAGAGAACAGGCTGCAGTGGAGTCCCAGGAGTGGGGTAGTGATTGGGAAGGTGCTGTGAGTCCCTGTAGTGAATGACTGGGGCCAAAGTCCACCATGGATCTCTAGGGACTGGGAATAGTTTGGCTCTGGGCAGGGAAGGAGACCCAAAGTGGGGACCTGTGGACAGGGAGAATTCTGAGCCAGTGTTAGTTGGGGACATGGTGGCTGGTCCCCAGATAGCCCTGACTAGGAAGTGGGGGACCAGGGTCAGAGACATGCTCGGGAGAGAAAAGACAGGGATGTTCCCTGGGATTCCTTCCCCCCAGGATTATAGTGGAAGAGAGCTCTGCTGGGGGGAAGAGGAGCAGCCCCCGAAGGCCTGGGCTAGACTGCAGCAGCACTCAGCAGGAGGCTCTCAGCAATCCTGACCTCCTCTCTCAAACTTCAGCATTCTCCTTTGCAAAATGGGGATGATAAAATTCACTAGCAGGGAGACTGAGGCAGGAGGACCACTGAGTTGATGCCATAGCAACTTAAGAAGACCCTGTCTCGAAATAAAATATGAAGAGCTGGGGATGTGGCGTTCAGAGGTAGAGCACATGTCTAGCATGTGCAAGGCCCTGAGTTCTATCACTAGTACCTCAAAACAAAACAAAACAAAAATAAAACCTCACCAGCACAGAGCAGACTCCCAGCAATTGGGGCCCGCTGCTTCAGTTAACTAGGTGATCTGGGTAGGTTCTGGGGTTCATCTATGGAATAAAATGGAAGTGGTTTTCAGAGAGGCTTTTCCTCTAATGAGACGGAAGTAAGTTAATGGATATCACTTTTAATTTCTGAATTTTTTGTGACTGTAAAAGCAAGGCTTAGAAAAAGGCCTTAACCGCAGTGAACTCAGAAGCACGTGTTTGCTGGGACGGGAGCTCCTGGCAATGCGATTTCCTCTGGCAAACAAGATGCGATTTCATATTGCAAACACATAATGTCTGTTGTCAGTTTTGCAAGTGAAATTGTTCTTTTGCTGCAGCGTGGAGTGAAATGGAGCCCCGCATCTGGGAGTTTATTGCAAAGAGCTGCAGGATACCCAGGGGCTCTGGCATCCCAGTGAGCTGAGAAACATGGTACCTATACCAGGCAAATGGGAAGCTGTCCCAGATTGTCAAGGGCCCAAGTAATAATAATAATGGCAATAAGAACGCCAGCTAACACTTATGCAGTGCTCAGCCATTTTAACTCATTGGATCATTGTAACAACTGTGTTGTGTGTGTGTGTTGGGGGGGGGGTGTTGTTTTTCCAGCACTGGGGATTGAATCCAGGGCCTCCTGCAGGCCAGGCAAGCACTCTACCGCTGAGCCACATCCCTGTAACAACTTTCTGAGCGAATACCTGTCATATCATCTTCACTTCACCATGAAGAAATTAAGGCACAGAGAGCATGAGCCGCTCAAGGTTGCCCAGATAGTACCTGCGGGAGCCTGGATGGCAGCCGTCTGCCAAGGCAGGGAGAGAAGGCTCAGCAGGGTCTGCTCACCTGGCTGGGTGGCCATGCAGCCAGGGCTGACCCCAGCCTTCTGCAGTGAGTTTGGATGAGGCACCGACACATCTTCTCTGCTATTGTTCCTCCTCCTACCCCTTCATCTCCATCTCTCAAAGCCCTGGCTTAGTACAGCACTCTGCAGGGTGTTCTGAAAAGCCAAGTCATATAAAGACAGGCCCAGCGGTGGTTGGAATCAGGCGTGATTGATCGCTAATGGGGGAATGTCACTGAAAATGTCCCAACTGCTGTGAGGTTGGGCCCCCCGGGGTAGGCCAGTCCTTTGGAATCTGCTCTGAGTTGGTTTTCAGAATTGTTCCTGGGCTCCTCTTTCTACATGTTGGTGGTTTTCTCAGGTTGTGGAGTTCTTGGTGGCCTGTGATGAGTGACATAGGAAGAGGGGAGACGCCCGCCCCAGGCAGACACATGGCCCTGGGGCCCCAGAGCAGATTTATTTTTTGGTTGGGGGAGTACCAGGGATTGAACTCAGGGGCGCTTGACCACTGAGCCACATCCCAGGCCTATTTTGTATTTTACTTAGAGACAGGGTCTCACTGAGTTGCTTAGCACCTTGCTATTGCTGAGGCTGGCCTTGAACTCGCCATCTTCCTGCCTCAGCCTCCCAAGCTGCTGGGATTACAGGTGTGTGCTACCACGCCCAGCCCCGGAGCAGTTTTGATATGGAGGTATTAATAGTTACACTTTTTGCTGGATTCTACCCATGTTCTGTGTCCTAGGCTGACTATTTATTCATTTTACTCAAAACAATTTAGTCATAATAAGTGAGGCAGTGTCACTGTATTATCCCCGTTTCATAAGGGAGGAAACTGAGTCTTGGGTTTCCAAGGCCACAGACCTACAAGGGATAGCTATGACCACTCCTCTGCTGCCCTTCTGCTGCCTGGGCCAGTCCTGCCTCCAATATGTCCCCGTTCAGGGCTGCCCTGGGAGGACCGTGGAAACGAGGCATCTTGGAGCCTCGTGGAAACGAGGCGCTTGTCCGTCTGCGCCAGGCAGAAGAAGCCGTATTTCCAGACGTCATTCCTAGATGGTTTAATCGATCTGCCAACAAGTATTTATTGGCGCAACAGCGCAGCCGAGGAGGCTGGCGGCCAGCCAAGGCTTCTAGTGTCCATGAAGGCCAGAGAGAGTTTTCTACCAAGATGCCTGCAAGGACACCGTCCCCTTGCCAGAGCTGTCCTCCTGGTCTGCACTGGACTCTGTGTGTCTTCCCTGGGGTGGCGGGTCCCCCAGCCTCCTGTATCTGTCCTTGGCTCCTCCGCCATGGTCCTCACCTGCCCTCCCCTTTGTCCCCTCCTCTGTCAATTGGTCCTGACCCCAGCTCACTTCCTGGTCTCCGTCCAGGGCTGTCTCTACACCGTCAGCTCAGCACTGGGTGCTCCCTGTCACTATTCAGTATCTTCCCACGATGGGTACCCCCTCAGCCCTCAATGGCAGGGGAGCCCAGCAGGATGGCGTCCAGGGGGCATGTCACACGTGGGCAACGGGAAGGGGGGCTTTGGGTGTGCATATGAACCCTTGAAAGGCAAGCTGTGTGTTTGGTAGCCAATGGATACCCTCCAAACCGTGGTGTAATGAAGAACCCCACCCATACTCCAGGTCTCCAGCCCTGCTCCCTGCCGGCAGCCACCACGTCCTTCTGGAAGTATTGATGACAGGGAATCTTAGATCATGCTGTAAACCTTGCTCTGTATCTCACCCCTCCCCCCACGGATATTTAATGGCTTAAATATCAGTTAATGGAGAGCCGCCTCATTGTACTAATAGCTGCGTGTGTTTTTATGGTGTGGTTTTATCATCATTTAATTATTCAGATCCCTATTTGGGACAATTAGGCAGTTTCCTTTAAGAATAAAACTTTGATCTTAATTTGAATCCCCTTTTTCCCCCCATCTGTCTATTTAACCTTCCCAAGCCCCAGTTTTCCCATCTGTGCAGTGGGAATAATTATCCGTATCTTGCCAAGTTCTGCACTGGAAATGAAGCGTGGCCCAGCATGTGGTCCCCTGTAGAGGCCAAGTGAAGGGGGTTGTCAATATCGTGCCTGTCCTGTAGCTCCAACCACACCTCTCAGCTCATCTTGGGCACCTGTGAATGCTTGTGATTGACCTGGTTTCTAGGTTAAAAAAAATAGTGGAATCACTTGAATTTGATACCAAGAAGGCTGGAGACACTGTGGCACTAAAATTATTGGAGGCACAGAGCCCAGTCAGTCCTCACGTAGGATGTGCGTCTGCATGATAAGTGCCCAGGAGACTTACCTGCATACAGTAGGGCCGCAATGGATGTGATGTGATTCGAGGTTCTGCTGGTACTGTGCTGAAGGTACTCTTTGAGGTGGACTGCATCTTAGTCTTCTTGGTCTCCCCTCTCATGGCGCTCCGCGGAACAGGGTGCAGAGTAGGTGGTTAGTAAATTCATCTTAACGTCTTGGCCTCTCACCACCTGCCATGGCAGGATCTGAGTCACAGTTGGCTACAACAGAGGGTGCTGCCCGCCTCGTCTGACCCCTGTGTGACCCTTCCCACCTCTCATTGTGCACTCCTATGGCACATCTGTCCCCACACACAGGCCCAGGGAGGCTGTGTGATGGGCCAGGCATTTCAATTCACACACTGGCCCTCACCCTTTGTTACCCACAAAAGCAACAGACTTCGGCTGAATAGAAAAGACTTTGAGGAGGATTTTCACACTTAGCACCCTCATTAGTAGGCTCACGCAAGCCCAGCCTGCAGGAAAGGGATTTTGAAATGCAGGCAACAGCATTTGAAATCAGGTGTGATCACCCCAGGCCACAGCATGGTCTCCTGGCAGATCCAGGGCTCAGGGAGCCCAGCACCAATTCTAATTTGCTTCTAATTAGCTGTAATCCAGAGTGAGTTACTTTACCCCTGAGCCTTAGTTTGATTATCTGAAAAATGGACAATTTATTTTGCCAAACCGTGTTGGAATCATGGATTATAGCCAGAAAAGTGACTGGTCTAGTATACAGCACATAATAGGTGCTGATAAAATGGTAGGTATAATTCTGTCTATTTTCTGAGTAATTCTGTCTAATTTCTGACTACTTCTGCTTCCACAGACTGGTAAATCACAGTGTTGTTAAATGTGGAAATAATTGTTGTTATTAAACTTCAATCCCAATCAGAGGGATGTCACACAAGGGCATATGCTGGTTCTGGGAGGCTTTTGACTCATCT
This sequence comes from Urocitellus parryii, assembly GCF_045843805.1. Classification (NCBI taxonomy): domain Eukaryota; kingdom Metazoa; phylum Chordata; class Mammalia; order Rodentia; family Sciuridae; genus Urocitellus; species Urocitellus parryii. Next base: position 104,607,563 of record NC_135532.1, read on the forward strand.
CTTTAAAATATCTGAGCGGTCCTAGAAGTTTCCTTCTAAGTGTCTCGTTTGGGTGTTTCTCTGAAAGCCTATAGCTCCAGGGGCACTTGCCTGGTGGACTTTACCAGCAAGGACACTCAGCAGCTGTGTACATGTGTACTCCTCAGGGAAAAGCTCCCATAGTGGCAGGCCTGAGGTGCAGCATCTGCCTCTGAGCAGACGGGTGCTAGGCCTGGCCATGGGCTGGCCACTACAAGACCACTGGAGAGAAGGAAAGGGAGGAGAAGGAGGGTCTGCATTCTCAGGAGTGGTGGAGGGACAAAGGCGGGGCCAAAGGACCCGAGTTAGAAGACACACTGTCCAGCAGACAACGCCAGACCTGCACTTTACAGGTGGGAGCTGAATGGACCAGAGAGCCATAAGGACTTGTTCAAGGTCACCTGCCAATCAGCAGCAGAACCAGAATGCAAACCCAGGCCTCCAGTCCCCACTGAAAATGCTCCTTCCCAAAACCCAGAGAGAAAGGCAGCCATGCAGTTCATGCCTCTGTATCAGAAACCAGCGTACATGATGGAGGATGTGGTGCTGAGGACAGGGGGGACAGTGATGGGCCGGGACCCGGGGGACCAGGAGGGAGGAGGCCTTTGGAGCTGGGCAGAGTCGAGCCACGTGTCTCCCCTTCTGTCCATTCTCTCCCGTGGCTTCCCACTGCCTCTTGCACGTCAGAACCTGCCCTAATCCCCTCCTAGACACCAGAACCAGGGGATTAGCACAGTCACAGGGACTCTGCCATCTTCTCCCTGGGTGACGTGGGCATCAGCCTCCTAGCTCCCTGGACCGTCCGTGTCCTCCCTGGAAAGTGGATTTGGGGATGGCACTGATCCCACAGAATCGTCAGCAGTGCCTTCTGAACCCCAGTGTGCCTTCAGGCCCCCGGGGTCTTGGTCAAGTGCCCACTGACTTGGCAGGGCTGGCCGGGCCCAAGAGCCTGTGTTCCGACCAGCTCCCAGGTGATGCTGAGGATACTGCATGTGGAAGGCGTGGTGTAGGGCTGGTGCCTCCATCAGGGCTTGTCCCCGCCGTCCCCCTCCCCCACACTGGGTGATCCTGCAGCCGGGCCCATCTGCTCTCCCTCGCCTGGGCCTGCGCTGACCTCTTTGTTGGAAATGGCCCACTTCTACCACGCCAGTAAAACCCCATGCCAGGGGCCTGGCTCTGCCCAGGGGCCTGGTTCTGTCCACCATCCCCCTGGGGCCTCACCCCCTGTCCCAGCAGTCCAGCTGTGCCTCTGATTCTCCTCCCTTCCCTATCCAGCCTCTGGTCCTCACCACCCCCAACCAGCAGGTGACTCAGTTTACTGTCCCAGTTGCCCATGCGGGGAACACAGTAAATCCACGGGATTATCCAGGAGCTTTCCTGCGGGGGTGACTTTGTTTGGGAAGGGATTACTACAAATGGAAACATCTCTTTGTTAAACTCACCCGCCCAGGGCCCAGCGCTGCTCCGCCCCTCTCCTGCGTCATCTCATGAAAACCTCCCACCCTTGCAGACCGCAGCCCTGAGGCTCCACGAATCCCCAGGGAGGAGGAGGAGATGCTCTCAGCCCATTTCTCCCATGAGACTGAAGGAGGTGAAGGGCCAGCTGATGGCACCTGCTGGGGAGGTGGCTGTCCCAGGGCTGGAATCTCGTCCTTGCTCCACGCCCTGCACCTCTCCACCTGGGCTCCGCTGGGCACTCATGTGGTCACATTGAATGTCTCCTGTGGCTGCTAGTGGTGCCAGGCCTGGGGCTCAGGGTGCTTATCAAAGGAGTTTACCAAGCTGGCACTGTGTGGTCCCCCTTTCCCCGGCTCTTAAGTACCTCTGAACAAAGCACGCCGGGCTACACTCATCGAGACCCCCTGATCAGCATCGGTGATGATTCTGGGTGGGAGGTGCTGGGACAGTGGTGGATGGAGCCAGAGAAATTCAGGGGGATGTTTAAATGAGGGGGAGAGAGGAGCCTGCCGGCCTGCCAGGCGGGCAGCAACGCTGACTTGCCCACGGTCAGGGAGCAGCGGATTCGCCCAGGCTTGTCCCCTGGTTAAGGCCGGGGGCAGTTAGCATGAGTTACAGGCTGGCCCAGACACTAATAAGGCTGCTGTCGGAGGCCTTCCATAATTCAAGGGGAGGCTGTGCCGTTTAATGGCCTTTCTTCGTCAGATCTTCCAGGACTCGGTGCCTCCTTAATGATTTATTTGCTTGGGATGAAATTAAGCCGAGACAGCCGTGGGCTTGGAAAATACGGCCGCGCGGTCTCCAGGTTCCTCTCCTTCTCGGTGGCTGCTTCCTATAAATAGTGCAGCGAGAGCCCCCATTTGTGACCTGCCTGCTGGGAATCCTGATAGGCAGGGCTGCCTGCCAGGGGCCCCCAGGGCCACACCTGAGCCCCTCCCTGGTGCCTCCCAGCCCATGACCCCCAGAGAGAGGCACAGGGGCCAGAGCTGCCAGCAAAGACCTTCCTTCTGCCTTGTCCCAGCCTCTGAGTCATTGAAGGAGTCTCCTTTGAGTGGCTCCATCTGCAGCCACAGCTGAGTTCCAGATCTTGCCCCCTCTGTGACGTTTCATGACACAGACAGGAGCAGGTTTGTCCCTGCTGTTTGGTGAGGTGGGTGACAGCCCTCCACTGGATGTGTGAGCCCTGCTAGGAGGGGCATGTGAGATTCTGTTCATCTTCCTAGAGGTGGCAGTTCTGGAGTGAGGGCCCAGGATTACAAGCTTCACGGAGGCCAGTCAGACTCCAGGAATTGAGGGTGCTGGCAGAGGCTCCTGCTGCCCTCTGATTGGCTGCCTCTGGGCTGGGCCTCTGAGCTCTGGGAGTGCTGTGGCATCCTGGAGTCTGTCCCTTCATGTTCCTGCCAGAACCTCAGCATCCCCTGGAGCCTGGGAAACAGCAGCTCTGTCATCCTCCTGTTGAATCAGAAGTCTTGCAGCGGCTCTAGTTATAAGCTTCCCAGTTGGCCGGTGCCATTAGCCCAGCGCTGGCCATGGTCAGCAACTGGGACACCTGCCCAGAGGAGGCCACTGGGTGGGTGGGGGCCCAGGGCACAGGCAGCTGTGCCCTGGATTTCCAGGAACTGGGTGGGAGACGCAGCCCAAGGCAGAAGGGGGGAGGTCTGCCTGCAGTCTGGGCTGGAGCAAGCTTGGGGGTCCTGGCACTAAGGAAACACGCATTTAGCAGGGTTCAGCTGCTTCCCTTTCCAAAGGAAAAAATGCGTGCACCCAGCCTGAGCCGTCGGTACTGGGCATCCTGGGTGTCTTATTCTACCTGTTGCATCCCAGGACATCCTGAGAGGCCTCCAGCTTGACCCTCAGCACAGGGAGGAACCGCAGTGGCAGTTCAGAAGGGGTGGGTGCAGCCTCGAGCCCTCTTGGGTCCCTGAGTGTCTCTACTCACAGTTGAGGGCTGGTCATCCCACTGCCCTGTGTCCTCAGCACCTGACACCTGGTGGGTTCTCAGTAAGCCTTGTTAAATGAGTGGCCAGAGAGCTGAGAATCCACCCAGTTACCTGTCGGGTGATCAGCAGTGTCCAGGGAAAGAGCCCCTGCTTCCTGCAGCATCCGCACACAACAGAAAGACCACAAGCTGCGAGCATCTTGAGAAGACGTCGTGGAAATCGGTCCTGAGGAGTTTCCAGTGAGCTAGGAATCGTAGATGGACATCAGTGGCACCTGCCCATGGCCACCCTTTTGACATGGGTCTCGGCACCACTGCTGGCTCCTCAGCCACACTCAGCCCTGCCTGAGAGGTGCAGAGGTACCTGCTCCTTCTGTTCCTGCTGACCCTGAGCCAGAGCAGCTGTGGGGGTGAGCGAGGCGGGCCCTGGAGCCCTGGGTCTGGTGGGAGCCGTGGTCAAGGTCAGAGGATTAGCCAAACCATCACTCAGTGGATGTTTTTTGAACATCTCTTATGTATGGGGCCCTGGGGACGTTATGATGACAATTTGAGGGAGAGACAGATGGGAACAGGAAAAAAAAAATGTCTTGGATCAATCCAGATATAGAGAACTGTGATTAAGAGAACAGAATTGGAGAAGGTGGGGGAGGGGCATCCACTGGCCGTGGTCCTCTCTGGGGTGGGGAACTGAGGCCCCAGGGATGGGGTGGAGGTGGTCCTGAGCAAGTCAGTGGGGACGAGCCTATGACCAAGAAGGCGGCCAGCAAGGCCGGGTGTGTTGGAGAGTGTGCGCCGCAAGGCCCAGGGTCTGGGTGCTGGCCCACCATGCCCTACGGATTCCAGCCGATCCCTGTCTCAGGAAACGCTGTCCACAGTCTGTTTTCCATGGGCACAGGCCTCCCGGGTCTTCGGTTGGCCTGCTTGGAGGGTGGGTGGGGTGGTGGCCTTTGGTTCTGGTAGGCGTACCTTTCTGTTTTAGACAGTGGGTTGAGGTCCAGGAAGGGGGAAAGACTCACCCGGGGTCACCCTGTGAGTGGCAGAGCTGATTGGAAACGTTTGCTTGTCCACTATGTTGACTCTGGGGCTTTTTTTTTTTAAGTGTAGGTTTCCTTGGATCTACTCAGCCTGACTCTGGCAGCCCAGCCAGGAGCAGGGCCTCTGTAAGAGGATCGGGGGCCTCCGCCACCCCCAGCCCAGCGCTGTCCTTTGGCAGGACGTTTGCATTTCAGTCTCTCCTATCTAGGTGGTGGGTGGGGGACCCAGGGCTTGGAGCCTCCCCACACCAATAGCCAAAGCCAAAGCACAGGCCACCCCGTCTCCATGCTTTGGCTTGTCCATGTTCTTGGCTGGACCCCAGGAAGGCATCAATGGGACAGGTGAGCTCTGCCTGCCCTTTGTGTCCCCTGGGATGGCAGGGCCCGAGGCTGGCCTGGGCTCTCATCACTCCCAGGCTGGGCAAGCTACCCAGGAGGTGCATGGTGGACTGAGTGCTTTTGTGTCCTTTTTGGCCGTCATGGGCCACCGTGCTAGGCTGCTCAAGGTGTTTTGCCAAAATGGATTGCTCAGAGGTGTGGAGGCTGCACACGCATCCTTGACTCGGACTAACTGGACTTTCTCACGAGTCTAGTGTTGGGTGTACGAGAGGCCGGGGTAGGGAAGGTCGTGGAAAGGGCACCGGACTGGGAACCTAGCAGATTCCAGCTTGGCCCCTGGCTGTGTGACATTGGATAAGTCACCATCTCCCTCTGCACCTTGGCTTTTCCCCCAAAGGAAGAAAGTGATTGGACAAGAAGGCCTCAAAGAGTCTTTGCATTTGTATGATCTCTAATATGGAGGGACGCACGTCGGATTCCTTGGTGACACCCTTTGCACTGGGGGGCTATCTAGCGTGGTAGCTACTTGCCACGTGTGTTTCACTAAGCAACCGTTTAATTAAAATTAAGTAACATTAAATAAAACGAAAGCTCCAGTTCCTCAGTTGCTCTGGCTGTGTTCACATGTTCCTTAGCCACATGCAGCTGGTGGCCGCCAAGTTGGACGACACAGGAAGTGGACCGTTTCCACCACGGCACAAATTCTGGGCCGCGCTGCTTTAGGGCCATGGGGCGGGGTAACTGGGGAGCCTGATGGAGAGAGCAGGGGCACCGTTGCCCTCTGGGGATGACTCTGGGGCCAGTGCGGTGAGGAGGGGAAGCTCTCACCCCAACTCCTCCAGGGCCCCAGGGCCAGTTCAGGGACCTGGAGCATGTGGAAGGGTCAGTCAGGTCTGGGAACCTTCAGAGAATGTCAGAGGTCCTGGGTGGGAAGCAGGGGGATGGATGGACAGGAGGGATGCCAGGGATTCCAGGGTGGGGAATGGAGGGGAGGCAGGTCCTGCTCCTCCTAGCTCGGAAGCCCCTGAGCCCGCCGAGCCTGAGGCCCTGTTTCCTCGGGGGTGAAATGGGAAGAGGTGACTGACCTGCAGAAGCCCTTGGTAAATGGCGACGAGCTCACAGGGCCCTGGTGCTCTAGGAGACTCTCTGGGAAGGGGACCCGGTCGCCCATCCTGTGTCCCCACACTCCTGAACACACAGCTCTCGTCCCTGCTCTCTGGCTGGAGTCAAGCGGAGCAGCGCTGGTGGCCACTGGGTGGGGAGCCCGTGCTGGCTCCTTGCCTTTCCCTCCTGACCCGGTGGCCTCCGGTCACACATGTTTATGCCTGGGAGATGTTGGACACTCGTCTTGTCAGCACATGGCTGGGTCTGGTTGTCATTTTCTGAACCAGGGCCCGTCTTGGGTTCTGCCCCCACCCTGCCAGGGGTGAACAGGTGAAGGGCCGAGGTCAAAGGCCGGGGCTGCCAGCATCTCCCCTGGGTGGCTGGGCAGGAAGTGCCCCTGGGTCAGGTTTCATCACCCCCCCATAAGCTTCCTCATCTGCACTCCTTGCCGGGAGGTGACATTTCTGGTGGGCTCACTGGTGATGGATGGCCCCCACCTCGGCCTAGACAGGCTCCCAGCTTCAGCTCTGGCTTTGGGGTTTCATGAAGCCCCCCACCACAGACGGAGGGAGCTTTGAGAGGGGGGCTTGCATGCCGAAGTAAGTCACAGTGACCAGCGGGGGCCTGTCTCCAGGCCCCAGTCCAGCTGCCCGCTCTCCTGAAGTTCCTCTTGTCCCCTTAGTCCTGTGGTGGCCCCTTAATATTCCCATTTCACAGATGAGAAAGCCAAGCCTGTGAGCGGCCAGCCGGCCTCAGACCAGAACTGGCACTTGGAGACCCAGGTTTGGAGCCTCCTACTCAGTATGTCCCGAAGGGTCCCTTCTGCGTCTTGTGTTCCCGAGACGCTGCAGCTTTTGAAGCACCCAGAAAACTCTGTGGCATCCTGCTTTCCTCGCTTGGTCTCAGCATGATGTCCTGGACACCTCTGGATGTGGCTTTCAGGTGTGTGTTCTGACCTCTGTGTCCAGAACCAGCCCAGGGACCGCCTGAGCCCTGGCTGCCCTGGCGAGGCAGGGGCACCTGGCAGGCGTTTTGTGTCTCTAGGGAGGCGGGGGTCTCTGGGTACAGTGCCACGTGTGTGGCCCCCCCAACTGGTTAGAAGGGGCCCTGGGGACTGCGCACCATGGCATCTCAGAGGGGACAGTCACTGTTATTCCCAAGTTGCCCCCATCCCCTCCTCCAGCTCCTGGTGGGGCCCCTTGTGGTCCTGGAACATGTCCTGCAGAGGACATGGGTATGGCCTCGGTCCCACTTCAGCTGCTGTTCTCAGGCTTCTGCCAGTGGGGAGGCTGCAGCTGGAGGCCGAGGGGTCAGACCCAGGGAGATGCCCCATGTGCGGCCTCCCTCACCAGAGCCCACTTCCCCGGCTCCCCCATCACCAGAGTGCAGGCTCCCAGCCCTCCCCAGCACCCAGCACCCCAGGCCCATCACTGCGTCTGTGCTTCTTCCTGCCTCGAGGTCGGTGCCATGTCTGCATGTGGCCTAAGTGGTCCTCTTGCCAGGCTCTGCGAGGCCAGCTGCTGTTTCAAGTCCCTTGGAAACCTCAGCCCACCCTGACTGTGGGGCTTCTGCTGCCCGAGCCCACCTGCAGCGGGCGTGGGGGTCTGAGGGCCCCCTGTGCTGCCTCAGCCCCTGTGACCTCCCTGTCCCCCAGATTCCAGATGCGCCCACTGTGGGGAAGGACGCTTCAGAGGGCAGAGGCTGGGTGCGACTCCTAGGTCCAGTGTCACAGGACTCTGCGCTTTGAAGCCTTTGCCCGTGAGATGCGGCTCAGTGGTCCCTGAGCGTGTCAGTGTGAAATGCCAGGTGTTGCTGGACAGGGCTCTCGGGGACTTGTTCCGTGTCCAGAATGCAGCGCACCCGCAGGCCCCATGGACCGTGCTGGGCACGCAGTAAATGCTTCCTGGCTTCCTCGGTGGTGGAGTTTCCTCTGCTGGATTTCTCTGTTAGAAAGCAACCTGAGGCTGGGAGCAGAAGCAGGGTGCTTGCCCTGTGTCTGGGCCCCTGGCTGGCCTCCCTCCTACCCCAGCACTGGCCGCCCTGTGCCCTTCGTGCCGTGCACTGGCCTATAAATCAAACCAGTCCCTGGAGACCTTTGACCCAAACCAGATGGCCGCCCTGCGCCAGGAAGGGTAAGCTCAGCTTCCAACAATGCTGACCCTCCCCCCTGCCCGGGCTTGGAGCCCCCGCAGGCAGCTGCCCTGTCAATCACCACCACTTGGCTTTCCAGGCGCTGAAGCAGCTGGGGGGTGACCTCTCCACGATGTTCAGGGGCACCTTGGAGAGATTCCTTTGAGCCGTGTAAAGATCCCCTGAGGGTCTGCGGGACATTCGCGCTGGCTGGTGCCCGGCCACTGCCTCCCCCCTCCTCCAGGAAGCCTTCCCGGGCCACAGATGCTGGGGCTTCCGAGCTCAGTGTGCCTGGCTCCCCGGACACTCCTTCACACGTTGCTTATTCTTCCTACAAATGTTGATCATCCCTCCTCTGCCTGGACCCTGGGGAAGGCTGCCCAGTGCCCCCACAGATAGCTGTGGGCACAGATGATGTAGGGGATGCCCACAGGCAGGCAGGAGGCCCAGGTGCTGTGGGAACCCAGGAGACGGAGGCCCTACAACCTCGGGGTCTGGGTCAGCTTTCCAGCCGGGAGCACCCGAGCTAAGTCTGGAAGGATGGGTCTGTGTTGGCTGACCAGCTGGAAGGGACAGTGGACGGCACAGGCCCAGGACGGCAGCCAACTCCATGGATCCGGGGACCTGCCGGAGGGAGAGCCTGCTGGAGGTGCCCCTGGGACAGGTAGAGGAGATGGAAATCTATCAGTAAGAAACAGTCTGGCTGTTTGCACCCACACCTACCTAATAGGGTAGGCTTAGATGAGAGCACATGTCCATTTCCCTCTCACGGAAGAGAGGCCTGGAGATGGGCAGTCCACGGGTGTTGTGGGACCCCTTCTGACTGCTGCTCCTTCTACCCTCCTAGCTTTTAGCTCTCTGCTTCATGGTCCAGAATGACTGCTAGAACTCCAACCCCTGCATACACAGCCCAGGCAGGATGGAAGAGTAGCTAAAGGACCGCACACTCCCTCTCTTTAAAAAGATGGCTCAGAAACATCATATACCCTTTCTTCCCATAGCTCAAAGGCCACAGTGCTATCTCATGGCCACTCTTAGCTGCAAGGAAGCTAGAAAATATGATTCTGATCAATAGGTACTTCCTATGGTTCTGCAAAGGATCCAGAGACCTCACTCGTCTCTGTGGGAAAGAGTACTATGACCAATTAGTGTCCTCTCCCTCCCGCATGGGCGTGGGGCTGGCAGTGTGCACCCCAGGGTCTGTCTGGCTGCTGCTGGCCTCTCCCCAGGGCTCCCAAGGTGTGTGGTGCGCTCCTGCAAACAGCTGGGCGGGTGGCCAGCCTCCCTCCGGCCGCAGAGCCCAGCAGAATGCGGGCGGTGGCTGCTTGGTGTTCTGCAGGCTGATTTTATTTCTGATCTACGGCCTCCTGAAGGCGCCCGTGACCTTCAGCAAGGCCGGAGTCTGCTCTGCAGAAGAGTCTGGGCGGCTGGCTCAGACCAGGAGGACAGGACAGAAGGACAGTGTCCCCGAGGCAGCTGGGCCTCATCCCCCTGGTGAGAGGTGTTGCAGAACATGATCCTCCAGAAAGAAGTTGAGGAAAGTTCCATCATTCCTCTGCACACCTCACCCCGTCCTGCGGGCGGCAAGCAGGGAAGACACACAGGGGGCAGCAGTTAGGGGCCCAGCATCTGCCCTCTGAATGTGGAGACTCCCATCCTAGATCCACTGCTTCCTTGCTGTGTGATCTTACACATGTTACCTGACTTCTCTGTGCCCTTCCTTTATGTGTGCAGTGGGGATGATAGCAACAGTGCCTACCACAGGAAGCTGTCTTGAGGTCAGACGTGTGACAGTTCCTGTGACATGTGACACCTACATGTGTCAGTGGATGTACAGGGCACATGGAGAGTGCTTTCAGGTGGGAACAACTCTTAAGAGCACAGTCCTTTGGCTCAGGCAGGCCTGGGCTGTGGCTCTGGGTGGCCTTCCTCCTCTCCCACGCAGAGTGAGCACGGGGACAGGGCAGCTGTGACGGTGGCTGGACCAGTGAAAACGGCACACACCAAGGTGCCGCATGCCAGGCTTGGTGGACGACACTTTCCACGGGTCACCTTGGTCATCTCATAACAGTGTGACCGGCCAGTTGCTCTTGGCCTTCCTCCCTGGGGAACGGAGGCATGGAGACCTGCTGGGTCCCGCGCTGGTGGGAAACAAGGCTGAGGTCTGGCTGTCCTGCCTGGGACCACCTCTGACTGCAGAGGAGCAGGGTGGAGAGGACCACGCTCTGGGCCCACTGCCCAGGGTGACTCGCGGTGCAGGGCCAGGGTCTGAGCCTTCCTGGTTGGTGCTCCTGTGGCGCCTGCCCTGGCCTGGAGGGTGCTCTCTGTGCCTGTCCAGGAGGAGGCTGCCCTGTGGGGCTGGGTGGCCTGCGGTGTGGACGTGGCTGGGTGGGTTGATGGGGCCGGAGGAGGCAGGTACACAGACTCCCAGGCTGGAGCAAGAAGCCCCTCAGCCCTGGGCAGCCGTCCCCAGGAGCCCGCTCACTTGGTCTCAGTGGTTCCCATGCATGGCACCCATTTTTCAGATGCAAGTGGCCATGTGGCTTGCACAAGGTCACACAGCCAGGACCAGCCCCACACTGCGGAGCCCTCTTGCCACAGAGGACCAGGTGGGACAGCAGATGTCCCCAGACACCTAGTTGGGGTTGCTTGTCTGTGGCAGGTGGGGCTGACGCAGTTCTGTGCCTACAACCTCCAAGGACAGACTCTTCTGTCCTTCTGTCTGTCCGAGGTGCAGCTGTGCTCAGCGAGCAGGAAAATGGAAGTGACCCCAGCACAGACAAAAAGCCCATTGGCCAACCGGGCGGCTCCGTGTTTCCTCGCTGGGGACCAGTGCCGGGTGACCAGACTTGTGCCGTTGGGTGGTGGGTGGCCACCAAGACCACCTGAACTCCAGCTTCCATCTGGACCTGGAACTGTCTTGGAAATGGGCCAGCAGCTGCCCCCGCCCCCCATGGACAGCAGGTGCCATCAGCCCCGACTTCAGGGGAGGGTGCCAGGGACACTCAGAAGTAACACAGACTGAGCGGTTGCGTTAGTCAGGTCTTCGTCACTATGACCAAGGGGCCTGATGAGAAGGATTTCGAGGAGGAAACGTTTATTTTGGCTCATGGTTTTCAGAGGTTCCGTCCACGGTTGGCCCGGGCCATGGCTGAGGCCCAGGTGAGGCACATGATGGCCTCGGGACAGGAAGGCCGCTCAGAACCTGAGTGCAGGAGGCAGGGAGCGGGAGAGAGCTCAGTTGACCAGGGGCTAAACGTGACCCCCAGGGGCAACCCCCAGTTACCCACCTCCTCCAGCCACAGCCAGCTGCCCACAGTGACCACTCAGTCCACTCAAGTGGGTGAATCCACAGAGCAGGTCACAGCTCTCAGAACCCCCCCACTTCACCTCTGGGCATTCTTGTCTCACGCATGAGCTTTTGGGGGACACCTCACATCTAACCCACAAAGGAGGTCCGCAGAGGCCCATTCGTGTCCCAGTGCAGACCTGCCCGTGGTGACGTTGACTGACAAACTCGTCACAGCAGGAGGTTCCAGCAACAACCGGGCCGTGACAGGGCAGGCATGGTGTGCTGCGGGAGAAGTGATTCCGAGCTTAGGAACAGCGGGTTTCTGGAATTTTCCACTTAATATCTCACACTGGGCTTGACCACAGGGAACTGATGGAAGGAAACACTGGGGCCCCCATGCTCAGGAGCAGGCCCCGAGTGTGTGCCCAGCTCCAGCCGCCCTGGCGTGCTCCAAGGTGCACCCAACTGCTGCTCAGAGGGGTCCACAAAGGAGCTGAGGTCACCCCCGAAGTCCGACCCGTCCACGTGTCGTTTCTTGCCTTCTCGCTTCCCTGTCTCACTCTCCTCCCTCCCTGTTTTTGTTTCCTGTCCCCAAAGCTGCATGTACCCAAATATTTGTCTCTGGGGAGATTGTTGTCCCCAAAATGGGACAGGCCCCTCCATGCATGGATCAGAGAGGTTGTTGCGGGCTGTGGGCTGTGCAGGCGCATCTGGGTCCCTGTCTAACCTTGGCAAAGCACCCATGGGGACAACAGGTGGGGAGGGGACCAGTGCCACTGGGAGGAGGACTTCAGGGCTGGTCCTCGGCCAGGGAGCTCTTCCTGCAACCTTAGCCTCCTCCAGAGTCACCCACGTGCCCCAAGGTTGGGACCAGCCCAGCCAGGGTGTCGGGTCCTCGGGAAGGGATGTCCTCTTCTGTGGGTCCCCTGCTGCCAGGCCAGGGCTGAGACTCCCACCAGCACCACGGGCCAGACCAGCGCTGGGGTGAGATGTGGCTGGATGACAGGGGTCAGCCACACACTCAGCAGAGGACAGTCCAGTGGGGACCCCAGGTGCCACACGCCTCAGAGAGGGGACACAGGAGCAGAGAAGGCAGGAGGGGACAGCATGAGTCCAGGTGCGGCGTGAAGCAGGTGCAGGAGGAGCCGGGCTGGCGTGAAGCAGGTGCAGGAGGAGCCGGGCTGGACGGACCTGGAGCTGCAGCAGATCTTTCCTCATGGACATCTATCTGCACATGGCTGAGCCACCAGCAGCTCCAGGGCAGGAACCGGATGAGGGACAGGCCCACTGGACAGGAGCCTGTAACTTATTCTTTGGGAACCAGTTCTCAGGGATTTTGGAGACATCATGGGTGTTGATGTGCCATCGATCATCAGGGTGACCCTGGGGAGCCACTCTGGCCTGCTCTGGCCCTGCTCTTCTTGCTTTGGAGAATGTGCACTGCAGGGGGCGGGAGGCTGGGAGAGTGCAGAGGGAGCTGGCTGCGCCTTCTTGGTTCTGCACCTGCCCCCTTCCAGGCTGCTTATAAATTAGGGAAATGCCGACGGCTCTTCCCACATCTCCCCCCACCAGCCTCCCACCCTGGGGTCAGCCCAGACTTCAAGTTCCCGCCTCTGCCCCCACCACATGACCCAGGCAGGTCACCTTTCATCCATTTGTCCTACACACATGAATCGAGCACCCACAGTGTACCAAGCAGCAATCCAGGCACTGGACAGAACAGATGGAATCCTGTCCTGGTGGAGCTTACGTTCCAGTAGGTGGAGGCCGCCAAACATGTGGTCTGCAAACACAGAGTGGAATATTGTCTAGTGGTAAGAGTTTCAGAGAAAAAAAAAAATGGGAAAAGGGGAAGTGTACTAGGGGCTGTTGGGATTTACAATTTTGAGTAAGGTGGTTGAGGAAGGCCTCATTACCAACGGTGACATTGGCGCAAAGAAACTGACAAGGCGAGGGATTTGGTTGTGTGGATATCCCTGAGACGGGCTCTCTAGGCAGAGGGAAGAGTAGGTACCAAGGCCCTGAGGCATGGAAAGGGGAAGAAGAGCGGGGATGAGACCAGAGAGTAAGCGGGCGAGGGGTTGGCAGGTTAGTGTGGGGTCTGGTCTCGTCTCTGAGTGGGATGGGGAGTCACCCTGGCTTTTGGAAGAGGTGTGCCATGATTTTGTGGGAATCACTTTAACTGTGGTCTTGAAAAATAGTTGGTGGCAGGGCCACGGTGGCAGGGAGGCCAGGTCAGAGGCTCTCTCTGCACAGGTGAGAGCTGCTGCAGCTCTGGGAATGTTCGGTTCTGTGTATCATCTCCAAGTGGAGGCTGGAGAGGAGTCAAGGCCGAGCCCAAGATCCGGGGCCCAAGCAGCTGGAAGGAGGGAGTCCTGCTAAATGAGGTGGGGCCGGGTGGCGATTGCAGCTCAGTTTGGACCCGCGAGGGTGGACAGGTGCCCTCAGCCCGTCAGGGTCCGAGAGGAGGCACGATGCAGACAGAGGTGGAGCCGCCTGACCTTGGTTCTCTTGTTGTCGTTGGCTGAACCCAGGGGTGTGTGACCACTGAGCCGCATCCCCAGCCCTTTTTATTTTGAAACAAGGTCTCACTAGGTTGCTGAGGCCGGCTTTGAACTCATGACCCTCCTGCCTCAGCCTCCTGAGCTGCAGGGACTATAGGCGTGCGCCACCGCGCCCAGCCAGGTCTTCCTGATCCTAAAATCATAATTTCTTTTTCTTAGCTGGGACCGGTGGCTTACTGATGTTTTTTGCAGCCACCAAATAGCGTGACGTCCCCTCAGGGGAAGAGCAGAGCTGCTGGAGAGAAGAGCCTGGAACCTGCCCTCAGCTTCTCCTTCTATAAAGTGGGAGCAGACCCACTGTGCGCAATCAAAATGACGCTCTCCACGGGCACTTTGCAGCTTCGCTGTCGCTGTGAATAGACCATCCCAACTGTCCTGAGCAGTAAGCAGGACGCGGTCTCCCTTCTGACCCGTGAGAGCCTGGGCTCAGAGGGGCCAGGGGGCCATGGGGTGGGCGCAGAGCTGGGGCCCCTGAAGGCCTGGGCTCCCACTTCTCTGCTCTCTTGCCACCGCTGGTTGGTGCTGTCGGTGGCTCTCAGAGGGAGAGCTGGTGCTGGTGCCTCCAAGAATCTGGGTGCAGCTCTGCTCAGGACAAGGCCCATGGCCGTGACCACTGCAGGTGGCATCAAGGTCAGGTTCATGCTGTGGCCAGGGGACACAGGCTGAAACCCACAGACAGGTGACAGGGCAGAGCGACTTCCATTCTGGACAGTTGACTTTTTAAAGGGAAGGGATCTCTCCTGCAGGACAGGCCATCGGCACACCAGAGCTATTCAGGCAAACCCGTGGCCCCGGGGGCCGCTCGCCCGCTGCTGCTGCTCCTAGTGGTCAGCGGAGCGGCGGACACACGGGAGAAGCGACAGGCCCAGGGTAGCAGGGCAGGCCCGGGGATGGCCTGGTTTTGCAGGATGCAGAATGGTGGTTTGGAGTTGGTGGAACCGGGTTCAGGTTTCTTCAGCTTCCTCCCTCCGAGGCTGGAAGACCCGGGGCCAAGTCATCCAATCTCCACGCTTCAGCCCTCTCTTCTGCAAGACGCAAGGGTCACCCTTGACTCTCTGCATGGAGTGGCTCTCTGCAGAGCGAGTGGCCCTGGCGGGCGTGGTCGAGAGCCATGTGATGGTTGGCAGCATTAGCGACAGGAAGGGACGCTTTCAGGAGGAAACCAGCCCTGGCCTCACCAAAGCCCTTCCCCTCACTGACCACTTCTACCGTCTTGACCAGGGACAGGCTATCAGTCGGGAGGCCTGATGGAAGCTGTCACATCTCAAGCCTTCCTCATGGCTGCACCCTGGGGCAGCAGGAGAGCCCCTGCGCTGGGCTACAGCCATCTCCGCCACGGCCACTCAGGCCAGCAGGGCCCCCTCAGGCAGCCGCTGCCACTGCAGTGCCCCTTTCCCTGGACATCCCACCAGCCAGCCCTCTGGAGAAATGACCCGCCCGGGGCTCAGACTCATGCTGTGGGACTGGCAGCATCTCCAAGGGCCTCCCAAGCCTGATGACCGATAGGGTGGCCTCTGGCCCTCAGCATCTTGGAGCAGGGAGAGTAGGGAGGGAACCGAGGCAGGGTGAGCCAGCTGGGTGCTGTCCCAAGGCAGTGAGAGGGAAGGAACCTCTCCTGTGTGACAGCACACTCACTATCTTAGCCACCCCTGACCCCTGACCCCTGCAGCAAGGGGCTGCTCCCCTTATATGATGGTGCCCAGAGAGGTAAAGGCCACACAGCTGTCTCCAGGCCACTGCTCCTTCTCTCTCTGCTCGCCTCCCTCTGTCCCCAGGCCCTGCCCAGCAGAGGCTCTGGTTGCGCCATGGCTGGGCCCCGGGTGCAGGCCTCAGAGATGGACCGTGGGCAGGGCTGAGGACTGGGCCTGACCTGCCTCAGGGGGAAAGGCATCAGGAGCCCCACTTGGGGAGGGAAGAGGAGACCGAAGGTGGAGCGACCTTGATGGCAAGGGACATTCACAGAGGTCACGCAAGAATATGCCGCCTTTACCTTTCCTAGGAGTCTGAGGGGAGAATCAGGGCCTCTCAGAACTTAACCTAAAATGTCAGCTGGACACCAAGACGGCAGCAATTTGTGGTGTTTGCAGCAGCAACACCTCAGGTTGGGGAGAGCACTTTTCCTATGGTCAGTCTTCCCAGCAGATGCTCAGGGTAGGTGTTGCTTTCTTTTGCAGTTTATAGGATGAGGTAATCCAGGCTCAGAGAGGGCACTTCACCTGCCCAAGGTCACCAGCTACTTAGGGGCAGAGCCAGCATTCAAACCCAGGTCTGTCTCCTTCCAAAAACATGCTCATTCTGCTGCTCCTCCCGAGGAGGGTGATTTAACTTTGATCTTAAGCAACAAAGGTGACATTAGATCTTAGGTGACAAAGAGGGGGCCCAGAGAGGTTTCGGGGACTCCAGGCCGACAGTGGGTTAGTCACAGCCAAAGAAGAAGCTTCCAGGCCTCCAGAGCCACCTGGCCACCAGCACTGCTGGGGAAGGGCAGCCTGTCAACTTCAAGGCCTGCGCTGTCCCCACTACCCCCCGCCTGCCTCGTATGTTAGTGTGCAACGGCTCAGACCAGGAAGTGAGGGCCTCCCCCTCGGCCAGCATGAAGAGCCCAGTGCCCACACCCCTGGCTCCCCTCCTAGGTCCTTCCTGGTCACTGCCACATTCAGAGTCTCAGCTCCCCTTGTGGGAAGGGAAACTGGCATTGCCCGTTCAGTGACATGACATCCAGGGCCACTGGCCCATCCTGCTCCCTGGGTTGGTGGCTGGGCATGCTGCTGAGTGTCTGTAGGGGACTTGCCATAGGCTGGTCTCGGGGGTTGGCTGCAGGGCCCTCTGGGGGTCGCTTGCCCTTCTTCCTCCAGGTCCCATAGGCCCTGTCTGCCAGGACCTCCCACGGGACTGTGAGCTTGCAGATCTCGGCACCTGTAGCCTGGGGGCCGCACAGAGCAGGCGCTTGGGAAGGGGTGAATGGATTGTTGAATTTGTGCTCAGGGGTCTCAGAGCTATGCTGGCCACCAGCAGATGTCCCCAGGAGTCTCTCCCCATCCTTACCAGGTCAGGAATTTCCGTGGCCTGAGCGCAGATGGTGGCTGGTGGAGCCGAGCAGGCCTCTGGGCAGAACGAGTCCTGAGTCAGGCTCTTGAAGAGACCAAATTGGACCTTGTTTTTGCTTCTGGACCTTTGTTATTTTTTTTTCCGTTTGTACAGGGGTCCTCTCCACCACTGAGCCACACCCCAGCCCTTTCTATTTTTTATTTGAAGACAGGGTCTCACTAAGTTGTCAAGGCTGGCCTTGAACTTACGATCCTCCTGCCTTAGCCTCCCAAGTAGGTGGGGTCATCAGCGTGTGCCACCAGGCCTGGCTTTTCTTAATCCACCCCAAAGTGCAGTAACAGAAGACTTTAGGTGGAAACCACTCATTGCCTCTCAGGAGGAAGCTGGCCCTTCATTGGGACGAGACAGTGGCTGGTCAAGGACCCTCCACTCCCAGGGGCCTGAGGCAGACTCACCCTGTTCCTCAGTGAGTTCTTGGTCTGGAGCTTGCTCTTGCACATCCGGCCCCCGGGAGTGGCCCTCTGTCCTCGCCGGAGTCACCTGGCCCCTGGGTTTGCACTCCTATAGCCACCTTGAGATGACTTTCCCAGGTCCCCTCCTGCTCTCCTGCATGGGCTGTCCTGTGTCCCAGTCCTCAGCCACTGTCCCTGTGGCTGGGCTGTCCCACAGAGAAGGTGGGGATGCAGAGAAACCTCCTTTGGCCGCTGGCCCGGAAGTAGGCCCCATGCAGGCACAGCTGCTCAGCTCCTGTCTGAGTTCAGGCTGGGTGGAGGCCAGGGCAGGCCGGGTGGGGGCAGTCCCTGGGAACCGTACAGAAGTGTGTCTGGTGCTGGGTGCAAGGGGATGCCGCAGCCCTGTGTGGAGCCCAGGAGGGTCTCCAGGCCCAGATTGCAGAGGGCATGTTCTGGAAGGATTGCCGGGTTGCTCTGAGGAGGAAAATTGGAGACCATAAGCTCCTGAGCAGCTGTGTCCTCTGTGCTGTTTGGGCGGCTGCCGGGAGCGGCCAGCATCATGGCTACGCCAAACAGAGCTGCTGCAGTGCGGGGGCTGGGGGGGCCTCAGTCCTCCGGCCACCTGTCCCGCCCGCTCCCACTCTCACCCACTAGTGTCCCAGCCGGGGAGGAAGGATGGATGTGCGGTCTGTGTCCTCCCCCCTTCCTGAGAAGCAGCTAGGACCCTGGGCACAGGGATGGCTGGGACCTCCCAGCAGCACCCTGGGGAGCCCACCTGGGGCCCCTGCTCTGGAGGCTGGGCCTGCAGCTGGCCCTGAGGGCTGCCGCCCCTCCAGGGTGAGGGAGGACCAGGGAGCTGAGGTGGCATCAGTGAAGACCTTGGATCCAAACCAGGGGGGCAGCCAGGGGACTCCCCTGAGCACATCTGGGGTGGAGCCAGGCCCGGGATTGGGGCAAGGGGACAGGGGTGCCTCGGCCTTCGCCAGAAGCCTCTGTGCTGCCCTCTGAAGGAGGAGCCGCCCTGAACATCTGGTGCCCAGCCAGGGCCCCGGTGGGAAGCAGCCAGCAGTGGTACTAAGAGGGTCAGTGAGTTCCATGACCCAGGAGAG
Source organism: Urocitellus parryii (assembly GCF_045843805.1). NCBI lineage: Eukaryota > Metazoa > Chordata > Mammalia > Rodentia > Sciuridae > Urocitellus > Urocitellus parryii. Next base: position 104,626,050 of record NC_135532.1, read on the forward strand.
CTGGTGTGGTGGACAGTGGCCCTGGCAAGGCCCAGGTTGGGGTACCTTCGCCTCCCTTCACCCTCATACTTCTGATGCAGCCTCCGTGGGTCTTACCTAACCAAGTGGTTGCCGCTGGATGGACCTCCTAGTCCTAAAAGCAGGACCTGAGGAGGTCCCTAATGGTTTCCATCTCACTGCACGGTGCCGACGTTCCTAGAGTTGGAGGGCATTGGGATTCTGATGCCATGTTCTTTGTATTTTCTCTTTTTCAGCCCACGTATTTACTGACTTCTTGATAACATGTTAAAACACATAACCTCCCTGGAGGCGGTGGCTGTGTTGGGCTGTGTTTGACCTCTTGGCGGTAGATGTTTCATTAAACATGTATTAATTTTAATTTCACATTTTTTTCCCAGTAATTTCGAACCAACAAATTCAGCCCAGGTCTCAGATATTTTTTTCAGATCCTTGAAAAACTTGCAATCCAGAGCCCTGTGCCTGGAACGAGTGTCCCTGGGTTGGAACTGGCCCCTGCCAATCAGCTGAAGGAGCGTCCTGTAACCTTCCTGGATCTGCCTTCCTGTCCCTGTCCTCTACCTGTGGTCCTTTGTATGTGGCTTCCAGAGCTACACTTCGCCCCCCCACCCCGCCCCGCTGAAACGCCATTTGTCTTTGTTGCCTCCTTCCCTGATGGCCTGTGACGGTGCTGGAGGGGCAGGCCTCCCCTGCATGGGGGCTTTTAACACCAGCTCTGGCCTCCCGTGAACCAGTGTCCTGCGGTCCTCCGCAGTCATCGCTGCAGTGCTGCCAGGGTCCTGGGGCCCATAATCAGCTCTCACCAGCCTGGGCACGGGAAGAGCTTGAAGAGCACCCCTGGACCCGCGTTAAAGGCCTTCAAGGGACAGGGACAACGGTTCTGAGACTGCCTGTGCTTCCCTCTAGAGACCCACGCCTCCCTGTCCCCGGTCCTTTCTGAGGCTCTCTGCTGTGGCTACCTGAATTCATGTCACTCATGTTACTTAATAAGGGCCCTGAAGCGCAGGCAACCCTGGCAATTCAGAGAAGGCCAGGCCCTCAGTGCCTCCTTTAAGTGAAAAGATCCAAGTTTTCAGCTTAATAAGGAGAGAAATAAACATAACACAAACATACGCTGAAGTTGCTGAGCCCCGCTAGTGCCTCTTTTATCTGCAAAGTTGAGTTTAAGAAAGAAATTTAATGTGACTTTTGCTCTCTTGCCTCAAACTACAAAAACTTGCAGTCCCAGTGATGACCAGTGTTGAGCTAAGATGGACGAGGCGCTCAGTTGCTGGCCTCTGGGCTCGCTGTGGAGTCAGGCATCCTCTGGGGTCTTGGAACATATCTCCCGAGAAGAAGGGCAGATTCCCATAATAAACTCAGTGATAGTGACGGTGCCCTGGCTATGTTGGAGACCCTCCTCTGAGCACCTCACGTGTGTTACCTTGTTTAATTCACACCATACAAAAACAGGCTCAGAGCAGATCTCAGAGATGCCCCAGGTCACAGGCTGGGAGGACAGCTCAGTCCTGCCTGGTTCTAAGACCTATGCCCTTTCTGTCTCACGAGACCATTTTCTTACCAATCAGCCAGTGTCTCCCGATTCTTAGAGAAAGGAACGTTCCATTGACCCACTGACCAGTCCTTCATCAGAACCCAAGGGTTTTAATTACTGAAGCACTGTATTTAAAAATGTTTAATAACCAGGATGATCACTCCTCCTCGTTACTCTTTAAGTATTTTTCTGGTTTTTTTTCTTTACTTGTAATCAATTTGGTAAAGATCTCGAAGGTATTTTATTTTTTATTTTTTGTTTTATTAGTTATACATGACAGTAGAGTGTATTGACATATTTATATATACATTGAGTATAATTTCCCATTCCTGTGGTTGTACATGACGTGGGCTTACACTGCTCATGTATTGATATATCCGTGGAATTACGTCCCATCCATTCTACTGTCTTTGCCATTCCCATCTCCCCTCCCTTCTTTCCCCTTTATCTAATCCAATGAACTTCTATCCCCCTCCCCTTATTGTGAATTAGCATCCACATATAAGAGATAACATTTGGCCTTTGATTTTGGGGATTGGCTTATTTCACTTAGCATGATAGTTTCTAGTTCCATCCACTTACCAGCAAATGCCATAATTTCATTCTTCTTTATGGCTGAGTGATACTCCATTGTGTATATATACCACGTTTTCTTTCTCCATTCCTCTGTTGACGGGCACCTAGGTTGGTTCCATAGCTTAGCTATTTCAAATTGAGCTGCTATGAACATTGATGTGGCTGTGTCACTATAGTATTCTGATTTTAAGTCCTTTGAGTATATACTGAGGAGTGGGATAACTGGGTCAAATGGTGGTTCCATTCCAAGTTTTCTGGGGAATCTCCAAACTGCTTTCCAGAGTGGTTGCATCAATTTGCAGTCCCACCAGCAATTTTTGAGGGAACTTTTCCCCCCACATCCTTGCCAACATTTATTGTGGCTTGTATTCTTGATAGTTGTTCTGCCTGGAGTGAGATGGAATCTCGGTGTAGTTTTAATTCTTCAGGTATTTTAATTGAGATCATACTGCACTTGTAGACTTGTTGAGGGGAACAGTGACATGTTGAATCATCGACTGTGCCAATCCAAGCACAAAAAAGTCTTTTGATTTAGTCAAGTTTTTTGTTACATCCTTTGGTGTATTTAAATTTTAACTGTTATGAGATTCTTTTCATATTTATCTTTAGGTATTTCATTGTTCTTATTTTTATTTTGAAAGGAATCCTATCTTCCATACTTCCTAACTGGGTATTTGTCTGGAGGGACCGACTGTTGATGATTGTGATTACCTGCTCACTGCATTCTTATTTCTCCAGCGGGCCCTCTCCAGGTTCTCTGGGGCACTCTAGACAAACCCCTGTATCATCTGTAGATAATGACAGTTTTGTCTCCTTTTCCCCATCCAATTGTTTGGCCAATACTTCCAAAACAGCGATACGTGAGTGGCGTTGGTGGGAGAATGTCATTTTGAATGACTCGATAGTGGGCCACCATTTCATTCTACCACTGTCCAATGAAGTGTCTCTGTTTTGTATATTTAGTTTGTTTCTTTTCCCTTTTATGATAAATTGTAGCGAATGCTTTTCTTAAACCTCTTCTGTGCTTTTCATTCACAGCAACATGGTGGATTGTTGGGAATGAAGTCAGGGGGTCGAGGGCAAGGAGCTGTTTCAGGTCTTTGCTGCTGAGGGCGGCAGAAGGCTTCCCTCCTACCTGCTGCAGAGTTTCCCGGCTGGTTATGCCCTGGAGAGGCTCGGGGCTCGCGGGGACTTGGTGTTGCGTGAGCTTGGTTGTGACTTTCTCAGGGAAGCGGTGTCACTGTGAACTCGGGTTTAGTGAAGACCTCAGAATGGGCCTGTGCTGCTCCCGGGCTGGCCTCTCGAGGCCCCCGAGCCCAGGTCACAAGGTACCCTTCTGTTACCGCCTTCTGAGAATCCCCTTCTGTTAGGGACTGTCATCAACCAGACAGCCCTCAGCCCTGTGTCTTGACTGGTCCTGGCCAGGCCCGAGAAGCCACTGTCGATGGCAGTGGTGGCCACCAGCCACACTCACGAGTCCTGTGATCCAGTCCTGACCCCCAGGTTGTACCTCCACTGGGGACCTTATTTGGAAATCAAGTCTTTGCCGTTGTAGTCAGGCTGGTCCCTGATCCGCCTTCTCCTATGGCAAGGGGAAATCTGGACACCAGGGAGGGGGCACGTGACCTGAAGGCAGAGGCGGGGCCACGTGCCTGCAATCCCGGGAACACCCGAGGTGGCTGGGGGAGAGGCGTGGGACAGGTTCTCACCGCCCTCCCGAGGAGCAGGTGCGCTGGGCAGGGTCGATTGACATCTCTGTTGTTCCAAGAACCGGAGATCAGACGGGACAAGTATTCACTATAAGTCTTTAGAAATCCCCTCTCTTCCCCAAGGGCATCCTCAGAAGACAGTGGCTGCTACCAGTCTGGAGCTGCTGTGGGCTGCCCGCAGCCTGCTCCCCTGGCCGAGCAACCCGCCTCCCAAGATGCACATTTATTTTGGTTCCTTCTGTGATACTGGGGCTTGAGCCCAGGGCCTTGCTCGTTCGAAGGAAGTTCTACCACTGAACACCCCACCCTGCCCCCTGTCCCCAGTTCAACGCAAGGCAAGAGGCCATCCCTGGGAGCTTGAGGTAGGCCACAGCCCAAAGTAAGTCCGATAGGGCCGATTCCTGACGGGCAGGCACCATGTTGGCAGAGTGTGGGCACAGTGGGGTGTGGCCCCGAGGGAACACCCACATGGGAACAGCTCCTGTCTGGCACCCTTAGCTCCACACAGGCCGATCCTGAGAGTGGATGGAAGAGACTCGGCGGCATTGGTAGGAACCCTCCTGCTCTGCAGTTTCTCAACGGACTAAGATGCTGTTGCAGTTCATTTACACCGACTCAGATTCACCCTGCCTGGCCCTCGGCCTCCCTCCCCAGACAGAGCAGAAACTACAACCGAGGACAGGTAGGGGAGGCCACAGGCAAGACCTCAACCAAGTCCCAGGGTCTGCCTGCCCTCGGAGGGACGGAGGGACGGAGGGACCCAAGGGCAACACCAAGAGCTCCCCAAGCCCAGCCACTCAGCAAAGAGGCGTGGGGCCCACCCCAGGTCACAGTGCCAGAGGTGACTTTGTCCTCTAATCCCGAGTCCTCCAGAAGGGATGCGCCCGAATTTAGGGCAGGTGGGCCTCAGACCAGGGCGTCATGCGCTTTAGAGGTTCCCACTGAAGGATCCAACTCAAAGTCGAGGGGTCACTTAAAAGGAGACTAGATCAGAAAAAAATCCCTGGTGTTGGAAAAGCTCTCTCCCTGACAGCTTCAAATAATGAGGTGTCATCGAAATAGATAATCACAGCTTTCAATAATAAGGCCCCCAGTCAAGAAGGGACTGATTCATGATCTAATGAGGGGTGCCGGCAGCGAGTGGCCTGTCTGTGGGCGGGAAGGGTCCCTGGGGGTCAGAATCACACGGAGAGGTCCTTGTGCGGGGACAGGGCAGGAATGGTCTAGGGACAGCAGGGGTGATGCCGAGGGGACACTTCTTGGGTGAGGGGCGCCAAGTGCAGTTTGGCAGGAGAAGTGTGTGGGTGGCTTCCTTGAGGAGCCTGCTGGGACCAGACTGGGACTGGGACATGCTGCAGACCCCTCCTGGGCGGCTTCCACTGACCAGGGCACAGAAGCTTCTCTGAGGCCTCCCAGGCAGCCCCCAGGACTCCTCAGCCTGGCCCTGGCCTGGTGTGTTTGGGCAGCTCGCGTTCTGGAAGTCTGGGGGGGACAGCCTGGCCGGGTAGGGAGGCTGCCAGGCCTGTGGCCTGCACGCAGGTGGCCGGTGTCAGGCGGGCAGTGGTGTCTTGCGGGTCCCACTGCCCAGACCTGGGAGCCGGTGCAGGCTGCACAGCCTCCTGTCACAAGGGAGCCTTTGTGGCCCCGGTTTACGAAACCAGCCAAATATTTTCCCCGTGGCTTTACGAGGTGTGAGCTCTGCCCACTCAGGCTGGGAAATAGAGCCTCCCAGAACATGCGCAGCAGTCGAGGGCGCTGAGGGGAAGCAAGGCTCCTTTTTGAGAGGACCTCTGTGCCCCTGGCCAGGCCTGGGGGAGGGGAGGCGTGGGACCCCAGCTCTGGAAGGGGCGTGGCACGGACCAAGCCATCTGCAGGGTTCACCAACCCAGGAAAAGGGTCCCTGAGCCTGGGCAGCCAGCCCAGGAGCACACAAGTCAGACTCAGTCAGTGTCCCTTGGGGTGTCACCTCTGGGCTGCCGGGGCCCAGTCACCACAGGAGAGCCTGCACGGGAGTGTGCCGGTGAACTCTGCCGCCAGGCAGGGCAGGTCTAGAGGGGCTTCCAAACTGAGATGTGTAGTGGGGAGGGGGTGTCGCACAGTGAATCAGCAGCAGCCACCTGGGTGCTGTGACTTCTGGCCTCCCCGTGAGTTCCCACATCCCCTACAAAGCCCCCCCTTTCTCCCTGCCCGTGGCCTGTGGTTTCATTGGTAGATGGGCTTCCTTTTTACCTATGGTCATAATAGCCATTTGCTGGGCACTAGCTGTATGAAGCCAAGCATTTCTGTCGGCACCTCATTCATTCATTCAGAAGAGATTTATTGAACACCTACTACATGCTAGCCCTGTGGACACAATGAACTTCTCCTTCACGAGAGCCCTATTCAGAGAAGTACTGAGCCTGCTGTTACAGATGGGCAGTTGGAGGACAAAGAGGGATGACCTGCCAAAAACATGCAGCTAATAACTGGCAGAGTGGCATTTTAATGCCAGGCCAGTCTGACTTCAAAGTCTTGTAAACTCATTGGCAAGGTTAAAAAGAAGCAGGAAGAGACCTTGTATGTAACCCCGATTATAATTCTCAGGTCTTTCTATGATCATCTAATTGGTCATAGTTCTATATGCTAATTACCTTTTGAGATAAAATAAAGATACATTTTCATTAAGGCGAATCTATGAAGGTCAGAGTTCCACATTTTTGGAGGCGACTCTATATCGCCACCTGGTGGCTTCACTAGTGCATAACAGGAAATGTGACTCCCCAGAGCAAAGATGACTAGATAGATATCAGCCACCGGCCAATGGAAGGGACTCCGATTTGGAAGTGAGACTAGACCGGGGTCCTAGTCTGCCCTGCTCTAGTCTGGCCGCGGCAGCTCTGAGTCAGCACTTGAGCCCCCTGGGCCACAGATGCTTGGCTGTGCAGCTCCTGTTTGGACTCTTTCCAGAAACTCCCTTCTAACCTGGACATTCCTTGACTGTTTCCTCCCTGGAATGCACCGAACTTGAGGAAAAAGACCCCCCTCGGGTTTTGAGGCACCAATAGGGGAAGTGATGTTGGGTAAGGTCACGCCCAGCCCCCTCACTACTACTGAAGGAGCATCTCCAGTGAGTGAAGGGACACGGCCAGGGCAGCCTTGAGTTTCACTCCGGCTTCTGTGGAAGGTAAATCATTGACGACCGTTCTCCTGCTGACCCTTCCGTTAGTTACTGGTGGGTTTCTGATGGCTGGCCTCCTGCACCCTCTTCATCCCTCTTTCAGTAATATGTCTGCGGGTTCCCTTGGGGAGTGACGTTGGGTCAGGAGGGTTTGCCAGAGCTCTCAGCCCTTCCATAAAAGCTGCACCTTCTCTTCCCAGTGTGTTCCTCAGCCTGGCCTTAGGTGGCCCAGTGCAGCCCACTCTGGGTTCTTGCTCTCTTGGGGACCAGCTCTGACTCCCGTCTCCTTAGGTCACTTCTCACCCCAGGCCTTTCTTCACAGAGCAGAAATCCTCCACCATACAGCATGTGTCTCCATTAGGCAGAGTGGCATTTCAATGCCAGGCCAGTCTGATTTTGAAGTCTGACTCATAGTCCAGGAAATCAAGTTCAAGGTCTTGAATGGGCCTAGCACAGTGGGGCGGTTTATTGGTGGTATTCTCTTATTACAAGGAACAGAAAACCTGGCCCAAACTACCCCACGTCAGAAAAGGGAATGAAGGTGTTTTTATTACTGTATAGTTTAGGCAGATCTTGCTCCAACCTCGGCTTCCTGGGTCAGCACCATTGCCAGGTTCCGGCCTTTAGTTCCTATCTCTTCTCCTTTCTGTTAGGGAGATGTCTTATGGGCCTTAGGCCTCATGCCCAACCCACATGAAATAGCACATGGATCCCTTGATACACGTCCCAGAGTGCCACCCTGAGCCTGTCCTTCATGCACCTCTTACAGAAGCCCTGGTGGGTATCAAAGATCCCAAATGACTTTTAAAGGAGCTCCTGGGGCCCCCACCTGCTTCCTCCTCATCCAGCAGGATCCAGAACTTTTGGACCTGCATTGCCTGGGGCAAGTCCTGGGATGCATTTTGATTGGCCCTGCTTGGTTCACATGCCCACCCATGAACCAATGGCTGTGGCCACTGGATTGGCGTGCACTGATTGGCTCAGCCCCTGGAGGGGCGGGGCACGGCCTCGGAACCCACAGCCTCCCGGAGGGGCTCTGCAGACACGTTACTGAAAGAGGGACGAAGAGGGCGCAGGAGGCGAGCCGTCAGAAACCCATCAGTGACCAACAGAAGGGTCAGCAGGAGGACGGTCATCAATGATTTACCTTCCACAGAAGCCCGAGTGAAACTCAAGGCTGCCCGGGCGGTCGATGTCCCTTCACTCACTGGAAATGCTCCTTCAGTAGTAGTGAGGGGGCTGGGCGAGACCCGCACCCCTCCTACCCGCACTGCCGTCCATCAGTCGGGACACACGGGCACGTCATCGCTGACCTCCGCTCAGGCCTGGAAGAAGAGAGGGAATTCACTGGGGTTCCCCTGGGAGTATGTCTTACACGTGGATGTCACCTGGGCCCAGCGGGACATCCCTACTGCCCTTCCTCTGGTCTCTGAAGTTCCCTGGAGATTTCCCTTTCTCTGTCTTCATGGCTCCTCTCGGTGTTCTTCCCTGCTTGGGCTAGAACTCCGGATAGAGTGTCCAAGGGGGCAAGGCCCTAGGGATTCTGGTCTAAGCCTTCCGTGCTGTGGGTGGGGACTAGCAAGGGTCAGGGACTTGCTGAGGCCACACAGCAGAGCTCAGGGCCCTCTGCCTGGCAGCTCCTGCTCCTGAGTTCCTGGTTCCCAAGGATTCCAAACACCCAGATGACACCTTTCCACCATCTGGCAGACACGCGGAGCAGGCACAGAGTCTGGGCGCATCTACTGAGATACCTCTGGCTCCCTTCCTCCCTGAGTGCACTCTGCTCAAGCTAAGGTCAAAAGTAGCTTGCCCAGCAGAGGAAGTGGCTTGAGAGCAGAGGCTCCAGAACCAGCCAGGGAACACCGGGATAGAAGCCTGGAGTGTGTGAGATCCCTCAGGCAGAGACTCTAACAGCCCCTAGCTGATGGGGGCAGCCACCAAATGCTGATGGCCCAGTGGGCGGAGCATTAGGAGAGGCTCCTGGGGAGTGCAGCGGGGAGAAGACGGCAGGCCAGGTGAGGGGCCCAGCTGTGGCATGGGGGAGGCAGGCACAGAAGGGGATGTTGGAGCTGAGATGTAAAGTGACTATTACACGGAGGCCACAGAGCTTTTCAGGGGAGGGGACAGCTCTAGTGGAGGCTCCGTCCCTCTACCTCCTCTTCCTCCTCTCCCTCCTCCCTCAGTTAGTCCTCCCACCTCTGCCTCAGACTCCAAAACACACAGCAGAGCTCAGGACCTGACAAGAAGTCCAAAGGTGCACACGGAGAGACAGTGGTCATCATCAAAGAGACCAGATCATGAAGGGCAACCCTGTGGGCCCAACTGATCATTTACGTCGTAGTCCTTAAAACCAGGGTCTTTTGAAGTCCAGAATATTTTTTTAAATTTAGATTTTATCTATTGAAATATGTGCATATGGTTTAATTAAAATCTGACAGTGATGAGTCTCCTGCCTTCCCCTGTTCCCAGCCACCCTCCCCAGAGGCCACCAAGGCTGTCATATTCTTGTACATTCTTCTAAGATATTCCCCACAAACACACAAACAGCAGCACCCCACCCCCGCCCCCCATGTGCACGCCTCCTGTTCTCCTTGCATCTTGGAGGTGACTCAGCACAGAGAGCTTCCGCCTTCTCCCTGCCAATGCCGGGAGCTCGGCTGTGGAGCTCAGAGACCTTGTCACTCAATTCCTCGTTTGCCATGGAAGAGACTGGACGGTTTTACAGTAGAAGGTCCAGAGAAGGTGGCAGCAGACCCCGGTCACCCAGCTGACCTGTTCAGGGACTGAGCCAGGGTTCAAACTTGAACCTCTGCCTCTCATAGCCAGGTCCTCCTCCTCGCCTCAGTGGTCCTCGAGCATCAGGCCGTTGGGTGGAACAGGAGATGGACAAGCTGCCTATTCTTTGCAGCCATCAGGGGAAGTAGGCCACGCGCCCAGCAGCCCCTCCATGTGTGATGTCAAGCATCCATCATGACCTTATCCATGTTTGTCCCCCCAACCCTTCCTGCCTTCCTCCTGCTCCCTCCTCTGCCTCAGCAGCCCTAGGTCAGGCCTCTGCCCCATCCTGGGCCCAGTGATGGTCACCATGGCAACGGAGGCCTTCCATCAGCACTGCAGCCTTCCAGGTATTTTATTTTGAGTCCCAATTAAGCAAGGCAGGCTGAAGGCTGGGAGCAGGGCAGGCAAGTGTGTTTTATGGCCTGGGAGAGAGCCCAGGTGCTATTTATAGCTCCTTAATCGGTGTTGCTAAATGGGGTCTAATGCAAGTCCCCTGGCAACTGCACAGCCCCACAGAGCGCCTCCCTCCCAGCCTCACTCACTCCCTCTGCTGGCCTGAGGACGAATCCGTGCGGCCTGTGTGCTCCGCAGCTGGCCACAGAGTAGCTGGCCCTTCTGACCTCCTCCAGACACTGGCAGACCTTTTGCAGCCCCGCCTTGGGAAATATTTATTGTTCCACAACTTTCACTTCCATTAGGAATATGAAGTCCTCAGGAGGCTGACTGTTCCCAAACAGGGGCTGGATTCTGTCCCCAAACTCCCACCACCTCTCCCCAAACTCCCCATTAGAGTAGAAGGAGGGATGCATATGACAATATGTAAGTCAACATCCAATATTTTTGTATACATTCAGAAAATCCTTTCCACTAATACCTCATGGTTAACACACAGTCTCACTAATTAAAGCAGAGCAAGTTAGCCATTACTCCTGTTTCTGACAGCTGGGGAAATTGGTGCTGAGAATGGGAGAATCAAAGACATCCATTGCCAGATACTGTCATGGAGCTTTCTGGGTTCTATCTCCCTCAGTTTCTGCACAATGTGTCTTATAGAGAAGGAACCTGTATCAGTCAGGATAGGCCAGGTCTTGCTGCAGTAACAGACACCCCCAAATCTCATTGACTTCAAAGCCTGGATTTCACCCCCTCTGTGTGCCTTTTGCTGGTCAGCTGGAGGATCTACTTCTCAAGCTTGGTACCCTCACTTCATGTCCAGGGCTGGAGGAGCAGCCCCTAAAGGTCACTGATGGAGAAAGAGAGAAGGAAGCAAAACTTCTTTGCTGGCTCTGAAAACTTCCAACCAGCAGTGACACACATGCCTCTCACTGACATTTCACGGCCACATCTAACTTGGTAGAGAAGCATAAACTGATCACGTCCCTTGGGGTGAAAGCTAGAATATTTGAGAACAACCTTAATGACTTCCATAGAAAATGGGAGGCCTAGAGGTGAAGTGTTTTGCCGGATCCCATAGCTCCTAAGAGGCAGAGCAGGGATTTGAACTCTCTGCTCTTCCCTGCCCACCCCCTCCCAAACCTGTTGTCTCTCCCACGCAGAAAGTGGCTGAAGTCCGGTCTTCAACTTGGATCCCATCTCCAGTGTTCGCCAGCCGTGGTCCCGGTTAGTCAAGTCACTGAACCTCTCAGAACCACATCTACTAGTGAAATGAAGATACAAGTTCTGGACTCTGTTCTGAAAACCAGAATTATATTCATAAGTTTGGGGCCAACTCATTTGACAGCAAGACTCAACCTGAACTGGTGTGCGGCTATTTATAGGAATTCCTTGGTTCACTCGCTGTGAATATTCATAGGTTTCACTGGAGAAATATTAATGTGTTTGCAGGCACTGTCCCAACCATGGGGGATGTGATGCAGTGCACGACATGAGCAGCCTAGTTTCTCCATTCTGGAACTTGATTTGTTGAGACAAGGGACCCCTAGTGCCTCTCTCAGAGACGAGGGGATCGGGGAGATGATTTTTCAAAAATTCTGAGCATAGAGCCAGGTGCGCAGTGAGTGCTTGGTACTTGGTTGTTTTGGCCCCCAGGTTGGACCGATGAGGCAGGCGGGCACTGTGACAGTCTGCCACGTATTGCTGAAACCCAACCAAGGAAAGCCTGGGAACTCTCCGGTTTGCACAGAGCTGAAATCAGCAGCTCTCCCGGTTTCCTGGGTATTCTGTCGTAGGACTCACGGTTCTATAGGGCGTCATTAATCCTTGAGTGTGTTTTTGGAACGATTCACTCAGACAGCCAATGGGGCGTTTGTGAAGGTCCTTGGAAAAGACAAAGTGCTTTGTCAGTGTAAGCCCTGTATTCTCACATTTATTATATTTAAACCAAAAGAGCGAGCCCTTTCCGTCGGCGAGTCTGTGGTTTCTGTCACATCATTCACTTCCAACACGACGTTCCTTGGAAGACCTCAGAGCCCCGCCCCACTGTGGGAGCCCGAGGTGCCCCTCCACCAGAGCAGCTTCTCTTTTGTCTGCCAAACAGACCCAGGTTCTCTTGCAGTGTCACTGGGCAAAAGGGTTCCACGCCTCGGAAGAGAGACCAACTTTCACCCTGCAGCTGGAACGCGCAGCCCAGAGTGGCACAGGGAGGTGGGTGGGACTGCCCGTGACCTTGACCACTACCCAGCTCCCAGGCTCCCTGGGCAGTAGGGACCTCCCTGGGACTCACATGCCTCATCCCCTCTTCTGTAAAGGAAGAGATGAGGGCCTGTTGTCAGGATGAGCCAATTTGTGGATCTTTAACCAGCGCTGTGCATATTTTCTTACCGTGAGCTTGCAACTGAGCCAGTGCAGGGGCTCCTGTTTCTTACTGCGGGAACCATGTGCATTGATTTCTCTCCGCCTGCTCCGGGGCCATCCATCAGTGAGCCTACACGGGTTTCAGGGTGCCAGACCCTGCTCCCTAAGCCCCCAGAGTGACCCAGGAGGGCTTTCCTCACTGCAAACGCCATGGGAGGGTGGTGCTCCGTCGTGTTGGCTGTGCAGGCCCAGGGAGAAGGTGCATCTGAAGGTCAGAGAGGACCCTTGCTCCTGGGGCTGGATGATGACTGCTGTTACCCAGGGCCAAGGAGACCCTAGTCTGTATTCCTCTGGGAAATTGGTTCTGCCACTACCTGAACTACGGTATTGTTCTGCCTTTTTCCAACTCTCACACACACACACACACACACACACACACACACACACACACAAACAGAAAAAAAGTTGATTTTATCTGTCATTTTTTCTCTGCTGGTACATTTTTGTCCATACACCTCTAATGTCTGCTTTTCCTTATCTGGGGTAAAAGAAGAGATAAGATGTTTGGGTTTATGGGAAAAAAAATAGATGTAGGCATTTCAGGTGTTCTGGGTGCTGAATAATGTCCTGTGAGGCGAGGAACTTACAGCCCAAGGGCTCCGCCCAGACTCTCTGGGTGACCCTGGAAATCTCATCCCGCTCTGCTCCTGAGTCCCCTTACCTCTGCAATGGGGGTAACAAAGGTCCCCACATCACAGGGTGCTGCGGGGACTGAATGAATCACTGTGGGTGAAGTGCTAGGCACAGACACCCGACCTCTCTGCACAAAGTGAAGTGGGTTGGCTTCGTGTCTCTGGTGTCAGTGTTGCCGCTAGTCTCTGTGTCCCTGCAGCGCCCCCTAATGCCCAGGTGGTCTACAGCAGCCCATGCAAGGAAAGTGGGGGTCTTGGGCTACTAGTCTGGTGGGAACTCCCATCGTCGCACTCAGAATCCACATCTAGACACCACAGAGAGAGAAGAGGGGTTTTAGTGCTGTCCTGACTTTGTCCCATAGTTAGAGAGCTAGTTAGACTTGTTCCCAACAAAGATCAGTGATGACATTCTCGGCTCCTGTAGAGCTTGTGCTTCTGTGGTTGATACTCTAGACACCCAGGAAGGGCTGCCCCCCAGGGAACAGTGGGGGCCGACTTCCAATAAAGGTGGCTGATGGGTTTCGCCCTGCAACAGGAGCCACAGTGTCAGCTGAGGGTGCCTAGGCCTAGAAATATTCTGTGGGTCACACCAAACCTAAGTGTCACATTAAAAAGTCAGCGTTTCTAACCTTTTTAGAAGAGCAGAAAATCTGCTCTTCTAAAAAGAAGGATGTTCCTGCCAGGAGCTAAGTGACAGTCCCTTGTGGATGCTTTGGGTCTGCACAGGCCCCGCTCCCCCTGCCCCCCAGGATTCACTGAGGTGCCTGCCTGGCCCCACCTGCACTGGGGTTTACGACCTCTGGTCTCAGATGCAAACACATTTGTGCCACCTGAGCTGATTCTCCTCCGTGCATTGGCCATGAACTGTTTTAGAAGTTACCTAACACAAGAAACCATCTGCTTGAAACAGGAAGTGGAAACAGAGTCAGAGCTGCCCACCTGCCGGCCCCTGTTCTGCACCATGGCTGTGGGCACACTGAAAATACTTACCCGCAGGCCTCGTGGCTCACCGGGTTTTAGTGGACGGACGCGGTTCTCCTCTTCTGGAGCTATCCCATAAGGACTGGTGCCTCTGTGAGTCCAACTGCATCCTTGGACTGAAGTAGGGAGGGAGCTGGTGAGAAAACCAGTCGGACTCTGTCCAAGAATTCAGTTTACTCATCAGTTTTGCTTAACTTAAGAAAAACAAGTTCCCACCGTCTCCTCTGGGCCTGTTTCTGAGCTCACACTTGGAAAGGTCAAGTAAACACGATAGATCCATGAGAAGGCCTTCATGTGACCCCCTGGGGCTTACGCCATTCAGCAGGAGGCTAGCACTGCCACATTCCCTGGGGAGGAAGCTGGCCTGACCTTAGCTGTCCGCTGGACAGCCCAAGCCAGCGGGACCAGCTCACCTCGGTGCCTGAGGGGGAGCAGAGCCCAGGTTCTTTCGGAAAGGGGCTTTAGGGTGGTGGTTCAAATGGTTGGCTGCAGGGGTTGGGAGGAAGACCCCCTTGCAGAGTCCGAATCCCAGGAGAAGCCGGGCAGATTGGACCCATTAGTAACTGTCCTCCATCAGCAAGGTCCTGTACTGTCTGGGCCACTCAAGCTCACCTGTGGCTTGTGTCCCCTCCAGTCCCTTTGGGGATCTCCCCTGCCCAGGAAACTGGGAGCACTACCACGTGGAGCAGGGCAGGGGACCACTGAGACTGGCTAGCAGAACCCATGCGGCTGCTGGAAGGGTGCCCTTTGCAGTGACTGGCACCTCACCTCCACCCCGCCCCCTCCAGAAGAGCCGCAGCAGAGAGTGCCCATTTTCATCACTCCATTGTGGCCTTAAGCCTGTTAATTGACCTCTCTGTGCCTCCATGGGCTCCAGTAACTGGACATCCATAATGGTAACCACCTCCTGGGTTGTTGTGAGGACCAAGTGCATGTGACAGACGTGGGACGTCCTGCGTCCTGCTATAGCGCTTCACGTTCATATTGTTATTATTGCCCAAAATTCAGCTGAAGAATCCAGTAGGAGCCCCCAAATGGACAGTGGAGACCTGTTGACACTCCAGGTTTCCTCAAAGGAAGGTCCTGGGCAGTAGAAGGGGCCGGTGGGTGGGGCTGGAGCCCCGGGTCCCCTGGGCGCAGCTGCTCTGACCTGCCCAGACCCCTGCTGGCCGTGACCCGTGGTTCTCAGCCCAGAGGCGTCCTCGCGGGGTGTCTGGTCCTCAGTCTCTACGCCAGCCGCCTCTTTTTTCACTTTGTCCCCAGGGACACTAATGCCCTGTCATTGGCTGATTTTCCACCCAGGTCAGGGCCTTGCTTGGCACCTTGACCCTGCCCCTCGCCCCTCTTCCCACGCTCCCCACTCCTGGAGGAAGCAGCTGCCCTGGAAAGCCAGGCCTGGGCTCTAGGCCTTCACTCCAGGTCTGGGCTGTCCCTCCTCCAGCGTCCTTCGCCCTGCAGGGTCTCCATGATGACGCCAACGTCAGTCAGCTGTGGTCCCCCGTCTGGCCAGGCTCTGGTTTGATTTTGATGGGGCCGGCTCGTGACTGTCCTGGTTCACTCTTGCTCCCTCCCTCTCTGGGCTTGATGACCTTGGGATGCACAGCGTCAGGTTAAACAGGACCCTCGTTCACAGGGCACTGCTGCTGTCGGTCCCACCCACGGCCCCCTCTCACTCTAACATTTTTTACCTGCTCCTTTATAGCTGAAGGAGATCTCTGAATCCACCGCGCAGCCCAAAGGCTAGACCTTGCCGCTGAAGATCCCCTGCACCCCCGCGTCGAGGTCACCACTCCCTGAGTTTTGAACTTGGAGTTTCTTTTCCTTTGCTCTGTTTCTTACGGGGTTTTCACGTGCATGCGCCTCAGCAATGCCTCGATTTTTCAGTTGACCCTAATTCCTAAACTCTTACTCCAGTTCCTCCCGGGGTCACTGCTGTCCACTCAAGTAACAGGCCAGCTAGTGGCACACCCGGCTGCCCCACGCTTCGAGTTCTTCTTTGGGAGGGGTGCACCCTGGAGATGGGGCCCCTTCCCTGAGGACCCTGGCCCTGTCCTGGGCAGGTGGAGCACAGCTGTGTCTGCAAGCACTGTTCTGTCCTGTGCCTGGCCACTCAGGGTGGGGGTGCTTCTTCCACTGTCTGAGGGACGGCCAGTGGTTCCAGGGCTGCAGGGGCAGAGGAAACTGGGGAGATGCATGTGCAGGGTGCATGCCAGCAGAGACACCCCCGCTCCAACCCCCGGGCGACGGGGCTCCTTCTCTAAGGCCAGGGTGACCAGCCACCATGTGGCTCCCTGGGGCAGGCTTCGAGTTGCATTCAGTTGGATTTGGGTTACTTTTTCAGCTGGGGCAGGAGCACCCCTCTGCCCGACAGTGGAGCTGGCACAGCCTGTTACTAATCCATCTGCTAAGGGGACCCTGCTGGAGAGACCCAGCTAATTTAGGGCAGAATGAAAGGGCTACTTAAAAAAAAAAAAAAAATCACTGCCTGCCTCAGAGGAGCCGGGCCGTCCTCTGCAGAGATGAAGGCTCACTTCAGCTGCCCCGTGCCAGACCCTCGGCTTTGATTGCTGTTGTAGCCACGATACCCACTGCAGAGAGTCCAGGGCTGAGAGCCCATTGCCCACAGTGCCCGGACACCAGCACGAATGGGAGATGATCCCACAGCAGCCCAGGGTGGTCCAGGACGGGCGGGAAGCAGGGGAGGAAGACCGTGTTTCCCAAACACCAAGGCAGGGCAATGAGGTCTGGCGGCTGGACAGAGGACCTCAAACTGCGGTTGTCCCAAAGAATCCTGGGATCGGTCCACTGCTGAAAGCCCATACCAGGGAGGTCCGCTGTGGGCTAAGCGGTGTGTCTTGGGGGGATGGGGACCCAAGGCTGCTCCTCATATGGGATCAGGAAGTGACCAGAGGGTTGGACATGAAGACGAGAGCTCAGACCGAACACAAGTGTGTAGAGGTGAAAGGGCTCAGGGGGTCGGACTTAGGGGGCCAAGGAAAGGCTGGGAGCATGTCTTGGCATGGCCACAGGCAGGAAGGGGAACTTGGTTCCACTCACAGCATGTCGGGGTGTCTGTAAGGCACCCCATGGCCCAGGCCTGTCGAGCACCATGTCAGAATCACTGGGGATCCTGTCAAAGTGCTGACTCTTGTGCAGTGGGGCTGGGTGGGGCTCAGGGTCCTGCGTCTCAGGGTCCCTGATGAGGCCAGTGCTGCTGGCCACTGACCGCTGGGCAGGGTTGAGAAGAATCCCAAAGCAGAGCCAGCCCGGGCAGAAGTCCATGTGACAAGGGCCCTCATTTGTATAAGAGCAGGAGCTAAGTACATGTGGAATTGGGGACGTCAAGCTGAGCAGCAGTCAGAGACCCTCCACAGGGGGTGACGTCCATCTGGGAACAGCAGAGTCTTGCCGTGGGAGCACACAGGCGGTCGTACATGGTGGGGAGGTGTCTCTGTGTGAAATGAGGACGCTTAGGACACTTGGAAGCGATAATATTGGCTCCAAGGATTAGCCACGCACAAGGGCTGCCAGTTGCTGGGCAGATTCCTGGCATCTCTTTGGGTAAGGCCGTGTGGCCTTTGCGCGAGGTGGCGGTGTGGCAGTCTCTGTGAACAGTTCTGTCAGAAGGCACGGGTGCACAAGGTCCCCTCCTGGGTGACCTCCAGCTGTATTCATTTATTTTTTTTGAGGATTTGTAAAAAGTAACTCCATCTCAATTCTGACAACATTCACGGGCATGTCCTGTCACTTCATTCGGATCAGAATTTAGGGACATGAAACTAGCCGAGGAGAGATCTACCACGGTGCCTTTGCAGAGTGCTGCCATTTCGAGAGCTCATTGTTCCGACTTCCACAGGGATGCCTTGGTTGCAAGTGGAGGAGCAGAACTGCGCTCTTCTTTCAAGTGACTTCTCAGGACAGGCTACGTCCTTCTCTGCTCTCCCCTCATGCACCCACCATCCCTCCCATGCATACAGGGATGGCTGGTCAGCCTCAGGTGGGGGCTTCCTTATGGCCGCCGCCGGGCAGAGTGAGGCCCGAAACCACAGGGTGCCTGGCTCCTCGCCTCTTCCAGGCCCAACTCACTCTGGGAACCTGGTGATGGCCTGGCAGGTGGGGGGCACTGCCTCTGTGCTTCGGTGGCTAGCCCGCAGGAGAGGGTCTCGGTAGAGCGAAGCGTGTGTCCCAGCCTGTCCTGTGGGACGTCTATTCACACTTGTCAGGTGGCACCGCAAGGTGTTGTTGTCTCTGTTGCTGTTGTTGTTTTTAATAAATTATGATTGAGGGACACTAGTCTTTAGGATTTGCCTCTCCAGGACAGAAATCGAAAGGTGCATTCTGAGAGGAGAAAAGGTCTCGAAGCCTGGTCTGGGGTGGGGGCATCACAGTGGTGGCCCCCTGGTCAGTGCTCCATTGCAAGACCCCCCTGGCTGGGGAGTAGACAGGGCCCCAAAGCCAGATACACCCGACTCTGAACTAGGCTCAGCCCCCTGCTGGCTGTGACATGGCTGGAGGGGACCCCTGGCCATGGGTGGCCTGGGTCCAGAGCACCCAGCCGGACGTGGCATGCTGACACAGGCCTCCCGTCCTGTGGGGGTGACCAAGGTCGACCCGACCCACCCTCCCACCACCCGTGAAGGGGCATCTCGGCCCTGGCTTCCTGAGAACCGTCCTGTGTTCCTCAGGAGGCTTTCATCTGTGGGGTGTCCCTCCTGCCAGGGCCATGTGTCACCCCTTCCCACACAGAGCTCCTCTCCATGTCCTCCCACACAGACTGGCCCGTCCCCGGGAACTCACCCTCGATGGAGGAGATAGAAGTACCGATGGCCAGGGACAGCCCAGGACAGAACGAGCCCAGGCTTGGGGAGCCCGGGGAGGGGTGGGGGGCAGAGTGACTGGGGACCCTAGAAGGCCTCTTCAACCTGGACGGCCCCGATCCATGTGGCCGCCAGCTCCTCCGGTGGCCCTGGGGCTATGGTTTGGTCAGCTTTCCACCGCTGTGACAAAAAGACCTGACAAGAAAATCAGAGGAGGAAAGTTTACTAGGGGGCTCACGGTTTCAGAGGCCTCGGTCCCCAGAAGGCCGCTCCCTTCCCCGGGCGGAGGTGAGGCAGGAGGGAAGCCGCCCACGTAGTGACCAGAAAGCAGAGAACAAGGAGGAAACATAAACCCAAAGGCACTCCCCCAGGGACCCAGCCACACCCCGCCTGCCTGCAGTGACCACCCAGTTAATCCCTATCGGGGATTCATCCACTGATTGGGCCGCAGCGTTACCACCCATCACTTCACCTCTGAACCTTCTTGCACTGTCTCACACGAGCTTTAGGGGGACACCTTGTGGCTAAGCCACACCAGGTGGCATGGCTGGCCCTGGGAGGAGTCATTCAGCTGTCAGTGAAGTCCAGGCCCTCCGTGGGCCCATCACAGCCCCTGCCGAGTACCATGGCCCTCCCTGTCCACCTTGGCCTTGCCCGGGTCTCAGGTGATGCACACAGCATTGCAAGGTGTGGATGGGTCTGCTGAACACCCCCAGCACCCACAGACACCTGGCTAAGGTACCTCAGGTACAGCCCCTGCTCCCAGTAGGGTGAGGAAACTCACATTTTTTTTTTTTAACCAGATTTTATCCACCAATTTGCTATTGTTTCCTCAAAATATCATCTGGGAAAACTCTGAATTTTCTCCAATGTTACACAAAAGAGGATTTTTAAATACCCCTTAGAGGGGTGACTTCAAAACCAATAAACAGCCTTCTCACCCTGTGGTGCAGCCAGTTCATCCTCTAAAGCTTCAGCCTCCTCCAGGTGGCCATCCTAGACACCCGAGGCTGGGCTGGATGCCTTCTCCTGGCTCTGCCAGCTCCCCTCAAAATTTCTTCTCCTAATCACAGTCCCCTCTAAATTATCCCCAGCTATTTAGATCTCCCCAGGCTGCCTGAGCCCCAGGAGGCTCTGTGTGCCCAGCTCCCCGCTCAGGTCCTGCAAATGTATGAGACAGCTTTCCGTCACTGTGATAAAATACCTGAGACCGTCAACTTGTAAGATAGAAAGGTTAGCTTTGGTTCATGGTTTCAGAGGTTCAAGTCCATGGTGGCCTGGTCACATTGCTTTGGGACCTGTAGTGAGTCAGAACATCATGGCAGGGAGCGTGTGATAGAGGAGGTCTGCTCCCCTCATGGCAGCCAGGAACACAGGAGAGACAGGGGATGAGGCCCCTGAGTCCCCTGCAAGGGCACACCCTGATGACCTAATTTCCTCCTTCTAGGTCCCACCTGCTAGTTTCACCACCTCCCACAGTAGCCTCAGCTGGGGACCAAGCCTTTAGCACATGGCCTTTGGGGGCATTTAAAAGTCCAGCCATAGCAGCAGTTTTAAGTAGAGCTTGATGAACGCGCACATTGCTGTGGTCTGAACATGCGTGTCCCCTCCCGAATTCATATTGAAACAAAAACCCGATGCAACAATATCAAGAAAGAAGGGGGGCCTCAAGAAAGTGGGATGGGGGGCCTTATAGAAGGACTCGAGGGAAGTAGCCAGTCATCCATGTGAGGATGCAGCCACAAAGGGCCACCTTGATCTTGAACTTCCCCAGCCCCCAGAACTACTTGTTTATAAATTACCCAGTCTCGAGTGTTTTGTGATAGCATCACACACAGGCAGTTGGACGTGATTTCATCCCCAGTGTCTGCAAAAGGCACTGGATCTCAGGCATCCCTCCAAACCCTCTTGAGAGGTCCTTAACTGACGCAGGGATATTCTTCATGCCTTGATTCCCCCATCTGCAAAACGAGTCATTAAAGATGTCTGGTATTGGTGAGAGAAATGTCAAGTTTGCTGCTGAAAGAGTCTGGCTTTGGCCTGGTACTGGGGTGAGCCCGAGCTAAGCTTCTCACCACTCCAGCTCCCCACACCCCAGCCCAGGCTCTCCCAGAAGAGGCGAGGGATGGGCCCTCACCCCCCCACCCCTGCTCCCCAGCTTTCACACTTGGGGACTGAGAAGTCCCAGAGCCAGCCGGAGGAGTCGGGGAGCTCCAGCAAGGCCGGGCTGTGGCCCAGAGCGAGGGGAGGGCAGGCTGCCCCTGCCTTGCTGAAGGGCAGAAGGGCAGAGGGTGCCTGGGGACCCAAGGCCCCTGGTGAAGCGTGGGCAGCAGATCCCTGGGCCTTTGACAACATGGCTGTGAGCCCAAAGCTGAGGTGGGTCTGGCGTGTTGGAGCTGAGTGAGGCTCTGAGCAGCCGGCCTTGCCTTGGTCATAATGCAGGTGAGGGCCGGCCTGGGCCCTGGCCACCGCACCCTGCCCCGCCAAAGCCGCCTGGCCCACTGGAAGCTTGGGTCTCCAAGGCCTGTCCCACATTTACCTCCTGGGTGCCACCTGCCTTCCCAGGAGCATTTCCTGTGGTTTCTCCTGTCAACCCCAATGTGACTTGGTATGTCAAAGCCAGGACTGGACAGGGCTCTGTTCTGCCCAGTGTCAGCTGTGCAAAGGCCCCTGAGCTGGAGACCAAGCTATTTGCCACTCTGATGGAGACACGGGCTGAGAAGGCCGGCCGGGCAGGGCCCCGGGCTCCTCTGCTCTGCCCAGCTGCCCGACAGTCTCAGGGAGCAGAGGCCAAGTGCACTCTTGAGTTCAGAGTGGGGAGGGTCCCTGAGGATGGCGGTCAGGACCTGGGTGACGACACAGTTGTCCTGCGGAGGATCCGCCACCAGGGGAGGCAGGTGTGGGTGGTAAGGTCCAGGAGGCCAACGCCTGGCAAGTGAGCTCAGAAGTTAGAAGATGTCATCAGTCAGGAGTAGGGAGGGGACCGAGCCAAGTGGCAGGTGCAGAAGCAGAGGGACTGTCACAAGTAGACGGTGGCACAGTTGATGAACTCCAGTCACCCCTGCCGTGGGCACTGGGTCTTTCCTTTTTGTTTTTTAAATAGCATGAGTCACCCCTGTTGAGTTGGTTCCATGCTCCTTTGTCCTGTGGGCTTCGTTCAAGTTGGATCCACATCTTCGCGGTCTCCAGCTCGCAGACCGCTGGACCCTGACGGCCAGCGCAGGGGCGGGGGCTGGACAGTGGGGGGAGCTGCGCTGGGCTCTCACCTCTGCCCTCTCACCTCTGCCCTCTCACCTCTGCCCTCTCACCTCTGCCCTCTCACCTCTGCCCTCTCACCTCTGCCCTCTCACCTCTGCCCTCTCACCTCTGCCCTCTCACCTCTGCCCTCTCGTTGCAGCCGAGCCCCTGCCGCTCATGGACCTGTGCCGGAGATCCATCCGCGCCGCCCTGGGCCGTCGGCGCCTGCAGGACATCAGCTCCCTGCCGCTGCCGCAGTCTCTCAAAAACTACCTGCAGTACCAGTGACCCAGCGCGGTGGCCGGCCTGCCCGCCGGCCACGGTCACGCAGCCCGCGCAGGAGGGGTCCGAAAGGCCAGGACGTGGGACAAGTTCGGACAAGAATCGTCTGTCGCCGCAGGCCCTGCCGTCGACGCCTCCCTAAGGCGATGCCACCCGCCCACCCTCCGGGTCGCCGTGGCCCCCGGTACTGATCGGGACCGATGGCCGCTCCCTATTCAAGAGAGTAAATGAAACATGCCGCGGGAGACTTCTGCTCCGTGTCCCCTGCAGGCAGGGTCAGGGGAACCGGGCCAGGGCTGAGAAGAATGAGGGTAGCCGCTGCCCACACCCCTCCTGGCCCCACCTCTGGCCAAGGTTAGCAGGATTGTCACGCCAGTTTAGGACTTGAGGCCACTTTGAGAGACTATTCCCCAGGGATGCCCAACAGCAGAATGGACGAGTGGACAAAGCAACTTTAGACGCCTCCTGCTTACCTCTTGACGTTGTTTACTCGCCCTCCCGCCCCAGGCCCCAGGCCCCACGCCCTCGTCCCACTGAGTTGCAGCTCGGCTGTCCCCTCTGTTCAGGGAGGATGCTTCTGACAGATTCTCCCAGGACAGTTGAGCCTCGGTGATGATGATTATCTTAAGTTGCTTTTGCATTTTAAAAGAGGAGTGTGTGGAGGACAGCCCTTAGTCTACAGGTGCTAAAGGGGACAGAGGCATTGTGACACCCAAGTCTGAAGAGGTCCTGGGGCTGAGCTGCCCTCCCAGGGCCTCTGGGCTGCCTACCCTTCTGGGTGCAGCCTGGCTGTCGCTGAGCGAGTTATTTTTTCACTTTAGGAGAGTCCCACAGGTTTGTTTCCTGTTTCAACTGTGTGTGTGGCGTGTGCTGTTTATTTATCAGTCTGGGACCTAGCGGGTACCTGGAGGGTGGACATGGGCGGGGGACCCTGCTCGGCCACCCATGGGAGTCTGGTCCCCCTGCAAAGCCATTCTGCTGCTGCTGCCACCACTGTCCGGCATCTCTGGTGTGTTTCAGATGCTCTGCACCCAGACTCCTTGGTAACTGGAAATTGTCACAGCAGTGGGACACCAGAGCCCCAGTTGGGGCTCTGCCTCCCCCCCGACCCTCATCAATGTGAACTTGACCATGAATGAGGAGCGTTTCTAATAAAGTTTGCAGTTCAGTCCTTCAGCTGTGAAGTGCTCTGTGGGGAGGGGCAGGAGAGCGCCTTCCATCTCTGGCTGGTCTGTCCTCAGTCCCACAGAAGCCAGGCGTGACAAGCTTCTCCAGGAGCCCCTCGTCTCTTCTGGGTGTGGTCCCTGCTGCTCCCAGACCCCAGAGATCCCAGGCCTGCCCTGGAGGAGGGCGTAGGTAGCCCTCGCACAGCTGGCCATGACCATAGAAAACCAACTCAGGCTCCCGATGCCAGGGCTGTGATGCCCAAGGGGTCCAGGGGCAAGCAGGGCAAACCCTATCAGCCACCTGTAGATCTGGAAGTGGGAGTGGATATGGCTCATCCTCACCAAGAAGCCATGCAAGTTGCTAAAGGGCAAGTGTGAGGCAGCACCAGGCTCTGCAGGTTAGGAATCAAGGTCAGGCCGGAGTCGGGGTCAGGCGAGGGTCAGGGTCAAGACTGGCTCTGCATTCATTCATTAACACCAGCCAGCAACGTGCACTGTGCCAGCCTCCAGGAGCCATGCTCTAGTCTGTGGATCCCGTCCCTGGGGAGACATCTTAGTGCAGCATCAGAAGGCGAGACAGCTCAACCCTGGGTTGGGGGGGAGGGATGTGAAGGAAGGCTTCCTGGAGGAAGAGGCCATTTTCAGACTGCTATTTTAAGGGATGACACCCCTCCTGGGTACAAGGGGAAAGAACCAGACTTGTGGCACATGCCCCCAGGGGCAGTCTTCTTTCCCCACCTACCCTCAGCCTGGGCTTGGTCTCCGTCTTGGGGTAGTTCTTTGTAGGAGTTGCAGGCAGAGGCAGGGCCTCAGTCTTTGAGGTCAGGAAGCCTGGATCGGAGTCCAAGTGACCTTGGTAGGTTTTTTCTCCTCTGCATAGGGAGGTGGACCAGGTAGCTAGTGACTGAGGACCCATCCTGTTCCAACTCACGGGGTCCCATCTCAACACCACTTTCCAACCTTCATGTATGGGTCTTGGTTTTGTTTCCTAGCCTCATTGATGCCATTTCCCTCACCCCAACAATGTCCCTATCTCCTTCACCCACTCCAGGATCTGACTTGGATCTGCCCTCTTCCAGGAAGCCCTCCTTGATTACTCACCAACTCTTGCCTGCTCTGAGCAGTGAGCTCCTGCTTCCAGCCCAAGGATGCCTTTCCAAGTACCCAGGACTGTCCTGAGCACTTGGGCTGGAGCCCCTTGTGGCCTCCTCTGCCCTGTGGCCTCCTCTGCCCAGCAAGCCCAGTGCCTCAGGAGAGCAGGGGTCCTGCCCTGTATCTCCCACATGGCCCTGGACCAGACACTTGGCTCAGGAAGGCCCGTGGAGCAGGAGTGTGTGGAAATGCCCTTGGGGCTGGGGTGCCCAAGCCCCAGGGAAGTCCCCAGGGGGAGGAGCCCAAAGCCCAGGGCCTGGCCTTGAAATCCCTCCGGGTCTCCTACCCTTTCATCGCCTCAGGTACTCAGTGGGCATTTGCAAGTCCCCAGCACTGACCTGGGAACATGAAGAGGAGCATCAGACCCTGCCCTGTCAGATCACAGCTGGGGAGACCCAAGACGCACAGCAAAGGCCCTGATGTTGGGAGGAGATGGGGCAGCAAGGGCCGGGCTGCAGAAGGGCTCCTGCTCCTGAACGTGATCAGGGAGGGCTTGGGAGCTCCAGGAAGCCCTCCTTGATTACTCACCAACTCTCAAAGCCGGAGTCCCCAAGCTGAGGCTGCCGTCCAGCCTGGGCCCAGCTCAGCGCACTGTGGATGTGAGCGACACCTGCCGGGTTCCTGTGGATCAGCGCCCCGTGTGTGTGCGCGCGCGCGCGCACACACACACGTGAGCTCTCATACAAGTGCACCAGGCTCCCAGGGTGTGGAAGCATCCAGGAGCTTCACGACCACCCCCCATCCTAACCCAGCAGCCTCCCATCCAGGGCATGTTCTCAGATTGGCCCCCTCTTTGTGACCCATTTCTGGCAGGGGTTAATTGTGTTCCAAGAGCACATATGGCGGGCACCAGAGGGGCCCGGTCTCCACCTCGCACTGTCCCTGGTGAGTTCCTGGTTCACTCTTTACCCATCTAATGCTTCCTCTTTCTGGGTAAAAGCCATCCCTCTTCTCCTTGCTTTTCCCATGGGTCATCTGCATCCAGGACTGGCTCCTTTGTGGGCCATCTTTCACTAAGAAATGAGGACTCCAACCCCTCACAATCACACACACACACACACACACACACACAGCAGCAGCAGCAGGTAACAGGAAGCCCGGTTCTATGGTGACTGATTTGTGTCAGGGCAGCTGACTCTGCTCCCCAGGCCTCACCCCCAGCCACAGCCCCTGAACTGACAGAGGACCTACTTTGTAGGAAGTTCCCCAGTGCACAGGCCCTTCCAGTTAAATCAGGATTTCCAGCAGGGGAGGGGGCAGGGTTGTTTTTCAACCTCCTCTGGGGATTCCAGCCTGCAGGGAGGGCCAAGAACCGCTGCACCCGTCGCCTGGTTAAGGGGTCTCCGTGGAGAGGTGGTTGATAATGGTGAGAATGCACAACCTAGACCAGGGACCCAGGCCCAGCCCACCCAGCATTTCCAGAGAAGGGAGGACCCAGCGGGATCCGATCACCAGCATGCTCAAGTCCAAAGCCAAGGAATCCTGCCAGCCCCTCTTTCTTCTTTCCAGTGATGCCAAGCCTGTTGCTTTCAGGGAGGGGGGAGGACACCAGCCACTTCTGTCCCCATGCTACGAAGATCTCAATGCACTGAGCATGGCCCTCCTGCTCCCTGACCTTGAGACCACAGTTCTTGACCTTGAGATCATAGTTTTCTGTGGAGAGCTTCCCGGAGGCCACTGTGATGAGCAACTGGAATAACGTCAGAATAGTAACTAAAGAGGAGACTGGGAGCGGCTTGGTCTTGAATAGGCTGTTTCAAATAAAAGAATTTGAGCTGGCAAGAGCTTGATTGCTAGCATTTCCAAACCTCCCTTCCTTAAGCAGGAGAACGCACACGGCCAATCAGGACCACATCAGCCTCCACTTCTCTGATTCGAATAAAGTAAGCCAGTGACAAGCCAGCCAACCGTAATGTGACAGCAGTGTCCCCACTGGCTCTGTCTGGCCAACCAGCAGGGCTCTTTCCCTCTGAGGAGCCCGGGGCAGTCTGCCCAGGCAGGAGGGTCACAGTAGGTTATTTCTCTCCATGTCAAGCAGTGCAGGGGCTTTGGGAGCACTGTCCCTGGACCTGGGGACCTTTCCATCCAAGGGAGATAAGACATTGGTGACCGATGCACAAGGATCTTATTGGAAGAGAAGAGCTACCTCTTAGCCATTACTTGAATTCAACAAATGGCTCCATCAAGCTCTGTCCCTGACCCCAGGGCCCCCACACACCTCGGTGGGAGACTGACGTGCACACAGGGCGGTGTGGTGCCCTTTGCCTGCTGATGACCTGAGGGACAAGGCCAGAGCAGAAAAGGCAGAGCAGAAGCAAAGGCTGGAGGTGGGGGGAAGGGCTTAGCACATGGAGGGAATGTTGGTGGGGACCAGCTGCGTGGGTAAAGGACACAGTGATGAAGGATGGGGGCTTAGAAGTCACAGCTGGGTGTGGTGGCGAAAGCCTGTAATCCTAGCAGCTTGGGAGGCTGAGGCAGGAGGATCACAAGTTCAAAGCCAGCCTCAACAATTTAGTAAGGCTCCAAGCAACTTAGTGAGATCCTGACTTAAAATAAAAAATAAAAAGGCCGGCGGGGGCGGGGGTTATGGCTTAGTGATAAGTACCTCTGGATTCAATCTCCAGTGCCCACCCCCCCAAAAAAAAAGTCACACTCAGGAGTGAGGGCTTGGTGTGTGTGTTAGTCACCTGGGGCTGCTATAACAAACTACCATTAAACTGGGTGGCTTATAAACAGCTGAAATTTTAAATATTTCTCACAGTTCCAGAAGCTAGAAGTCCAAGATCAAGGTGCCAGTGTAAGGGTCCGGCGAAGCGTCGGAGGAAGAGACCACGCAAGAGACTGGCTTCATGCAATTGGCAAGAGGGAGTTTATTGAACCAGCATGCTGGGGCTCAAGGCTCACTCAGGAAGGGAGAGCAGCCCAGAGCCCAGAGCAGAGGTCAAGCAGAGCTTAAGTACACTTTTAGAGGAGGGCGGGGGGCTTTGCATACATCAGAACAAATCATCATGAGGCACGGGAAAATTGAACAACAACTCTGAGACATGATTAGTACATTCATTGGCGGGAACAGGCTGGACAGGGGTGATTGGTTACTTCTAAGCGGGGTACACATTCAAACTGATTGGTTTTAGGGCCTAAAGGACTACGTGACATACTATACAGAGTCCCAGGTTATTAGACAACCAGTGGAAACAGTGGAAATATTTACTGGGCAGTTCCAGTATTGTCCTAACAGCTACAGGGATTATAGGTTCTGGGGGTAGGAGGGGAATTTTAACAATACCTAGTCTTTCACTTTTTAACTCAGGCCTTGCAGTTTAGAAACTTTTCAATGCCCGATCTTTTACACTTTAACTCAGGCTTTGCGGCTTAGAATCAGCTTAGAAATTTTACCTTTACACCAGCACAGTCAGATTCTGGTGGAACTGTCTCCCAGGTTGCTGGCTGCTGACTTCTCCCACGTGGCAGAGAGGGCCCCTTTTATAAGGGCACTAACTGGCTTCCTGGGGGCTCCGCCCTCCTGACCCAGTCACCTCCCACAGGACCCGCCTCCTGACGCCGTCACATTAGGGGTTAGGTCTGGACTTGTGAATATTCAGCTCCTCACAGCACTAGAGAGAGGCAGCGACCAAGGAAGCATCTTCAGAGGTGTGGGCAGCCTTGGGGCAGCCTGGGGGAAGCCGGGGAAGCCCTGGGCCAGCAGCGCTTCTGTCTTGGTGCAGCCTTGCTAGGGGGTCTAGGGAGCAAGCAGGGGTACAAAGGGGACCTGAGGAAAGGCCGGGAGGAGAGAAGGGAGGGCCGAATGGGGCCTGGGAAAAAGCTGAAGAGAAGAGGAATCAGGCCCAGATTCGAGGACACCCGCGATTTGCTCACTCACTCACACACACACCCAGGGACTATTCCCCAGGGTCTGCCACAGGCCACCCACTACTGCTGGTGCCGGACACTCTGCACCTCACGGAGCTCAAGTTCTGGTGAAAAAGACAGATGAGTCAGCCCGGTGGATGTGGACTAAGCCCCGCAGCTGGAGGCCAGGAAGGGAGGACGGAGTAGAGGCCAGGTAGCCACCTGGTGGGCTTGGTGCCATGTGACCACCAGCACCGGGATAAACAGAAAGCCCCCTTTTGGAGTGTTTGCTGTCTCCATAATGGAAGCCCACCATCGTCAACCTAAGTCCAATGTGACGGCATTGAAGACAGAGTTGGGAACCTCTACCCTGCGGTATCTGCACCATAGAGATTCGACAGATGTAAATTACCCGAAAAGCAAAGGTAATAGGGGAATGACAAAGTAAAATCATTTAAAAGTACTGAATTTCGAGTGTTTATTAACACGCTATTTTAAACATAACATCTAATTATAAGTTTATGTCATTTAACTTTGAATAGTGGCTGTAATCAGTGAGCAGCTTGAAAAATTCCTGAAGTCTGTTGAAAGCCAGAACGAGGTAGCGCCAGGATCCCTCTGGGTTGGTGGGCTCAGGACCACCCCCATGCAGTTCGGAGCATGTCTGGGTGCTCTCCTAAGCTTGAACACATTTCACTGGGTCTAACATGAAAGTGGCCTCTTTTCTATGGTGCCCCTGACAAGAGATGAAGAGAAGCTGGATTAGAGCAGAGAAGAGTGAGGGAAACCAGTCCTCAGTGAACCGTGACATACGCAGAGCTGGACCCATGTACAATCAGAAGTCTATCCATCTGACCGCTCCAGGGTGCCTACAGCACACACCACATTGCCAGACACTACTCAAAAACAGATGCAAAAAAAAAAGATATATATAATATATATTATATATATTATATATATTATATATATATATATATATATATATTAAGATGCTAGCAAATCAAATTCAGGTGAATGTAAAAAGGTTTATCACAACCCATGTAGATTTATTTTATGAGTTCAAGTTTGGCTTCATAACCAAGAAGTGACAGAATTTCATCAAAGGGTTTAAAACAGCCTCTCATTTATCTTAATCACTTTCTGGTGCTGGAAGAGAATATTACAGGCTGGATAATTTATAAGCAAGAAAGGTTCCTTTAGGCTCACAGTTCTGGAGTCTGGAAAGTCCAAGATTGAGTGTCTGAATCGCATGAAGACTTTATGCTGCTTGAACTCCCGGCAGAGAAAGGGCAGACTTGCATGTGATGTGTTCGAGCTTAGGGGAGCACCCAGACATGCTCCGAACTGCGTGGGATGGTCCTGAGCCACCATATGAAGCAAGATAGGAGGGGCAGCCTCATTTTAAAAGAACCTGCTCTCCTGGTAACTAATCTAATCCTGTGAAAGCAAGAACTCACTCGTGAGGAAGGCATTAATCCACTCAGGAGGACTCCACCCTGTGGCCCAGACACACCAGCTGTCTCCACCAGGCCCCAGCTCCCCACATCATTGAACCAAGCCTCAACGTGAGTTTTGGTGGGGACAAACCCTACCGGAGCCATAGTATCCATAGACATAGAAAAAGCACTGGCCACAAGTCAACACTGGTGGACGATTATTAAAACACTTTGATAAACTAGAAGAGGTAACCTTTCTTAATCTAGTAAAAGACATCTATAAGATACTTACAGCTAACATCATATTTAATGATGAAGTGTCCAATGTCTTCCTTTTCAGGTGAGGAAGGAGAAAGTCTGTCTACCGTGACCTCTTCCACCCAAGCTCATGCCGGAGGTCCGAGGCAATGTCATAAGACACACAGGAGCACTGAAAAGTTATGAAAAATGGAATAGAAGATATCACCCCATCATTACTTGTAGATGACACCATGGGACACAGAGAGAAGAATCTAGAAAAGTGTGTGCACTAATAAGGAATTTAGAAAGCTCACTGACACCAAGGTCAACATTTAAAAAGTGGTTATGTGAACATATGAGCGACAGTTTAAAAATCAAATTTAAAATAATGCCCTTCATAGTCACAAAAAAAAAGGACGATCTGATGAAGACTATGCAAGATCCTACACTGAAGAAAACCCCAGAAAATGGGGATATACCACGTCGGTGGGAAAACCCACAGAGTTAAGATGTCACTTCTCTCCAAAAATATCTATAAAGTTTATGCAATAATAATAAAGATTTTTTGTTTTCCTTTGCAAACTGGTAAGTGGAGTCTAAATTCATTTGAGAATACAAATCACCTAAAATATCTACAACTATCTGAGAAAATAAAAACAATATAGGGAGCTGCCGGGTTTCTGTTCATGACTAAAAGGCTCAGGGGTCACTCCAGTTGAACTGGGCTGACTGGGCTGCATGAAATAACCACACAAGAGACACAAATACCTTTTCCTTTGGGGTCGCTGTGACAGCTCCTCTGACCTTAAGGATCCGCAGAAAGAGAGAGAGAGAGAGCATGTGCTGAGCCCTTTTATTGAGAAGTTATTCAAATGAGGCAAGGGGTCAGGTTTCAGGGGGCTGAGTCTATCTTCATGATGTCCACTGTCAGCAGGTTGACTGACACCTGGGTAGGCCACACCCAAGGGCACAGTAAGAGGAGGGGACACACACAAGGCACTTCCATGGAAGATTCTATCCTAAACAGGGCAAGGGGTTATATTACAAAGGAACAGGTGAGCGTAGCTTCACCCATGGGGCTGTAGCAAGACACACCCATGCACGAGACACCGACCCTTGCACCCAAGAAGGGTGGGGAAAGCTCTACCACATTTCTGCGACTGAGCGCCTCAGCACCCAACCGGGGAGTGTGACTCAGTCATGTGCAAGGTTGATCTCCCACAGGGAGCCTTCATGACTGGAGATCTACTAAGGACATAATGATTAAGAAAGTGCAGCATTGGCTTAAGCATCAACAAACAGATCAGGAATGGAATACAGCCTAGAAACAGAACTTCATTTTTGTGGTCAATGAATTGCGCTCCTGCAGTTCAGTAGCGGAAAGATGGTCTTTTCGATATACGGTGCTCTATCACTGAATATCCGTGGAGAGAAAACAAGAATCATCACCTTGACCTCACAGCATAGACAAAACTCCAATCTGCAGTGGCTTTGAACATAAGCCTGAAAGACAAAACAACAATAAGGATCGACCTCCCAGAACACACAAGCAAAGCCTTCAGGGCCTCAGATTAGCAACCCTTTCTTAAAGAGAACTCAAACCACAGAGCAAAGATGAACATATTGAACGTCATCAAAACGGATACCTCCTGTCCATCAAAGAACACACTAAGAGGGGAGAGTCGGGCACCATGTGGAAGCAGAGTTAAAGTACACATAACTGGACCAGGGTAGCATTACTTTTTTTTTTTTTTTTTTTTTTAGAGAGAGAGAGAGAGAGAATTTTTTAATATTTATTTTTTTGTTTTCGGTGGACACAACATCTTTATTTTATTTTTATGTGGTGCTAAGGATTGAACCCAGCACCCCGCGCATGCCAGGGGAGCGCGCCACCGCTTGAGCCACATCCCCAGCCCCGCATCACTATTTTTAATAGCCCCAATTGAAACAACCCAAATAGGATCAAGAGCACGGGAAAAGAAATAAATAGTGGCATATTTGTGCAACAGGACAAAAATAGAATAATAATTTAACAAAAGAAACAAACCACTGCTGTGCACAGCGTGGACGGATCTGGTGGCAAGGCTGGGAATGAGAGGAACTGGACGTGACAGAATGCGGGCTTCCACTGGGGGGATTCAGGGACAGGCAAAAGTCATTGGTCGATGCCAGAGGAGTGTCACCTCAGAGGAGAGAAGTCTCTCTTGATTTGGGGGATGAGCATGAAAGGGTTTGCTGAAAAGTTCCACTTTTTTAAAAATCTTGGTGTTAGGGTTTGGGTAAGTATCCCCAAAAGTCCATATGTCACAAGCTTGATCCCCGGGGAAGGTCCATTGGGAAGTGGTGGAGACGTGAGGAGGGGGCATCTAGAGAGAGGTCTGTAAGTCATTGGAACTCTGCCCTCAAAGGGATTGCATGACCCAGCACCTTTCCCTTTTCTGTTTCTGCTCTCTGGACCACGATGCGGTGAGTTTTGCTCCACCATATCCTCCCGCCATGATGCGTTGCTTTGCCACAGGCCCAAGAACAATGGGGCCAGTTGATCATGGGCTGGAACTACTAAAACTGTGAGCCAAACCCTTTCTCTTTATAAGTTAATTTTCTCCAGGATTTTGTTATAGTGTCAGAAAGTTGTCTAACATTTGGTGATTTTTTTTTCATGAATAAATACATATGGAAAAATTCATCCAACTATATGCATAGAATTCATGTGGGGTTTTTGTGTGTGTGTGTTCACAAACACAGATTATTATTGTGTGTGTGGAAGGAAGGTGCTGGAAATCAAACCCAGGGCCTCATGCATGCTAGGCAAGCACTTTACCATCGAGCTACATCCCCAGCCCAGTATACTCACATTAAAAAAAGAAGCAGGAGGAGGAAGGAGAGAGTAGGATCTCCAAACTTTTGTTTTTCCCAAGTTATTTCCTTCTCACTAGAAATGCTTTGGATTCAGTGCAGTGTCTCCCTCCACAGGTCATGGAGCAGGGAATTGGTTCTACAGCAGAAAAAAGATGTGAGGGCTTCCAAGAACAAAGCATCCTGTTGTCTGCTGGAGACGCCTCCCCAGGGCTCTGTCCTGGAACCACTCACAGAGCAACATCTGCTCTTTGCCACCGGATCAAGTGGCCTCCCGCAAAGCCCGCCGTGCCTGCCGTGGGTTCTAGAATTGCACATTTCCATCCAAAATGTACAATCCTTCCAAGGATGACGGTCACGTTACACAGCAGCCTCTGAGGCTTCCACAGAGAGTCAAAAGGACACCGCTGCCCCTCGCTACAGAAACCTCAGCCTCTTGCTTTGGAAACAGAGGAGATAAGCTGTCTCTTTTTCCTTCTCTTCAGAAAATCTCTTGGCACGTCAATGGCTTTTTCTTTCTCCGGGTGGAAGCTGTCCCACCACGTCTCTCGACAGCTCCTCCAAGATTTTCAGATGAACTTGCCAGGACCGGCTTCAAGTTATTAGAAATTTAAAACAGAGCTGAAAAGAATCCTTTTCTTGTAGAAAAGCAAACCAATATTTTCAGATGAATGACATAATATTGGGGTTGGGGGCAAGGGAACAGGGATGGTGATGAATCGATAGAACAGGATTGGCAAGGGCTGAAAGTAGTCGAAGCTGGGTGACAGGATGCTCCCTTTATTAGGCTGTTCCTCCTGTTTTTATAGTTTGAAATTGTCTGTAATAAAACAGGAACAGATCATCCGCAGATGTATTTCTTTGGAAGGAGGAATATTTACATCTGATCACATGAGTGATCATGTGATAATCAGGGAGATTCTGTCTGTTGAAATCAACTTGCCACTTCTCATCAAGCTTTGAGAATGAAGATCAAACCCCCTGATTTGATCTCTGAGTCAATTTTCTCTGCCGTCAATGTGTTCTTGACTGACATATTTAAAGTTAAATCGTGCTTTACTTCTGTTTTTGATTGCTAAAGAACATATTTGGTTTTTATGTATTATTTTTTTTAATCTGGATTCTTCCAGATAAATAATTCAGTGTTAGTGTTTTAAGATTCTTTCATGTTTTTAATGTGTAGCAATAGTCGATTCCTTTTTCATTGCTGAGTAGCAGTTCATTGGACAGATACACCAAGGATGTGTTTATCCATTCACCAATGATGGACGTTTAGCTTGATTTTGGTTTGGTGTTATTACAAAAAATTTGCTAGGATCTCTTTTGTTAGGACACAAGCTTACTTTCTTCTTGCATAAATACCTAGGAGTAGAATACTGCATAATATGGTAGGTGTATTTTGAACTTTTTAAGAAACTGCCAAATTTTTGTGCCGAATTGTGTCATTTTACATCCCGCCCCCCCCCCCCCCCCGCCAGTAGCACATGAGAATTCTAGTTTGTTCACTCCCTTCCCGACACCTGGTGAGGTGATCAGCCTTTGTCATTTTAGGTGTGAGGTAGTGTTCATTGAGGTTTGATGATGAATGATGTTGGGTATCTTTTCATATGCTTATTTACATCTATATAGCTTCTTTGCTGAAACATCTATTCGAATCCTTGGTCTATTTTTAATGGGGTTGTTTGTTGTTTATTAAGTTTTGAGGACTCTTTACATATTTTGGATACACTTTCGTTAGCTTTGATAAAGTCCGGGTCATTAATTTGTTTGTTTATTTTTGCTTTTTATTGTTGTTGTTTTGGTACCAGGGATTGAACCCAGGGGTGTTTCAGTCCTGAGCCACATCCTCTTGTATATTTTTTATTTAGAGACAGGGTCTCACTAAGTTGCTGAGGCTGGCTTTGAACTTGTGATCCTCCTGCTTTGGCTTCCCAAGTTGCTGGGATTACAGGTGTGCACCACCATACCCGGCTAATTTGTTTTTTTTTTTTTTATGAACTATATACTTTAGGTGTCATATGAAAGAAATCTTTGCCTTACCCATGATCCTAAAGATTTCCATCTGTTTTCTTCTAGAAGTTTCTAGTTTGGGGTTTTACACTTAGTTCTTAATCTACTTTAAGTTGATTTTTGTATTTTGCCTTACAGGCATTGGTCAAAGCTATTTTATTGCATGTGGATTTTCAACGCTTGGGTATCTGGAACACTTCCAGCAGCATTTGCTGAAAAGACTTTGCTTTTCTCTACCCAGTCGCCTTTGCATCTTGCTGAAATCTTGATAGACCGCCGAGCCTCCTTCTGGACTCTTGGTTGCCTGTTCCTCTGCTCTATCTGTCCAGCCTGAAGCCAGGACTTTGCTGTCTTCTCTACTCTGACTCTGTGGAAACCCTTGAAGTCAGGAAGTACTAGCACCCCAACTTTGTTCTTCTTTATAAAAGTCATCCAGACTATTCTAGGTCATCTGTTTTCTGTGTAAACTTTAGAATCAGTTTGCCAATTTCTCCCCCGCCCCCAACCCTGAAAAAAGAAAACTAAAACCCACTTAGATTTCAGTAGGGACTGCCTTGAATTGATAGATCAATTTAGCAAGAGTCAACGTCTTAAGAATATTGAGTCTTTTGACTTGTGGGAAAAGGAGGTTTAAGTCTGCGTTCACTCTGTTCTTCTCTAATTTTTCTTTCAGAAGGGTTTAGTCGTTTTAGTGGACAAGTCTTTCACATCTTTTGTAAGATTCAGCTCTAAGCATTTCATATTTGTTGGTGCTCTTGTAAAATTTTTAAACAATTTGCTCCTCTGGGTCACTGGTTACTAGTATGCAGAAGCACAGTTGATTTTTATGTAAGATTTTATGTCTTTTAACATGGTCACACTCACTTCCAGTGTCTTTTTGTAGATTTCATTGGTTTTTCCACATGAATAATCATGCTCTCTGCCAATAAAAATAACCCTCCTCTCCATCACCCATCTGGATGCCTTCTCCTTCTCCCCTTGCTTTATTGCACTGGTGAGACCCTGTAGTGCACTGTTGAATAGAAGCAGGGAGAGACCATGTTCTTGCTTTTCTCCTGATCTAAGATGTATTGGTTTAGACTTTTAATAGATGTCTTTTGTTGTTGTTTAGTCTTTTTGGTACTGAGGATTGAACCCAGGGTGCTTAACCACTGAGCCACATCTTCAGCCCTTTTTTAATTTTATTTACAAACGGGGTCTCTCTGAGTTGCTCAGGGCCTCACTAAGTCTCCAAGGCTGGCTTTGAACTTGTGATCCTCCTGCCTCAGCCTCCCGAGCCTCTGGGCTTACGGATAACTTGCCACCATCCCCTGCCTCACAGACGTCTTGAAACAGATTGAGAAAATTCCCTTTAGAAGAACTGCTGTTCGGGGCTGGAGTTGTGGCTCAGTGGTAGAGCACTCGCCTAGCACAGGCGGGACTCAGGTTCGATCCTCAGCACCACATAAAAGTAAAGGCATTGTGTTGTGTCCATCTACACCTAAAAATTAAGTATTAAAAAAAAAGAAGAAGAAGAAGAATTGCTGTTTGCTGTGACTTTTTCTCAGGAGTGGATGTTGGATTTTATCATGTCTTTCTGAATGTGTTGAGGTGGTTGTTTTGTTTATTAATGTGATGGACTGCACTGATCAATTGTGACATGTTAAACCAACCAGTGTTATCCCATTCCCGGGAAAAACTCTACCTAGCAATGATGGATCACCCCTGTCACACATTTTTTATTGAATATACTAATATTTTGTTTTGAATTTTTACAGTTATGTTTGGAGGAAATATTATCCTGGAAGTTTCCATTCTTTGAATTTTTTTTGGAGGGGTCCAGCTTTAACATTATTATGGTTTTAATCTGACATGTCCACAAAGCTCATGTGCAAAGACTTAGTCACCCACCCTTGGCACCGCCAAGAGGTGGGGGTGTAGGGGGAGGAAGTGGGTCACAGGGATGTGTCCTTGAAGCACATTTACTCTCTCATTATTTGGGAATTTTCCAGATATCTTTCCGAGTGTTGATTTCTGATTCAATTCCACTGTGGTCAGAGAACATGACTGTGATATCATAGAATATTTTGGGTTTCCTCCACAGTCCTGGGCTCCGAACTCCCTCCCCAAAGCAGACTGTAGGACCCAGAATTTCTCGGGGTGGGCCATACACACCCCAGACACCCCCACCTTTCTGTCTTGGAGCTGGCCATAAAGACCTCTTCTGATCCACCCTCTAGAGTAGGTCATAAGACCCTCCTCAACCCAGAGGGGTCCTGCCCCATCCCCTGGAGGGAGGAAACTGTGCAGAGCACCAACAACAACCTAAAAGACAGCACCTGTGGGCTTCCCCACCCATCCATTAGCAAGCACACCCAGGCAATGGTCTCCATAAGCACCCAGGAGGATGGGGCTCAGAGAATTCTGGGGCAGCTAAACCCATGGAGTCCCCTGGAGGGTGTCATGCGGGGGGGGGGGGGGGTACATGAGAGCTCCGGGCCTCGTCCCCCGCCCTCGCCCTATGCATCTCTTCATCTGCAGCCTTCATAATATCCTTTATAATTAGCTGGTTTTCCCTGACTTCTATGAGCTGCTCAAGCAAACTAATCAAACCCAAAGAGAGAAAGGTGGGACCCCTGATCTATAGCCTGTCTGTCAGGAGCATGGATGAAAGAGCCCAGGGCTCAAGACTGGCATCTCCAGTGGTGGGGGAGGAGGACTGTCTTGGGGACGGAAACTTGGACCTGTAGGATCTGATATGGTCTCCAAGTAGATGGAGTCTGAACAGAACTGATTTATGGGGCGCAGCTGGTGTCTGCCACAGAACTGCTCCCTGGCTGGTGGGGAGAAGTCCCCACACACCTGGGGTCAGAAAGCGTCTGGGTTGACCATGCTACCAGCAGAGGAGAAATGGACGTTTTAAAACTTGAATCTCTTCAAATAAATTGAGAAATGTTCTGCACTTAAAATATAATGGACTGTAATAAATATTCCATGGGTACATCAGAAGGGTGGTTATTATGTTGGTTTTTATGGAATGAGCTTTAAATGTCAATGAGGCCAAGTTAGTTGATCGCTTACGTCTTCTCCACCCTTGCCCACTCTCTGCTTATTCTATCAATTGTTATGGACTCGTCAAATTTATGGAAATTCTTTTATGAGATGCATAAGTATTTAGGATTATTATGTTTCTTTATAAAAGACCCTCTTTAACCACAGTAATAGTCATTGCTCTTTAATCTGCTTTATGTGATATTAATATAGTTACTCCTGACTTTTGTTACTGTTATTCTAGATTTTATTTTTAGAGAATTTTCAGCTTCTTTTTGGTCAGCATTTGCATAGTTAACTTTTTCCATATTTAAAAAAATATCTTTCTATCTCTCTCTATGCCTTAGTATTCAAAGTGCATTTCTTTTGGCAGTATATCGCTGGGTCTTGCTTTTTTGTTCACTCTGACAATCTCTCGACCTTTACATTGGGGTTTCATACCATTTACATTTAGTGTGACTATTGAACTGGTTAGGTTTCAGTCTACCCAAAGGACTTTCCTTAGCATTTTTTGCAGTTTGGGTCCAATGATATTAATTCTTTCAGCTTTTGTGTATCTGAAAATTCTCTTGGTTTTGCTTCTATTTTTAAGTGATGCGTTCATTCAGAGGTAAAGGGTTCTAGATCTGTGGTGTCTTCTTACAGTATTTTGAAGATGTTCTCCCACTCTTGTATGGCTTGCATTGTTCAAACAAGAAATCAATTGCGTTTATCTTTGTTCTTCTTTTTTTAATATTTATTTTTTAGTTGTAGTTGGACACAATACCTTTATTTCACTTATTTAACTTTTATGTGGTGCTGAGGATCCAACCCAGGGTCTTGCACGTGCGAGGCGAGTGCTCTTCCGATGAGCCACAACCCCAGCCCTCTTTGTTCTTCATCACGTGACAGGCCTTTTCCCCCTGGTTACTGTTAAAATTTTCTCTTTATTCCTAATTCTGAGCAATATGACTGTTATGTGCCTTAGCATTGTTTCCTTCATGTTTCTTTTGCTTATTTTTTGGTCATTTATTTTCATGTTTGTTTTTTTCTGTCTCCCTCTCCCTTCAAGAGCTATAATTACACATACATTTAGGCTGATTAAAATCACCACACAGTTCACTAATGTTCATTTTATTTTTATAAATTATCTTTCTCTGTGATTTTCATTTTGAATAGCTCCCATTGCCTTGTGTTCAAGTTCATTAATCCTTTTTTCTTCAGTGTCTAATGCAGTTAACTCTTAATCCCAGAAATATTGTTTGCTCCTTCAAATTACCTGTGCATATCTAAATATACATCCATATTATATTTTATATCTGTTATTTGTGCTTTATCCGATATATGTCACACATCTCTTAATGATGGGGATATACTCTGAGAAATGGTCATTTAGTAATTTTGTTATCATGTGAACATTATAAAGTACACTTACAAACTAAGATAGCTCCATCACAAGGTGACATCATCTTATGGAACCACCATTATATACATTGACTTAAACAATGAATGAATGTGTTATTGTGTGTGTGTATATAAAGACACATAAAATCTTCCTACTTAGCTTTTTGAATATGTGTAATGTAGTTAGTAAAGCTTCTTTTTATGTCTAAATTTTGTCTGCTAATTCTAACATTGGTGTCAATTGTGGTCAATTTTGGTTGATTGAATTTTAAAAATTTTTCTCCTCATGGTGGCTGTGATTTCCTGCTACTTTGCATGCCTGGTCATCTTTTATTGTGAGCTATGCATGTAATTTGTACATTCAAGAATACAGAAGGGGCCTGACCTAACAATTGTTCACCTCAATGGTTTTCCAACTCTCTGGTGGTATGAAATTGTACCCATATGACCACTCATTTTTCCATTCTCAGGGCAGTAGTCAATAAATTACATGCTATATTCATCATTTTGTTATAAAAAAGACTTTGAGTTATATGATTTTGCCCAAGTTATATGATTTTAGGCCAATGTAAGTGCTTTGAGCCATTTCAGGTAGGCTAGCCTGAGCTGCCATATTGGGTGAGTTGGGTGTATGGACACATTTTCCACTTGCCATGTTTTTTACTTACAATGGGTTTGTGAGGATATGACCATTGAGGAGCATTTGTATTTTTGTATTCCTATAAATATTTGGGGGATTTGTTCTGGGTGTGCAATTAAGTGGGAAAAGTTCCATCCTTTTGGTTTTTCCTTAAGATTTGGTAAGCAGTGCCACAGCAGCATTTATTCTGAGGTTAATTATTTCCCATGACTGAAGCAAGACCTTTCTGAGATATACTCAGTGATCCAGTGAATTATGGGTTGTTATTTTTTTTCCCTATTCTTGCTGTGGGAGCAGGCTCCTGCCCTGCCCTGTGGGAGTGCGGTACTGATCTGTCTTAGGCTGTAGGTGGCTCTTTCCCAGGCCTCGGGTGGTCCTTCAAATGCACGTGCTCATCCACACTCTGCTGAATACTTGAGGTGCACCCTCTGGGGGTCACCAGGTTTTCCCTCTGTGCTGCTCTCCTTCAGGCTCCTTAGGGTCTCTGGACTCTGCTCCAGGTCCTCAGCTCAGAGAGACCCCTGGCTCCCCTTGATCCTTCTCTCTGCACCATGGCCTGCAGACTCTCTTAAGGCAGTGAGCCACAGCCATTGTTTGCCTCCTGCTATTCAGATATCATATGTCACTGTCCTTTGTTGCCAGATATATGATGTCTTCTTTCATATATTTTGTCTTTGTTTTGTCCTCTCTCTCTCTCTCTGTCTTTTTTTTTTTTTTTTTGGCTTTACACAGGAAGGGAATCTAGTCCCAGCCTTCCACTGTTCCCAAAAGAGCAATTCTCCATCAACCTATTTACAACATTGCCATGGCAATTCAATAGAGTAAGGGAAGATTTTTTTTTCAGCAAACAAGGTGAAAAAAACCAATGCACCATACACAAAAATTTACTTCTATTAGAAAACTCATGAAAAAAATTGCTATCTTGAGATAGGCAAAGATTACTTAGGGCAAGAAAAGCATGAACTATGAAGCAAAATGTTGATGAATTGAACTTGATCAAAACCAAAATCATTTTTCTCCAAAAGGCATGTTTTTTTTTTTTTAAAAGAAGCAGGTTGAATTTACTATCCGTGTGCCTGAAATTTATATCCAGAATATACAACGAATTTATACAACTTAGTATAAAGTTAAGCAAACCAATATCAAAATGAATAGGGTATTTTAAAAGAAGCTTCCACAACAATTTACAAATAAGCAGTAAACACACAAAAAGATGCTTAATACCATTAGCTTCCAGGGAATGTAAATTAAAAGTACAAGGAGAACAGCTAAAGTTTAACAAGCAAATTAAAAATGCTAACAAGACCCAGTGTTAGTCAGGATGTGGATCATTTGAAATTTAAACTCCACTGGTGAGATGTACCCTGGACAAACTACCTTACAAAGCCTGTATGAATGTTTAATAACTGAGTGTCCCCTTACCATACAACTGAGCCATTCAACTCCCAGATATTTTCCCAAGAGAAATGAAAGCATGTCCACAGAAAGACATGTTACACATATTTATAGCAGCTTTATTAAAAACATCCATCAATAAGCGAATGAATGCATAAGCAAAATATGGTGTTTCTATTCATCGAGATTTACTCAGCAGTAAAAATGAATGAACTACTGATAACATGAAAATACAGATGAACCTCAAAATGTGAAGTGAAAAGTCATGCTTAGAGAGTCTATTCGTATCATTCTATTTACATGAAATTCTAGAAAACATCAACTAACCTATAATTACAGTTCAGTCCTCACCTGGGGCTGGTGGATGTATTGCAAAGAGCATGAAGAAATTGGAGGTGGGGGTGGTAGGAAGCCCTGCGTCTTGAATGAGGTGCTGGCGCCACTGGTGTGCACACTTTAAACGGATGCACTTCGTTGTACACTGTCTGCTCTCATTCAGGATATCGAAAGTTACAAGACAAGATTCCTGGAACTATAAAAATGAGATGTTGGACTACCAAGAAGTCAAAAGTACACCCACACGAATGCACCAGAGAAGGAATGGAATCAAAGCAATGCCTACAAATTTACATAAAAGATGAAAACTAACCAAAATTAAAAGGATCTGCCAGAAAGAAATGCAAAAACAAAGAAAATGCACATAAAAGAAGGCAAAGTGTTTTTTACAGTTAAAAAAAATAAACATAAAAAGGGTTCTGCCAGTCATTGAACCAAATTCACACATTTAAAACAACCGTGTGAAAATAAAATGATAACAGAAGACAAACCACGGACGCAGGAGGTTCAGGGGAGCTACTCCGGGTGTGTCAATATCCTACAAAACAAATTCCTAACCCAAGAGTGTAACCAGAGATAAATATGAACACTTCATAGACAGGTGTGGTGCACGAGACAGGTGTGGTGCACAAGATGTGGACCTACCTAACCACAGAGCTCTGAAACACAGGAA
This sequence comes from Urocitellus parryii, assembly GCF_045843805.1. Classification (NCBI taxonomy): domain Eukaryota; kingdom Metazoa; phylum Chordata; class Mammalia; order Rodentia; family Sciuridae; genus Urocitellus; species Urocitellus parryii. The sequence goes on from NC_135532.1 coordinate 104,668,751, forward strand.
GGAAAACTGGTGAATTGAGAAGAGCCGAGTCCATAATCCCAAGGGGTTTAACCACGGAGCCACATCTCCAGCCCTATTTATTTATTTGTTTGTTTGTTTGTTTGTTTTTAATTTTGAGACAAGTTCTCTCTAAGTTGCTGAGGGTCTCCTAAATTGCTCAGGCTGGCCTCGAATTTGCAATTCCCCTGCCTCAGCCTCCCAAGTGGCCGGGATCACAGGCATAGGCCACAAGGGCTTGGCTTCTGCCACTATGCTCTTTACCTAAGTCCCAGCTTGTTTCTCCGCATTGCATACAGGCCCCAGCACAAGCAGATCACGCACGCACTGCGGATAGTGCCCTAATCTGCCCGCCCAGGGGGCGTTCATTGCCCTTATTCCCATTTGCTCTCAAGAGTGTCTCGGTCCGATCCAGGGAAAAGCAAAGGATTCTTGGACTCGACCCTTAACCATGATCCTTAAAATGAAAAAAAAATAATAAATTGGACTTCTGCAAAATTTAAAACATTTACTCCAATTAAAGACCCTGTTAAGAGGATAAAAAGACAAGCTATGGAATGAGAGAAATATCTGTAGACCACGCATTTGACAAAGGACTGGTATTTGGAAAATATAAAGAGCTCTCAAAACTCCATAAAAATAATCAATTAGAAATGGACAAAATGGGGCTGGGATGGTGGCTCAGTGGAGGAGCACTTGTCTAGCATATGTGAGGTACTGGGTTCAATCCTCAGCACCACATAAAAACAAATACACAAAATAAAGGCATTGTGTCCATTTACAACTAAAAAATAAATAAAAAGAAGAAGGACAAAAGACATGGATGTTTCACTGAAGAGGATAAATGAGGAGTAAGTGCAAAAGAAAATCAAAGGAGGAATCACTACACAGGTGTCAGAATGGGAGCGTTTGCAACAGGGACAATATCAAACGTGGTGAGGGTGTAGAGAACTGGATCGCTCCCGTGTTGCTGATTGCCATGTAAAATGATGAGGCTTCCTTGAGATTTTGCAATCTCTAAAAAAGTTAAGCATGAAGCCAGGTGCAGCAGCACACACCTGTAATCCCAGCTGCTCAGGAGACTAAGGCAGGATTGCAAGTTCAAGGCCAGCCTTAGCTGCTTAGCAAGGCCCTAAGCAACTTAAACCCTGTTTTTAAATGAAATATATAGAAAGGGGATGTGGCTTAGTGTTTGAACTCCCCTGGGTTCAATCCCTGGTACCAAGAAAAAAAGCTAAGCATGAAACTACCACATACAGTGATTGCACTCTTGAGCATCAATGAGCATCAATTCCAGAAAAATGAAGAATGTTCACACAAAAACCCACACATGAATATTTATAGTAAGCGTTAAGTCATTATAGCCCAAACCTGGAAAGAACCCAGAGTTTCTTCAGTAGTAAGTGGTTGAATAAACTGTGATGCATCCATAGCATAGAATATCACCCAATACTACAAAGGAATGGATTGTTGATACATGCAACAACCTGGATGAATCTCCAGCACATTAAGCCACATGGGAAAAGCCAGCTCTGAAGGTTGCATAACATATGACTTTGGTGATATAACATAGTTTATATATATAACATTGTTTCATTTTGTGGAGCTGGGGATTGAACCCAGATCCTCGAGCATGCTATGCAAGTGCTCTACCATTGAGCCACATCCCCAGCCTTTTTAAATTTTATTTTGATACAGGGTCTCGCTAAGTTGCCCAAGCTGAACATGCCATTCTCCTACCTCAGCCTCCAGAGCTGTGATTATAGATGTGTGCCACCATGCCCAGCTACATGACATTTTTTAAATGACAAAATTATAGAAATAGAGAAGAGATTAATGGTGGCCAGGGATGAAGCAGAGGCTGGGTGGGAGAGAAAAAGGTGGGCTGTGAAAAGGGAGCATGCAGGATCCCTGTGGCAGAGCATCCCGACCTTGTCCTGTTGGAGTCAATGTCTGGGTTATGATGCTGTCCTAAGGCTCTGTCGGATGGGAAAATGGAATGAAGCGCACATAGGTTCTCTCTCTGTATGATTTCTTACACATAAATCTACAACTCAAAATTAACTACAACTCAAAATTTAACTCAAAATTACAAAGTTTAAATTGGCCAGGTAAGGTGGCACCCGCTTGTAATCCTAGCAGCTTGGGAGGCTGAAGCAGGAGGATCATGAGTTCGAAGCCAGCCTCAGCAACTTAGGAGACCCTGTCTCCTCAATAGCTACAGGAAAACTGCTGTGGAGTTGGGCTCAGGTGATCCTCACTGGCAAGGCCAGTTGTCATTGTACTGTCTTTGGATGCCACCACCACTGGGCCCAACTGCCCTGCCTAACCCTGTCTGTTGACTTTACTTCCTGAAGATTCAAGAATCTTGGGGCTGGGGTTGTGGCTCAGTGGTAGAGCACTTGCCTCGCATGCATGAGGCACTGGGTTCAATCCTCAGCACCACATAAAAATAAAATAAATAAAATATTATATCTATCTACAACTTTAAAAAAAATATTTGCAGAGGGCTCAGGGGTAGAGTGTTTGCCCACCATGCAAGAATGCCCTGGGTGCAGCCCACAGCACCAAGAAAAATTTAAAAATCTGTGCAGGAATATCCAGTTGGCTGAATCCCAGTGACAGGCTCAAGCCTCAGCTTGCAGGGGCTGCAAGAGAGTCCTCCAGCCTCCACACGCAGGAAGAGCCCTCTCTCCCACCAGTTACGTACTGGAGGATTCCCTACAGACAGAAAGCAGGTTCTGATATTGGGTAACCAAAAAAAAAAAAAAAGGAGAACATTTACTGAAATACTGAAAAGCACACAGAATACAGAATGCCCCCATCTCCGTCATTCAGGGACAACAGTGTGAGAGGTGGATTCGTTGTCCCTAGCGTTAGACCCCAAGTGCTTCCTCCAGTGCATGTGTGAACCCTCAGCCTTCTCTGAAGTCACTCTCAGCTCAATTTCCAGTTTCAACGGAATCAAGTCAGCCATCAGCCTGAGATCCAGAGGAGGATGTGACCGCGGTGACGATACGATATTCAATATTTGATGAGCACCTACTTTTCCCCAAATATGATTCTAAATGCTCCATGGTGTTTTATCTAATCTTCACAAAAACCCCATGAAGTAGATACTATTTTATACTCATTTTAAAAGTGCAGCAACTTGCCTAAGGTCACACAGGGAGTAAGTGACAGAGCTGAGATCTCGTCTTAACCACCAAGACACGCTGCCTTTTGGGGGCAGCTGTGATACCAGGGGTCTGAGGTGGATCCAGCCCCTCTGCAGGATGAAGAAGTGCTTTTCAAGTTTGCATTTGCTGGAAACTCTGCTCCTGTGAGGACAGGCCCCGATGCCTCCCTCAGCCCTGGGGGCGCGGGGTGTGGTGGTGGTAAATAATTAGCATCCGTACAGGGAATTGGCTCTTGGACTTGTTGAACATTCTCTTGGCTTCTCTTTTTACCAAAGGTTGGAAGCACATTTCCTTGAGTTTAGGTGAATGAATGGACGGAAGTTAAATGAGCGTTAATGGCTCTTTAAACCCTCCCAACCTGTTGTTTTATTTTTCAAAAAATTCACGCGATCTAGACCAGGCCTGTGGACACTCTGGCAGCATTTGAGCAAATCCTGGGGCTGGGAGCCTAGGTGCACCTTGCGGAGAGTAATGAACCAAGAACCACTGCACCCCAAACTCACGAGACAGCTACACTGCCTGCAGGACACTGGCGAGGCCAAGTCCCTAGAACCCCCACCCACCAGGCCCAGGGCCAGGGGACCCCATGGTGCATATCTGTGGGTTCTTGGGTGTGGGAACTGGTGTGCAGAGGGCTGTGTGTGTGTGTGTGTGTGTGTGTATGTGTGGAATGTGGTTTAGATGTGAAGCATCCCCCCAGGAGCTCAGGTGCAAGACAACATAAGAATGTTCAGAGGTGAAATGATTAGATTAGGAGAGGTGTAACCTGATCGGTGGATTAATCCCCTGATAAAGATTAACTGAGCAGTAACTGTGGGCAGGTGGGGTGTGGCTGAAGGAAGTAGGTCACTGGGGATGTGACTTTGGGGTCTATCTTTTGTCCCTGGGGCGTGTCTCTCTCTGCCTCCTGGTGTCCATGTCCTGAGCTGTTCCTTCCACCACGCCCTTCTGCCACAATGCTCTACCTCACCTGGGGCCCTGAGCTATGGAGTTGGCTGAAGAGGAGAGCCAAGGAACTGCCAAAGAAAAGTCTCAGTAACGGTGATAAAAGGAACACAGGGATTGAGTGTTTACTTGTTGTTTTATGCAAATAAGGAGGAGCCATGAGCTTGAGACTGTGCGCTCAGAGCCCCGCATCAGCACACGGGAGCTCAACTTGAAGACATTCTCATAATGCATTTAAAAATAAAAAGCTGAGCTCCCACCAATCACAGCCAGCCCATAAGCTGGTTGGGCACATAACGAGGGACCTCCCATCGAACCCAAATCAGGCGAAGGCCTAGCCGCAGTCGGCTTCATTTCCACATTCAGCCTGTAGAAACTTGCTGGTCTCCCTGCTGGGGTGGAGCTCCCCAGCCTCTTCCCAGGAGTCTGACAGTTTCCCCCAGGTGTGTCTCCCCAGCAGCAGACCCCGGGACAAGTCGCCAAGTGTGGGCCATGGGCCGGCATCTGAGTTAAGTGTAGCATGTTTTCCACGTATTCTGCTGCTATCTCAGTGGCCCTTATTAACTGACCCCAGGCCCCCTAGCCTTCCCTTTCCTATGTGCCGCAGTCTGGCTGGGCACAATTAAGGAGACACTTATCAAGCAGAAACAAACTTTATTTTAAAAACACACACACCAAACCACAGGAGCTCTTCAGGAATTCCCTCAGAGCCCAACTGCCACCACCGGCTTCCGGCAAGCCTCTCAATGCCCCCCCCCCCCCACTCCTCCTGCTCTTGAGGCTGATTGGCTGGGTCCCTGTGGGCAGAGCCAAAAAATGTCCCCCAATGAGCAGCTCCGTGGTCTGAAAGGGCGGGGAAACAGCCCAATGAGCATCACCGCAGAGGAGCCAATCAGCTGGCAGCTAGAAGTTTGCTGGGGCCGCTGTGAGCCAATCATCAACTGGCAGCTGGAAGTTTGCTGGGGCCCCTTTGGCTATGGCTCTCAACACCTATGGCTCCACTGGCTATAGTGGTTTTACAAACTGAGATGAGTGCCCCAAAATTTTAATTCCCCAAGTAACTTGCCTGCCCTTGCTAATCCCCCCGGGCTTCCCTTCCAACCTCTGCCCTCTCTCCAAGTGGCCCGCTGCCCTGGGGAACACAGGATTTCCTGCTCCTCGGAGCGTCTAGAAATCTGTCATGAGCTCTGAGTCCTCTTCTTCGTCTTCTCCATGACTTGGCACACTTTGTGTGTCCTTCAGGGTGGAAGAGATGCCTTCTTTATTTTTTCCCCCCACTATTACTTAGAAACCGCCCTCTGCTTTGTGCTAGTTTCTGTGCCTGAATAAGAGAGCCCTCTTTTCACGTGCATGTGCCGGGCCCTCAGGATCTCCACACAACTGTTCAGCCTTGGCGTTGTCAAGTTTTAAGTTTTCCTTGCGTCTGATTTCAAAACTCCTCACCCCAAACACTGGAGCAGGTTTGTGTTTTCTCCATGACAAGAAACATGATGTTACTTTCTTTCTTCCTAATTTGCATTCTATCTTATTTGTCAGGGCAATGAAATGCCCAACATAACTCATTATTGGGGACACTATCCTTAGGGTCACCCAGGAGACAGTGGGACTTGCACAGTTCTGAAAACTTGGGGAAACATCTCTGGTCTTCAGTGCATCTTGAGATTCCCATGGTCGAAGCAGTCCATTTGAAATGCATAGTATCATCTCCTCCTGCTCCCTAATATCTCATCCCAGAGAGTCCAGCCACCAATAACTGTGTATCAGCTTCAGAGGTCCTGATGTGAGGCTGAGATTCCACTCTGATCATGCATGGGCCTCATCACCATCACCTTCCCCTCCACCCCCAGGAGTCACCCAAGACGTCAAACTCTACTCCTCCCAATCATGAAGAAGTCAGCCCCAGTGGAGACGGACTCCTGGGTGCTAGGTTGTGTTATTCAACTTTCCAATACTATAACAAAACACTTGAGATAAACAACTGAGAAGAAGGAAAGGCTTATTTTTTTTGGCTTACGACTTCAGAGGCTTTAGTCCATGGTCAATTGACTCCATGGCTTTCAGGCCAGTAATGAAGCAGAACATCATGGCGGCAAGTGTGTGGGAGTGAAGCAAATCTGCTCACCTCATGGTGACCAGAAGCAAAAAGAGCAGGGATAGAACTGGATCTCAATGTCCCCTTCAAGGGCACTTCCTCAAAGACCTAACTTCCTCCCATTAGGCTCCACCTTTTAAAGGCTCCAGCACCTCCCAAAAGCTCCACGGGCTAGTGACCAATCCTTTAACACATGGGCCACTGGGGGTCACTCTCCATCTTCAGCTCGCTGTAGCAGTCAGTGTAAATAAACGCCCCTGACCCCAGAACTCACCTTTCTGGGGAAGCCCAGGATGGCTTCCTACAGGCCCTTGGGACTTCCATGCTGTGTGGGGTGTGGGAGGTCGATGTCACAAAGGAGAAGTGCCCAGAAGTTCATCTCCTGGGGGCGCCCTCTTACTCGGCGTCACTTTCGTTGGCATCCATTCACCAAATAGTCATGGCTCACTTGCAGCCATGAGCAGGGCAAAGGCAGGATCTTTTATTCCATTTCAGTCTTCATTACTAATATCTTTAACAGGAAATTACTAATAGTTATATAACATTATGCCATCGACAGTATCTATAGTATCTGGAATTCTCAAGTCACACGTCACACGTAGTGACATATAGGTTCCAGAGGGGCTAACATTTACAGGGGCCCACAGGATTTACAGAGACAGAAGTGAAAGCAAAGGCAGAAAAGTGACACCATTCAAGTCACTCAGGTGGTCAGATCAGATGACAAATGACCCAAAGAACTTGTTCGGGGCCCAGAACATGTTCTAGGCGAGGGTCCAGGTGGCGGGCAGTTTTGAAGTGGGCCATCTCAAGCAGGGAGATGAAGCTGAGCAGAAGCTCTGGGCCAGTCAGGAGTTTGGTTCCCATGCCCCTGAGGTATGTGCACCAGGTGGTCTGACAAGATGCCTGGCATGTGCCGCTGTACCGAGGTCTCAGGTGTCTCTTCTTCAGTGTGTTTCAGGTTGCAGGGGCTGTGTCACTTGGTGTGGCCTGGTGTGTTTGATGAGCTCACAGGCCTGGGTTCTCCGATTTGGTTTGACACCCCCCTCTGCATCTATGTGCTTCTGATTTAATGTGATAAGTTCCCAAGTGGTCACCTTTGATTAGCATGATTGACTTATTCATCAACTGGGATATGCAGCTGAGGGTTATTCTTTTCAGTGAGTTCAGTGCTTATCAATTTGCCCAGATAAGTTGCCAATGGAGGAGCTCAAAACACAGTCCTGCTTTATAAAATAGAGTACCTCCAGCCCTGCTGAGAGCAGGCCCCAGCCCGCCCTCCACAGAGCCTCCCCCCTACGGAGAACGAGAGAAACCAACAGCACAGACGTCTTCCTGCATAGAGCCACGACTTCCCGACACCTCCTGCAGACCCAGCCTAATGCACCGCCATCTAGGGACAGAGAAGAAGAAGGAGACGGTGCTGACGGTCCAATCCCAGGCGAGGGAAATCAATATTCCTGGAGCAATGTTCCTGGCACACCTTGTCTGGCCACCTGTCAGTCCCAGCCTCGGGTACTTGTTGGTGAAATAGGAGTGTAGTGGCCTGCTCAAGCTGCAGGTCACTCAGGCCAAATTTGGTGTGACCCAATGGTGACCAGCAAGGCCTGTGCCCACTACAGCGGCTCTGGGCAGCTAGGAGGGGATGATCTTGGCAGAACTGGTGTGAGCCTTCCTCACCTGCAGCCCCACGGGGTCCTCCTAGGAAAGGTGTGACTCAGAGAAGAGAAGGGGACACTCAAGAAATGGATCAACAACACTGTGGCCAACACCTGGCATTGCCCACTAGAGTATGTAAGGGTCCTAGACAGAAGAGAGAAGGGAGAGACACCACCTCCACCTGCCACCGCCATGTTCAAGTCAGCAGGAGTCACAGTCACTGGGGCTGGGGACCCAAAGGACTCCCGGACTCTTCGTGTCATTCTGGCCTTTTTGGCTGGGACTTGTGGACAGAGGTCATAAATGAGGCACTGAGGGCTGTGTCTGGCCGTGCCAAGGCCCCTTCTCAAAGCTCCTTCTGCTCAAGGCCAAGAGCTTACAAACACTGCGAAGTGAACCGTGCATTAAAATTTTATACACTAATATATATTTTACTGAACTTTTTAATAACCCAGGGAGAAATGGCTTTAAATAATTCAATATGGTGTTGGCCCCTAGCTGAACTATGCTATAAGTAACCATGTATAAAATATGACACTCCTATTGCGTACCTTAATATCATAAACGCTTATCTCCATAATCAGCTATTTGAATTCTAGGAACGCGTGAGTTACGGTTGCCATGGCGCAGCCTTGTTAAGGTTTTAAATGAGACATCAACAGGAATGGACACATAAATACGCACGTTCATCTGCTCGCCGTTTATATGGCACCAACTGGACAGTGAATGGCTTATTCATCAATAAAAGTTTTAAATGCTGTTTATGAAGCAATTCGATGACTGGAGGAAGTGTGTTCCCCAGTAGTGTAGGTTTTTTTTTTTTTTTTTCTTGGAACCAGCTTCGGGATTTTACAGAAAGTCTAGCATGAGGACAGAGGTCAGTCTCACCACCCTACAAGGAGGCCATTGTCAGAGGAGGGTTCCACCGACACATAGTAGGTGCTCAGTAAATCCTTGTTGGTGGAGTCCACAGGAATATCACCCCAAGTTCCACAAAAAAATTTACCTTTCCTTAAATTCCTGCAAGATTCTACAGCATAGAATCTTAATGGGAAGAAACCCTAGAGATGACCTAATCCAACCCTCTAAAAGCACATAGCAAAATTGAAGGACACACTAAGACTCAAATTCAATTGGCTAAGTCCCATGCCCAAGCCCCCAAGCTCTTTGCCCTAAGGGCGTGTCTCCAAACTGAACCCTTCAGGACTTTGTTACAAGTGCCAGCAACTAAATGTAAGTCTGTTGAAGCAAAAACTGCAGGGCTTCAGGAATAGCTGGATCCGGGCAGGGACTAAGATGATGTCATTGGGATTCTATCTCTTTCCATCATCTTCCAGCTCTATAATCCTTTGAGTTAGGTCATGCCTAGCAGCCTTTCTCTACCAGGTGGCCTCAAAGTTTCTAGGCTATATCCCAGCTAAAAACACCCTCTGTGTCCCAGCAGTAACTGCAGAAATCTCAAGACTCCCTGGTTCTACTTGAATCTCATGTTCATTCCTGAAGAGACCACTGTGCTCCGAGAGATGCAACCTGGGGTACCTGGGGTACCCAGGACAGGGTAGGGCTTAACTGCGGATCTGGAGAGTGGAGAGGGCTGGTTCCCCCAAAGGGAAATGGAGCCACTGGTCCCAGAAAGGGACAGGGGAACAGCAGAACAGCATCTCCTGACCCCACAGGGCCAGCAGTGTGCAAAGTCACGGATAAACCCAGGCCTTAGCCTGCAGTCTCCATTCCACTCACGGGAAGTCATTTTAAGACATCGACGTGACATGGAAAGGAGCCTGGAAGTGGGGGGCAAAATCATCAGGAGTTTTTAATGGACTGGGGTTGTGGCTCTGCGGTAGAGTGCTCGCCTAGCCCGTGCGAGGCTCTGGGTTCAATCCTCAGCACTGCATAAAAAACGAATAAATAATATAAAGGCATTGTGTCCAATTACACCTAAATTTTTTAAATTATCATGATGAAGCAGGTAATTCAAAGAGCCCCCCAGCTTGCCGCAGCAGCAGGACCCTCAGAGGGAGCCCAGTGCCGTCGCTGGTAGATCTGGGAAGCCCGTGTCCCGCAGTCTGAAATGACCTGCCTGTTTAAATTGTTCATTCTTTGCCCTTTTTATAAACCCGAACCTGGTTATAACTGCCTCGGGCAGGAACCTGCCCCTCTACCCTCCTCAGCCTTTCTTTGTGCGGAAGGATCTGAAGACCCCACTCACCCCTCAAGCCTCAGACACACTGCCCAGACTGGGTCCCACTGGAGACCAGATAGGGGGGTCTTCCGTGGGCTTTGAGCCCAAGCTGGGGACAACCGTTTTAGTCCTGGCACCACCTAGCCACCAAGCACCGCAGTCCCTGGATTCCTTTTCTCTCACTTTGTCAACTGGGCGAGAGGCCATGGATGTGAGGCCTCCCATCTCAATGAGTGCCAGATCCTATTAGAGATGAGCATGGCGATATTCTGAGCAGAGAGTGGAGCTGGGTCTTAAGCATCAGGGACCACCATGGATGGTTGTACCGATTGAGCACTGCCAAAGGCCCTAACTAAAGGGGCCCAGCCAGTCAGCACTCATTTGCTTTTCTGTGAACTTTGGTGCACAGTTGTCAGCCTGGAAGGAGAAGCACAAGAGCATCTTAGCACACACCCTGGGGCAAAGGGACTGAACGTGGGCAGTGGGAATAGGAGAAAGTAATGAGCCAGGACAGTTTTGGGGTTCAATGATGAAGCTCTAGGGATCCCACATTCCCCAAAAGCAGGAAACTTGTCCATCTGCTCTCTGATCCGCCACTGGCCCCTCCCTGCCTGCCTTGTGTTGCAGGAACTGTCTTCCACAGTCTCTCGGGTAGCACAAAGTTCCTCGCTGCTGGTCCAGCCTTGGCTACATGCTGTTCCCTTCAAATTGAATATCTTGCTCCACCAGCCCTACATGACTGCTGCCCTTAGGCAGCACCTGCTCTTGGAAAGCGTTTCCACCCCCACAGGCTGGGCTGTGACCCTCCTCTGCCCTCCCCCCAGCTCCCCTACCTCCCTGTCCTAAGGACCACACTGTGCTATCTGATGATGGATTCTCCCGGTCCCAGCCCCAGCTCTGAGACTGCAGGGGGCAGAGCCTCATCTCCAATCTCTGTATCCCCAGAGTCTGGCATGGGACGGGATGCAGCAGCTACAGGCCGGGTGCTCTCTGTTTCCTCAGGGATTTGAACCTCGGTTCTCACTGGATAATCAAATGACTGGTGTTGATCCACAGAGGACATGCAGTGACTGGCCAAAAGTCACTCTGCAAAAAGTGGCTCTTGGTCCCCAGCTCTTCCCAGTTGCTGAATGGAGTCTCCAACTGTTTTCCTAGGAATCTGGAATGAGCCCAAACCCTCCCAGGGTGGATGACATCACCACCAACCTCACTAGGGAGACCTCTGAGTTTTCAGAAGACTGTCTGGGTTCAAAGCCCCGTTCTGCCAAAGCAGCTTGATCTCTTCCGTTTTGGCTTCTTCATCTGTAAAATGGGCTAGGCGGAGTCCCCACCTTGTAAAGTCTTGTGAAGGTCAAGTAGGACAAGATGTGCAAAGTCTTAGCACACACCCTGGGGCAGAGGGACTGATCATGGGCAGTGGGAATAGGAGAAAGTAACGAGCCAGGTCAGTTTTTGTAACTCACTGCTTCTCAAACACTAGCATGCCTGTGGATAATTTGGGTTTCCTAGAATTGGGTGCTGTCACGGGGAGTCTGGAGGGGAGCCCCAGACTGCATTTCTGATGAGCTCCTGGGTGAGGCTGTGGGGTGAGCCCCAGAACCCCCTGGAGTAGCAGGACTGATAAGCAGGGCTCTGACAGTCCGGGCCTGGCAGAGTCGCAGTGAGTTATCTTGGAACCTGGGGCCTGTCACCTGATGGGACAGGAAGCTGGGAATCTGGGGGGTGATTCTGGGGTAGACAGAAGGGGGAGTCGGAGGAGGGGTGGGAGGGAGCCCTGATGACTGGTGTCCTTAGCTCTCCAGACTGGGAAAGAGGGTCAAGAGGGTAGGGAAGGCTGGGGCCGCCCTCCCACCCCCAGACGGGGTTTCCTGCACTACAGGTGCAAGTGTAGCTCCCTCCTCTGTCCTCAGGAAGGGGTGCTGGGGCCACAGAATGGCTGGGAACCACAGGCCGCTGTTCCAGCAGGTCTGGAAGAGCCCCTCCTCCTGCCCTCCATCCCAGTTAGGTACCCTAACTACAAGTAAGTTTTCTTTTCTTTGTTTACAGGCTTAATCTAAAACTTGAATCACATTGAAAGGCAAATATTGATGGCAGCTTAGCCAGCCCCTGTGATGTACTATGAGCTTAGCACCTTTCTTGTAAGCTTTCTGTTTCTCCTGGAGTTTCTATTTGCCTTTCTTTTCTCTTATCCTATTTGTTTACATCATATCCTCAGATTTTTCAAAATATCATATATTCTAATGAGTAAGAAATCATACTAAAATATTTAATTAGCAACTGACCCAATTTAATCAAATGTGTGGGGATGATTTATAAAGCAGAGAACAATCAAAATAGATAAGGCACTAGTCATGTTGGAAGCCCCCTGCTGTGCCACCATTAATTCCTTAGAGTCTGGGTCTGGATGAGGAGGAGGGGATCCTAAGAAGGGACTGAGCAGTGGAAGAAGGGGGGCTCCCCATTAGCTGCTATTCGCCAGCCAATTCAAGTGCTTCAGTTGGTACATCCTTACTATGCTTCAGGCCTGCTGCAAGCCGCTCCCCAGTCCTCCCTCTATCAGCTGCATGTGAACTGGCTGCTCTCTGCCTTGCAAGCTCTCTGTTCTGCTGTGCTGTCAGGGATCCCCCCCTCCCCGCCCTACATCCCAGGATTCATTCTTTGCTAAGCACAACACTCAGTGTGCCATTTGGCATTCAAGTCAGAGTATGATATTAAACATATTTAACCAAGAATTCATTCAAAATCACTGGGGACCATGTTATCAAGTTACACAGAGGTTCTGATACTTGAAAATCTCACTTTAATAAAATCAACATTGGTGAGTCTTGTATGTAAGGAACTTTTGTGTTGCAACTGCCTAAAAGTCTTCAAACCAGAGAAGTGGGTCATAGCACTGCATTCACAGACCAGAACTCCCAAACTCCTCTCAGGATGCTTCATGTACCAGGGGTGATGCAAGACCTACAATACGTCAGCTGCACCATTATCAAGCTGGTAGATGATTAACTGTGTGCCTGTTATTTATTCAAATCTTAAATGCAAACAGAAGTTTTAAAAACAACCCCACCCCATATCCCAGTCTCACAGGAGTCCTAAAGTGCCCAGCTCCCACTTTGGGCACCATTGCTTTATTCAACAAGTACTTACTGAGTCTCCTGGGCCCCTGATCCTTTACAGGAAGCTCTCTGTTAAGGAGTGACCTCTGCTCGTGCTGGTAGGACACAGACATGAAGGTTACAGGACATAGCAGAAAGGGGATCAGACAAGAGAATAGACCTTACAATCAGAGCGATCAGGATGAGATCAAAGCACAAATAACTGTAGGAGAACTAACAAAGGACCCCCCCCCCAGAGGAAGGAATGTCTAGACAATTATCTAGATGGACATACATGGTGCATGGATGCATGGTAGTCAGGTGGATGGATGGAGAAATAGATGGATGAATGGATGGATGGATAGAATGGGTGAAAGGGTGGATGGATGGATGGATGGGCAGGTGGATGAATCATGGATGGATGCATGCATGAATAGGAAGGTGAATGGATCATGGATGGATGGATGGATGGATGGATGGATGGATGGATGGATGGATAAGTGGATGGATGGATGAATGGATACATGAATAGGTGGATGGATGGATAGGTGAATGGATGGATGCATTCATAGATGAATGGACAGGCAGGTGGACAGATGGATGGATGCATGCATGGATGGATTCATAGATGGATGCATGCATGGATGGATTCATAGATGGATGCATGCATGGATGCATGGATAGATGGGCAGATGGATGGGTGGATGGATACATGGGTAGATGGGTGGATGGATGCATAGATGGATGGATGCATGCATGGACAGGCAGGTGAATGCATGGATAGGCAGATGTATATATGTAAGGATGGGCAGGTGGATGGATGCATGAATGTGTGGATGGATGAATGCATTGGAAATGGTGAATGGATGCATTGATGGATAAATGCATGCATGCATGCATGGCCAGGCAGATGTATGGGTGGGTGGATGGATGGATGGATGGATGGATAGGCAGGTGGATTCATACATGAATGCATGGATAAATGCATGGATGGGTTCATTCGTGGATAGGCAGGTGGATGGATGCATGAATAGGCGGGTGGATGGGTGATTGGATGGATGGACAAATTGATGAGTGGGTCAGTAAGTAGATGGATGAATGAAGCAACATCAAAGAAAGCTTTTGGGAATGAGGACATGGTCCTGATTGGGGCGATCATCCTTCCCCTAGACTGCAAGCATCTGAAGGTAGAGACAGTAGCTACATCGTCCTTGTGTTCAAGCACCTGAAGTCAATGTTCAGTAAATGTTTGTTGACTATGAGAATCAGTAAGAATTAATGAGCACCAGGCAGTTCAGAAAACTCAGCCAAATCTCTTCCCCTGCCTGGGCTTCAGTGTCTCCCTGTGTAAATGGAACGTGAAGACCATGTCATGGGGATTTAAAATGGTATTGGTGCTGCAAAATGGGATTGTGCTTCGGAGCCTGCTTCAGACCTCACTGTGTGATAGTCTTGGGGACCAGCATCTCTGTCCCTCCACTCCCTGAGGCAAGTCCCTGAACTCCATGTACATGGCCTATTCAATGCAGGGTAGGCATTGTTGAGACAATGCCCATTTGACAGATGAGGCTACTAAGGATCTGAGAGGCAAAGCAACTTTGAAGTCAGACAGATTAGGGTCAAAATCCTGGCTCTGCTTGTAAACTTGAACAGGTTGCTTCACCCTCTGAACCTGTCAGAGATAAAGATGAAATAAGTCATGTAAACACCCGGCACACAGGGGCCATTAACAGGGGTTTTCTTGGTTGTCCAAGCCAAGAGGTTGCAGTTGGATTCTGTTGTTTCTACCAGCCATGTTGATGCTCTTGAGCTAATTAATAGGAATGATGACAGTTATACTTGGGATATGTAAGAAATATTTCAATGACACATTTTGGAGCCTGTAATATTTAGAATAACTGAAATAATCCCAGAGCTGTTGCAGCCTTCCTCACCCCAGGGTAATGAGGTTCCCCAGTCCCTGGCTGCTCTGCCTCCCCTGATCAGCCCTATGTGCCATTTCTTTCCCCAGCCTGCCCCCTAGTGGTGAAGGTGGGCTAGCAGGCTCAGCATCCCATCAGCATTCCACTCAGTAAAAGAGGGCTCATGGCCACCTCCAGATGCCACCTAGTGACTGTTGTCAGCATGTAGTAGCAGGAAAGGTGTATGTCCCATGGAAATGTTTTATTAAAGTGCAGCGACTGGACCCCACTACCTGCTCCCTTGCTCTCTGACACTTATCTTCCTTGAATGTTAATTTTGTCATGGGTTAAAAGGGTAATACGCCGATCTCAAGAGAGTTTTGTGATAAATAACAGGTAAAACACCTGGTACAAAGCCACGTGTGGTGGCACATGCCTGTAATCCCAGCAGCTCAGGAGGCTGAGGCAGGAGGATCGTGAGTTCAAAGCCAGCCTTAGCAATGGCGAGTCACTAAGCAACTCAGTGAGACCCTGTCTCTAAATAAGATACAAAATAGGGCTGGGATGTGGCTCAGTGGTCAAACGCCCCTGAGTACAATCCCCAGGACCAAAAATTAAAAAAAAAAAAAAAAAAAAAGCCTAGACGCTCCATAAAACTTAGTTCCTTTCTTCTATTAAAATTAAATATAACGTGATTAAATTTTTGCCATCTGGCTTACTGGTTTCATAGCAAGTAAAAGGTCTGGGTAGAATGGGCCACAGGGTCAGAGGGAAAAGGGCAAAGGGGATTGTTGGGGAAATTCAGGGCTTGGGGCACAGCTGAGGAGTGCAGGTGAGGTGTCTAGAGCACATTACTGATCCAGGCCATGACCTTGAGGGGTGACCTCTGCTTGGGCTGTTAGGACACAGATGTGCAGGTTAGAGGGCACAGCTGAAAGGAGATGGACGTGCAGATGGGCAGGTGAATGGATGGATAGGTAGGTGGAGGGTTGGGTAGATGGATGGAAGGATGGACAAGCAGTGGCAAGGGTTCCAGCAGGACCTGAAAGGACTATGGGATGGGCTAGTCATGAAGGGCACATGGGGACTGAGGAGGGGGACTCCAATTTCAGCCTAAAAAGATTAAAGCAGCCTCTCTGGGCTTTGGCTTTAAAATAAGAATTTTTAATAGTTGCACAAGGGACTTTATCCAGATATTTATTCAGGTTTAGGATAATTGGTAGGGTGGAAAAGAACAGGGGTGTGGAGCCAGATCGAGATAGGGCCAATCCCAGGCTTTTCCTTTTGAACCGCACAAACTGGGGAAGTCATTTCACTTCTCTAAGTCCCAATGTCACCTCCTCTAGCATAGGTATGATAAACACTCCCCCCACAAAAGATGTTGTAGGCACCCAGCACGGTGCCTGGCACAGGACAGGTGCTTAGTAGAAAGCAGACTAGACCCAGGATGCCTGGGGTCCCCTGTTGCCCTTACCTGTGTTCCACCTACACAACCCTGGAGTTGCTGATTAGCTCCCCAAGAAGTGTCTGGAAGTGATTTGGGGTGAAAGAGGGAATTTCCCAGGAAGGAACAGCTGCACATATCCAAAAAGCAAAAGATCCAGCCCAGATCTTCCTTACCAGGAGGCAGAAGAAATGATGAGACAGACAGGCTTGTCCTGGGATCCCATGTCCCT
The DNA here is from genome assembly GCF_045843805.1 of Urocitellus parryii. Classification (NCBI taxonomy): domain Eukaryota; kingdom Metazoa; phylum Chordata; class Mammalia; order Rodentia; family Sciuridae; genus Urocitellus; species Urocitellus parryii. The sequence goes on from NC_135532.1 coordinate 104,685,477, forward strand.
TGAGGGGGTCTTCCTGCCTCTGCCCAGCCCCCAGGCACCTCACCTCCTCTTTTCCCCATTGGTCTCAGGTAAGGCAGGCCCAGCACCCAAAAGAGCTGAATTCAGTAGCCTCCCAGAAATGGGATCCTGAAGTCCAGGGGTTGAGGGTGATGGTTTATGGTGGCCTGAATCAAGGCCCTGAGGTAGGAATGACCGGACTTGAGTATGGAGGACTCAGAGTTGACTCCTGGTTCCTCCTGGTTTGGACAAGAGGGGGGTGAAAAGAAAGAAGGTGGGGGACAGTAAAACAAAAAGGAGGAGTAGATTGGGGGAGGGGAAGATCATCAATTTCTTTCAGCAATTGGAGAAGAGATGTATCAGAATTATCCGTTTCAGCTCCTTGTTCACATTCTGTTTTGTTTGTTTTTTCTTCTCCCACTGAAGAAACCCAGGTAGACATCCAAGGTGGGTCTTGTGGCTCTAGGACATTTTAAGGATCCAGATAGCTCCGTCTTTCCACCTCACCACGTGTGTGGCAGCCATCCTCAAAACCTCAGCATGATCCAAGGTGGCAGTGGAGACAGGCGTTGCCTCTCATTCCAGGTGATGGGAAAGAGGAAAGGGAAAGGTAGACCAGATGTGACTCCAAGTTAAGGAAGCTTATTTAAGGACCTCTCTGAGACGCCCACATGACATTTTCACTTCTCATTGGCCAGCAGCAGATCACATGACCACAACGACTTACAAGGGATGCTGGGAGAGAGGATCTGTATGGTGGACAGTCACGTGCCCAGCTAAGAATCAGGGATCTGGGCTGGGGATGTGGCTCAAGCGGTAGCGCGCTTGCCTGGCATGAGCGGGGCACTGGGTTCGATCCTCAGCACCACATAAAAATAAAATGAAGATGTTGTGTCCACCAAAAACTAAAAAATAAATATTAAAAAAATTCTCTCTCTCTAAAAAAAAAAAAAATCAGGGATCTGTGACTAGGTTAAAAAGGGGAGAATAGACACAGGAAGGCAGTCAGCAGCTCTTGCTGTAATCACCACTCCAAAGATGCCCAGAACAGTCCAGAAGGAAGTTGGACTTGGGAAAATGAATGATTATCAAGAGCTACTTTGCTCATGAGAGCACGCTGAGAGCGGAGATGGCTGAAGTCAGAGCCCTGCAGAAGTAACACTCAGGCATGAGTCGGGAAGGGAGCCTGAGATGAGGAAGGGACATCAAGTTGCCAGAGAGGTCCCCTGTGATGAGGAAGGAGCAGATTTCACTGGAGCAGGGATCCGACGGGAGAATCCGAACTGAGAGCACGTGGGTCCCCAGCAGAGTCAGGTTTTGCAGATCTTGACTCTGAGTGAGAGGAGAAAGGTGGAGCGGTAGCTGACGATGAAAGAAGAGATCTAAAGAGGCTGTAGGGGAGGAGAAGCTTCCTTTTCCTCCAGCCATTGGTTGGGTCTCTGCAAATTAGACTAACAAAATACAGATTCACAAGAGAAAAGCAAACCAAAGTCCATTTCACACAGACACATGGCAGCCCTTGTGACAGTCGCTCCAAGGGGTGTGTAGAACATCTTAGCAAAGAACAAAGACTGTGCAGAGAAGGGACAAGTCAAAGGAAAGAACTCGAAGCTTCAGGGTGGAAAATTGTAGGAAGACAAAAAAAAATGGGGAAACTAGAGGTAGACAAGGAGCAGCTTCGGCCAGGTACGTGATGGAGCTTCCTCGGGTTCCGTCTGCAGGGCCTGGGGTTGTCTGTGGGGATTGACCCCTGTGCTTCCTGGTAGAGGGGGAAGGAGATCCCTTTTCAAATTTATGTCCTGCTTTTGGGAGAATAGGAGGAGGAGAGGGAGCTGTTCATAGATCTGCTTCTTTTCAAGTGTCCTCAGCGTGTGAGGGGCAGGTATAATGGTCACAAGGGCAAGGTGGAAGGCCACAGGCAGTGTGGGTCAGAGATGCTGGCAATGGGGAGGTCTGCAGTGTGGCTGTGGGAGTGAGTGGCCTCAGGCAGAAAAAAGGTGACCATTCCCAGAAAATGGGGCCACTGAGCGCCCAAGAGGCTAAGGTGTGGGGTGGGTTGGCCCTGCGGGCAGTAGAGACCCCAGGGTGAGGATGGTGGATGGGAGGGAGACAGAAGCAGCGAGAGGAAGGAGCCCAGGAGGAGGGTCATGTCAGCACTGAGCAGGGGGAGAGGTGACAGGGCCCTATGGCAGGACCCCAAAAGAGAAGGTGCATCATGCCAGGTGCTTTGGAAAGGTAACATGAGGCGTAGAGACCCAAGGTATGAAGCATGAAGGAGGATGCTCTGTGGCCTACGCTGGCGAATCTGCAGGCAGCTGTGTCCTGGGGCTGCTCAGTGAAGGCAGCGGAAAGAGGAGGCCTCAGTGAGAGAAGAGAGGGAGTTTGTTTTCCATGAAACAAGGGCTCCAGAGGGCTCCGCGGGAGGAACCAGCTACTCCTGAAACACCTAGCCAGAGGGCCCCAGATCCAGCATGTCAGGGCTCCGTCCCTCCCACAAGCCAGACATAACTAATGGATTTTGCACTGACCCCTGATGAGCCAGGGGACGTCTCGAGCCTCAACAGTTTTCCCTGGAAGTCGTCACCAGTGGACTCCATGGGCCAAGGCCAACCCACTGCTTGTTTTTGTAAACGCAGCTTTCTTGGAACACAGCCACAGCCGCAGCCGTTCATTGACTTATCATCCACGAGAGCTTTCATGCCACAGGGACAGAGTTGAGCAGTAGTTGGTGTAGCCTAATAAAGCTAAAATATCTATTGCCTTTGCAAAAAAAATTTTTTTGGTTGAGTCTATATGAGAGATTAGGCATACTTGCTCTCCCGGGGGAGAGTAATGTCCTACTCTGAACTAAAAGTATTTTTTAAAATTTACTTTTGTTTCTTTTTTAATGTTGAAAAGGCATGATTCACAGTTGATTCAAAAGGAACACTAAGAATGAACATACAGCCAATGGCTTCTCACATGTGAATACATTAGGTAGCCACCGCCTGGATCCTAATAGAGCCCCAGAAGTTTCCCTTCTGCCTCTCCCCAGTAAATAGCCCCACCTTGAAGCTACCTGTACTCTATTAGTTATTTTTGACGGTTCCTGAGCTTCATACAGAGAGAATTCTGTATATACTGTGCATTGCTTAGTGCGTCTGCCTTCTTCCACTCATCTTACATCCAGGAGATTCCTCCTTTATAGGTTCCATTGGGTGATATCCACACACACTTAGTTTTTTTTTTTTTAATCTACTCTCCTACTGAAGGGCATCTGGGTTGTTGTCAGTTTGGGTGATAATGGAAAAGTTGTTGATAACACTTTTATACATGTCTTTTACTAGATGTATCTTCTCATTTATCATGAGAATATACCTGGAAATGGAAGTCATGGATCACAGAACCAATGTTGGTCAAACTGTCAAACACTTTTCCAAAGTTGTACCAACCCACACCCTGTCAGAGTTTGGATCTGAATGTCTCCCAAAGGTTCTTGGTCCCCCAATGCAGCAATATTTAGCAATATTTGGGGGCTTGGGGGAAGTGACAGGATCATCAGGGTTCTGATCTCCTCAATGGATTAACCTATTGATGTGTTCCTAATCGAATGGACTGTTGGAAGGTAGTGGGAACTGTAGGAGGTGGGGCCTCCTTCTGTGGGCTTGCCTTGAAAGGCCTTTTCCTCCCTCCCTCCCTCCTCTCCCTCTCTCTTCCTCCTCCCACCACTCCTTCCTGGCTTCTATGAAGCGAGCAGCTTTCCTCCTCTGTGCCCCCCACCATGATGTTCTGCCTTACCGCAGGCCCAGAGCAGTGAAGCTGCTGACCAATGGCTCAAACCATGAGCCTAAAGAGTTCTTTCTTACTCTAAATTTATTCCCTCGGGTATTTGTCACAGACATGGAAAACTGACAAATACACACCCCATCAGCAAACATGAAAACCTGAGGTAGTGGAGTGATGTGTCCTGAAGGTGCACTATCCCACATTACTGAACAATGGAGGAAAGTTCCAGAATCCATATATCTGGAGATCATGGCAAGGAGGTGGATTTGCCAACTTGGTGTGAATGTGGACTAACTGGATGTCATTAATGATATAAAACAGACAATGCCTTTCCGGGCCACCAGAGCCTGAGGAATCCAGGCCTGAGCTGGGCGGGGTCCTCAGGTCACTCAGACTGATGTATCTTAGTGCTTGGCTCACACTATCCACACTCACAGGAGATCCCTGTACCCTTTCCTTTAGGTGGAGATATATTCTCAGCAGTGGGATCCTGACCTGCAACCAATGTCTTCTGTTCCTTCTCAAATAATCCCCTTCCTGGGGACAATATGCTGAGAAGGTGAACTTGTAGCCATCTGGCTCCTTAGGAAACATGGGCTCAGAACCAGAGAGCCCTAAAATAATCTCCACCTGATGGCTGAGGTCCCTCTCTAGTGGCAGAACCACCAAGCAGGGTCACTCCTCCTTGAACAATGATGTGGTCTCTCTGGACTCTGGGTTCCCTCTCTGCCCATCTCTTCTCTACTGTGCACTTGTTGAGTTGGGTTCATGTCCCTGAACTAGCTACAGCCTCTGGTGCTACTCGAGCCACACCAGGAGTCATCGTTTGGGGATTCCATTCATCAGATCTTTGAGTTCTGGGGCCCTTGCTCGTGTAGCTGTGGTGAGAGTTTGCTTTAAGAGGGATTTAGTTTCCAGCCCTGTCATGTCCATCTGGGCTGCAATAACAAATTACCATATGTTGGTGGCTTATAAACAACCAAGAATAAATGTATTCCTTACAGCTCTGGGGGTGGGAAGTCCAAGATCAAGACCTTAGCAGATTTGATGACTGGTGAGGGTCTGCTTCCAAGTTCCTAGACAGACCTATTTTCACAGTGTCTTCTCTTGGCAAGAGGGGATAACTTGAGTCTCTCCACCTCCAATCAAGACAATAATTCCATTCGTGCGAGGGCTTCACCTTCATGACCTGATCCCTTCCTGAAAACCCTACTTCCCAACACTATCACAACAGGTGGAGGTAAATATTCAGTCCTCTTTGGGTCATCACAGCAAAAAAAAAAAAAAATAGAGATGCAGAAGTCAAGAGCTGAGGGAATTTGGTAGGTGAGGATTCCGATTTAATAGCAAAAGGAAGGAAGATCATTCAGGGTACATATAAAAATGTTAGGGCTGAAGTGGTAGAGGAGAAAGACAGAAAGGATCTTGCACATTTGAATATAAAAACACACTTGTCCATCTTGCCAGCATGTAGTAATTATTTGACACATTTGAAATTTGTTTCAGAAATCTTTGAGCTTGTAGGATGATGGATGGATAGATGGATGGATGGATGGACGGACGGACGGACAGTTGGATGGACGGATCAACCAATCAATGGATGGATCCATTGATAGATGAGCAGCAGTGAGATGGCTGAGTGGATGGATGGGTGAAAGATGGTATTGGAATCTTGAAGAACTTCCCTTTGAATTATGTTCCAGAAGGACTTCAGATCAGATATGGAGGTCTTGGTTTGTCAGCCCTGACCACATCCATCTCAGAGATGTTAGGGCAGAGCCTGTAGAATGGGAGAGGTTTGAGGGAGTTGTTTGATTCCACTGAAGAATGAGCAGCAAAGTTTACCTGGACATCCTGCCATAAGACTCCAATGTGTGATTGTCCAAATGATAGCTCAAGAACAGTGATGGAGGTGGTGTCTTAAGAAAGCAATCAAGATTTGAAGAACAGAGATTAGTCTACATTGATAGAAAGCTATATCTGCCTCGTATCTAGCTTCCTATTGCAACGTCTGGCCAACGTATTCAATACATACTGTAAATATGTATTGAATGAATGAATTAATGTGTGGATGGATGGATGGATGGATGGATTGATCAATGGATGGATTGATGGATGAGCAGTAGCAAGATGGTTGAATGGCTGGATGGGTGAATAAATGGCTGGATGGATGAGGGGATGGATGGAGGACAGAGAGAAGTATCAGTTGCTTATCTTCCACTATGGGTAGGATTGTTGTCATGCCCCCTCCTGTAGCCCAAGCCGGCAGAATCCACTAGAAAAACATAGAAGCCCTTTATTTAATCTCTTAAACTTCAGGGACAGTAATGCAGATTTCTTTTTTTAGCAATGAGGTTTATGTTGATGTAACAAAAAAATACAGATATGGGACTCAAATCTTACAGATTAAAAATAAGATTGAGAGATTAATAATGTATATAAACATGTAAAACTTCTAATATGTATTTATACAGCCTCTAAAAGAATACAACAATAAAAGTACAAATCAAAAGACAAACTCTGCCATTTAAATGGCCTTTGAAACATGTTAGGTTAGTAATAATGGTCCCTATATAATTAATTCATAAGAATATTTTTAGGACCTTCCTTCTTTGAAATTTCAAATAGATGCCTGTAAATGGGGGAAAAAAAGATTCCTGTACATCCGTTTGCCTTTACTGCAGATAATGTGCATCGGAGAAGCATTGTTTTTCATCTGCTTCATCCCCCACATGGTGACTCAAAGTTCATATGACGTAACTCAGGGTTCCCCAGGTCAGGACTAGAGTGACTCACCATGTGTCCTGACTCCATTCTGGTGGCTCCTGAGTATGGAAAAAGGACCCAGAGGTCAAGCCACACAGGCAAGCCATTGAAACTAGAGGGAGGTAATGTTGGGGAGGAACTCCTTGACTCGCCCCATCCACCTGACAGATCTTTTGGAAGAATCTCTGGAGAAAAATGGATGGGGAGGCTCTTTGTCATTTTCCAGGCCCTATGTAGTAATCCATGCTGTGACTACTAGGAGAGGATATTGGGTCCAGAGAAACTCTCATGCCCAGCCCAGGGCACAACACTCAATTGCTCAGAAGGCCAGGAGTCTCCCCTCACAGGGCCAATAGGACCAAAGCCCTCCCTGGGGCCTGCAGGGCTGCCATCACACACTAACTCTCTGAGTCGGACTGAGGCTGGTTGTTGGACACAGCCCACCCCCAGCCGATTGTCAGAAGCTGTCTCCATAACATAGCGCACATTATGGCATCTTGCTGCATCAAGCCAACAAGCAGAGAGTCCTCTGGCAAGACAGAAGTCACATCCTATATTGTAAAGAACTGTCATCTCATTAACTTTGCCATGTTCTTTGGGTTAGAAACAAGTCCTAGGTCCTGGCCACTCTCAAAAGAAGAGGAGTACACAAAGATGAAGTGAGATCATTGGGAGCCATATTAGAGTCTATCCCACCTCAGTTCATAATAGGTATCTAGTAAATATCAAATCCAATAGCAAAAGTTGACACTGAGGTGGGTGAGCTGTGAGATTCAAAATTCTTGCAATCCAGCTCTTGTACAATGTGAAATTTACTTTGTTCTTTTCCCAACTTCTCTTTGTGGCCAGACTGGTCTGCATACCTGCATTAGCTGTCCCAGGCTTCAGGGATTCCCCACAAGATGTGACCCCTTCACACAATTCAGGTCCATCAAGAACCTACAATCAGGGCTGGGGATATAGCTCAGTCGGTAGAGTGCTTGATTAGCATGAACAAGGCCCTGGTTCAATTCCCAGCAAGACCCCCCCCGCCAAAAAAAAAAAAAGAAAACCTATAACCCAGCCAGGAGTGGTTGAACATGCCTGTAATCCCAGGGGCTCAGGAAGCTGAGGAGGAAGATTTGAATTCAAAGCCAGCCTCAGCGACTTAGTGAAGCCCTAAGCAACTTAGCAAGACCCTACCTCTGAATAAAATATAAAAAGGGGCTGGAGATGTGGCTCAGTGGTTGAGCACCTCAGGGCTCAATCCCTGGTACTAAAACAAACAAAAAATCCTACAAGGACCACTTTTCAGAGCTTGTTCCTTACACATCAGGATCTTCTGAGCTGGTGAGTTACACCCTTACTTATTCCACGCTGGAAGTGATGTTCTTATTGAATGAGCACTTTGCATTTATGAGGTCTTGTTGCTGGCCAAGTTAATAATGCATCTAAAGAAAAAAGACATTGTGCAGTCGGGTAGACCTTATTAATATGATTCAATTTTAAAAGGGCTATTACTTCAGAGTCCTGATGTCTGGGATGCTGTTAAAGAACTAGCTTTTTTTTTAAGAGTCACCATGACAACAGAGAGATACCCCATCCTCTGGCCTGAATCAATTACAGACTTGTCTACATAGGGGATTAGAATGCATCCAATTTATTGCACATTCTTCTTTGCCTCTTTGTGCAAAAGCCCTGGCTTCTTGTGCAGAGTAAATAGGAGTCCCAATCCATCAATATTCACTGCTGAAGCCTTCGCCATTCATTAACAGAAACTCGATCAGCAGATGTCTATTGATCACAGAGTGCAAGGTGCTCTGGGGCTTTCGGAGACATCGCTATCTGAGTTGATAAGATCACTGTGGTGACAAGTCACAGCCACTCAAGAAGACAGGAGCTGCATGGAGCCAACCTGCACAGGGGACCTGAGACCTGCACAAAGAACCCTGGTGAAGAATCATGATGTCATGCTATGCAGGCTCCATCGTTCTGATCTGTCCCCACAGATGCCAGATGACAGGCAGGCCCAAGACAGGGTCAGGAAAAACTACCGTGGCCCTTAATTTTTATGCAAACTCAACCAACAAACTGCTGGGTTACCTTGGGCATGTCACTTAACCTCTTCAGCCTTTACTTTTAACTCCTACTTGAAATGCTGAGCCCCTGGGGTCACAGTAAACCAGAAAGCAAAGGAGTGGGCTGGGGGAGGACAGGCTCCCTTCTCAGCGTCTACAGAGGAAGACCAAGGGGTGGACCTCAGGGTGGGTCCCACCAGGATGGGCAGGAGGCAGAGGCAAAAGGGCCTTCTCAGGCTAGAGGAACATGGTCGACAGTGGGCACAGGAGCTTGGGAAGGAGGCCCTGCTGCAGGGAGCATTTCTGAAAGGAGTCCTGCTTTTGTCAGTGATCCTCAGACCTGCTCCTCTGTGGCTGCTCAGCTGTCAGGAAAGGTCCAGAAGCCCAGTGCCCCTCCACCACATGGGGATCCATGGCACTGTACCTTCTGGCCTCCCCCTGGAGTAAGGCAGGCTGTGTGATGGGAGGGGTGAGGCAGGGGGGATTTTAAGTTACCTGAGTGGGCAGTTCCATTGCTTCCTCTCTCTTCCTCCTTCCTATCTGCCACCGCCCCGTCCTCTCCACGTCCCCTCCCAGCCCCAGACCATCCAGCTTCCCACTGACTCAGCTCACCCCTCCTTTGCCATGGCTAAGAGTGGAGGGAGCCCCGTTGGCTACGCCTGTCACCTTGCCTGTGCTCTAAGCATTTATTTTGTGGGGAGTGATGGTCCCCAGTTGGGCTGGCCAGAGGAGTCATTCCTAGACCCCTGAACAGGACCAGGACTTCACCAGAGTGAATCAGCCAGGGTTCCACGGCCTCACTCTCAGGCTCTGCCTCTGATGAACAGGCTTCTTAAAACTTGCACTAGGGCTGGGGATGTGGCTCAAGCGGTAGCGAGCTCACCTGGCATGCGTGGGGCGCTGGGTACGATCCTCAGCACCACATAAAAATAAAATAAAGATTTTGTGTCCACCGAAAACTAATAAATAAATATTTTAAAAAAACAAACAACAACAACAACAAAACTTGCACTATGTCTCTGCCCAACTTCCAGATAGAGGTCTCTGGGTGTGGGCTTGGAATGCGTGTTTCAGCCAACATGTCTGGAGGCAGTGATTAGCCTCATCAGGAGTATAGGTAGTATTTGTCACCTGCTGTCCTGTATGTGTGCTGGTGGGGCCTGTCCAAGCTCTGCCAGGGATTCAGAACCAGGAGAGAGGAGGGGTCAGTCAGCAACAGGGCAACAGCTGGACAGGCCCAGCAAGGGAGACTGTTATGGTTTAGATATGAGGGTCCCCCCAAAGCTTCTGTGTTGATACAGGAATACTCAGAGGTGAAATGGAATAAAAAAGCAATACACAATTATATCATGCTTACCAGAAAGACTTTAAATATAAAGATAGATGAAAGGGAAAAGGCTGAGAAAGGATGTACCATGGAACACTAATCAAAATCTATATTCAGATCAAAAAGTATTGAAAAGGATAAAGACGTAATGCATAATGATAAGGGAAATTCATCACATGTACATACTCCTAAACATTTACGGTCTAAAAACAGAGCTCAAAAATACTCGAAGCAAAAGCTGAGCACAGTGAAAAAGAGAAAACAAAGCTACAATGACCATAAGAGATACCAATTCCTCACTTGGTAAATGCTAGAACAAATAGAAAATCAGTGAGGATCTGGAAAAATTGAAAAACTCTCAATCCTATTTGCTAGTCAGTTCATTATATACACAATACTCCATATAATAACAGCAGAAAGTACATTCTTTTCAGAGGTGCACAGACCATTTATCAAACTAAACTATAAGAATGGACCATAAAATAAATCTCAATAGGAATCAAATCATACAAAGTATGTTCTCTGACCACAACTGAATTAAACTAGAAATCTATAACAGAAAGATAGGTGGCAAATCCCCACATATTTGGAAACTAAGTAAACACATTATTAAATAACCCATGGCTCACAGGAGAAATCAAAAGAGAGATTGGAATGTATTTTTCACTGGATGGGAATGAAAACAAACAATATCGGAATTTGTGGGTTACAGCTAGATTAGTGGTTAAAAGAAAATTTGTAGCCATAACTGACTATACTTGAAAATAAGAAAGGTCTGAAATGAACGACCTAAACTTGTATTCTAAGAACTTTTGGAGGGATCCGGTGGGACAAACTAAGTAAGCAGAAGAAAGTCAATAATAAAGGTAAGAGAAGAAATAAAAGAAATTAAAACAACAACAGAGAAAACCAATAATAGACTAAGTGCTTGTTCTTAAAATACTGTATAAAACTGGTAAGTCTTCAGGTGCAGGTTATTACTGATATCAGGAATGAAAGAGAGGATTCATTATGGAGGAATCATTATGATCCTATAGACATTAAAACGATAGAAAGGGAGTGTGACAGACAACGTTATGCCAATTTGACAACTTGGTATGTTATGGGCTGATTTGAAATTAAGGCAGGCTCACCCCCATTCTGCTCAGACATCTCACCCTGTGCAGAATTGAACCCCCTTTTCTCATGAGCCCGCTCACATAGAAGCTGACAACCCACTTGCACCCTGACCACAATGTCTTTAAACTATGAAGCTAATGCAGGCTTGTTTCCTGAGTATATACAAAAGGTGCAAATTTCTGAGAAGTGTGTCTTATGATTGTACTTGCTTCTGCCCTGCCCCACACATACTTCTTTGTGGTTTTTCTGTTTTTGAAGCTCTTTCCCACCAGTGTTCGGTGTCTGATTTCTGCTCCCTTGGGCCTAGCCAGAATAAATCCTTTGTCTTTACTTAAAAAAAATCCAGAGTTTTATTTGGGATGATTTTGGAATAGCACCATAACAAGTAGAAAATAACAAATTATCCTGGATATAAACTAACAAAGCGCACTGAAGAAGAAACAAATACTTTGGAATAGTCTTATATCTAATAATGAAATTTAACTAACAGTTAAAGAGAAAAAAAGCATTTTCATAGAGAAAGCTCCACATGCAAATGGTCTTACTTGTGATTTCTACTAAATGTTTAACGAAGAAATAACATCCTTGCTACATACATTACACCTGTAATCCCAGCAATTTGGGAGGCCAAAGCAGGGAAATCATGAGTTCAAAGCCAGTCTCAGCAACTTAGCAAGGAGAAATCAAAAGCAACTTAGCAAAACCCTGTCTCAAATTTTTAAAAAAGTACTGGAGATATGACTCAGGGGTTAAGCACCCTGGAGTTCAATCCCTAGTACCAAAAAAACAAACAAACAGAAAACTATAGATCAATACCACTCATAAACATAGAAGCAAACATTCTTAACAATATTCCAACAAATCAAATCCAGCAGTATATTAAGAGAATGATGTACCATGACCAAGTGGAGATTAGCCCAGCAATCCAAGGCTGGTTTAATATTTTTAAATAATTAGCATATTTCATCATATTAACAGATAAAAGAGAAAGAAGTATGTGATCATCTCAACTGCATGATCTCAAATAAAAACATGTGGGCCATCTCTTGAGCAGGGTAAAGAGCTCTGACTGCATCCAACATCCATTAGTGATAAAAAAAAAAAATTCTCAGCAAATGAGGACTAGAAGGGATCGCTTCTCGGCCTTTTGGCTAAGATCAAGTGTAGGACTAGAAGGGAACATCCCCAGCCTGACCAAAAGGGATCTATGAAAAGCCCCAAGCTAACGTCATACTTATACGTGGTGAAAAACTCAAAGACACCCCCCATGGTCAGGAGCAAGGCGAGGATGTCACTGTCAGCACGCCAGATTAGCATTGCATTAGGTTTTAGCTGATGTAGCAAGAGCAAGAAATAAAAGACATCCAGATTGGAAAGGAGGAAATAAAACCAGCTTTATCAGAGGCCACACAATCATCTCTGTAGAAAATCTTAAGGAATCTGTAAAAAGCTATTAGAAGTGACAAATGAGTTTATCAAGGTTGCAGGACACCAGGTCAATAAGCAAAACTCAATTGTATTCCTATCTACTACCAACAGGCAAGTGGACATTGAAATTTTAGAACACTACCATTTATAACAGCATCCAAAATACAGAATCCTCATAAGTAAATTCAACCAAAAAAATATGTTGTAAGGCTCATTACAATAAAAACCCTCAAACACTGCTAAGAGGAAAAAAAAAAGGCCTGAACAAATAGAAAATTACATGTATCAGAAGGCTCGATATTGTTAAGATGTCCAGACTTACCAATATGCCTATGTAGACTATGCAGTCTCCATCAAATTAAAAGTATTTTGTAGAGATTTACAAGCTGGTTTTAAACTTTGTATGGAGATTTTTAAACCTAGAAGAATTAAAACTAGTCTTAAAAAAAGATAAAATTTCAGAATTTATGCTCCTTGATATCAAGACTTATTAAAAACCCACTATAATCAAGATAGATATATGTGTTTACCTGTATGGTATAGTTTACCATACAGATAAACACATACATCAATAGAACAGAATGGGTTTCAGAAATAGACCCACAAAGATAAGCCAATCAATTTCCCACAAACATTTCCCAGCAAATCAATAGAGGAGGAGCTGGAGATGTGGCTTAAGCGGTATCACGCTCGCCTGGCATGCGTGCGACCCAGGTTTGATACTCAGCACCACATACAAACAAAGATGTTGTGTCCGCCAAGAACTAAAAAATAAATATTAAAATTCTCTCTCTCTCTCTCTCAAAAAAAAATCAATAGGGGAAGACTAATGCTTACATGTGAGAACAATTGGAAATCAAATACAAAAATTTGAATCTCCACCCTAATCTCATGCCCTGCACACAAATTAACTTGAGTGTAAGAGATGACCTGAGGGTAAGAGCGAAAACTTTAAAACTTTCAGAAGAAATTAGGAGAAGATCTTAGTGGCATTGGGTTTGACAAATGTTTCTTAAAGAGCACACAAAAATCAAGAGCTGCAAATGAAAAAAAAATCAATAAATTGAATTTCATCAAAATTTAAAACTTGTTCTTCCAAACGCATTGAAGACGAAAGTGGCAAGCCCCAGACTGGAAAGAAAATATTTGTAAAATGTATATCTGACAAAAACCTGTGTCTAGAATATATAAAAAATGCTCACAACTCCAAAATATGACAGCTAACCCAATTAACTAGTCAGAAAACTCGAACAGCCACTTTGGCAAGGAAGATGAACAGATGGCAAATAGGCCATGAAAGAATATTTAGCATCATTAAATGTTGATGAAATGCAAATTAATGAGATATTGCTTTATGCCTACCAGAATAGCTAACATTGACCACACCAAATATCAGTGAAGACATGGAGCAACAGGAATTCCCAGACATTGCTGGTGAAGTGTGTCACATGGAATAATCAGTCTGGAAAACAGTTTGTTAGTCTATTAAGAAATTAAGCATTGGGCTGGGGATATGGCTCAAGCGGTAACATGCTCGCCTGGCATGCATGAGGCACTGGGTTCAATCCTCAGCACCACATAAAAATAAAATAAAGATGTTGTGTCCACCGACACATCATATCCACTAAAAAATAAATATTAAAAAATTCTCTCTCTCTCCCTCTTCTCTCTCTCTTAAAAAAAAAGAAAGAAATTAAGCATATGCCTACCACATGACCCTGCCATGCCATTTCTAGATAGTTACACAAAAGCAAAGAGAGTATGCACTTGTTGATAGAAGTATGCAAGTGTATATAGTTGGTATAAGTTCACAGTAGCTTTATTTGTGATAGTCCAAACTTGAAACAACCCAAACATCTATCAATAGGTGAATGAAGAAACAAATTGAGGTATACCCTTATGATGGAATAATGCCCAGCAATGAAAGTGAATGAAGTATTGATACAGGAATCAGTGTGGATGAATCACAAAATAATTATCCTAAGTGAAGAAAGCCAGTAATACAAACACACACACACACACACACACACACACACACACATGCACACATATATTGTTGTACATACTATATGATTTCATTTATAGAAAATTCTAGAAAATGACTCCACAGTGAAAGGAAGCACATTTGTGGTTTAGGTTGTAGTGTTGGTAGAGAGGACCAGAGTGGGCAAATTGAAGGAAAAAGGAAAGGAGCAGACACAGGGAAGGAGGGAGAGAGCAGTGTCTTAAATGTCTCCTAGGTTTCTAGGTTGCAGAGTAGAAAAAAGTGACAGAGGTGTTATTGTCTAAAAGACAGGGAACACCAAGTCAACTGGGGACATGACAGAGTGTGTGGTGCTGTGGGAGGTCCAAGAGGGACTACTGAGTCAGCAACGGAATGTTCTGGTTCCATGCTTGACAGGGAGGCCTATGCTGGATGTCAGAACCCAACTCAGCCAGTTCCCATGAATATTAAGTGGCCTGGAAATGCTGAGAGAAATAGCTACCCCCAATGGCTTTGGAATGCAATTTCTGAAAAATTCAAACTGACTGTAAGATAAGTTTGTTTGGCTTCTCTTTGGAGATACTGAGCAAGGGGCCCTGAAATGTCTAGGAGGCGTGGATTCTAACGGGGAGTCTTCTACTATCTCACTCACATTAATCTGGGGCATGTTGATTATTCTTTGCCCCTATATTCTCTGGGTGTAGATGTCTCATAAGTTAGCAATGACTTTCAGCACTTTAAAGCTGTTTTCTAGCTTCCATCTTTTCTGCTTGGGGTCCTAACTGGAAATCTGGGTGGTTCTCTGGGTCACATCTTTCTCATGAACCCTGAGCTCCAGTTGATATCTTCCAAGAGGACATGAGACTACAGAAATCTCTGCCTGGTTCCCAACCTCCTCTCATCCCTTTCTGATTGGCTGGTTGGACTCTCGGTCCATCCATCCATTCATCCAGTTTTTATAAAATACCTACTATGTGCCGGACAATGTTTTAGTTGAAACAGCCACTGCCCTCATTTTCCTTTTATGATTATTAAATGTGATTAGTGTGAGTTCATCTAGTGCTTCTTCTTTTTTTTCTTAGAAATATCTTTAAGTAGGGCTCAGACTTTAGAGAACAAAAGTGAATATTTAAACCCATGATTCATCGAATTACTGCAGTTTTTGTGATTTTTTTGGCTCAAGGTCAGGTTCAGAGCCATCTTTTATTTTTATTTAATGTGGTTATTTTTGTGTTCTGTTCTTCCAGATTTGCCTTTCTAATTAAATTTCACCCAGATAGATGGGGAAATGAGTTTGCCCTCCCTTGTTGCTCTCAGGAGGGGGAAGGGGCTTGTATAATAAGCCTGGTGGGGGTGGGGAGAATGGATCACAGCTGGGAGTAGGTAAAATGAATTATGCATGCATAAATAATAGAGAACAGACCACCCTGGAGCTGGGAGGCCTGGCTTGTGGGTTTTTAAAAATATACATATGATAGAAAGAGTGTAATATTTCTGAAAATGATCTTTAGCCTTTTGCAAGATACTTATCTTCTTGCAGCATTGGGGTGACCAGGGATAGGGTAGACATGTGGACAGGACAATTTTTTTTATATCTTAGTTTAATGTTCTCTACTACATGAATTGACACAAGATTATTGTGGATAATTTTTAATCTTTATTTTTGTGTACTTTGTATCTTCCCAGGTTTCTGCAATAAATGGGTACTCCTCCTTTAATTGTAGATATGAAACCCTTGGTAAATGGAATATCTAAATAATACTTACAATCTGGGTATTCCAGACACAACAGAAGTACCATGGGCAGGTGCAGAAATCCTGTTGTAAGGGCAGCACGCAGCATGGTCTTTGGAACTTAGAAACTGGTTTGAATAAATCACTCCATCCCTCTTCTGGAGGGCTCCCTAGAATTGTCATCTGTCACCTCAGTGTCTTTCCTAGATTCTTTATCCTCCCCCAAGGCAGGGGGAAGGGTGAGCAGAGTGAGCAGAATCCATTGTTCCCTCAGTCTACAAAGGAGGAAAAAGGAGGCTGTGCAAATATTTGCACATTTTTTGCTCAGTGGGTTAGAACTGACTTGAAGATGGGCACCTGATCCGAGCTGCTCCCAGTCCAGGCAAGGATCTTTTGTGTAAAGTGGCAGCAAGTACCACCTAGCAGACTAATCATGCCTTGGGTGAGCTGGGACTGTTTGTTATAAGATGGGTGGGGTTAGCTTTCAGTGACTTTAAGGGTTTCCCTGGAAGCCAAGAAGCAAGTGCAGAAAGGACAAAGGAACAGGTTGAAGACAGTAGGAGACTGAAGGAAGGTCGTGAGCCAGTGGCCCTGCATTTCCCCATCTCTGTTCTGTTCTGCAATCACCCGTGGACAAAGCTTGCTGCTCTACCAGATGACTAATGATGGTGACTGCTATTGTTTTGCAGGACCTAGTGTGCCTGGCACTGTGCTATACACGTTTGTACTGGTCAGGACTCTCTTGGTTGCAAAGTACAGAAAAATCTGACTTTAATTTGCTTAGGGGGAAAGTGGGGAATTCACTGGAACATGTGCTTGTAAAAAACAGCATCAAGCATGACAGGAAGCTAAGCTACCTCTCTCCACTCTGCCTTCCTCTGTCAGTTATGCTGTCTGGCACAGCCTCTCCAGGTACCAGCCAGGTGACCCCAGCTGCTTGGTGACATCCTACTTCAACAACTGCAGAGGAAGGAGATTTAGTGGAGACAACGGTCTTGAGGTGCTTCTCTGAATAACTGCTCCTATGGGAAGCTTCACTTCCCTTCACTGCCTCTCCTGCCCACTGTAAGGTTTATGGGTACCACTGAGAAACCAAAGAGGGAAAGAGAACACTCTAAAAGAGAAGGGGTCCTAGGAGTTCTCTCTATTCTGGGGGAATATAGAATGGGAGGGGCGGACTGGTGAGGAGGAGTCTGGAGAGTATGATGCCATATCCAATGGATCCCTGAGGACCATCTGTTACCTAGACTTAACCTTGGGGGGGGTGGCACAGACAGGAATCCTGGACAGGTTGAGGAGGAAGCAGAAAGCAGAGAGGGCCTATGCCCCACTTCCCATCTGGGTCTTCATAGGAGGATGTAGCAAGGTAAAATGGTGCGGCATGGCAAATTTGGCAGAGAAATGGTTAGAGATGGTGCATATGCAGTCTAGGGGTGCCCGATGGTTCTCTGTGGAGGGTGAAAGGGTGAGAAATTAGCCAAGAGAGAGTGAACCAACCCATCATGGGTCACAGTGGCTGGGGAACCACATGGATAGCGGGTCAATTCTGTCACACCAGAGCCAGTCCCAAGGTGGGCAGAGAGAAGCTGTTTATCTGCTGGAATTATAGCCTGAAAGCCTGGATCTGCTGCAGTCTGGTGTGGGCCTGAAGAGGTAGCACTCACGCATGAAAGTAAAACTGAGACCGAGAGTCCCTGAGACTCTGGGACTAAGACCAGACGTTAGGGTTTAGATGTGGTGAACTTGTGATCCTCTTGCCTCAGCCTTCCAAGTCGCTGGGATCGCTGACAAAGGTTGGTTTCTCTATGCTGGTGTGAATAGGGTTGTCTGTCATTTACAGCAGACAGCCTCCCGACTAACCTGCTTAGGAAAGAGGAAGACAGCGAACCAAAGGGTAGAACTTGGAATTAGTGCAGGACAATCACAACTTCTCCCTCCGCCCTTGAAAGCCAGGTAGGAGTCTACAGTGACACTTAAGAAGGCAGTGAGATTTCGTGCTCCTAAATTGGGACAGGATGTCAGTATTCAAGGCAGTAAGAAGGCTGAGGGCAGCGTTGCATCCAGGGAATAAGGTGAAAGGGGCAGGTTAGCCATGAAGTCTTCAGATGAGGAAGACATCCCACGTGGCTAGTGGATGGCAAGACCAAAGACCTAAAAAGAGCTGGGGGCTGAGAAGAGGTTTAATTTGGTGTGGGACATGTGGAAAGTTCTACGCAGAAAATCAGAAGTAGAAATATGGGTATGTGGATTTGAGTCCCACCGATGAGTGAAAGACGAGGTCCAACAATGAGATTGCACACATCGGCAAATGCTACTCAGATGGATCTTCAGTAGCTGACCCCGCTGGGCCGAGAAGCTGTGTATACGTGTTTGTGCGTGAGCGCGCAACGCTCCGGAGTGGCTGAACACTGTTGGGGACTGAGTAGCAGCGAGGTCTAGAGTTGACACAGGCCGGATGTGGTCCGCGCCGGAAGAGAAGCGTGGATAGGCTTGGGGCGGGGCGCGGGGGTCACGGTGGTAAGGATCCTGACAGTTGGGGTCCGCGCGGCACCCGGAGGACCCCAAACACTCACGCCCCCCTCGGCAATGAAATCGGCAGAGACAGGCCAGACATAGCTCAAAAGCACCCACATCAGGGCCCAGGGCTGGGCCAGGTCGGTCTCCAGGCCTTGGCGCGCGTCAGAGCACTCCCTGATGTCCTGCGAGACGCGCAGGACCCAGCGAGTCCGTGGCCGCGGTCTCTGCGCGCTGGTACTGCGTGTGCTTTCGCATTGGAGCGCTGACGACCGGCCGGCCCCTGGAGACTGCTTAGCCTTTCCCAGGCAGCGTCCTTTCCCAAATCCCTCTGCGCCCGCCCGACGATTCTGCCCGCCTGCACTGCACCGCTGCCTGCGGGGCGGAGCTCGAGGGTGCCCGGCGCAAGGCGGGCCGGGCCTGGGGCGCGGCGGGGTCGGCAGGGGGCGCTGCGGCAGCCCGCGCTGCCCCGAGGCCGATGCGCGCCGCCCTAGCCTCCCCTCCCGCTTCGAGGAGCTGGCAGCCGGCGGCGAGCCCGGCGCGCGGCGGCGGAGCCCGGGCCGGGCGGGGACCATGGGCGGTTAGTGCGGCGCGCGCCTAGGCCGGGCAGTTGCCGTTGGCGCTGAGCGGCGCGGAGGCGCGAGGCGGGCGGGCGTCCACGATCCAGGGTTGGGAGACTGAGGGGCAACGCGCGGGTAAGACAGAGGTGGGGGACACTAGCGAGGGTTTCCAAGCATCGGATCTGAGCCCAGCGACGAAGCTCCCTCCCCTGTCCCTGCGCCCTCCCCAAGTCCCAGCCGCAGACTCGCGCCCCCTCCTCAAGCCACTCTCCCGCGCGCCCCTTGTCCCAGCCCACCACCCCCTCCGGCCCGGCGCCCCTTCTCCAAGCCCCGGCGCCGTCTAACCTGCCTGCAAATCCCCCGCTCCCGCCCGAGCCCTCGCCTCCGCCTTCGCCTACCCGGAGCCTCCGGCTTCTCCCACCCCTGCTCCGCGCCTCTCCTGACGAGCCTGCCTCCTCCCGGTCCCCGTCCCCCAGCCCGCTCCAGCTCGGCCCCCGCACTCCTGCCGCCCGTTTCAGCCAGAATTCGAGCTCTCGGGATTCCCTTTCCCTGTCAGTCCCGAACCCGCTCGGGTCCAGGTAAGAAGGCGACCGCAACTTCTCGTCGGCCTTTCTGGGGTGTGGGGCTGGCACCTCCGGGCAGCTACCTGCCGCCCGCGCGGCAGCTCCGGGAGCCACGGCCCCGCCGAGGGACCGCTCCGCGCGCGCAGGTTAACCTCCTTGCATGCTCAGGTTGGGACTGTGTGTATAGACCCCATATTGCTTTTGCCGGAGAACTTGAATACATCGCGATTTTTTTTAAAGAAACCGGTTTTGTCACATGCAAAAAAAAAAAAAAATTAGATTTGCTCAGAGCAGGTTGCTTTTCTTTGCGGCTGTAGCTGACTTTCAAGTTATACCTGTGGAGGGGAAAGGATTAGCGATGCAGGAGAACGTGGAGCCATATTTTTCCGCTTCAGCTATAGGGTTGCAAAGGGCACTGTGGGGAACGAGGCTGTCCCCGCCTGGGTGGCCACTGTTGGTGGTAAGGCAAGGATGCTTTCGAAACATGCAACAAGTAAAATCATGAGGGGCGTGGAATAGATCGGGGTGTGAATGGGGAAATGTGGGATGGATGGCCCAGGGGTGGGTGGGCGGTCTGTGAGAGTTAAGCAACTTGGGGGCATTTGTTGCTGTTTGCAGAAGGCAGGAGGGTGGACCCCGAGTGTGCGGAAAACAGTGCTGAGTCCAGCCCACTCTTTCAAATGAGACGTGACTGCAGTGGGGCTTGGCAGCAGCTCCTCCTCCTCAAAGGTGTTGGTGCCCAGTCCGACATCTGTGGGAAGAGGGTTTAAAACAGATGGCTTGGAAAGCTTTGTCGTCCCTGGAGAGAGGTGGAGATGCATGGTGACAGCCTGGAAGCCAGTGTGTGCATCCGCCCCATCCCTTTTGGAGGCTTTCATTAAGTCTTGGATTAAATTAATTGCCCATTTTCAGAGAAGAGACATGTCAGGGGTACTTCTCTTTTAGGTATTGGCTCCTGGCCAGCCCTCCCTCACAGAGGCGTTGGGAGGCCACATTTGGGTGCCAGGACAGGGCAGCCACCGGGCTTTCAGAACACCAGCACTCTGAGCAAGGTGGAACTACCCTATCTGTAACTTTTTTTTTTTCCTATTAATCTGCTTGAATAGAAATTAACTCAATATTCCTTTACCACTGAATAGAAAAATCAACCAAGGGCTCACTGGGGTTCAGTAGGTTCCCTCTGAGTGTCCACAAATTTCTGTAGGCATCCTCTTGTCCTTTACTGTGATGAGCTGCTGACTGTCAGGAGCCCTACTGGCTAGGAGCACCTTCAGGGATGAGATAGACCCATCTCTGTGGCCCCAGGGCCCTGCCTGGCACCCCCTGCCTGGTATTTTACTCAGTGTTTGTTAAGAAATGAATTAAATGTGTCTTGAGTCCACGATCTGTGTTTTTCCATTGTGCTGAGTTGTTTTCAAAATGTTATCCTTTAATTCAACAGATTTAAATACAGACATGCGTGCGCATGTGCGCACACACAGTCTCACTAGAGACAAACTCATTTGTGTGTTGGGGGGGATGGACAAGGAGCTCAATCTCCATATCAGATTTTGACGGCTGTCTATAACCTCAATGGGCCTCCAGAATTTCCATGAAGGAAATCAGTTGCCCTCATCCCAGAAGTGGAGTTGGGAGGGCCATGGCCACCCTGAGGAGCTACTGAGGCCTCTTGCTGAGAGGTGAGACCACCTCAGTGTAACCTAAAGGACCTGAGCTGCAGCCTTAGCCCTCTTGGGCATCCCCCATTCCTGCCCACTGGGAGGACACTCTCAGAATTCTAACAGATCACTTGCAGATCCCCACTGTCCACTTTAGGCTGGGGTATATGAGTATAACTCACCCACTCACTCCAGTGGGTGCTCCCTACCCCAAAGTTGCTTCCTCTGGAGGGCACACTCCTTGCCCACTTCTATCAGTATAGCTTGCAGCATAATAGGGGTGGGCAGAGGCTGGTGCCTGGGGACTGCTTTGGTCTGTCAGGAGTGGCTGTGCTTCACGGCAGATGGAGCAAAGTCCATCTCTCTGTCTGTGTGAAAGGTCAGCAGTGAGGGAGTACAGTCAGAGCTTGGGCCAGGGCAGGCCAGACCCCCTTTGTTCAGGAATCTGGGAGGGACTAGAATTCAGAGTGCCATTTGGATGTGGGAACCTGCACTGCCCCAGGCTGTCATGAGCTTATCTTTCTTACCCAGACTGCCTCTGTCTTTAGGTCTGGCTTTTACCCAGAATTCCTGCAGCTGGCACAAATCTGTTTTCTAGAAGAGGTTTAATTGATGCCTGCACTTCCGTGAGTGAGAGAGAAAGGGAGGGGAAGAGAGAGAGGAGAGAGAGAGAGAGAGAGACTACTATCTCAAGGGCAGGAGAAAGGATGAGAGAATGTTTGAGGTCCTGAAAATCCAGAAGGGGAGATTCAGCCCCAGGATCTTTCTGGGACAAGGATCTTACTTGGTGGGTACGGAAGTGTGCCCACATTCTGGTGTCAGGATTACCATTAGGAGCAGTCACTGAGATAGACTAAATGGCCCAAAGTGCTGAGCCCCTGTTCAAAGCCAGCAGAGAATTGGGCTTGACCCGACCCAGTAGGAGGGTACTGAGCAGTTTTAAGTGTCTGTGAGGGGTGTGGTGCTTGGGTGGCCTGGGGTCTGACCTGGGGGAGCCACCTTGCACTTGAGATGCTGAGGAGAAAGCCCAGGGGAGTGTCAAAAGAAGCAGCTCAGAGGCTCTGTGCACCTGCACTTGGTGGGTAAAGAAGACATAGCCTTCTAGTAGGATGGGGGAGGGGTCGGCTTTTGATAGAAGCAGCTTGCTAAGGACCCTTCTTGGAGCTGTGAGACAGCCTCACTGGTAGCATAGGGATCAGTGCAGCCGCTCACCCTGCAACCACTGCAAGGCTGCATGAGGAGCATATGGGAGCCTAGAAGGAACTGCAGGGTCTGCTCTAGTCAAGAAGGCAGGAGAGCCGTGGTCACCTCACTGGACCACATACTCCCCACTCTGCACTGCACCCCTAGAGCCTGCAGGCTGCTCTGCCCTTTCTTGGATTTTGGTTGGGGAAGTCCTTGGCTTTGGTAAAAAGATCAATCCCTAGTGAAGGGGGGAGGAACCTCAGGATCGTGGAGGACGTTAATGATTAACGGGCTTGAGAAAAAAATGTGGACGGGCCTTCTGGAGGAGCTCCTGCTGCAGCAAGGAGGCAGTCTTCACCACTTCCTCTTGGCTGGGTTGTCCGTCCACACCTGCCTCTGTCCATTCCTGCACCCCTCCTTCCCATGCCCACCCATCCGCACATGGGTTTACCACCAGCAAAACCACCTGGGCTGGGCACTTGGCTGGAAGAGAGTTCTATCTAGTAATGGAGACTGTGGGAACTCAAAACTTCTCTTTATATTCGAGGTCACCTCCCACGTGGACCTTCATATTCCTGTTTGCAAGGCATCCCTTTGTCATCTGGTTGCCACCCTCTCTGTCTCTATGTGCTACCAGCTTCTTTAGGGAGAACTATAGTCAACAGCATAGAAATCAGAGCTTCAGAAAACGGAGTGAGGTAAAAATTACTTCATCTGGTTTTGACCTCCCCATCCCCTCCTCTCCCCTCCCCTCCTCCACTTCTCTTTGTGGGCACAGCCATCATTTCTACCAAATATACAAGTAGTTTGAACACGATTTGTCCTACCCCTCAATTACTTGGAGACTTGTGTCTTTCCAACCAACAAAACCACACAGCTTGCTTTCCTCAGCTTGCACCATTCTTGTATCCAGCACTGGCCATCAGAGATACCACAGTTTCGTTTTGAGCATCTTAACTACTAAATAAAATGAGACTATTGCTTGCTAAATATGTCACAGCAAATACAGGAATTAGAATAAAACATTTACTCCTGGATCCAGGAGTACCATTAGGTCCAAAGAGTCTTGATAACTCTTTATGCTTCTAAAATGAAAGAGGCATTTGGATCCAGGGGAACAGAGAAAGGTTATCAAATTATAGCAGAAATGTTTGGAAGCTCAGAAATAAGAATGGAAAGGTCTTACAGAAATAAACTATCATTTTTTGAATATCATGAATAGAATACAAATATATTAATTAGGACTTTTTTAAAAAGTATAGACAAAAATAGAAATTTTTAAAGTATAGATTAGTAAGTATAGAAATTTGTCTTTATTGAAATATATCAGTTGTCATACATTGTGTTTATATACTATCTGACCATAGAGGCAACTGTATGAGTTCATTGATGAGATGGAATCTGCGATCTCATTGGATTCTGGCAAGTGTGGATCTACCTAGAAATAGGGAAATGGGACCTCAGAGTGGTTAAATCCTTCTCCCTAGAAGTGAGATCTCTTCAGCAGAGAATCAGGATGTAAACTTGGATATTGGTGCTACAGTTGCCTGATAACCAGATGTGGTTACATAATTACTTGAAAATGGTCTCCTGCTTAGGGGTCAAAGTCGGTATTGGTTTTCTTTAGGGTACTCTGCAAGTCACACAAGCAAAACCAATGCATGTGCTGTACCCCCAGAAACCCCCTGGAAGGGTTTCTCGGGTTCCTGGGTTTCTGGTTCTCTTGATGCTACAGGGCCTAGGTTTGCTTGTGTCTTCAGCACAGTGATTAAGAGTAGGAACTCCAAAGCTAGATTGGCCTTGAATCCTGGACCTGCCATCTCTAGCTTGTATTCTTGTACCTTGTGACTCTGTTTCCTTATTTGTAAAACTGGGGTGATGGTAATACCTGCTTCTTGCTTTCTGGTATTGTGAAACTAAAATGAAATCGTATGTGACTGAACAGCACCCAACATATGGTCCATGCTTAAACACTGTTAGCTCCTTACAAATACATCGTAGGTGCCGGATGAGCACACTGAGATGATGAGTTTACGATAATACAAAGCAGAGGATCTCTTGTGTTCCCAGGGAAGGACGTCTATGACAGTGCAGAGTATTCCACAGTGCAGGCATTTGTGACAGTGCAGGCGTGACAGTGTGGGAGTATTTCCAGGCACTCACCTGGCTATGGGCCACATGCTCTGGCCCGCAAGGCTGGGGTATGACCTGGAAGGTGCTGACCATTATTGGGATGGGACATCCCTGTATCATGTGACCTTGCCAACTGTTTAAGTCAGGTACTCATTTTGATTGGTGTGTGTCTGGCACTGCTGGTGGTTAATGTTCCAACTGTCACTCTGGGCCACAAGTTGTTAGCAGGAAGCATGACAAGAGACCATAGACTCAGTGTTTCCTCACCTGGTGTGACAGTGCTATTAATGGTCCCCGTTGACAGAATGTTGCCCTGGCAGCTGTTTTACAGGGGCCCTTCTGCAGTTCCCTGAGCCACCGTCTCACCAGAGACCCAGCTTTTAGAGCAAGGAATGGTGGTTGTAGCAGCTCCCAAGGGTAGACTGGGGAGGAGCCGACCACCAGGCTTCTGTGTCTGCTGTAGCTGGAACCTCCTTGGCCCAAGAGGCTGTGTTGATTGGCGTGGGTCCACCGACTGGTCCTGGAAAGGGAGGCTCTTCCTCCGCAGACCTTCCCTGCCCTGGCTCCATGCATCCTCCAGGAGGTTGGCATGGCAGCCTGCCCGGCCGGCACCTGCCACAGCCGAGTTGGCACAGGGCCTGCAGCCGAGGGCTGTGGACCAGAGAACCCTCCTGTGGTGGCTGCTTGAGCACTTCCGCGCCTCATTGAGCATGGCTGGTGCACCCTCTGCCCTGTCCCAGGGAAACTGAGGGTCAGTTCTCTTAGTGGGCAGCCTGGTTATTTTTTATTCATTTTTAAACTACCGGGACTCAAAATGAATGAGATGGTATTCTACATTTTGATACTCGCCCCATGATTGGAAATAGAGAATGGCAAATGATGCCAGTGGTTGGTTTGTCAGGGGGAGTTGAGTTAAAGGGGGCTCCTTTTGTCTAGTTCCCCGGGTGCCCTCGCTTCTGTAGTTCCATTCGGCCCCTTGATATCCTAGGCCCTGTCCATTTTCGTCGCCAGTCTGTCTGTCTGCCTCTCCATTAGGAAACAGACCTGAAAAAATCAAAGCTTGGGCATTTATGGCTGAAGGTCATGGCATAGAGAGTTGATTTTTTTTCCCCTTTGGGCTCCATCTTCAAGGTGAAAAATTACTGTCTTTCTGAGAAACTAAGTATATTTTAGGAGATCACTAACGTCAGCAGGCAGGAGGATCTAAGCAAGCCAGCTCACAGGATCTCCAGCATTTCTAAGTTAGCAGCATATGATTTTTGATTTTCTCCTTTTGTGCATCTTGCTCTCGTGACTGCTGATTATCTAGAAGCAGCTGCATTCATTGGTGGTGTTTAACACTCTACTTAGAGTAAGTAATTGCAGTTGGCTGGGCTGAGGACAGTTCATTCTTTTTA
This sequence comes from Urocitellus parryii, assembly GCF_045843805.1. Classification (NCBI taxonomy): domain Eukaryota; kingdom Metazoa; phylum Chordata; class Mammalia; order Rodentia; family Sciuridae; genus Urocitellus; species Urocitellus parryii. The sequence continues at coordinate 104,711,663 of NC_135532.1, forward strand.
TTTGCTTTTTTTTTGCGGGGGGGCAGGGATGCCAGGGATTGAACTCTGGGGCAGTTGACCCCTGAGCCACATCCCCAGCCCTATTTTGTATTTTATTTAGAGACACAGTCTCACTGAGTTGCTTAGCACCTTGCTGTTGCCAAGGCTGGCTTTGAACTCTCGATCCTCCTGCCTCAGCCTCCCGAGCCTCAGGGATTACAGGTGTGCCTAGCCTTTTTATAGGCAGCAAATGCCAGAAAGGGGGGTTGGAACTCCTCACCTTGGTGCTGGCCCTCTGCCCAGTGCCACATCCCTCTGGCTCATGCAGCTCTCTCCCCAGCTTGACTGGGGTGCCCTGGAGGGCTGTGGCCACACCCAGCACTTCTCAGAAGCTTTGGCCTTGGAGCAGTAAATAGCGTCAGTAAAGGTTGGTGAATAAAATAAGTGATGGGTGGTGGAAGGGCATGTCCGTTATGTCATTATGGCATTATGTGTGTCATAAGGTGTCTTCCTAAAGCTCCCGTGTCAATGCAGGAATGTTCAGAGGTGGAATGATCGCATTATGAGAGCCATACCCTAATCAGCAGATTAGTCCATTTGATGGATTCATCATTTGAACGGACTCACGGGGTGGTAACAGTGGGCAGGTGGGGCGTGGCTACTGGAAGTGGGTCCCTGGGGTGTGCCTTGGGGATTGATATTTTTGTTCCTGGTGCCTCACAGTCTCTGTGCTTCCTGGCCACCATGAGGTGAGCAGCTTTCCTCTACCCACCTTCTGCCATGATGATCTATCTGCCTTGCCTCAGGCCCAGAGCAATGGCATGGGCCTGTCACCTTCTGAACCTTTGAAACCATGAGCCAAAATAAGCTCTTCCTCCTCTAAGTCATTCTCGCCAGGTGTTTTGGTCACAGCAACACAAAGCTGACTAGCACAGTGTGTTTGGCTGCAAGTAACCAAAAGTCCTGCCTCCAAGCTTCACACCAGTAGGTGTTTGCTTCTCTCCTGTGACAGGTGTCTGAAGGCCGGAGGCTGCTGGTGTTGGTTTTCAGCGACTCGTGCCTGGACAGACTGACTCTTCTGTTATGCTCTCAGCCCTTCCTTCGTGGTGCAAATGTCTGGTTCAGAAAGGAGGCGATGCTGGACACATTGGCTCCTTTTCTCAGGAAATCAGATCCTCCCCAATAGTCCCCCGCGTTTCCTGGCCAGAACCCCATCACGTTTCTCCCAGTTAAAAGGGCCAGGTAAACAGTCAGCAGGTACACCAAGGAAGGCTCCCTGCCTAGACAAATATGTGTCGTGGCCCAACCCTGTGGGCATCTGCTCTTTGCTCATACAAATTCCAGAGTGGCTGTTCCTCATGGGCGGGTGGAGGCTCCTAGGCTGCCATGCTCACGTACAAGCATCTTTGTGAGAACAGGTCCCGGTTGAGTGGCCTCAGTAGCTGGAGGTTAACCCAGGAGAGATGGCCTTCAGCCCCTGTCAAGTGCCTTCTCCCCACCTTCCCAAGTTCCTCTCCAGCCCACCCAGATCTGTCTATGGATTCAAATTAACTGACCTTGAAGCAAAGAGTTGTTCACTGAGCCCTTGGCTTAGACAAGCAGAAGCTCCTCATCCCCGTTCTAGGTCAAGTCCACTATAATAAACAGGACTGGGAGGGACAGTGCAAGAAGTGGAGGGGAGGAAGGGTGTGCTCCTGATGCCCACTCTCATTCATTGAGAAATATCTCCCACTACTTCCCGCTAATATGTGTCATCTCTTGGGTTTTGGTGCCTTCTCCTTCTTCAGTTGTTGTAGGTTACCGTGACAGGTGCTCCTCCGTCACAGTATCCCTGGTACCTGGTCCCCTCTGTGCCTTCCTTTTTCCTACACACACTTGCTGAGCCCTGAGGCTTACTCTGCTCTGTGTCATCTGCCACCCCCCCCACCTCCTCCAGCCCTGGGGCAGGCAGGTGGGGACAGTCCCCTGAGCCTCTGTAGTGTTGATGAGTTTTGTGGTATGGGTAGGCTCTGGGGAACTGAGGTTACCCAACTTTGGAGGACATCGCCTAGGCTTGGGTTCCAAGTTGGCCTGAGTTTAAGGATGAGCTGGAATTAACCAGGTCAGGAAAGCTTGGGGGCCAGGAGAGTGAACGAGGCACAAACCCTGAATCACGAAAAGGAGCACACAGCTGAGTGGCTGATGTGGCCACTCATCCAGTGACGCTGTGCTCCAGGGCCTGGGCGGGCAGCAGTGGACAAGGCAGGTGAAGACCCAGCCCCAGCGGAACTCAGGCCTAGGCTGCAGGGGGCGAGGCTGTGGAGGGACAGGGCCAGAGCCTGAGGGCGGATCATGGACCCTGCTCTGAAGGGTTTGCTGGTGGAAGCTGAGGAGGATGTGGGCCCTGTGGCTTGTGCCGTCACCTCTCATGCCCCGTCCCTGTGTCTCCAATTCCTGTCTGGTCCTTTGCCCAGGCATTACTCAAGCTGTAAAAATAGAGTCTGGCACCAGAGCACCAGCGTGAAGTTGGAGAGGAGAGCTGGAACTGTCACCACACATCAAGGGGCTTGCCAGGGAGGTTTTGATGGAGCTCTCTCCTAGAGCCCCGGGGACGAGGTTCTAAGTTGGCTTACGGTGCTTTTCTCACTTGGACTCATGCCAGTACTTCTTACCACTCTCCCAGAATGTGTCCTGATGCCCATCCCTGCCCCAGAGTCCACCCCCACCATGAGCACATTGAAGTGGACACTTAACCCTGAAACCTGCCATGTAGGGCTCACCTGGCCACAGATTGGCCTGCTTGGAGAGGCTGGTCATCTCCCTGGGGCCCATGAGGTGCTGGCCTGCAGTCCCTCGGGTACCTACGTCCTGTACCCAGTGGGTGACTTGGCCAGCACTGTGGTCAGCACCTCCTGAGGCATTCACAGGTCCCAGCAGTGCTAGGGAGCAGTGTTGCCCTCCCCTTCCCCAGGGACCTGAGGGCTGAGCCAGGGTTTAGCAAAGCTGTCAGCTGCCCCTGTGGTGATGAGTGGCCCCCAGGGTGGCTTCCTGCACTGTCCCTCCCAGTCCTGTTTATTATAGTGGACTTGACCTAGTATGGGGATGGGGAGCTTCTGCTTGTCTAAGCCAAGGGCTCAGTGAAGAGCTCTTTGCTTCAAGGTCGGTTCATCTGAATCCATTGACAGACACTGGCCCGTCCAGTGGTGTTCATGGAGGGTCTTCTTGGTCCAAGTGCTGTGGGAATGTGAATAACGCTGAGGAAGAGGAGCATCATTATCATCCCGAGTGTTTTCCAGGTACATCCGTTAAATCCCCGCCCCCTACTGCCAGCTCCATGAGGTAGGTGATGTCCACCAGAATATAACCCCCCTCGGGCCAATTTGGGCTACTAATGCCCAGCTTCTTGTAGGTGCTCAGTAAATATTTGTTGATTGAATAAGTAAAACCACCCTGTACAGAAAACACAGCTGCAGCTCAGAGAGAGGAAAGAACTTGCCCAAGCTAGAAAGTGGTGGAATAAAAGGTTTGGACCTTGGTCCCAGGGAGGTCCCATAAACTGCGACTCAGGGACCCCAGCCATCACTCAGCCCCGGAATATGGGTTGCTTGGAGGATAGCAGTGTAGGAGGGCCCCGCATAGTCTTGCCAGGCCTGTCAGGTGTATAACGACTCGTGTAACCAGTGTGACCCCCGAATGTCAGGGCCCAGGAGGTTGAAGGATGCCATCCCAAGGGTGGGAAGAACACATGGGAGCAGATCCCTCAGTAGCTGGAGGGTGACATTTCCAGAGCCACCTTTGTCCTGTCGGGCATGTGCTCAGAGACGGTTGGTGCTCCCAGCCACCCTCTACCCTGCTCTCTGATGCTTCAGTGCATGGGGACTGTCACCAATAGCACAGGGGGGCTTTGGGCCCTACCTCTGTGCCACTGTATGCGTTGACCCTCCTTGGAACACCTGTGCTTGTCGCCTGTGCGAGTCAGGTGGGCCCCGGACAGCCCCCACCCTGTTGGTCTCCCAGTTTCTGCTCTTCCCAACAGCCCTTCCTGGTCTTCCCAGTCCCAAGTGCCCCTAGGCCCTCCCCGCAGGCCCCGGAGCCCGTAGTCTGTGTAGTGCATTTTCTTCTGGTGTCCCCGGAGCCCTGGGTCCTCAGGTGGACGGGGCTTCTGTACCATCCCCTCCCTGCGAACCCCATCTGTTCTGCAGTTATCTGAATGACACATCAGGCTCCACGTGGCTTTGAGTTTTGAAAGGGGGTACTTTTTCCAAATGACTGGTCTCTTTACAGCTTGTCATGTGCCCTCCTTGTAAGATCTTGCTTAACTACCTTGTGAAAAATTATTATTTAAGTCAGGCATGGCGGCTCTCGCCTGTGATCTCAGCTGCAAGAGACTGCTGGGGCAAGAGAATTGCCAACTTCAAGGCCAGCCTGGGCAAGACCCTGTCTCAAAATAAGAAATAAAAGGAATGGAGATGTAGCTATGTGGTAGAGTGCCACTGGGTTCAACCCTCAGTATCACAAACTAATAATGATCATGAAGTTGCCAGCATTGTCTTCCCCAGTTTAAAACTTACTACTTGTTTAAGAAAATCCAGAACATGCAGAAACATGTAAGTGAGAAAATAAGTCTTCTCGTCTCCACCACCTTTTGAAATTGTGGTCCGCCAGCTTCCGTCTTGCAATTTGTTTTGGAGAAAAATCAAGATTACCTGAAGTCACAGCCATAACCACTCATGATACTTAGTGCGAATTTTTCTCTTTCCAGTGGTCTTTCCTTTTTTCTTTTTCCTCCCCCAATTGTTCCTTCTTAAAGTAGCAGTTATTTAAATTCATTTTTTTTCAAAATAACACCAGCTCCAAAATTCTACAGAATACACAAATATGAAGTCCTACTCCCTCCTCCGCCTCAAATTGCTCAGCCAAACTTTGGGACATATGTCCTTTATAAAATAATTGAGATCAAACTGTGCAAAGTGTTATAGCTTGACTTTTTGACGTTATAATACAATGTTGTTTGTCGTGTACAACTTATTATACAAGCAGAGCATTAAAAATAGTAAGTCCTGGGGCTGGGGATGTGGCTCAAGCGGTAGTGCGCTCGCCTGGCATGCGTGCGGCCCGGGTTCGATCCTCCATGCACCACATACAAACAAAGATGTTGTGTCCGCCAATAACTAATAAATAAATAAATATTTAAAAAAAAATAGTAAGTCCTTTACTCCTCACAGAGATGGCCACTATTAATCTGGCCATCTTTTAATTCTGCTAGATCTTTTTCTGTAAGTTTTCCTGTTTTCTTACACATGTTAAGATAGACAATGTAGGGCTTGGGCGTGGTGGTGCACACCTGTAATCCCAGCAGCTCGGGAGGTGAAGGCAGGAGGATTGCAAGTTCAAAGCCAGCCTCAACAAAAGCTAGGCCCTAAGTAACTCAGTGAGACCATCTCTAAATAAACTACAAAAAAGGTCTAGGGATGTGGCTCAGTGGTTAAGCACTCTGGGGTTCGGTTCCCAGTACCAAAAAAAAAAAAGACAATGTAGGTTTTACCTAAGTGAGCTGGTTCTGTATCTGTTATTACGTTGCTGTTTTACTCTCTGTTGTTTTTATTGGGGCTGTATCTCATGGAAGGTCATAAGCCCACCTCTTTCTTTTTAAGGCCGAATCATGTTCTATTGCATCAACACACTGCACTTTTCCGACAGTTCTCCAAAGGGTGAGCATTTCAGTTGTTTGCAGGTTTTACAGTGACTCCTAATGCTTTGTGCACACAAGGGAACATTTTTTTGTAGGGCAGATCCCAGAATATGAGCTCCTGGGGCACCAGGTGTGTTTGTTTATTGTTTTAATGGAGTTGACTTTCCTGGACGCAGAGGCCATTCCAGTTAACCATCTGTTGTGGAGAGTGAGTGAGAGAAATCTTCCCCTAGTAACTAACTTTCACTAGAGATGAGTGAGCTTTTTAATATTTTGCCAATCCAAAGGGTGATAAATGAGAAATGCTATCTCTTGCAGGGTGTGAGGTGACACATACCTATAATCCCAGTGGCTCAACAGGCTGAGGCTGGAGGATCCTGAGTTCAAAGCCAGCCTCAACAACTTAGTGAGGCCCTAGGTAATTTAGCAAGACCCTGTCTCAAAATAAAATATAAGGGGCTGTGGTTGTAGCTCAGTGGTAGAGCGTTTGCCTGTCACGTTGAGACACTGGGTTCGATCGTCAACACCACATAAAAGTAAGATAAAGATATTTTGTCCACCTACAACAAAAAATATATATTTAAAAAAATAAAGTAAAAAATAAATAAAATATAACAAGGGCTGGGGATGCGTCTCAGGGGTTAAGAACCCCTGGTTCAATCTGTAGAACCGGGGGGAAAAAAAAAAGGGAGAGAGAAATGCCATCTCGGTTTTAAATTTGCAATCCCCTGCCCCTAGTTTTCTGGCACACACATACATAAATGCATTGAAGAAAAACTCAGTCATGTGCCTGGTTCTCTCTCCTTTGTCCTCTGGCAACAGGTCAGATGTGTTTCCCCTAGCCATTGCATCCTTTTCAGAAGCTTGGTCGTTCAGCGTCACCATCCTGCTGAGCTCCAGCAGATCACCTGGGTGCTCCTAACCTTAGCTGATGTTCCTTGTCTCCAGAGGTCCTGGGGATGATAAGTAATGGGAAAGAAAGGAAAGCGAAGGAACACCCTGTGCAGAGCAATGGTACAGAGAACAGGAACCCAATTAACATCTGAAGTAGAAATTTGCTTGGGGTTCATCCCTCACCCGACTGGAGAAAGGGGGGTTCCCCCAGACATCTCCAAGAGCTCTTGCTGTACGTGGACCCCCTCTGTGGACTGTTGGGAAGCACGGCCTGCTCCCTATGTGCCCCTGTGGATCACGTCTGGCTCTCCTTGCTCTTCTTTGGATGGAGGGATTCCAGTTGTTTCAGAGCATTCATTTAATATGGTGGGAGCATCCGGGAGGCTGCGTGGGATTGTGGAAGTCGTGTTGAGCTGGCTCTGTGTCCCAGAGCCCACTCCAAACTTCTCACTTTTCCGCAGAATGACTGTGTAAAGCTGGAAAAGACACTCAGCTTCTTGGGTCCCCTGGGGCTTGCATAGTGCAGAGAACCAGGGGGAGAGTGTGTTTGGAGAGCACGGTGGAGCATGGGCTCGTGGGTACAGGTCAGGTCCAGCTCAGTATTAAAGAGAGTCCCTAAGAATTAGCGCCTTCTAATAGTGAGATCGGCAGCTGCCAGTTTTCAAAAATGCTCCCACAGGCAGTCGGCCGCTCTGGGCCGAGCTTTGCGCAGCAGCGCGGACTTGCTCCCGAACAGACAGGCGCCAGCCCTGCTGTCACATGCCTCCAGATCCATTGCAGGAAGCAGCCAGAGGGTCAGGTATTCCAGGGTGGTCACTCCATTATGTAATGACAGTCCCTAGAAATGTCATGAAGGAGATACAGGGTGACTAGAGAGGGTGAGACAGGATTCGGCTCTCGTCAGGGAAGAGCCAGGGCAGCTTCCCTGAGGAAGTAACCTCTGCGCAGGGATTGAAGGATGATCCAGGAGCAGTAAGGTAGGATTGGAAGGACAGAGGAGAGGCGCATGCTGGCCAAGGAAGGCAGGATGGCAGAAGTGTTCAACTCTTCCCTCCATAAGTCATGATTGAGCCCCTGCTCTGGGTGCTGGAGACGCAGGTGTAGAGGACAAGACTGATAAAGTCCCCGAGGAGAGTGGCAGAGAGCCTCGACATAGCAGATCACCCCGGTGTCGTTTCACTACCATCCTCGTCGTCTGGAGGTGGACTAGGCTCAGCCGCTGGTGCCCTGCAGGTGTCTCACCCAGATACTCAAGCCATAGCTGCTTTGGGATTCTCACTCACATGACGATGGCTGGGCTGCAGAGACACACAGCTGGGAGATGGGACAGCTGGGGCCACGTGGGCATCCCTGTCTCTGGGTGGCCTCCCATGTGGCTCTCCAGGGTGATGGCTTCAGAACATCAAGTGGCCTGTGAGGTGGCTGCAGCATGTCCCTTAAGGGAGGGGCTCTCACCTCCATCCCTCTTCTAGGCAGTTCCAGAGGGTCACAGATTCTCCATCCTGGGTTCTTTCTCGTGGGGCTTGACTCCCCTGTGGGCTGACTCCCCAAGCACCGGCCCAGCAGACTGTCTGCCCTGACTGGGTGGACACGCGTGGACACAGGCTCTAAGTCCCCAAGGAGCAAAGCTCTCCTGTGAAGCCGAGAGCTGTCGGGAGTGGGAGTGAGGTTGGACCAGAAGGGGCCCTTGGAGGCCGTGGGCAGTGAGTGGTCGGGTGTCATCGCTGGAGCATTGCGGGCAGCTGCTAGAGGGCCAGGGAAGAGTGGGGAAGACATTTCTTTGGGGAAGAAGAGTTTGTGTTATGTTTTAAAATCCATCTGTTAGAATGATTTGTCTTACAAAAGAATATTCCCGGCTCTAAGTGAGGAAGCTGAGCTCTTCCCCGGATTGAGTCACTTGTGCCAGGATCAGCACTGTGGCAGTCTGTGGTCGAGTATCACAGAGATCACAGAGTTAGTGGGCAGAGACACCCCCTGTGACCTGCACAGTTCAGTCAGTCACCCAGCGCAGTCCAAGCCGACCTCCCGCTGTGGCTTCCTGCACTGCACATAGTAGTGCCCCCCCCACCCCGTGACTGACTCAGCAGGAGAGCTCTTTGTGGGGTTCACTGTGAACACTTAGAAACTCAATTTATGAGAACAAGTACTTGCTCGTTTATTTTGTGGAAGCCAGTGACTTAACAAGGATCAACTGCTGCCCATTGCTTTGAATTCTGGACATCACTTGTGTCGACAGCTTCTTTCTCATTAAGTGTCATTGACCTTGAAGCTTGTGTTTCATTGCCACTTTGACCTAAGCTGGAACTCAGAACAGTGTAACTGCTTCACTGGCAGGGACCAGGTAACAGTTCAGATTCCAAACTAAGTGGCTGTGACTCCAGGGCCCAGTGCTTAGCTCTGTTCAGGCTCTCCTTCTCGCTTGGTTAAGTGCAGAGAAGCCACAGATAGTCTGGAGAGGGTCAGGGCCTCCTCAGGTGTCAGCATGGGGAGAGCCCCTAGAGATCCCTGCCTCCACCCCTCCCCTGTCTCCCCAGCAGCTGGCTGCCTGTTGATCACCTCCAGGGGCATGGGAGGGCTCGTCCTGTGCTGACCACACTGCCTGTGAGGCAGCAGCATTCCAGAACATTTTAAGGGCACAGAGTTCCTGCTCATGGGCACTGGCAATGATAAGGACCCAGGGAGATGCTGGTGCCGGCTCCCTGTCATGACTGGGCCATGTGCAGTGAGCACAGGGGTTTGCCAGAGCTCTACAAGTGAGCTCCTCACCTGGAAAAGACTGCATCAGACAAAACACCTTGCAGTGGCCAACACGAGCTCTCCTGTCCACGGCTCTGCCACCCCTGTGTCCACCCAGAGCAAAACCCCCATCTCTGAGGTACTGTCAACATAGACCCTCAGGCGTCAGAAAACGTAAGTGGCCTTGCCAACCCATGCACTCGCGTGTCCCTGATTGGCACTGTACATCTGTGATTCTGAGGAATTGTTAATTTTTTTTTTTTTTGGCTTTGAAAAAATGTGACTTTTATCACCCAAACCTTTATTACATCCCACTTTGCGTTTCCAATTTTACAGCCTGCCTATTTAATCCCTTTGTGCTTTCCTTGACATTTGAAGAAACTTTTAATTGACACAGTTTTGCTTGCAAAATAAAATCTTAAAAAAAAAAAACAGTTATATTTTTAAAGTGCCTTTGTGGGGAGTAACTCATGCCAACTGTGTGTCCCCCTCTTCGCTGAGGCACTCGGAGTTGCTCTTGACATTCTAAATTAAGAACGCTTCCACAACTTAAGAAAGGCGGTGAGGCGGGACCCACGCAGACTTCTTCCAAAATGTCAGGAAAAAAATAACCCCAGGGAATGCGGGCGTGAAAACGCTGGCGTGTGGAAGCCGTGTTCGGTCTCTTCTGGCCCCGAGAAACCACCAGTTTCTTCTGGAAAAAATAAAAAGAAGCCACAAGGGAGAGCATGGTTGGAATGTGCAGTTCACAAATAAAAGGGGGGAGAAAAAAACCTTTAATATTCCATGAACTTAAAATTGCTAAATCTGCAGATTATTGGCCTCGAATCCTTTCTGGCAAGGAATCGTAGCTAAATAATTCAGGGTGCATATTTTAAAACATGTAGGACGTGGGATGAACGGTCTGGCTGAGACAACGCATGCAGGTTGCCCGGAACCGCTCTGGACTGAGCAGCTGACCACACCTGAGCCGGCGGCTCTGCTGCTTTTCAGACATGTAATCATGACTGTGTACATGTTGGTTGCTAGATTGCTAGTGCCAGGGCCTTCATCAGATCAGTGAGCTTCAGAATGATTTTTTTTTTTTTTTGAGTAATTGTGCGGGTTGTCACAGAAATCCCTTTCTTCCCTTGATCCTAACAGCCCGATTGCATTCAGACCTCCATCAGGAGGTGAATCTTGGTTTCACCCATTGCTGTGGTCCTTTCCCAGTGCTAGGTTTGGGCCTGGGCATGTGATCCTCTTTTGCCAGGGAAATCTGGTGGAGGGGCTTCTAGGAGAGAGGAGATGCATGGGACTGCCCCTTCTGCCTCCAGGTACGGCTGCGTTGCCTGGGAGCATGGCCACCATCTGGTGACCCTAAGAGAAGCCAGCCTGGGGGCCGGACAAGCACAGAGGGTTGCCAAGAGCACAGAGAGAGAAGGGTCTCGGCTTCCTGATGATGCCCTAGAGTAGCTCAGGTACCAAGCCTGGGGCTGCTCTGCGCCTGGAGAATGTCGATGGGCCTCTCTGGGTGAGCTGGGGTGCTCTGTGGTCGGAGCCAAGAGTCTTCATGGGTGTGTGAATTATGTAAATCAAAAAAAGTGAAGTTCACAGAGAACAAAGGTGTCCATGATCACGTCACCTTTTTATCAGATCTAAAAGGGACATTCAGCCTGGGCAGTGACGAGTCCTCTGCCTCGTGCAGCTCATCACATGTGTCACTTTTTTCATCACAGGTATGGACAGAGCTGTGAAGGGGACCTGTGTGCCGTGGTGCTGATGGCGAGCTCTAGGTACGGTGTGGGTTGGGCTGCTTCCGAGAAATGAGACAGCGACCGCTTTGACAACTGGTGAAATGGCTTTTTTTTTCTCGTAGAACAGTTGCGGTTGGTGGGCATTTGAGAAGGGTGGTGTTGGGCCTGCAGGATTCTTCTCGGTGGTACCCTAGGGTGCCATCTCCATCCCTGTTGTTTAGAGCTGGCTCAACCCCGTTTCAGTGTTGCAGAGTGTGCAAAGCGGGTAGAAGAAAGGTCAGGGTGGGCGGGGGCAGACAGCCGCCTCTCCATCTGGCATCGCCAAGGAGCTTCCGATCACAATTCATTGGCCAGAACTTGATCATTTGCCCACAGTTAGTTGCCAAAGAATCTAGGAAACATCATGTCTAGCTGGGTGACCAGGCCTCTCGCTAAAGCCCAAAGGAGCCAAAGGATTCTGCCCATGAGAGGACGGAGACTAGACAATGGGGACAGTGGCATCTGCCACATAGTGTGTCTGAGGAAAGAACATGGTGGGTGGTGTGAGCCTTGTGGCCCAGGTTCCCTTGAGCCAGCGCCCACCTGTCCTGGTCCCTCTTCAGGTCAAGGACTTGAGCCAGGTGATGTTTAAAATTCTTCCAGCTCTGACCCTCTCTGGCATTTCCAGGGGGCGTTCTGTTGCTGAGCTAGGGGAGAGGGGGCACTTGACCCCTAGAGAAGTCACTGCTGACACTTAACGAAGAGCCCGTTATCAGCTGGGTTCCCTGCCATGTGCCTTACACGTGTTGACCCCGCTTGCCCTCACACAGTCTCTGAACGGCCCCATGATGGTGCCCATGTCATAGAGGGCCCACCATGGCCCATGAGGGGGCAGAGCAGGGCTCCACCATGCCCCCCAATCTTTGGGCTCGCCCTCAAAGCTGAGTGGGAAGGACTGGGAAGTGAGGAGGGATTTGTGGGGTGTGGCTGGGTCCCAGCAGGTCCTGAAAGCAGGGCCCAGACCACCGGGGCCCAGTGCTCCTGTGACCAGGGGCTGCTTGGGGATCAGTCTGCAGCAGTGAGCAGAAGCGCCCTCCCACACTGGTTCCTTCCTACCCTAGAGGTGGCCATCGCCACTTTGTTTTACATGGGACGGTGACTTGGGTTGTATCACCTCTCAGAGTGCCCAGGTGGGGGAGGCACCCGGAAGGTCGGTTGTGGTGCCAAGTGCAGTGTTGAGGGGGGGTGTGCTCGAGGCTCCTGGGCCTCCTTTAAGATGCTGTTGTTGCTGGGAGCGGCAGGAGGCTCAGGGCTGCTCCTCTCCAGGCTTCCTGCAGGAGGCCAGGTGCTGGGAAGAGACAGAAGAACCCTGGCCCTAGGACATGAAGGTCAGTCCCTCCATCTGACACTGCTCGGTGGCATGACTGCTGAGACCCCTCCTCTTGCTCCAGCCTACAGATGAGTCAGCTTTGTGCCTAGAGGGGACTCCTGGGAGGCAAAGCGAATCGGTGAGAATGTTGTCTAGTCCCACGGATGGCAGGACTCTTTGGGGTCAGTGGGTCAAATGGCCTGGGTAGAGGGAGTGAGGCCCTTGCAGCCCACACACGGGTGGGTCCTGAGCCACAGGCGAGCCCTGGCCTTGCAAGAGCTCACCCACATAAGATAGAGGCTCCTAGGCCAGCCCTGTGGGGCCTCTGGGCAGCTGGCTGTTCCCAGGCCCAGCACTGCCCTGCATGTGTTGCTGGACAGTTGTGGCCTCGCCTCTTCAGGAAACCTCCCGCTGCATCCTGACCTAAGTGTGGGCTCTGCTGCCCCCTCCTGCTTCCCCCTTGGCCTCTCTTCTCAAGTACCTAATGATCGTCTTGCCCATGTCTTCACTGACCAGACTGTGAACTTCCCTTTTTTTTCTTTTAGTTGTTTAACCTTTTAAAACTGTAAAAAAAAGTGGAAGACCCGTGGAAGCAGAGAGGAGCACGTGGTGAATGCCGGATCCCTCATGCAGCTTCAGCAGCTGCCCACATCCTGTGTCCGTGTCCCTCAATCTTTTTGTCTCCCTGCAACACCCGCTGCCCTTGGAATACTTTAAAGCACATCCTAGATCTTGTATCACTCTTCCACAAATACTTTACTGGATTTCAGCTATGACCTGCAAGATGGCCAAAAAAAAAAAAGTCCCCTGTTGTGTGTCCTGGGTCACTTGCGATGGTTTCTGACACCATGTGATCTTGAATCGAGTGAATGAATGAATGAATGAATGAATGAATTGACTTTTGCTTTTAGAACCAAGCCTGTACATTGGCTGGAGACCCTGGAATGTGAATGCTGTGAGTTCATGTCCCTGTTAGTAGGGACAGACAAGGCAGGGCACCAAAGACAGCAGAAAACAGTTTTATTTGGCTGCAGCCAGGTTCAGAGGGCACAGCTTTCACTGTAATCAATTAATCCCCTGAACCCCAAGTTCAGGTAGTTTCAGAACTGTATACCCAGCATGTAAGGGGAGGGGCTCAGAAGTTCACATAAAAGCAGCTTTTTCTTTCACTGTTCTGGGCAAGTTAACCCTTCAAGGACAGCACCTGAAAAGGGGAGAGCTTCTTCTCCCCTTTCTTTCCTCCCCCTGCCAGCTGTTACCATGGAGCCCAATGGGTAACTTCTCTTATCTTAGAAATGTAGGCATCTCTGTGAAGCCCAGCTCAAGGCCAGAGGCCTTGTTAAAGGATTTGTCTTTTTTTTTTTTTTTAAATCACACTTTGCATTTGCAAACACACTTTTACAAACTACTCTTCTGGATGAATTTTGTGAAAAACTAGTAAGAAAGTGTTCAGCACATGGAATGATGATTTCTTCCAGGCCAGTGGCCAAGTAAAATAGAGCAACAAGAAAATTGAACTCTTTTGCTGACAGTCCTAAAATCAGCCATGGTGAAGATTTCTGGAGAAGCCCAGTTAAGATTTTCTGTGGAGAAGGGGGTGCCACTACATCCCCTCCTCCCAGGTGCCCATCCCACTGCCTTGGATTTCCAGGAAGCTCTGAAATCCATCCATCTTCATCCAACCTCAAGGTTGGTTTATTCTTAGCCAAGCATCTTTGATTTTGCAATTAAACTCCACTCTGAGATGACCCTGAAGAGAGAGGACTAATAAGATGATGCTTTTACCTTCGCTTGGTTCATATTTAGATCACAATTGCATTATAATAACATTATTGTAATGTTATATTTATTTAGGCCCAAATGATTATCCCCCCCCAATCAAAGCATAGAAGACATCCAGTGCATTTTCTTTATTAAAAACCATCTTTCTATTCCCAGAAATGGTATTTTTACTGTACAAATGAAAGATAATTGAGTGCATATTTTCTTTCAAGCAGTTGTGGTCATGTTTGAAACCCTCAGTTCTGTCCCTTCGAAGGGGACCCTGAGATCAGGGTCTGTTGCCTGATGTGGCATTTCCAGTTCTTAAAAGGTTAAAAAAAAAAAACTGGGGGTGGGGGAAGGCCAGAACTTGGCCTGTGGAAACCTCGGGTGGTGGAGTAGTAGCTTATAAAAGTGCCTTTGACACATTTCTTTTTCTTTTTAACTCAGAAGTGGTCTTTACCGTAACGTAACGGGAACTGCTTATTAACTCTTACTGTTTCCGGAATTATATTCTAAAATCTTTTCTTTTGCTACTCAGATTTCTTTTGCTACTCAGATTTGTAGGGAGGTGGGATTGAGTTAGCTGAGTTTTCTGTTTGTTTGTTTGCTGTCTAATTAGGAATTCAAAGTAATTATTCCATTTCTGAGTTTCAGATATTTTTACCATGTGGGTTTAGTACGGGGGACTAAAGCTGCGTCCAAAGGCACTGACCATGAGCCACTGTTACAGGTTCAGCCGGACACAAAACGGTCATTCCCACAGAGGTCTTTATGGGAACTGGGACATAGAGCCTGTTGAACCAAGAGCATCTTTTCCCTGGAAGGTGATGGGGCTCAGAGCTGTTTGGGGATGAGGAGACGAGGGAGTTGTAATAGCTCAGTACCTCCTACTGCAGGTGCAGCCCTGAATTGTCCCACAACTTCTTTTTTCTGGGCTGTGAGTGGGCAGACGTCAGGCCTGACTGGACCTAGAGTCCTGGCTGTGACTGGTATGGCCTGCCTGCGTGTGATGGGGACCCAGAGAAGCTGCAGTCCACCCTCAGGGTGGGCACAGAGCTCCCCAGCAGAGACTGCAGGAAGATGGCAGGCAGGGGAACCAAGGATTTCGTGGCTGTTATGAGTGTCCACCTGGCGTGGGAAAGGGAAAGGAGCTCTGGGAACTATGTGCACTTCTCTGTGGGTATTTCCCCACGGAGAAATAGTCCCAGCCGCAGGGCCTGCACTCTGGTAACCACAGCAGACAAGCACACAGGCACATAGGCATGTGCACACCCTCCCCCTTGGGGTCCCAGCTCCCGCCATCAACACAGCCTCCTTCAACTCCATGGGAAGTTTGCGTTCTATCATAGTTATTTTGTCTTGGGGAGGGGAAAAGTAATAAGGAAAATCATGACCTTCATCGCCAAGCTGGGACCGCAGATCTGGAGAGAGACAGTGGGCTGGTGATTCTTGATTTTGGGGGGGTGGGGCCCAACACACTGAGACAGATGTTCCGGGCTGGAAAACCCAGGGCAAGGTGAGACAGGACAGCTGAGTCACCCCAGGAGAGACCTGCATGGAGCACGGCCACCAGTGTGGCTGCAGGTTTGTCTGCCTCCCTTGAGGGATGGGGCTGGTGACAGGGAAGTGGCCAGGGTTTGGGAGAGGAACCCCAGCATGGAACAGAACCCACAGTTGAGGAGAAAGGGTGAATTTTTGTGTTCAGAGAGGCAAGCGGTCTGAGTGGCTGCTGCAGAGCTGAGACCCACACAGTCCTCCCCGCGCCTGTCTCCATGTCTGCTCCTCCCACCTTTCATATTCTTGTCTCCAATCTTATTTAAAAGTCAGAATCCCACGACTCAGAGAAGCAAAGTCAACCGTGTGTCAGGAAAGCGCATGGAAAATAGGCAATGAGCCGGGATTGAACAAAGATCTGCAGGTCTCTGGAGTCTCATGGTTTCCACTACATTAGGGCTCCGGGGAGTCACATTCATGAAGAAGCATCCCCAATGGGGTAATACCCATGCACTCTGGCTCCTGTGCTGGACACGCATATGTGCACACGCGCGTGCGCACAAGGACATCCTCCCCTCAACACTCTCTGGGTTTCTGCCCGTTCCTCTTCTGACTCTCCTCTGACATTTTCCAAAGACCAAAAGCAGTAGTTACATGATCCCAGCCATCTGGTCATCCCAACATACCCTAAGTATTTTACATCTAGACTAAATACAGCCTCTTTCCCAAAAAGCACTCTGCAGATTAAAGAATGTCATTAAGATGGAGATTTGCATGTGGTGGCCACAGATGAGGTCACGGAGATCGAGATCCTTACCGTGAATTTCCTGGTGGAGATGTGAGGCATTTCCTCCCTATCACATCAGTTAGTTTTTACTTTGTATCAAATCCCCAAAACCTATTGGCTTATAACAGCAACCATCGTGTTTGCTTTGTGAAGTCCTCCTAGTCTGGGCAGACTCTCTGGATAATAGTCTACTATGGCTTGGACAGAGCTGGATGGTCCAGGATGGCCTCGCTCATGTGTGTGTGATGATTGACAGGCTGTTGTTTGAAGAAAGCCTCAGCTTGGAGTGCTTGCCCACACTCCACATGGTCCCCCACCCTCCAGTAGAGGAGCTTAGGCATCCTCATATGGTGGTCTCCGTGTTCCAGAAGTAGCAAAGGAAGACAAGCCCTCAGGCATATGTACACTTCAAGCTTCTGGTATTGTTCCATAGGCCAAACTGAGAGTAGGTGTAGGAGGAAACTATGGAAGGCCACAGATGTAGCAAAGCATAAACAACCAGAGGACATTACTATAACAAATCCACCATGCAATAAGCCTAAGATTTAATTCAGCAAAAAAAAAAAAAAAAAAAAAAAAAAAAACATTCTGCCTGATGCCTACCTGGGGACAAGGCTGAACCACATTGTGGTTAAACCCACATGCAAAGGGATAGCGAGTCGAACCCTAGCTGACTAGCTCCTGCCAGTCACTGAGGTGGTAATCCCCGAGGAACTAGAGGCAGGAAGTCACTGAAAGGCCAGACGTGGCCCAGCAGCAGAAGAGAGGTGCTCAATCTCCTGTGTGCAAACAGAGCAACCAGGAGGCAGGTGTGGCCTCTGAGGTGACAATGCAAGAGACCCCACCTAGACTCAGAAATCTGGGTGGGTGATTTCCCACAGTGACTCCCAGGTAAGACTTGAGCCATCGCTGCAGAAGGAGGGATGTGAACAGGAATGTGCAAATATTGAGTGTTCACACACCCAGAGGGACCACAAGAGCTGAGAAACTTCCACTCTAAACTTTTATTTCCCAGGAGGAAGAAAGCAAGAGCAATGACCTGAGGACTCAAGACAAAGTGGTCATACCCACTGTCTCTGGAATATCTTTGCTATGGTGGGGACTGTACTCAGCCTGAAATTTAGTCCCCTGAGGTAATTAGTCCACTTTTCTAGATGAGGAAACAGCCTTAGAGAGGATGAATACTTGACTGAAGTCCTGGACCTTGCCCTTTCTCTGCCTCTGGCTGCCTGTAGGGTCCCCAAATATATAGCAGCAAGGGACAGCCAGGCCTACAGGTCCATCCTAGGGGTAGAACTTAGAAAGGCCCCAAAGGCCAGTTCCCAGGCAGCAACTCTAGGAGATGTCCATGCAAAGGAGAATGAGAATGACCAAAGGTGGACATTCAAAAAGAAGGTGGCAGAGGAAACCATGAAGAAAAGCCAACATACTTGTTTGTGGTGGCGATGCAGAGACACCAAAAGGGTTAAATTTGCTCTGAGCCTTTTCCCTAGTCTTCTCTCTCCCCATTCTTCACATTAAAAGGATCACTGTGTCAGGAGGTCATTGATAGCATTTGAAGAAACTGCTGCCCCTTCAAGAGCGTGAGAAGCTGAGCTGGGCATGTCCAGGGTGAACTCAATCTGTGTTGATCAGCAGATTGTGGCCAGAGTGGGTGGCATGTGGGAAGGACACTGTAACCCATAGAGGGGAGCTCTAGGGGCACAGGGAGCTCCTTTTGTGCCTGGCACCACCACTCTGCCTTGTGCCCTTGGGTTCCTGTTTTCTATCTGTATGTGCACGCCCACCCTGCAAGGGGTGAACCAGGCAATACCCAGGGCCAGGTGGCTGCTGCCTCCCACCGTGCTCAGTGAATGGAAATGCATGGCTTTGAGCTGTAGGCTCTCTGGCCAGAGAGGGCCAGGGGCTCCTACTCCTGGGGGGAAGGAAGGTGGTGAGCGACTACACCACCTTTCCTCGGAGTAGCTTTGAAAACCCTGCAGCCGGACGTTTGCAGGCCCATGTGCCACTTTGGCATCTGTCCTCTGGGAGCTCGTGGTCAGTGAAGCCTGCCCAGGGTAGGGGGCAGAGACCAGTGTGCCACTCAGGCTGTGCTCCCTTGGTTTACTGATGCATGAGGAACCAACCAGGCTGTATCAGGAGCCAGAGTCCCTGGGGTTGACACTGAGATTGGGGTTCGTGGGCACCAAGGGCTCACCCTCTGAGTGGCCACAGGAGGAAACCATGGTCAGATGAACCCGTATTCTGTTTCTTTACTGTGATCTCAGCCTCTTGGGGTGCAGTGCAGACACCCTGGCCTTGGCCCTCACTGAGCCTAGATCCTGCCCAGCCGCCCTCTGGATCTGTGGATGTCCTTACCAGCACCTCCAGGAGGCAGCTAATAGGAGTTCAAATTTCAGAAACAGAAAATTTTATTTGGGGTCCCCAATATATTAAATCATGGGCAGAATCGCCAGGGTAGTTTTTTTTTTTTTTTTTAAGCCTGAAGTGTCAAACAGCTGGTGAAGCAGACGAGTCCCCTCCCAGGCCTAGAGGAGACTGTCCCCAGAAGGAGTTGCCAATCAGTCTGGGTGCTGGGGCACTTGATTCTTGGTCAGGGGTGATAACTAAAGGGACAGAGGCAGTCCCTATTTAAAGATGTAAAGCAGGATCTGTTGGTAACAGAGTTGTCAGATGCTGGCCATAGCGGCCCAATGATGAGGTACAAATGCATTTTCTTCAAACTCTTAGCAAATGTTCTCTTTTGGTACAAGCTTTGATAGGTCCCTTTTAAAATGAGGTGTTTTTCAAACTCCCATGCAGGGCCCCTGGGGAGAAGCTCTGGCTCCTGATTCAATCCGGCAGATGAGCTTGTTCAGAAAGCAGCTTAACAAGTGCCCACGCCACACAGGCCACCCCGCTGTGCCATTCAGTGGCCTTTAGTATATCCGTGGAGTGTGTGAAGTCCTTGCCACATTAGCAGATAAGCTCTTATCCCATCTTGACGGCCAGGGCTCTGAGGGGCACTGAATAACTGTTAGAACCTTACTGTGGTTTCAGAATCTTTTCTAAAGAGACTGTGGTTTTCAAGTTCTCCTGTGAGAACCAGAAAATAAACATAATGTATAAGACCAATAGAGTAAGACCACAGTGCTCTTCACTGTTTTCCCAGGCAGGACACTAAGGATCTCATTTAGCTACTTTTTTTGTTTTTAATTTCCCTTTGCACTAATGTGGTCAGAGAAAATTAGAATGGGTGGGTTGGGGCTGCAGGAAGACCCCTCCTCAGTGGTCTCCATGGTCCAGGATGAGGGAGGTCTCTGATTGGCAGATGGGGGTCGTTAGTGTGGAGCAAATCCTTCAGCACACCCCAGCCACCCCTGAAAGCTCAACTGTGAGACACATTTCAATGATGGATGTTCAAGTTGATGATTTCATTTAAAGACCAAGGTCAGATTAGCCAAATGGTCATCCAAAGAGGTTGAGGTTTAAAGGTTAGTGGTTGTTACGGGGTGAGGTGGCATTGTCTAGCACATTGTAAATACTCGACAAGCATACCCTAGATTTGTCTTTGGAAATGTCATGTCTCTAAAATATCTCACTCCCTGTTGATGTCAGATAAGCATTCATGAACTGGCCGCCTCTTACCAACTTGACAGGAATATTCTCTTGGTCTTATCTGGCGACCAGAACTTAGGATAGAACATGTGGTTGTTCTCCAGCCAGGGCATTGGCCTCCCTGTCAGGGGACAGGGCTAACTGGTTTTCAGCTACAGACCTGGTTTTCCACACTCGACACCTGTTTAGCGATCGCCTCTGCTTTTTCCCCCCAGGACTGGTGCTCCATGAAGAGGTGAAACCATGAAGAGAAAATAGAACAAATAATAATGCTTTTCCGAAATCGCTTCTTGCTGCTGCTGGCCCTGGCTGCACTGCTGGCCTTCCTGAGCCTCAGCCTGCAGTTCTGTGAGTACAGGGCAAGGCCCAGTGAGGGAGGGTGAGGGCCATGAGCTCACTGGCATCAAACTCAGGCTGCTGGGCAGCGGAGGCTGGGCGTGGGCAATTCTGTGTGACAAGACAAGATGTTGCAGGTGAGGCCAGTCCACCGTCCTCCACGTCCTTCAGTGGCATCCCTGTATCCAGTCTGTGCCCCAAACCTGTGCACACTACAGCTCTCCGCAAGTAGATGTCCTCAAGCACAGACCTGGCCCTGCCACCTCCTTGACGGTGGCCCTTCCTGGTGGCCCTGCAGGGGCCTGTCTGTGCTTGCTGTTCTCTACAAGTGCCAGCCTCCCTGTGTGCCCACTCTCTCTGTCCTCAGCAACGGGTGCTCTTCCTGTACCCGGCCCTGGGTTCTTTCAGAGCTTGCCTCCTCTCCTCCAGGAATCTTCCGTGGGCTCCCAAGTGTTTGCTACTTTTGTGACGTACATCCAGAAGCCCTGAGTCTGTCCCTCCTGTCACTAACCAGGCAGTATCAACATTTTCCATTCTTTTTTTTTTAATTTTTTTTTTTTAGTTGAACATGGACACAATACCTTTGTTTTCCTATTTATTTATTTTATGCGGTGCTGATGATCGAACCCAGTGCCTCATGTGTGCAAGGCAAGTGCTCTGCCACGGAGCCACCACCCCAGCCCAGCGTTTTCCATTCTTGTGTCATTTCCTTCTATAAGATTGTCCGTTCTTGATAGCAGGGACCCTGTCACGTTTGCCTCTATATCCCAGGAACCAGCTTTGCCAGGCACATAGTAGGTGAACGTAGGTTGGCTGGATGAATCCAGGCCCACTCTGGGAACAAGGCTGGCCCTCATTCCCTTTCTGAACTAAAAGCCGAGCAAGCGTCTGTCTATGCTGGGAATTGTGCTTTTGCCGTCACCTGATTTATGTCTGTTTTACCACCTCAACATATGAACAGAAGACCTGTCCTTTTGGCACCTGTCACCACCCAGAACATGTTTGTGGGGAGGTGGCATTTTGTCTCATTTTCAGTGACAGAAAGAGGAGCCAGTGGGTGGGATGTGGTGAGTTCCTGTGGGGAGAGTTGGCATCGGGAGTAGGAGGTTTGCAAAGAAGAGGCTCCGAGCAGTTCTTCCCGATTTACCTCCAGCGTGACTCTGTGCCAGGCGCACCTTGGGGACACGTGACAAGCTATTTCTAATAGTAAAGAAAATTTAAAATAACTTATTTCATCCTTCCAGAATTGGAAAGGAGGTCAAGAGAATGTGGGCTCAAGAAGTTTAAAAATACTCCAGATGGTTAATGAGCTGCAAACTATGAATCCTTTCCAAAAAAAGGGTGGTTTGATTTTCAGTAGTTCAATTGTTTATAATTTCTCATTAAAAAGTTTCCACCCTTTGGTCAGAGAAGTGGGATGTTACAGTCAACCCAGAGTTTTACCCCAAGACCCGATAGGTTCTGAGAGGTGACTGTGGGTGACTTGTGTTCTCTGGCATGCGCTGGTCCTCACGTCACTGAATGGGCCTGTGTGTGTCTTGCTTATATAACTCTTCTGAAAGTACCTCTGTTTCAGGAGAGCCAATTTTCAGCCACGCTTTTTTAAGGAAAATTTTTGCAGGGTAAATTAGCCTGGCTGGCTCTAAGCTCTTTATTCTGGGGTACGTCGGAGTTCAGAAAGATATTAAGAAATGGACGTTCTTGCCTCTCTTCTACTCCTAGGTAAAGTGTCACTGGAATTTTCTCGTTTCTATAGAAATGAAGTTCAGTTGCTTTATTTGTTTGATTGCTTTATTGCTTCCTTATTATTACGGCGTAAGAAACTGCACTGATTCATACTATGAAGATTTTACTTGAGTAAGACTGTCTTTTTTTGTTCTTACCATAAAATGTAGGGAACTTTTGCTTTATAATTCCTTTTGACTAATTTTTGAATTTTATACTAGCCCATATAATAATCTTAAATAATATGCTTAAGGCCATAAACTCTAACGTGGTCTTCTTATTGCCTGAAGTAAGCAATATGGTTTTATTTTCTGAAATGATCGTCTATTTTATTTCCTCTGGTTGGTAGTTTTCCTTTTCTGGTGTTTTGAATACAAGAAAGTTAAGACCCAGGTTACGATTCAGAAATTAGGTTGCTTAAATAAGTGCTTCTTCCTCTGGGTACGGAAGGAATGCAGTGAGCCCACATGCATTTATTAAGTGCTTACGTGGGTTTGACGTTGGGGGGGGTGGTTAGTAGGGAAGGGACACACAAAAGATTAAGCTACAGTTTATAGTCTCTTGAAATAGGTCCATTATATGCTAACAGTCCTTAATCAAAAATAATTTGTTCTGTGTTTCCAAGTTCTTGATGTTATCGCAGTTAAAATTCCCACAAGTAGAAAAATGACTTCTCCAATCGCGGGGCTCCTACATCACAGCAGGGAAAGACGGTCAGGCTGTGAAGACTCGTGAATCATTAGTTTAGTTATGTTTCTGCTTCTTCTGCTCATTTATAGTCCCCCCACTTCCCTCCTCTGCCCCAGCATTTCCTTGACGCTTATCTTGTGCTTGGTGCTCCATGTTCCAACTGGCATTCCCAAAATGGCGGTGTGACAGGAGCACACAGGCTCTTGAATTCCAGCCTTGGGTTGGAAGCTCAGCTTCCCCGCTAAGCATCTGGGTACCTCATTTCCTTCCCGTAAAATAGAGTTAACGATTGCTGTTTTGCAGGATCCGTATGAGAATGAAGGATTTTGGAAAAACCCTTGGCTCATGGAAGCCTAGCCAACATAAATCTTTTAAGCAAACCACACTCCCATCGTAATGCACTGTCATCAGAAACTAGGGCTCTTGGTGTTCCAGAAGGCTGCCAGAGCTTCTGTTCCTTCAGCCACGAGATGGAGGGGGAAGCTTTTGAAATATGTCATCCGTTTATTTATTTTTTATTAGAGCGCATTGGCCCTGATGGGGGTTAATCTGTACAGAGCACATGGTGTACGTATCTGGGGGTGGTCCTCTTGGGCAGGGCTCTGATTGATCAGAGCAGGTTCAGAGGGAACGATTGGAGGTGGACTGGAGATTCAGATCCCAAGTGGAGGAGGCGAGGGTAGCCTACAGAAGTGAAAGACCAGGATATCTTCAAAATCTGAAGTGCCCACTCTGCAAGGGGTCAGACCTGATCTGCGTGGCCCAGGTGAACGTGGAGACAGGTTTCTCTTAAGCGTGAAGTAGAATTCCCCGAAGGGGGTGCCCCACAAAGGTGGCCTGGGTGCTGTGTTCTCCATCACTGGAGTCTGCAAGCTCTGAAGGGTTCATTATGAGGCAGGTCATAGGACCCGGTCCCATTTCAAGTCTCTGAAATCTGAGATTGTGTGAAGTTTAGTATGTGCGTCCCTGGAGTTTCCCTCCTGGGCAGGGACTGAAGTCCCTCAGGGGCCACAGACAGCTCTCTGGAGTGTCAGGAGCAGACATGCAGAATGCCACACACTGGGTGCCAGGGCAGATAGGAGGCAGGGGCACAGCTAGGTGGGAAGAAGTGTGAACGCTGGACCCAGACTGCCCAGATGGAGTCCCTGTCCTGCCATTCATCAGCCGTGGGAGCTCAGGCAAATCATTTACCCCCTTCATGCTTCAACTCCCTCCCGTGCAAAGTGGGGCTAGTGATTGTCCCAACCCCATGAGTTGGCAAACTAGCGTTTTTAAAACCTCTGGCACTTGTAATCTCAACGTATGTGTTTGCTGAGCCAAATGAATTATAATCGTCTGTGGCAGAGTGTTCTGGGAGGATGGAGGACAAGAACTCAGCAAGGACTGGGGAGTCAGGTGGCATCTCCACTCCTCCTTAAGCAGGGTTGGAGTTGGCCAAGGGTGATTCTGGGGAAGGGGGCCCCTGGGCCGTGCTGGGGAAAAGGTGGCCGTAGCCGGTGGAGCTGGGCCTGCAGAGATAGAGCGGAAGAGCTTCCCCTGTGTGTGGCTGTGAAGCTGGGCCAAAGGCTAGGGCCTCCCTCCCACCACCACCTGATGTTCTGGAGGCTTCAGGGATCACTGCAGCAGGGGAGTCCCCCTCCAGCTGGTGTCTTGGGGGGCCCACAGCCTACTTCTGTGTCTTCCCGAGCTGGGCTCCTGAGCACCTGGATCAAATCTGCCTGAGGAGCTTGTTTGAAATGTCTGTTCCCAAGAAAGCAGGTCGTGCCCCTCCCTACAGAATCTTGGTGGGAGTGGACCCCGGGGAGCCCCACTTTGGGCAAGCTCCCTGGGTGTGTCTCAAGTGCGTGAGAGCACCCCAGAGGAGCAGGGTGGGGGTGATGTGGGGCGATGCGACCCAGGCTGTTTCACTTCTGCAGCAAAGGGACAAGGGTGGCTCGGGAGGTGCTGCAGGGGCCGAAGAAAATGCCCAGCACATGGAGGGAGGTAGAGCTGGTGGCCTGGGGCCTGGGTGGGGAGGCTGATGAAGAGTGCTCAGGACATGCAGACCAGCAGGGCAGGGCTCTGGCAGTGGTGCAGATTGAGGCCACCCAGGAAGCAGGGTGAGCCTGGGGAGATTCCTGGGGTCGTTGGAGGTACCCAGGGCCAAATGGGGGCCATGTTCTGCCTGGCAGGGTCTCGGGTCTGAGGCCTAGAAGAGACGAGATGCTGGCAGGAAGCACTCCCCGAGGACTTCGTGTTCACTG
The DNA here is from genome assembly GCF_045843805.1 of Urocitellus parryii. Classification (NCBI taxonomy): domain Eukaryota; kingdom Metazoa; phylum Chordata; class Mammalia; order Rodentia; family Sciuridae; genus Urocitellus; species Urocitellus parryii. The sequence goes on from NC_135532.1 coordinate 104,736,663, forward strand.
TTCACAAAGCCCAGGCTGGAGAAGCCCAGGAAGCTGCTCCAGCCCGGTGGCCTATGAGCTTGCTTGGCTTGGCCCAGCCTGTGTTTCCCGAGTTTTTAAATTTATTTACCAATTTCACATAAACTTGCAAACCCCTCTTTAGAAAACCAGTCTGCCCAGCAACCTGAGGCCCCTGCCTCTTGCAGGGGGATCTGGCCGCTGAGGAGGGGCTGCCCCTTTTCCCACAGTCCTGCCCAGGCCCTGTCAGCATCTGACGTGGCGCCCGTGGTACCAGGTCCACGTGGTGCCAGGTCCACGTGGTGCCAGGTCCGAAGGGCAGGGTGGGGTTAGTCACAGAAAGAGGCAACAGAGGAGAGGCCAAGGGTGAAGCTCTGGGACACAGAGGAAGAGAGGTCACTAGGGAGGGAGATGGCTGGGGCCCGGTAGGCAGGAGGACAAGGGAGGCAGGTAACCTTCCAGAAGTTCTCAGGGGGACAGATGAGGAGTCCCACCATACCCAGCTCTGAGTGAGTGTGTGTGTGTGTGTGTGTGTGTGTGTGTGTGTTTTCTCTACCACCTCTCTTACTCACAGAACCAAACCTATCCCTGTGGCCTTCAGCCCCATTCCCTGTCCCTCTCGAACTGTGTTTGGGGTCTGATGTCCACCAGGAAAGAGAAGAACGGCATTTGGTGGAACAGCGTATAGCTTAAAAGGAAACCGCCTCTGAGCTGGGGAGCACTGGCATACAGCCCGGCTCCCTCCACCTGGGCGTGCTCTCCACTGGGGACCTTGAAGGACTGTGATATATGGCTCTAGCATTTTGTTGAGGCACAAATTTTGATAACGACAGCAGAGAGTGAGCTTCTTGGCTGCAGAGGGTGTCAGGCCTTGCCACCAGCCCCAAGGCCCTGCACCCTTGGCTCCTGTCCTGCGTGCCTTTTATTTTACGGAGGAGAGCGCGTACCCTCGTGGTGCGTGTGAACCTGCAGACTCATGAAGACCTCCATGTGCCTTCCCAGCAGTGTTTGGGTGGCAAGGCTTCAGCAGGCCAGGGCTCTGCAGGGCAGTGTACCAACTGAGGGCCCCTTATCCAGAATTCTTGGGACATAGAAGCATTTGGATTTGGAATATATGTGTACACGCAATGAGATATCTCCGGGATGAGAGCCAGCGCATTTTGGATTCTGGATTTCCAGAGATCAGAGATGTTTGACCTTTACCCTAAAAACCACAGTAAGGTCCATTCATGTCTCTCTCTATTTCTGTCTGTCTGTCTGTCTCTCTCTCTGAGCCAAGAAGAATGAAGAATTGAAAATGAGAGCTCTGTTTCTGACCCAAGAGTCCAGTCAGAGCTCATCCATCGTTATCACCAAGGCTTAAATTTGCTAGTTGCATTCATCTTGCTCCTTTTCATGAAGATGTCTTCTTGTTTGGATTTCCGGCTTCACTTTTCTTCCCTTTGCTCCCTCTCCTCCCTCTCCTTCCACTTTCTCTTTTAACATCTCTCATAATTCAAGGGAGGGGAGAGACACTTTTAAGATGTTTACTGCAGTGTCATTTGTAGCAGGAAAAAGAGAAAAGGTGACCCATGTGCCAACAGTGAGTTCTCGTGCGGCTGTAACCCCAGGGTTCCTTGGGCCGGTCTGTGTGGCCTTCGAGGTTGTCTGGAGAGGGCAGAGTCTGAATCCCCAACAGGAGTCCACGTGAGGCGGGTGCCAGGAGGGTGCTCTGGGGCTGTCCTGCCACCCTGGCCCCTTGAGGTGTGGCTGCAGCAGGCCTGGCAGACCCCGCCTCTGCCTGGGGCCACGTGGCCCCTCTCTGATGGCTGCTCAGCTCCTGCATCACCTCTTGCCTCTCCTTAGTCTCCTCTTTTCCTCTGTGTCAGTGGAGGGGCTGGAACCCAGCCAGAGCTCAGCGTCTCACTAGCCCCAGGTAGATTACAGAGTGTAGGGCGGCTTGTGTCCCCACAGACCTGTGGTGCAGGCCACACCCACCTGCATCTCCCCTTTGACCCTTTACGCCTTCAGGGACAGTTGGCATGCCAGTCTCAGTGAGGCACAGACCTCTGAGACACAGAGTAATCTTACTCCTCTTGGAAGGATGAGGAACAATGTCCTTGGGCCTCAGTGATTGTCTGTCACCATTGCACAGACCAGGGACAGAAGCTCATGTAACCCCCAGCAAGACACTCTGCCACACCCAGACTCCAAAATGTTCAGTGTGCGTTTCTCTGGGGGCAGGCTTGTGGGTGATATTCCTTTTCTTTTTATACCTTAGCATTGACTATTTTAGGATGAACTCATGTTTAAATGAAGTGTCAAGATCCCTTTTTAGTGTGAAAAGGGAAAATTTTGTGGCGTCTCTTCTCAAGGGCCAACTGAAAGTAGAAACCTGTTTCCAAATACATCGTGTTGTTAGGTTGAACCTAGGGGCTTCTGTATTGTCCCTTATGGTTGCAGGGGTCCTGTGACCCCCAGAAATTAAATCCAAAAGACTCTACACAATCCACTGTCAGGGACGAGGATCAGTAGCTTTTATCAGATTCTCAGAGGTGAGAGCAAGGGGATTTGGGACCCAAGCAGGTGAGTGACAGGGGTCCTTCCTAGTTCTTTCTCAAGGCCTGTTCTAGACATCTGTCATTTCTAGTTTTTGTCATGATTTGGATTCTTAAATATTTACATTATCTAATCCAATGACCTGTTGGGTGGAGGCCAGTTACCAGAGAATGTGAGGGATATGGGGTCTCCTGACCTGTAAGAAGCCTCCTACAACTGGGGCTCAAGCTCAGACCACCATAAGGAACCCTTCCCCCGACCCTGGGAATAGGTAGGCTTAGGTCCCAGTGACAGACGGGCAAGGAGTCAGGCAAGCAAGAGATAAAGGCTTGCAGATAGCTGGGGTGAGGAACCCTTGGTAGGATGTGCTCAGTCCCCAGCCATGGGACTGCCATGGGGTTCACCGTTTGCTACCAGGCTCATCAGTCCCTTGCTACAGTCTTACCCAATTTGGTTCACCCTGAAGCAGCACTAAGAATGGGGAAGAAGCCAAGAGCAATGGCGCAGGCCTGTAATCTCAGCTACTCGGGAGGCTGAGGCAGGAGGATCGCAGGTTTAAGGCTGGCCTCAGCAACTTAGTGAGATCCCCATCTTAAAAAAAAAAAAAATGAGGAAACAGGAAAGGTTGGTGTTCTATCATGGCCCAAAGTGGACAGGTCAAAAAAAAAAAGGCTAATTGTGTACTCAGCTATCCTCTATTAATCTTGTAAAACCAAGCATCTCAAAGTCTTCAGATGTGAACTTGACTTTCACACTTCGCCTGGGTAACTGATTCCACCCCAGCTGAATGACTGGAGGCAGTAACTGGAGTGTGGTCTCTCTGTTGTGGTTCTGGTTTTCATCTGGCAATTACAGCGGCCGTTTTTAGATGCAGCCCAGGTTGGAGGCAGGGTGGGCATTTAAGATAATCTAGCAAGCTGAGGAGCACCAGGGGAATTGTGGGAATCGACTGTTGGAACACATCATTTTTCCTCGGCAGACCGACGAGGGGGAGAGAATTCCACAGCCTTTTGGAGTATTGTGAGGAGGAAACGGGGGACAGGAGGTGGCAGGACAAGGTGTGTTTCAGCTGGTGGGAAGGTGCTATCTCAGGTGAACTGAATGGACTTAAGGGAGTCAGGAAATCTAAGACCCGGGTGCCCGGGAGAAGGGGGACTGCTCATGGTGCCTCCCTGAAGGGGCCGCAGGCTCAGCACCCCTTCCCGATCCCGGGTTGAAGGGAGCACCTTTCAAGAGCCTGTAAGGAACAGGGATAATGTGCTCCAGTGACAAACGTAGAGAGGGCGTTTCTAGGTCCCTTACCACGTTCCATTCACAGGTGGCCTCTCGGGACATCCCAGCCACCACCCTGAGGTAGGTTTTGTCACCTTGTCTTACAGATGAAGGGAATGAGGCAAAGAGAGGCAGAGGTACCTTCCCCAAGTCACAACAGCTAGGAAGTCACAGCCCCAGGCCACCTCCGTGCGGTCAGACCATGGAGTCCTGGCAGCAGGGAAGCTCAGCACTGAGTTCAGTGGAGTCCCAAGGAGGAGGTGGTTGCAGCCCCCTTAAGGAGGTGACCAGACTGGGGCTGAGGTCCCAACAAGAGCAAGGTGGGCCCTGAGCCAGGAAGGTACTGAGCAGTAGTGGGGCTGACCTGGGCCCCGGCCGCTTCTTGGCTGTCGTGGTCAGTGGTGTGACTCATGGGGCAGCACGTCCCAGAGACGAAGTTGAGCCAACTTTCAAGTCTGTCACGTTCGCATTCGCTGGGACACCAATGGTCCCTGATGCTGGACTTTAATCCACCAACGCTGCTTTACATCCAGTTCTCACTGACCATTCCTGCTCCCCAGAACCAAGTGGTCTGTGCAGGAGGTGGCATGGACAGAGAAGGCCCTTTCCCCTGAAGGTTTAAATGCTTCCTGCTCCCTCTTTCTCATAATCAAAGAAAGGAAGGCTGGATGGGCAGGTGCATAGATACCAGGCTTGAGCAATTAAAAAACCTGGGCTTGCAGGCTGCAGGACCCTGTGTCCAAGGCCACTGTCTGGCTGATGGGGACTTCTCCTGGGCTGCAGGTCAACGCTGGAAAAAGCAGAGAGGGTCAGTTTAGCTTATATCCTCCTCATTGCAGCTACAGGAACATCTGCTAATACTGCTCACAGATGCACCCTCTGTGTATCTAGTGTGTGGTGTGAGGGGGGCCGACATGGGATGCACTTGATTTATAGAAGTTTACCAGTTTCTTCTGAGAGCGAGGGGCCCCATGCAGATGCCTCACAGATTAATGTTCTCTGCCATTTCTTTGAAATTGAGACCCCGTTGGCATCTTTATCCACAAGCTTTAGAGATAGGTAGACAGGGTGAAAGTGAGCCTCAAGAGCCTCACACATGGAGAAAGTGTATGCCCGTTGGTCAGCGTCATCAGCAATGTTTCTTAGTCTGGTATTCACGTTGGCCATGGTAGCACTGTGGCCAGGGCACTCATTTAGATTCAGAAGATTATTTTTTCCCAGATACAACATGGGAACTCATCCTTCCCATCTGCTGGCTTGGCCACCCTCACTCCTAACACCTCGGCTCCCTTTTTCTTTCCTGGTGACATCTGAACTCTGGTCATCTGCTTGGGGTCACCAGAGTTTCTGATTGTCCCATGGGGCAGCTGGAGGAGCCAGGGACATGGGCAAGGCCTACTGGCACAAGCAGCATCTGGAAACCCAAGCCCCAGAGTTCCATCTCTCCCCGGCCTCCAAGTCTGTCCCTCGGCCCCTTGTGTCCAGTGAAACAAGGCCAGGCCCAGAGGGCTCATGTGGTAAAAGGCACAGAGCCAGCCTCCCGTCCACCTGGGATCAGCTCCTCCAGACTCCTTCCCAACCTGGTGCCCTCAGAGGGCTGCCTATGTGTCGTCCCTGCTTGGGCCAACTGGACCAGGTCTCCCGGGGACTTGAGGCATGTCTTAACCAGCTTGCTGCATAGCCCACCTGCCCCTCCTGTTCTCCTCGCCACCAGCCACACTTCAGCCTTGTGGGCACAGCCCAGGGGACCTTCTCCAGGAAGCCAGTCTTGGACCAAGCCCCCTTCAAGGCTGCCCCTCACACTCCCACATTAGGTGTCAAAGTGATATTTCTTCAAAAGCACAGAGCGCGGCTCCTGGCCTCAGCCCTCAGGATGTTGGGTCTGGTGGGTGACCAACTGGGACACCCCTGCTTACACATGCTGTGGTGTGAACCTAGTGGCCACAAGAACTGGGTGAGCTCATAGAAGAGGATGTGGGTACAGCCTGGAGATCAAAGGTGGGCTTCCTGGAGGAGGTGACTCCGGGATCAGTGGTGGAGTTGGTAAGATACAGGGAGAGGGTACAGTTGCCAGCAAATGGAGGAGCATAGGTGAGAACAGGCTGGGGAGGGGGCGGCTCTGGGCAGCTCAGAACAATGAGTTCTAAACTGAGGGGTGAGGTAGAGATGGCGCTGGAGAGACTTCTTGTCTCACCCCTACTCCTATGCCTCGGAGCCGCCTGAGAATACCTAGCATTTGAGGTCCCCTCAAAGGGCCCCATGTGGACAGACACCATTCCCTGGTGGGGGACTCAGGAAGGCACAAACAAGACAGGGTGAGCTCAACAGTGTGAACCAGTAGATGGGGGCCATGAGCCCAGATCAAGAGGAAGCAGCTGAAGAGATCTTTCTGGACGGAAGGTCTCCTGATCATTACTGATTTTACCTGTGGCTTCCAAGCCACGCTGCCTGGAGTCATGCACAGGTCATCTGGGTCCAGTCACCATGGTTCCCAAGTGGCAGCCCCAGTAGACCTCAGCCATGTGCTTACAGAGAGTCAGGGACACCGGGAGCCCTCACCCCTCTGTCCCGTGCCATTCACCTGATAGGGTCTCTTCTGCTGTCTCTTACCCTCCAGGTGCAGAGGGAATGCACCACATTCCATAGACAGTAGAGGCCAGGGCTGACAAGCATGTTCACCACAAGGGCAGCCATTAAGGGGCCATCACGGGGCATCTGCTGTCCAATAGTCCCCAACTCTGGCACTGACCACTCAATAGTAAGTGAGCTCCAGACCCTGAGCTGTGTTGGCCTTTCTAGCTCCTCCGCTGTGGAAAGAAAGTGGTCCTAGGAGCGGCCAGGGCTCTACTTTTGAGCTGAAGACAACCCTGTAGCTCTTGAGTGTTGCTTTAGCAATACAGGGAGACATGTGAAAAATAATAACCGAAGCCAGGCAGGTGGCGCACGCCTTAATCCTAGCAGCTCCAGAGACCAAGGCAGGAGGATCACTAGTCCAAAGCCAGCCTCAGCAACTTAGCGAGGCCCCAAGCAACTCAGCAAAACCCTGTCTCTAAATAAAATATATAATAAAAAGGTGAGGATGTGGCTCAGGGCTAAGGGCTCCTAGGTTAAATCCCTGTTTTTTTTTAAAAAAATGTTTTTTTAATTTAAAAAATACTATTTATATGTAAAATACACGAATGCATGTCACCTGTACCTACCATAAATATGTATGTATGTGTGTGGCGGGTGTGTACAAATACAGACATTTGTAGAAAACTAGGAACACTTTTCCTACATTCCTCAGAGAAGTCACTGTGTGGGGATGGACATCCCTCTAGACATTTTTCTGTGCATTCACAAACTAAACAAATGCCTGAATATTCACAAATTTAGTTTTGTTATTGTTGTTTACACAAAGAGGATTCTATCAATGCCCAGTGACAAGGCTCATTCAGTTCACTTAATTTATCTTGGATTCTTTCCCCTGCTCTGTAGCCGGGGCAGAGTATTGCATTGTACAGGGTGTTCAGACTCATTCCCTCTGCAGAAATGTGCAGAAACCCTGCAGTGAGTTTCTTTGGCCATACATCCTTGATCGTGGGAATTGATACATTTGTACAATAGATTCGGAGGCACAGAATAACAGGATGGGGGCTAGTGCACGTTTGTAAAGCATATGCCAAATTCCTTTGGCAGGGTGGCTCCTGTTTCCACCCTCACCCGCAGTGTGCACAAGCATCCGGCTCCCCACGCCCTGACTGATACTGCATCTTATCATCAAAACCTGACTTTCCAGTCTGATGGGGGAAAAAAATCATATCCCATGGGTTGTTTCATTTTGTATTCCTTTACTTACAAACAAGCTTGTGCATCTTTTCATATGCTTATTTGCCATTGGTACTTATTTTCCCGTAATTATCCTGTTTATATTCTTCAATGATTTTTTTTAGGGCAATACTGATTGATTGATTGATTTTCTTTCTTTCTTTCTTTTATAATGATTTTTTTGAGTTGTGGGGGCTCTTAAGTACTTTGCTGCTTTTTAAAAAATTATCATTAATATTATTATTCTTATTATCATCATCATCATCATCATCATCCTCATATCGGTACCAGGGATTTGTCTGTTATACATGTTTCAAATATTTTCCTCTCAGTGTGTCATCCATCTTTTAACTTTTGCTTATAGCATATGTTGGCAAAGGGAAATCTTAAATATTTATGTAAAATAAGTTAGGGAATTTAAACTGACTTGGACTCGTGGTTGGTCTCTGCCTCAGCAGTTGCTCAGAAATATGTGTATATTGCAGTGATTGATAAACCTTTCAGGAGCTAAACAGGTCCATGGATGCCCTTATTTGCATTCATTTCCCTCACAGGGTAGATGCTGAAAGTACAACTGTTATTGTGCAGGGTGTTCTAGAAAAATCTGTGATGCAGCAGGATGTTCCCCGAACTTGGAAGGATTGGGGACCACTGAGACAGAGGCTGTTCATGGAGGGACAGGTGGCTAGGGAACCCCGAGTCACCATTCACATCCACCAGCGCCCAGAAGGGAAGAGCGAGCCTCTGCTAGTGTCAGTCTCGCCTCTCAAGGGAAGGGAGGGCAGTGCCCTATCACTATCGTTCCTGACTCTGGTCACAGGTCCACACTGCCAGGGGGCCGGGACCCTGTGATTGATAGTTCAACCAGACCACCAGGGGCAGGGGCTCACTGACAGAAAGAGGGGAGCGAGGTGGACAGGATGCCCCCTTGACACCGGAAGGCTGTATCAGGGAGAGTGAGTCTGGAGATGGGAGAGTGAGCTGAACCGAGGCTCCACCTTCCACCTACATCCGCCCTCACCCTCCTGTAAAGTGGTCTCCAGGAGACCAGTGTCCTAGTGGACACCTGCGACAGTCAGATGGCATTAAGTGAGGAGGTGAGGCCAGTATCTGTCACTCAGCAGGCCCTCACCCAACCACGGGTCTCCTCATTCTGAGAGGAGGATGGGTGCTCACGGTGAAGTTCAGCCCCACCCTGGGCTGCTGCTGGCCTTGCCCCGTGGTGACTGCATCACCGTGACCTGCTCTGTTTTCCCCGCAGTCCACCTGATCCCCATGTCAGCAGCTAGGAACGGAGCAAGCAGCAAGAGCCGAAAGAGAATCATGCCTGACCCGGTGACGGAGCCCCCGGTGACAGACCCGGTTTACGAAGCCCTTCTGTACTGCAACATCCCTCGAGTGGCCGAGCGCAGCATGGAAGGTGGGCCTGGCTGTGCCCCCGACCTGGCCCCTGTAGGCAGGACCTTGATACCTCATGGGCACCCTGTGGGGACAGTTCTCCAAGCGTGCAGCACAGCAGTAAGGAGCTGGCCTTCCTGGGCTTGTAGCCAGCAGTTGCCACCAGGCCATGTTCTGTAGCGAGTTCCGCAATCTTAGCCTGCCCCACTGTAAGACAGGCTGGCCAGCGGGACCTGCACGGGAGATGCTGGTGGGAGCCAGTGACCTCGATGAACAGCACACCGCTCAGGAGTACCCTCCAGAGGTGTCTGCCATTATCACAGTCTTTAGTGGGCAGGATGGAGCAGTGCCCCCCCCCCAGGCTCCCAGGCTTCACCCACTCTCAGCTGCTCTGCTTTTCAGGGTAGAACCAGGGTGGACTTCAGATGCCCACCGGATGCCCTGCTGGTGTCTAGCCATAAAGGTGTGGGAGAATGCAGTTCCTCCAGCAAGTTTTGCTTTTCTGAGCGTGTATCAGGCTGGTGTGGAATGTTTATCTGTTTGCCCTGTGCCCTGTTTCATGGAGGATTTAAAGCAGCAGCCTGGTTTTCAGGATTGCGGTGGGCCTCCCTGTCTCTGCGTGGGAGCGAGGCCACATGAGTAGTCATGCCCACATCTCACCGGCCTTCAGTCCCCAGCCACATCCCCTGTCCCACCTCTGAGGCTCTTCAGCAGCCTCCACCCAGCATAGCAGCCCCTCCCACAGCTCAGGCCCCTTGATGGCTGCTCTGTGACCTCTTGGTGGCCCCCCTGCCGCCTCCCTCTCATTCCCAGCCCAGGCCTGGCCAGGTCCCCCCACCAGTCCTCTTTTAAAAGGATTGACACCTTTTAGAAGTGTCAAGCGTTGACTGGACCCTGTGCTTCTCTCACAGGTCACGCCCCACATCATTTCAAGCTGGTCTCCGTGCAGGTGCTGATTCGCCATGGGGACAGGTACCCACTGTATGCCATTCCAAAGACAAAGCGGCCAGAAATCGACTGCACTCTGATGGCTAACAGGTAAAGACTCCTTTTTCAAAAGTCACTTGCCACAATCTGCTCTGTCCTGTTCAGTGGAGAGTTACAGGAGCAGGGAGCCTGAGCTCCGGCCCTGCATTGAATGTCATCACTGTACAGATGAAAGGACTGAGGCCGCAGGAGGGAGCATCTCTCTCAGGTAGCCCAACAGGGACACTGAGGCCTGAGCCTGCCAGTTCTGAAGTCCACCCTGCCATGCTTCAGAGAGCTGGGTGGGGCCCAGGGAGCTGTGTGGCTCAGGAATCCTGGCCCAGCTCAGCTGCTCCTTTGGTCTGGGAGCTCAGCTTCTCACCTCTGGAATGGGGACGACTCTGCCCGGCTGGGCTGGGGGGTGTGAGCAATGGCACATGAATGTGAGGTAGTGTTTCCACCATTTTTTAAAATGTTTTTTAGATTTTGACGAACCTTTATTTTTTTTTTATTCATTTATTCATTATGCGGTGCTGAGAATCCATCCCAGTGCCTCAAGCATGCTAGGCGAGCACTCTACCACTGAGCCACAACCCCAGCCCCGTGTTTCCACCATTTTATTTTTCCCAGGAATAGAGTCAGCCTGGTCTTGGTTGAAAGCCCTTAGGATAAAAACAATTGAACAGAAAGTGGAAATTGTATATATGGAAATGGCACAGGTCTAAAATTAGAAGCCTAGTTAGCAATAAGGTGATGGGCCTGGCCTCCACGAATGTGTCTGGGCACAGAGCATCTCTTGCAGGGTTCACTGAATGAGGTCAGAGGGGAGGGCTGGAGGCAGGCAGGCAGAGTGGGAGGCATTATTTGGATGGAGGTTTCAGGGGTGGGGCCAGCCGGGTGGAACTGTGGGTCCCCTCCCTGCAGCGGGGCTGTTTTTCAAAAGCGTCCTGAACCTGGTCTTGATTCAGGTTCACTCTCTGCGTCTCAAGCCCTCTCACTGGAGTGTGGGGAAGATTAAGTGAACCGTTTTAGGTATGGGCATCATGAGGCACTTGGGTGGTCTTCTCTGTCATCCTGGAGGTCACAGGCTGGCAGCCTGGCTATTCGTATCTTCTTCCCTGTGTCCAGCAAAAGGGAGTATATCCCATTGTCTCACGGGTTGGAAAACACCCTGGGTGAGTCCAGACCACGTCAGAGGACAAGTGGATGCCGCTGTTCCCTCCACGCTGAGCCCCTACTCTCTTGCCCTTTCCCAGGGGGCTCCCCCCGATTCCTCCCCAGCCCCTCCCTTCATGCCTTTGCATTTCATGCCACTTCACTGCCTGGTCCCCATCCCCGCTTGGCCCACTCTGACAGCTCCTTCAAGGCCCTTCGAGATGCTTCCTCCTCCAAGAAGCCTCCCCAGCACCTTTGGGTGGCTCTGTGGCCCTGGTGGGGCCATTGAAAAGAGGGGTAAATGGCATAGGTGTCAGAAAAAGCAAAGCAAGAGTTAAATATCTGAAGCCAGTCCCTCGCCTGGCCTCGGGCTGGGGCAAGGTGGAGGCTCTCATTGTGCTGGGCATTGGCGCCAAAGCTCTGGCGGGTGGAGGAAGTTGGCACAGGGAGTGGCTTATCTCCATCAGGCACAGCAGGGTTTCTGTGTGTCAGCAGCTGGCACAGCCCTGCCCTTGCCCACTGGCTGGACATCAGTCCTTTGATCAGCCAGGAAGGAGGTGGACCGCGAGGCCTCTAGGCCGGGCCTGTGCAGGGCAGCCTTGAGGGCACTGTGAATAATAATGAGCTTCTCCCCCAGCCGCTCCCAGCATCCATTTCCTTTTTCTTTCCTTCATGAGTGCATTATAGCTCCACACAATAGTGGGGTTCACACTGACAGATTCATAAATGCACATAACATAATTTGCTGCACGTCAATCATTAATATTTCTCTTTATCCTTCCTCCTCTCTCCCCGATCCCTTCCTTTACCCTACTGCTCTCCCTCTTATTTATTTATTTACTTATTTATAATTTTTTAGTTGTGCATTTTAATTACACATGAAAGTAGAATTCATTGTGATTTCATCTCACATGCACCTAGCATCATTTGGTCGGTCTCATTCTACAGTTCCTCTTCTCTCCTGCTCCTCCTCCCTCCCGCCATCCCCTTTCTCTATTCTGATGGTCTCCCTTCTCTTTTCATGAGATTCCCCACTCCTTTTTTTTTTTTTTAAAGAGAGAGTGAGAGAGGAGAAAGAGAGATAGAGAGAGAATTTTTAATATTTATTTTTTAGTTCTCGGCGGACACAACATCTTTGTTGGTATGTGGTGCTGAGGATCGAACCCGGGCCGCACGCATGCCAGGCGAGCGCGCTACCGCTGAGCCACATCTCCAGCCCCCCACTCCTTTTTTAATCTCTTACTTTTCTCTAGCTTCCACATATTAGAGACAACATTCAACCCTTGACTTTCTGAGTCTGGCTTGTTCCATTCACATGGTGCTCTCCAGTCCCATCTTCTTACCAGCAATGACATAGATTCTTCTTTATAGCTGAGTAGAGCTCCACGGTATAGAGGTACCACATTTTCTTCATCCACTGACCAGCTGACAGACACCCAGGCGGGTTCTATAACTTGGAGATGTGAACTGTGGCTGCTCTAAACCTGGAATGCAGGTCTCACTGTAGTGTGCTGATTTCAGCTCTTTTGGGTAAATACCAAGGAGTGGGATCCCTGGGTCTTCCCCTTTCTCTAGCTGGGCTTTGCATTCCCAGAAGGCAGAATTTAATTAGCACAACGCAGACCAGGGGTCTGTACCTAGACCAGTTAGCTGTTGCTAGAAGGTCTCTGGGGGCTGCTCTGCAGAGAAGGGTCCCCTTGGTCAGGGCCGCCTTGCAGAGGGCAGGGTGTCCCCTGTGCGTCAGGCACTGTGCAGCTTATCTTCCCAGCATGCTGACTGTCCCTGGATCACCAGGACCCAGCCCAGAGCTTGGCGTGTAGCAGTTATTGGACTGGGTGGGTTGCAGAATGAGTTCAGGACCTCAGTGAGAATCACAGGGAGTGGGGCCTGTGATGTGCATCTGTCGTGCGCCTGGCGATGGGTTGAAGCCTCAGCCATGGAATCCCTGGAGGCCTTTGCAACGAGTTTGACGATGGCAAAATCACTTCAGCTCCTTGGGCCTCTGTTCTCCACTCTGGAAAGCAGGGTTAATGATACCTCCCATACAGCACCTGTGAAGTCCAATGAGACAATGGGATAAAGCATTTAGGCTAGTCCACCAAGCCTGATGAGTGGTCACATGTCATTGCCCACAGCGGCCTGGGACCTTCTGGGCCCAGCCTCTTTCCTCCTCTGCAGTACACTTGGTCACCAGACCAGGCCATGTCTCAGGGCCCCTCATGCTGTTACCACAATGACAGGGCCCTCAGGTGGGGTCCTTTCTGGAGCACCTACTTTAGAGGCTCAGTTCCTGTGACCGCTTGCCTGAGATGCCTCTGTCTTCATTTCCCTTTGCCTATTTTCGTTTTATTGACCATCCTTTATTTGTAGGAGCTATTTTAAGTCCTTTGTGGAAGAGGGCAGGGTGTGCATGTTTAGTTCCAGTAGCCCCCCACCTCACCTGAGGTCCCTCTCCACCAGTTTCCATTACCCGTGGTCAACTGCAATCTAGAAATATTAATAGAAAATTCTAGAAATAAACAGAAAGGCCACATGCACATAACATTTATTAGGGTGTATTGTTATGACTATTCTGTTTCATTGTTATTCTTGTTAATGTCTCACTATGCCTAACTTATAAATTAAGCCTTAACATAGTGGGTCTGTACAGGAAAAAAAAAAAAATATATCATCCACAGTTTCAGGCATCCATTGGTTCTCCTGGAACCTGCCCCCCTCAGACAAGGGGTGCTACTGTACCTAATGTCTTTTACTCAATTCCATCTTTAAAGACACACATACGAGTGACAAGCCAGCTTGCCACTGGAGACACATACAGTGTGAGGAGGAGTCCCAGTGCAGGAGACCCACAGTGAGCCACCGACTAACTGCCCGGGGTCTGTGGATCCGGTTCTACAGCTGCCATTTCAGCTCACAAATTAGCGACTTAGTGATGTCCTCAAGGGCAGTGAGCCTTGCCTGCAGTGTGTGCATTACTCCCACACGTGGAAGGGAATGTCTGGGCCAGCGGGGAGCTCAGGCAGGCAGGAGTGGTGGCCCGTCCATGCCAGTGCCTCAGAGTTTCCTCCCACATGGACACATCTGTGACTCTTAGAGGTTTTGTACCTCTTTGCGAATGCCACACACTTTATGACAGGGGTCCCATCTCATCCCTCAGAGTACTATGTTTAGCCAGCATGAAAGTATTCATTATTCATGTGCCATGTTTAGTTAATTCCTTTTTTTACATTCAGGAATGTAAACCAAATGTGCTTTTGTAGATCTAAGGTGGAAAAACATTCAATTCAGTCCGCAATTATTCAACACATTTTAGTTCTGTTCTCCTAAATGATCTGGAGAAGGGGTCGCAGGTGGAGGGAGTTCAAGGAGCCAAGGCTGGACCCAGGAGGAAGGGGAGGGTGGGCTTCAAAGTCACAGAGGTAAGGCCATCTCTGCCCTTGGGGCCTGCTCACCTCCAGAGAGACCAACTTAGTGCAGGTGTCTGGTGACCCTCTCTGAATGACAGCCAGCTCAGGTGGCAGAGGCAGCGAGGAAAGAAGAGAAAGAAGTAGAAGAGCAAGAAATGAAATGGTTTGAGTGCCCGCATTTTGGAGCATGAGCCAAAAGAGGGCAGCCCATCTCCACGGGGGCAGGGAGAGGAGAGCAGCTGGCAGGTCAGGGAAGGCCATCCTGGGTCAGCAGCTGGAAAAGTGTGCAGGAACAGGTCAGGTAGCTGCTGACAAGAACCAGCCCCTGGGGCAAGGACATCAACCGGTGCACATTGGGGGTTGCAGGACAGGGTGGCATGCTGGGGCCCTCAAAGCGAGGGTCACAGGCCTGAGTGTGGAGTGCAGAGGGGTGGAAATGAGGCTGTCCCCGATGCTCCCCGTGCCAGTAGAGGAGAGAAGGCATGAAGTGACCATGCTGCACAGCAGGGGTTGGAAGCAGGTGGCAGGGTTAATGCTGTTAAGGGACAGTGGTCCAGAGGGAGTCCCTGGGAGCGGGTCCTGCCTTCCAAACACAGCCTCCAAGGCCTCCTCTGCCGTCTGACCTCCCCTGATGCCACAGCTCTCCCAGCTCTCCCCAGGAACCACATTCATTGCACAAATAATGATGGAGGCTGGAACTCAGGGAAGGGCCTCAGAGATGGAGGGGCGGGCCTTAGAGAAGGGCCATGTGGGATCGTTAGACGGATAAGCAGGGGGAATTGTGTTCAGATTCTGATGAGTCATCTACTGGTGTCACTGCACCTCCCTGGAATAGAGAGCATGGAAGAAGGGAGGAGGGAAGGGAAATTGTGACTTTGGGCATCCATGCTGCGAGGGAGCCATCTTCCAACATTCAGGTGACACCATCCAGTACTTGGGCGCTCGGGAGCATCACCTTGCTGCGAGATGGGGTCACTGGACAGTGTTGAGTATGTGGGTGGCAGCTGAAGCTGCGGGCTTGAGTAGATCCCAGGGAGAACCTGCAGAGTGGGGAAAGGACCAGAAGCAGGCCTAGGAAGCACCATTATGTAATTGGCACTGAGAGGAAAAAGGCCCCCCAGGGGCGAGGCTGAAGGTGTGCCAACTGGGGAGGTCGGCAGAGCACAGGAGAGCAGAGGCGTGTGTGGCCATTACTCACATCAAGTAGATCAAAAAGGCCCGGAAAGCCAAAGACAGAAGGGTACACTGGGCTTATTTTAGAATTTCATTTTGTTGAGATTGTAAATAATAATTTTTTTAACTGGCATAAATATTAAAAATCTGATGTGAACCCCTTCCTGTCCCCAGCCAGGTGGGTTTGGGGCATGGCTTTCTGATAACAGCGCTGACTGATGCTCTCACTCTTTCCTCTGAGCACTTGAACATTCTGTGCAGAGCTCAGAAATGCCTCAGCATCCACTGAAGCAGAGCACGATCCCTCCTGAGAGTATAGATTGGCCATGGGGCTCTGTCTCGAGCTTTGTGGCATGAATAGGGACGAGCAAGGCACATAAAAATGTGAAAAGGACTCAGAAGTGAATGATTTGAAGGCTTTAAATCAGAGCACTGTGGATTGTTTCAGATTTCGGTATGAAGGCAGATTTCCAATGAGACGGCAATGAATTTTTGCTGAAGGAAAATGCATCTGCTTAGATACTATCATTTCTCCATTATTCAGGACAAGTCTGGGCTGTAGTAAAAAAGAGACTCAAGAATATATTGCCTTAGCCAGGCCTCAGTGACTCATGCCTATAGTCCCAGCAACTTGGGAGGCCGAGGGAGGAGGAGTGCAAGTTCAAGTCTATCCTCAGCAACTTAGGGAGGTCTTAAACAACTTAGCAAGATCCTGTCTCAAAAAATTAGAAGGGCTGGGGATGTAGCTCAGTGGTAGAGTACTCCTAGATTCAATCAATCCCCAGTACCCACCCCCCCTGGAAAAAAAAAAAAAGGCATTGCCTTAAATAATAAAGAGTTCATCTCTTTTTTGGGTGAAGATATGAGATAAATGTTCCCAGTCATGTACCTTGGCTCTACCTGGTCATCGGGGCTCTAGGTTCCTTCCAGGTGTTGATTCTACCATCCTCATGTACCACTGGCACTCTCACCCACGATGGCCTTTGTTTTTAAGATTTCCATCAAAATCTGCATGTTTTAATAAACACTACGGGAACTCATCATATTCGTCGCTACAGATCGTGGAGGGCTTTGTGTTCAGGGTTGGTGTTTGCATGAGGATGAGACACTTCACAGTTGAATCCATCCCCATGTGTTTTTGTCACATCTACCTTGTGCTCAGTGTCCTCTGGGCTCCATAGAGCTGTAGCAAAGGGAGGCAAGGCCAGGGGGTCAGATGGGAACACGTCCAGGGACTCAGTTACCTAGTCCTTCTTCTATTAAAATCACTGAGCCACCTGTTATCTGTTTTGGAAGTGAAGTTTTTTCCCCTCCGAGAATCTTTGTCTTTCCATACAATAAAAGTAGTAGTGATGGATGCAATTAGATATCAAAGCATCGTTAAGCAACCAGAGGCCCTGAAAACCTGGGGCATCTCAGCAAACATTCAGTAGTGAAATTCCCCCATTGCTCAAATTGGCAGCAAAACTGTCTCAGATCCTCAGAAATCACCAACCTGAAATGATGAGCCGGAGCAGAAACTTGACTCCTGTCCGTGGTCAGCCTTTGTTCCTGTGGATCTGCGTATGCCCCTCATTGTCAGTCTGGGCATTTCATTTCCTAGTTTGCAAACATCTGTGTGCTTTAACTAAACTCAGGAAAAATGAAATTCTCTCTGTGATTTTATGGAAAGGCATAATTCCCTGAAGCCATGCAGGATGATTTATTAGACTCTTCTGCATGTCAGGATTGATATTCTCTCATTTTAAAACATATTTTTAAAAGATGGGTTTTTTTCAGCTTTATGTTTTTGAAAGATGATACACTCATTTTGGCATCAATATTTAAAGCATCACCAAAGTTAATTGGGCTTTCAGACAGCAGGGGTTTGCTATTAGAAAGCTTTATCTTGGCTTCTCACTGGTCCCTATGTAGTTTTGTTGTGAACATCTCTTCATTTTTGTTCAGCTGGAAAATGTGGACACATTCATGGGCCATTTCATTATTCAAAGAAAATGTTCATATGCTCATAGGTCATTCATTATTCAGGGGAAGTGACTTTGAAAGGTAAATTATATCTTCACTGACTGTACAGAAATGTAGATCATCTCAGACCTCATATACAAACTTTTTTAGCTCTTCCTCACCACTCCACATTCCTATGTGCAAAATGCATGTTGAACTATAAAGAGCTACAGAGATCTTGGATGTCTCGTTCAATTTCCAGAGGTCAGAAAAAGTAAAGGTTAGGGTCAGCTAGGTCAAGGTTGGGTGGACCTTCTAGGAGGAAAGGACTTGTAGAAGGGGTACAGTGGGAAAGGATGGGGTGTGCTGTGTTCTGGGGGCACCATTGGCCCTGTGTGGCCAGGGCACACTGCTGGAGGGAACACGGCTGGGCAAGTGGGGAGCCGCAGGTGGGGCCAGAACAGCCCATGCACAGCTCTTTCCTGAATGTGGCAATGTGGAAGGGCAGTGACCCGGCAGAGGTGCCTTTGAGGTCCATCCCTCTGGTTATGGAGAAGACCACAGTGAAAGGGTACAGTCAACCTGCAGGAAGGCTGGTGAGGGCCCATTGCCATCCAGATGGAAGCTGCCTGAGGCCAGATCCCAGGGATGCAGGAGAAGGAGACAAAGAAGCACCAAGTGGAAGGATCTGGGAAGTTGGAGGGCAAGTGACAAGGGAGAGAACAGGACAATCCCTTGCCTGGGGCAGGGCTGCTGCGTAGTTTTGAGTGGTCTCCAGGGAAGGCCAAGAGCAGCCCGGTGGGGACAAAGCTGGAACAGGACAAAGACAAATCCCACAGGGCCACCTTAGGTGCAGTGAGGGGCTCGGGCTGACCTTCCAGAGAAGGTTCCCATGGTTGAGTCATAATGAAATTGCAATTTAAAAGTGACTGACCCAGCAGCTCAGGAGGCTGACGTGGGAGGATCATGAGTTCAAAGCCAGCCTCAGTAACTCAGCAAGGCACTAAGCAACTCAGCAAGACCCTATCTCTAAATAAAATATGGGGAGGGTGTGGGGCAGGGTTATGTGGCTCAATGGTTAAGCACCCCTGGGTTCAATCCTCAGTACAAAAAGAAAAAGAAAAGTGACTGAACCAGACCCTGTTACTGGAGGTGAGAAAGGTGTGGATGTGAAGTCTGGGCTGTGTGTGACGCACTCTGACCGTCAGTTTTCCATGTCTTCTCTTTAGGAAACCTTACCACCCTAAACTGGAAGCTTTCGTGAATCACATGTCCAAGGGATCAGGATCCTCTTTCGAAAGCCCCTTGAACTCTATGCCGCTCTACCCCAACCATGCCCTGTGTGAGATGGGGGAGCTCACGCAGACAGGTACGTGACCCCCCCACCCCTCCCTCATCCACATAAGGAGCCGATACTCTGGGTGAGGTGCTGTGGGGCTCAGAGGGGAATCAACCCTCACCTCGAGGTGCTCCCAAGACTCCCAGGTAGCTTATAAACATCTGCTTTCTTGATATTAAAAATGACTATTCTTACTGCAAAAGCGATGCATGTTCAGGAAGAGAATTGACAAGACTTTAAAACCAAAAGAAAGCACCAGAGTGTCACCAAGGAAGCAGACCCTGAGTGGTAAATTTCTTCCTGTGGGTGTGTGTGTGTGTGCACGCACGCACAGAGCAGTATGTCACTAACACACTCTGACCCGCTCTGTGACATCAGAATATTTGACGAGCATCTTGTCCTGTCATTTAATGTTCATCCCGTGACCGTGATGGCCGCACACTGCTCCACCCAGGAGGGGCCGTCGCTTACCTGACCAGTCTCATGTTCTTACATCTTGCAAATCAAACTGCTGCTTGAATGTAGCAGACCTCAGGGAGCCACGGTATGGCGATTCCCACTGCACGGGGAGGATGTTTGGGCTCCTCACAAAGCCACCTCTGCCTCTATGGCCTGGTCGTACCACTGTACAGTCAGGTCACCATCAGGGGAGGTCACTGAGTTAGCTGCAGGGTAACATTTGCTGGGAAGTAAAGGAACTGATTCTCTCCCTGGCAGTTCAGGGTCCTGGTTCTTCAGTCTGAGACCTCAAAGGACCTTTGTGCAGCTACCAGCCTCCATGGGGATATGGAGAGGCCTGACACCATGCTCTGAACCCTTGTTCTGTCAGTATCTTGGGGCTTCTGTTTAGATGGAAGGAGGGTCTTTGTCCTAGAGTTGGGACTGCTGGGTTTTGCCAGATGTTCAAAGCCACAGCTCTTGAGGGAGTGACGGCAGGTGACAGAGGGGCAAACAAGGCTCTGGAGGACTTGCCTTAGCCAGAGAGTTGGGTTCAAAGCCTTTGGCAGTCAGTACCACGTGCATGACTTCTGTGTGAGTTTAGAACAGGGCTTCTCATCCTGCTGGATCCACTACCCCCTTTCCTTCACAAATATTTTATTCTCCCTCAAATATCCTGAAGTGAAAGTTCTAAATAATATAGCCCTTCTAGATACTCAATTTTTTAAAAAAAGTTCTCTCAGGGCCCCAGCTGTACCAAGCAAAAGGAAACTATGTTCTCTGTGTCTATCAAGTATAAATGCTTGGGAACTGCTACAATAGGAAATAGAGTAATCAAGTGTCCTCCCTGAATATGCCTTGGTGACCGTGACAGTTACAAATGCAGATGATTGAGACCTCATGTTAGTTTGTGGATTCTCTGACAAGTTCTGATCAGAACAAAGTACAGACATCCCTTAATTTACATCTCCTCTCTGGAAATTCAGTGGATGTTAACGTTACACAAAAGTCATTTTATGTTTGTAGACACAAAAAGCCAGAGTTATATTCTAGACTAAAATGTTTGAACAGGTTTTCTCCAAGGGAGTATCTTGTGGTACATTCAGATGTTGTGTGGGACAGAACAGTTGACCCATGTGAAGAGTGTCTAGCCCCCTGTCCCCACCCACGAGGTCCCAGGAAGGCCCTTCCCCCATATTGTGCTGACTCTAGCCTGTGGCCCTCCCTGAGGACAGGACCTCGCTTGCTGAGAACTGCTGGTTACACTGTCTAGTTGTGAACATCAGAAACCAAGTCAAGTGAAAAGTGAAATTTATTATAAGAATTCAGGGGTGACTCAAAGAGTCCAAGGGCAAGAATGTGTCCAGACCTCCAGAGACTGGGACTGGGAGTAAAAGGCTGTCTCACCCCTGCCTCTCACTGTGGCTTTTTGCTGGGTGTCTGCCAACTAGTAGCAGTAAGAGCCACACCCAGGGATGAATGTACAAGGCCAAAAGCTTGAGAGAGAGACTCCACTGAGGTCCAAGGGGGTCAAGATGACAGAATAACTGTGCAGAGAGCCGAGGGGGCAGAAGGCCCAGCCTGAGGATCCAGCCTGTGGCCCAGGCTAGGCACAGGAGGAGCTCACACACTTAGAGGCAGTCATTCATTTGGACTTTTCTTCTCAACTGATGTATCATCATCTTTGTTCTGTCAATGAGCATTACTCTGGGAATCATTTTTTCAGGACCATTTACTCCTGTTCCTTCATTCTCTTTAATGGTCACTTTTATCTTCTATTTTAAATATCTTTAAAAATGCATGGCTGTCGTAAGAGTCATTTTTTCCTGGCATATTTGTGGCACCCCACAGTGACTGCGTCAGATGGCTCCTCGGCGCCTGCTCTGCTCGATAGGCCCTGGTGGTGACTGAGCTGGCAAAGCCAGTATGAGCAAGGCCCTCTCTGTGCCTGTCCTAAAGGGATCCCTGGGGCTGTGTTACAGGGCTGGGGCCTTTCAGGAAACTAAGGCAGCACAAAGGTCCCCCTTCAAACCCTGATTCTTGCATTCAAGTCAGAAGGAGTTCAGACATGCCACTCAGAGAAACAGGAAAGAATTTATTGGAAGGGAGGGGCAAGGGAGAGAGTGGCTCCTCTCAGAGAGGAGAGGGACAATGTGCCTCTCCTGCCCTCCAGTTTTATTGGGGGACCCAGAGAAATTTCCAGAGAGTCCCTCCTAGGTTCACCTCTTGACCTTTGGCAGCATGTGACATCAGACTTTCAAGTCACACTGTCATGACAATTCTAGGTCACTTTGGCCATGCTGACCAGTTCTAATTGTATTCTTTTTGTGTGTGTGTGTGTGTGTGTGTGTGTGTGTGTGTGTGTGTGTGTTTTGTGTTTTTTTAAATTGGTTGTTCAAAACCTTACAAAGCTCTTGACATATCATATTTCATGCATTAGTTTCAAGTGAGTTCTCCCATTTTTCTAATTGTATTCTTAACCATAAATTCTTACAGATTTTCTGGTTAGGAGGAATTACCCTTATCTTCCTGAATTCCAGGATTTGACGGTAACTTGGGTTTCTTTTATCAACATTATCTCTGGCCTGAATTTCTCCTGCGGGTAACAGGTAGTTTGCTGAGGAATGTGACAGATCCTGTCCACTTAGGCCAGGCAGGGCTGCAGATAAATTGCTTCTTGGAAAAGAGAGCATGTGGGGGTCGGCACAGGGGGGCCATTTCACAGAATGATTCCCTTAACCTCATGTTCCCCCACTCAAGTCTGTCTGGCCCCACTTGAGTGGCCACTCAAGTCAGTCTGGCTACTCCAGAACAACACACATGGAGAGAACTAGAAGCTGGAAGAGAACTGCAGCTGGAAGCTGCAGGTCTTAGGCAGTCAACACAGGCCTTGAAGTCAGACCTGTGAAATGGGCCTCCTGTTCTCTTCCCAGCGGGTCTAGCAGTAAATTAAATTAGATAATATGTGTATCGAGTGCCTCCCAGGGTTCTAGCCTGTGGCAGGCTCTCCAAAAGTGCAGCTGATGTTGTCACAGAGGTCCCACAGCACAAGGTAACAGGAAGGAAATACTAATTGGAGCTGGGAGAGGCAGAAAGGCAGTAGATGGAGCCAGGTGTTGGCTGGGGGCCTCTCTAGGCATTGAAAGTTGTATGTGGAGGGGAGAAGCCCTAAATGACTAGAACTTCATATTTCTGCATGAAAATGTAGGGGAAAGCACAGAGCAAGGGTTAAGAGCACAAAACTGGGGCCACATGGGGCCCTAACTTTTGTCTGAGTGGCTCAGGACTTTCGTTTCCTCATTTATCAAATAAGGAAAATGGGAGTAATGATGTAATATGCCTTCTTTATTGGGTTTTTGTGGAGGTGAGAAAGCCCCAGCACACAGTTAAGTACTCCACCTTGAATATACAATCTACTCAGATTTTTCATATTCATCATTCATGGTTTGCCTTTGTTTGCAAACCATTTTGCAGATGCCCAACTCAGGTCTCTGGGGGAATTCTGCTCTCAGTGCTCTCCATTCACAGGGGGACCCAGAAACCTTTGTGCTTGTGGCCGAGCTAATGCCCTTCCAGTCCAACACACTGCCCCTGTCTCAGGCTTTCCAGCCTAAGTTGCCTGGTCTTGGCTGGAGTTGTCCAAACTATTTGGTATCTAAATAGTGACGTCACTGGTCATGGGGCCCGTGTGTGGCTCATGCCCTCCGAGGGTTTACACCCATTACTGAGATCACGTTCCCTCACATCCTGCGGACTGGAGGAAGGGCTTGCTTTTGTCTTGGGCTGCCTTCCCCTGCTTGAAAACAAATCTTTTTCATTTTTCTTTGAAGTGAATTTATTGTGCCATGGCATTGCAAAACGAAAATGATACTCAACTGTCAATGTAAAGTCCATGCTTCTACCCATGTCCCATCCACTCTCATTTCTGTGTCCCCATCATTCCTGGGAAACCCTTGGTGTTAGTTTCTTGTCCACCCTTGCAAAGTCTCTGTATGCAAAATGCAGCCTCTGTGTTTTCCTTCTTTTTTTTTTTTTTCTTTAAGGAGCACAATAAACATACTTTTTTTTTTTTTTAAGGAGCACAATAAGCATTCCTTTTTTAAAATATTCTCCTGGATGTCTGAAAGATCATTCCAAATCATACAGAGCACATCCTTGTTGATGAGCAGATCTTGACAGAATGTCCCCAACAGGTTAGCAGAGAGCCTTTGGTTGGGTAGTCTGAGAGAAAGAGTCAAGGAGGGAATGTCTGCTGGCAGCGAGGGACAACCAGCAGTCGTCTCCACCTGACAGATTCTGGGGAGCCATCCCCACACACAGGACTGCTGTATCCCAGGCAGGAGGGAGAAAGCTGTCCTTGGATCATGCCAGTCACAGCCTAGATGACCCCCGGCTGGGCGATTAAGACTGTCAGAATGCTGTGGAAAGGCGCCAGCCCAGCAGGAGGGAGGGAGGCAGAACAGAACGTCTTGTGCTCCCCCAAAAGCCATGCCCATTCCACTCAACATCCCCCATCCCCCCGCGATGAACCCTCATTACCAGCTGGTGTGAGCCCGTTCCTGCAGT
Source organism: Urocitellus parryii (assembly GCF_045843805.1). Taxonomy (NCBI): domain Eukaryota; kingdom Metazoa; phylum Chordata; class Mammalia; order Rodentia; family Sciuridae; genus Urocitellus; species Urocitellus parryii. The sequence continues at coordinate 104,760,663 of NC_135532.1, forward strand.
CCCTGCACTGTAGGGACACATGCTCCGTCCCATTGTCTTACATTCCAGATCTCCCCTCGCCACCGCCACCATTCCCCTTGTTAAGCTGGTGGTAAGGAAGGCCTTTGTCACCCTGTGTTTCAGGAGTCGTGCAGCATTTGCAGAATGGCCAGCTGCTGGGGGACATCTACCTAAAGAAACACAAACTCCTGCCGAGTGACTGGTCCCCGGACCAGCTTTACCTAGAGACCACGGGAAGGAGCCGCACCCTACAGAGCGGGCTGGCCTTGCTCTATGGCTTCCTCCCAGATTTTGACTGGAAGAAGATCTATTTCCGGCACCAGCCAAGTGTGCTCTTCTGCTCCGGAAACTGCTATTGCCCCGTGAGAAACCAGTATCTGGAAAAGGAGCAGCGTCGCCAGTACCTCCTGCGGTTGAAGAACAGCCAGCTGGAGCAGACCTATGGGGAGATGGCCAAGATCGTGAACGTCCCCACCAAGCTGCTCCGGGCTGCCAACCCCATCGACTCCATGCTTTGTCACTTCTGCCACAACGTCAGCTTCCCCTGCACCAGCAGCGGCTGTTTCGACATGGAGCACTTCAAGGTGATCAAGATGCACCAGATCGAGGATGAGAAAGAGAGGCGCAAGAAGAGACTGTACCTGGGGTACTCGCTGCTGGGCGCCCACCCCATTCTCAATCAAACCATCGATCGGATGCAGCGCATTGCCGAGGGCAGGAAGGACGAGGTCTTTGCCCTCTACTCTGCCCACGACGTCACTCTGTCACCAGTTCTCAGTGCCTTGGGCCTTTCGGAAGCCAGGTTCCCGAGGTTTGCCGCCAGGCTCATCTTTGAGCTCTGGCAAGACAGAGAAAAGCCCAGCGAACATTCTGTGCGGATTCTCTACAATGGAGTCGACGTGACATTCCACACCTTCTTCTGCCAGGACCACCACAAGCGTTCTTCCAAGCCCATGTGTCCTCTTGAGAACTTGGTCCGCTTTGTCAAAAGGGACATGTTTGTGACCCTGGACAGCAGTAGTACTAATTATCATGATGCCTGTCACAGGGAAGGAGTCTAAAGATACATGGTACAGCCTACATTGGTACCGAGGGCTGGCAGGGTTCTCTTCTACTTCTGTCTGTTGGTAAAGGTACGAGAATATTGATTTTTAAAGGTGAAAACTTGCGTTTTGGAGCCACAGAGGCGGTCCAGGCTGAACACTAAGCACATGTTCTAAGTTGGTACGTGAGTTACTCAGTACACAATAGCCAGTACACAGGAAGAAGGAGGTACTGTTTCATAGCCAGACCACTCCGAATGCCAGGTTAATAGTCACTATCCAAAGTTGCCAATCAAAGTTTGTATTCCTTTGGCCTGCCGTAGAACCAGCAAACCTTAGCCAAATTTTCTTAATCTTGGACACTTTTACCTCGTCCTTGTCCAATGAAAAATTTCCAGAAGGGATTTGTCTAAAACAGGGGTTGGCCAATGTTTTTCCATAAAGAGGCAGAGAGAGAGGCAGAGAGTAGATATTTTACACCGTGCAAAAGGCCACACATCTTCTCTGTCACTTCTCAACTCTGCCCTAGCAATGCAGAGCAACCAGAGACAACACAGAAAGAAGTAAAGTGTGGCTGTGGGCACAGGCCCTACAAAACAGGCGGTGGCCCATGGTGGCTCACAGGGTATAGTGTGCTGACCCCTGATTTAAAATCAGGCTGTACTATAATTGCACTCTCAGCACTTTGAGAACCAGCTGAATACCAAGAATTATTCGATGGTTCCTCCAGTAACTTCTGCTAGAAACACAGAATCTGGTCTGACACTATAACAAAACATCAAATCTGAACAAACCATAGAGAAATGACTAGAATAATACTTGATGTTCATGATGATTGTGGTACAAGATAGTTTTAAGTATGTTTGAAATATCTGTCTGCTGTAGTCTTTTTGCTGTGTATGCTGAAATTTTTGTATTCCATTTAGTATTTTTATAGTCTGGGAAAATATTTTCTAAGACCAGTTTTAGACACGCTCTTATTCCTATAGTAATATTCAATTTTCTCTATCTGCTTAGTGGTTGGAAGAAGGCCAGAAGCTGAATTCAGGCACTTTTTTCCAAAAGACTAATGATGGCTCATTCCTTTTGACAAGTCCTAGAATTGGATCAATTTTTAAATCATTTTCATCAGTTTCAAATGGCAAATTCCAATTGATTTTTAAATACGTTTTTAGAACTTTGTTACTAGATAATTAATCTTTCTAAGGTATTTTATATATTAGAAGCAATTATTATTAAATCTGTGATTTTGAAATAATGGTGCTAGTTCTCTTCAAAGAAATGTAAAGTCCAAGTGAGATCTCCAGTGTCAGTAGAATTCCAGCCCCTTCTTGATTTTGTCCAATGTTGCATTTGAACACATCTGTTTCTATAAATAAATTTTTGAAGAATACTTTTCCTTTGCAACTAGTGTGTACCCATAAGTCACTCAAGTTCTTTCCAAGTGAGAAACAATATTTTTAAAATGTATCTTACCTGCTGTGTTTAGTGCTGAGAATCATATCCTCTCTGGAGCATTTAAAGCCTCTTCAGATTTCTTGCACCCACTTGCAATATATCTGAATTAGACCTGCTAAAAGACAACTTGAAGATTTAAAGATAAAAGCAAATTAGAAGACTTTAAAAAAAAAAAGGCAATTCTTGCCAGGCATGATTGTACCCGCCTACAATCCCCGTGACTCAGGAGGCTGAGGCAGGAGACTGCAAATTCAAAGCCAGCCTCAGCAAGTTTATAAGGCCCTAAGCAACTGAATGAGACCCTGTCACAAAATGAAAAATAAAAAAGGCTGGGGATGTGGTTCACTAGTTAAGTGCCCCTGAGTTCAATCCCTGGTATAAAAAAAAAAAAAATCAATTCTTAACATCTGTCAGTAAAAGTATATGTTTTGGCTATGACAATATCAAAAATGAAGGTAATGTTTATCTCCTGTGACTGCATTAAAATATGCTCCCCAGTCTCAGTTGTAAGCCACGTCATTCCATGGCAAAGACAGAAAACACTGACCTGAGGTTGAGGGGCGTAATCTTCAATTTTGAGGCCACAGTCTAATGGCTTAATTCATGACAACTCTGGGTATGTACATGTATATATTTACCTTTCTTGGTTTTATGATTAAAATCAATACATGCATACTGGAAAATAATCAAACAATACTGAAAAGCAACTGCAGAAGTGACATTTTCACTTGTCAGAGGGGAAAGAACAAGGCTCAGACTCCCACTGTGGTCTTTCAACACACTGTGGAAACCAGGTGTGTGCAGGTTTTCCCCACACAGCAAGGAAGCAGTCAGTTCTGCCGCTGGGTGTTCAATCCTGTCCTCAAACTTATTACCTGGCGATGGTGTCAGATCCCGTGGGTTGAGGGTTCAGTTCCCAGGACCACCCCACACACACTGCAGATGCCCATGGCAAACCTCAGATGGTTTTACCTGTGCTTCTGACTGACCCACTATAAATTGGGGCTCTCACCATCCCCCTTCTTGGATTCAGTTAATTAACACGCTCAAGTGATTCACAGAATCCAGGGAAGTGTTTATTGATTTATTATTAAGGACATTACAAAGGCTACAGATGAAGAGGATGAGGTAAGGGGGAAGGGGCCAGGAGTTTCTGTGCCCTGTCCTGGCCTGCCACCTTCAGGAACCTCCATGTGTTCAGCTATCTGAAAGTTCCCCAACCTTCCCTTCCTTTGAATTTGATGGAAACTTCTTTGCATAGGCATGACTGATTAAGTCACTGGGCACCAGTCATCAATTAACATTCAGTTCATCTTCCCTTCCTGGAGGTTGGGGAGTGGAGCTAAAAGTCCCAACCCTCTAATCATGCCTCGGGCTTTCTGCGGAAGCCATCTAGGGGCTGCCCACGGTCAGCTGTCTCACTGAAGTAGGCAAAAAAGAAACTAATGCTTTGAATATTCCAAGGGCTTTAGGAGAAAATGGGGACAAAGACCAAATATGTATTTCACAGAATTACATTCTCTAGTTCAACCTCCAGAAATAACACTATGAATTGTTTGACAAATATTTTCCTGGAAATTTCTATATAAAAGCAGAAATATATATAAGTTAAAAATAGGAACAAAACCATTTTGTAGTCTTCTATGACTTGCTTCTGTTAAAATATATATATATTTTTTTCATTACCTGGTTTCCTTTAACAGTACGTCTTAGAAGTCTTTCCCATTGACTTGCTCCCCTTAACAGTGTATTAGAGGTATTTCTATGTTGAAGTAGCTACGATATAAATGAGACATATTTTTAAGTCGCATTAAAAATGCATGAAATTGAAATTTAAAGGCATTGTATTAAAACAGGACCATAAGGCTTTGCATAGAATGAAGCAGGGGCCAAAAGCCTTACTGATTTTCTAGCCCAAGTGAGCAGTTTTCAGTGGAGCTACAGGTACCAATCAACAGGAATATTCTTTCTCTAACTTCCCTTTGAACAGGACTGAAGAACTTAATTATAGACTATCAATAATTAATAGCCTTTCAAATAGACAGTTAAACTGACATGGGGGTCTTCGTGGGTGTGGCAGAATTAGATTTTCTGGAAGATGTAGGCGATTCCTTTTCCTGGAACTCTAAGGCCGATGGAGGGGGAGCAGGGTAGCACAGTTGTTTTTCTCTGACTCTTTAGGAAGCCTCTGACCAGCCAGCAGTGCTGACCAGGCTGGGTGCCCTAGAGAGTTAAAACACAACCACAAATAGACAGCAGAAACAGCTGGGCTCTACTTGGAAGTCCTGGCTTTACTAGCATAGAGGCCAGCACAGAGGCTGGCCTGGACACCAGCTCCCTCCCAATGCTCAAGGCCACTGACCTGAATGTTTGGATTGTGTTGGTGGCTCTCAGGAGCCAGCTCAGATGAGTAATAAGAGCTTCTGCTTAAGAGGAACCGGCTAAATTCATCAGCATGGCTGGTCAGGCCTTCCTGGATTCTGACACCCAACTGCCAGCTAAGACTGGCCTCCATGAGGAAGAGGTGTGGCTGGGGAAAAAAAGCGCTTTACTTACACTATTCCATTTAATCTTTGCAATAGACCTTCCAGATAGAATATTTGCTGGTGCATATCAATGAACACCAAAACCCAGTGAGGTGATGGCAGTAGTGTATTTAAGTGGTTAGAATTATTCCAATTCTGCATGAAGCCATCTGTGGCTTGCTGATTTTGTTAAGGACTACTTAATGTAAAAACTTACCTAGGCAGTGGTGTTATATTCTTCTCAACCACTAGGGGACAAAATCAAAGACCGGTTTTGTTTTCAGGGCCCTTTTGCATCTGCAAAGGTGGTTTGGGGATGTGTTGTAATAAATAGGTTGACCAGCTGTCCCCGTTTGCCCCACTGAGGAGTTTGCACAAATGCAAGACTTTCAGTGCTAACACCTGAAAAAGTCCAAAGCAATCTAGAAAAAGCTGACGACTCTAGTGTTATATGTTGAGACAAAAGTCACGTACTACTGTAGGGCTGGGATTGTGGCTCAGTGGCACAGCACTTGCCTAGCATGTACGAGGCACTGGGTTCGATCCTTAGCACCACATAAAAATAAACAAAATAAAGGTGTGCTATCCATCTACAACTACAAAAAAAAAATTCTTTTAAAGAGGTACTACTATGATTTCCACAGTATAGAAAGGGGAAGCATAATGGAGTCTCTAGTCTGAGGTGCCACATAGGCAGCAGAGCTGAGGACTCAAGCTATGTCCTCTTAACTTGAAGGATCATATTCCTAAGCAGGATGTATGATATGTGTCTCTGAACCATTACAGTCTATTTGGTTACATGCAACAGAGACACCTGAATACAGTGGTCTAAACAAATAAAGCCTTTCATTTCCTTCCATGGCTCCATGACGCCATCAGAAACCCAGATTCCCAAGGACATCTCACAGTTCAGAATGGGGGTCCCTTGGCAAAGAAGTCTTGCAAAATATTAACACTACTTATTAATGCTGTTCCAAATTAAATCAGCACCACTTACTAAGGAAGAAAGGGGAAAGCAAGTTCTGGGTAGAGAATTGGCAGTGAATGCCTCTCTTAAAAGCCACCCAGGACAGCTGGAGGTGTGGTAGATGCTGTCCCACCCAGACCCCCACTTCAGGACTTCTCGCCTTAGTTGCTGGCAGTGTGCAGCTGCCAGCCTTTTAGGGAATTGCCCTGGTGAAGAGAGCCATCGGCGGAAGGAGGCGTGCAGGGATTTAAAGGCCTGGAGACAACCTGAAGCGCCCCCTGCATCAGAGTTCTCTGGGGTGGGCTGAGGCTTCTGCCCCACGGTGCTTCCTGCACAGTGGTGGCTCCGAGCACTCCTGGTAAACTTCCTGCACACACACCTGGGAACTGACCTGCATGGAGGACAAGTAAATCCTAGGAGACACACCTCTGCTCACCTGGCAGGAAACTGGAGTATGGCAGGGAAAGGGCTAATGTACCTATTGATGACACATTTCTCCTTTTGTCACTGCCTTTAAGAGGTCTACCATTTTTTTTTTTTTTAAGAAAGAGTGAGAGAGAGGGAGAGAGAGAGAGAATTTTAATATTTATTTTTTAGTATTTGGCGGACACAACATCTTAGTTTGTATGTGGTGCTGAGGATCGAACCCGGGCCAGACGCATGCCAGGCGAGCGCGCTACCACTTGAGCCACATCCCCAGCCCCTAAGAGGTCTACCATATTGTCTAAGCTAAGTACAGCTGGCCTCTACAGCCACAGATTCTGCCAACCTCAGCTTCCATCAACTGTGGATCAAAATTATTGGGGGGAAAATGTCCTGAACACGTGTAGGATTTTTCTTGTCACTGTTCCTTAAACAATGCAATATAACAATGGCTCACATTGTAGTAGATACTATAAATGACCCAGAGATAATTTACAGTGTGTTGGGGAATATGCATATTTTATATGCAAATGCTATACCATTTTATATGAGAGACTCAAGTACCTGCAGATTTGGTATCTGGGGGTGGAGGAGGTCCAATCCCCTGTGGATACTGAGAAGTGACCATCTGCACATGTGAAGCAGTAGGAGATATTTTGTTCTGGCCAGTTCTCAGTTAACGACAGAGGCTTTTATACCAAGACTTACCACTTATTGAACACACACCATGGACTGGACACTGGCTAAACCTTCAACTGATACAGCTTGCATCTCACAGTATGAGTGACCATTGGAAGTAGGCCTTTATTATCCTCATCTTACAATAAGGAAACTGAGGCCCAGAGGTAGATGGGTACCCAGGATCACACAGTCAGTAGGAATTGGAAGACCCAGGGCCAGAACCCGATCATCCCAGACTACCAAGCTCTCCCAGGCCCCTCTAGCGCACACTTCCTCTCCCCCATGACTCCATGGCCCCGGCCCCACAAGTGAATAAGTGAAAATTGACACTGAGGCTACAGTGAAGGGTCCATTCCACTCTAGAGAAAGATCCCTTTCCTGCAGCTTTGTTATGGATGTTCATATTTATGGCTCCTCCATTACTTTTCCCACTTCCCCCCCCCCAATACAACATTTCCAAGAAAGTAGGATCATCTTAACAATGGATTATCTTAGTCTGGGCTCCCCTAAAAGTAGAGTCTGAGGGAAAAAAAAGCTTAAGTGTGGGTGATCCCCTAAGGAATATGATCCCAGAGAGCAGGAATGAAGGACAGGGGTGAAGAAGAGTTGGAGGGAATGCCATTGAGTTGACCACCCCATGGGTGACTGGCTGCTTCAGCCCCAGGACCTCCTGAGGAGCTCCTGAAGTATGTCTCAGAACTATTCACTGGGGGAAGAAAGGGGAAAACATTTGCCTACTGGCTCCATCCACAGCATATCAGAGAAGCCCCAGGGAAGGAAGCAGGAGATTCCAGATGCTATCAGATTAAGGTCTGTGTGGAACTGGTCACCCATAGCAATGGCTGGAAAGACAGAGGACTGGAAGTGGAGTAGAGATATGTTTGACATGCAGGGTGAACCAGCGTTTGCTGAGTTTTAATGTGCTGGCTCATGAGAGGGATTAAAAAGGCAGTTGGGGTGAGACCAACTGGACCCAGTGTGTGTGTGTGTGTGTGTGTGTGTGTGTGTGTGTGTCCTTGCTAAGCTTGAAGATCATGTACACAGGTGGAGATAAGAACTCACTCCTTCTGGCCACCAGAGGGAGCTTCAGTTTGCTGGGAAAGAAGCTGCTTCTTGAGTGGTAAACAAGAACAGAGAAAGTAGAGGGTATTTGGCGGCAGCGGCCTGAATGAGCCAAGACTGATGGCAACCAAGAAAGGGACATTCTCATCTACTTAAAGTGAGGTTCTTAACCAGGGCCCGATAGATGGGCCTCAATTTTGCTTTCATTATAGTGTGGCTTTAAAGATGATTGCTTGCCTAGGAAGAGTTAATAGCTTTCACTGGATTCTCAAAAAGAATCCAGCACACAAAAATGTGTTAAGAATGAATGCTCTGGGAAGAATCTCAGCAAACACATTCAGATAGGCAAAGCCTCATCTGGATTCAAGCCTCATTTCTCCATCCTTCCCATCAAGCCAGGGTGGCAGGAAGGTGGCTAAGAGAGAGAAAAGATTAAGTGGCTGTTTTGTGTGTGAAATTTCCAGACAGGCCTAAGGAAATTAACCTGGGTTTTTCTTGCCTGGAAGCTACACTTAGCCCAAGATGGCACAAGATCTCTAAGCTGAGATGGACTCATTTATCAGGACCTTTGTTTGGGGCAGGAAGTATGTGTATGTGATCACAGATAGCTATGTGGTTTTGTATATTCACACACCAGTGTGTTCACCAGGTGTCTTAGTCTGTTTCCAGCTGTTATTACAGAATGCCAGAGACTAGGTGATTTACAAGGAAAGAAAATTATTTGATTTGTGGTACTGGAGGCTGAAAATCCAAGATCGAGGGACAACATCTGATGAGGGCTGTTCCTGCATCCTAGCATGGTGGCAGGCATCACATGGTGAGAAGGCATGTACAAGAGAGCAAGAGGTCAAACTCACTTTTATAACAAATCCACTGGAGATAACTAACCTGCTTCACAGAAAACGACATTCATTCTAATCACCAGTGATTAGTCCCACTTCCCAAAAGCATTGCATTAGGGGTTAAATTTCCAACACACGAAATTCGGAGGACACAAGCAATAGCATAAGTGTAGGTATGTGAGCAATGGGCTGTGAAGGAATGGCCTTTGTTTGGGTCAGTATGTATGCACCTCAATGTTTTGTGAATGATTTGCACATGTGTGCTCACCCATGAGTCCTTCAGGTCTTTTAATGAATTGAGACAGATTATGAATAAGAATTTCACTGGATAAGAATATCCGCAGAGATGCTGCTCTCACCAGAAATCTGGGAATTCTCCATGCCTCTCTCCCTGATCCCTTATCATCCGCTCAGTCCATACCACCCCATCATCACCTTTCCATCACTGCTCCCTGGACTACTGCTCAGTCCTAATGGCCTCCCCTCAACCCTTCTGGGAAGCCAAAGTGGGGTCAAATGAAGTTTGGGTCACAAGCTGCCTTCCAGACACCAACAATGGCTTTTCTCGGCCTGGGGATACGGCGCATCTGCTCCTGCGACTCGCGGGCTCTTTCGAGGTCGCAGTGGTGCTCACTGAGGCCTGAGCCCTGCTTCTCGGGGCTCCCAAGGCCCCGGCCCTGGACGCGTCAATCCCTCCGTCTGGTCCTGTCCTACGCCTCAGGTTTGGCCTCAGAGGCCTTGTGTCCTCGGGAACCTACAGCCCTGCCCATAAGTCCCCATCGCTAGGATTAGCACAGGCTGCGGTAATGGCCGCATCACGGGCAAAAACTGTCCGTCACGTCCCACTCGATAACCCCTCCCCACCCAACCCGGAGCCAGAGACACCACGATTCCGAGTCGGGCACGTCTCTCGCCCACGCAGCAAGGCCACGGAAACGCGCCTGCGAGCGGGGAACAGAAGGAACTACGACTCCCAGGATCTTCTTGAGCAGGACTCCATTTCCCAGAAGGCTGCGCGGGGCGTCAGCCCCAGAACGGCCTGCGTTTTCGTAGACGGAAGGTGGAGCGAACCTAGCGGTGGAGGCGGTTTCTGGAGGGTTGCAACCGTACGGGCTTCTGCGGAGTGTCTACCTCCAGGGGTCGCTCGTGAGTCAGAGAAACCCGGACTTTGGAAGGAAGGGACCGGCCGCTTCCGATCTTAGCTGCGAGGCGTCGCGGTGCCTTGTGGCGCACGAGGCTTGCCCCAGTGTCTCCCCGCGGCGGGTGCAGGCTCCCTGCGCACCCACAGGCGTCTCCAGCGGGTAGAGGCCGATGGCCGGACGGCTTCGGGCCTCCCTAACCCCAACGCATTTCCTGTTGACTTCCTAACTCAGACGCCCATATCCCACGGCATTTTTTCCCAATTGTAGCGGTGGCTGCAGGAGGCTTGGGTGCAGGCAGAGGGGACTGGTGTGGAGAGTAACTGGGAGGAAGCAGATCTGTGGTTCCTGTTCAAAGAACACAGATTTCCTGGGTCCTCGGTCCACTCAGGTCATATTCTCAAATGCCCGGGTACTAGAGGTTGTCAGCCTTCTTCCAAGACCTCCAGACCCAGTTTCACAGTCTCATTCCTCATACTCCAGCCTAAGTAGGCCCCTGGGCTATTTTCACTTTTCTCCTTGCTCAAAGCCTCTGGCAAGGAAGAAAGGAAGGAAGGAAGGGAGGGAGGGAGAAGAAAGGTACTAGATTGTGAAATAGGAAAGTTGAGATACAGGGGTGAGAGAGTGAGAGGGAATGAGACCTATCTTCTCCATCACTGTATCTCAGGGTTTTTGTTTTTGTTTTTGTTTTTTTAAGGGAGAGAGAGAATTTTTTTTAATATTTATTGTTTTAGTTTTAGGCGGACACAACATCTTTATTTTATTTGTATGTGGTGCTGAGGTTTCTTTATGAGAAAGACAACCTATAGTAATTTAGTGTCTATCTAAATATTTTAAACTGTGCACTCATCCAATCCCTCCTAAAGAGTGACAACCACTAGCAAGAGTGTACTCTATCAGACAGGTACATTAGGTACAGACTTTCCAGAGGTTAACTTCCTCTGTTAGCAACAACAACATGGCTTTTCCTCCAGTGTACAGTGGATTTGCTTTATGAATATTTCCTCTTTTGTCACATAGAATATTAAAGGACATATAGTCAAAGTTCAATATTGAGTAAAACAAATGCTCTTCATTAAGGATGTTCTTAAGTGAAACTGACTTCCCCACCCCCCATCCTTGCAAGTATACCATCCCTCCCTGAGTGGAGATCCCTAAGACGCTTCTAGGGCATCTATGATATCAAAATCTTTTCCACAATAATATTAGTTATTTGCATTTTTCACTGTATTGACATTTAAAGTGGTGGTAACAGCGCTGGCGTTAGTGGTTGCAGAGGAGACAGCAGGAGAGGTGCTAAGAAAGAATGTAAGACAGGAAAATAATTAAATATTTTCACTGTGGTTTTGGTGAATACAACATCTTTATTTCATTTTTATGTGGTCCTGAGGATCAAAGCCAGCACCGCACCCATGCTAGGTGCTAAGAAAGAATGTAAGACAGGAAAATAATTAAATATTTTCACTGTGACAGGGCCTCACTAAGTTGCTGAGGCTGTCCTTGAACTTGTGATCCTCCTGCCTCAGTCTCCTGAGTTTCTGGGATAACAGGTTTTGGTGAATACAACATCTTTATTTCATTTTTATGTGGTCCTGAGGATCAAAGCCAGCACCGCACCCATGCTAGTCCTGAAGATTGAACCGATTGCCTCATATGTGCAAGGCAAGTGCTGTGCCACTGAGTCACAACCCCAGCTCCTCATTGTGATATTAATTTGTATTTTAATATTGGCTGATGATGATATTCAGCATATTTTTATGTGCTTATTTGCCATTCTTTGGTAAAGTATCAAATCTTGTATGCTATTATTTATTGGGGTATTTGTTTTTCTTATTTATTAAGTTTTAAAAGTTCTTTTTATATTCTGGATACAAATTCTTTATCAGATTTATGATATTTTGTCCCAGGCTGACATGTTTTACATTCCCCTAGCAGTGTCTTTCAAATAACAGATGTTCTTAATTTTGATGAAATTCAATTTACTAATTGTTCTTTAATGCACTTTTGGTATCATATCTAAGAACTCTTTGCCTAACACCAAGTCACAGAAGTTAGCTCCTATTTCCTTGAGGAGGTTTATTGATTTAGGTTTTACACTTAGGAATATGACCCATTTTGAGTTAATTTCTGTATGTGGTACAAGGCGGAGGTAAAAATTCATCAGTTATTGTATATGGGTTTTTAGTTTTCCAGCAACATTTGTTAAAAATGAACATTGTCTCTTTGCTGAATTGCCTTTGTACCATTGCCAAAAGAAGTTTTCTGTGTACATGGATCTATGTTAGCCTCTATTTTGTACCATGATCTACTTGTTTATCTTTATATCAGTACCGCATTGTCTGAATTACTTTACGTTTGTAATAGTGTTTGTCTTATGATTTTTTTTTTTGCAAAGTTCTTTGGACTGTTCGGGGTCCTTTGCATATGCATTGGAAGTTTATAATCAGCTTACCTGTTTATACAAAACAGCCTGCTGGGATTCTGAGATATTGGATCTATGAATCAACTTGGAGAGAATTGACTTCTTAACATCATTGAGTCTTCCAACAAATGAACATGTTATTTCTTCCCATTTGTTTAGAATTTCTTTACTTTCTCTCAGCAATCTTTTAAAGTAGAAGTCTTGCATATCCCTTTCAAATTTGTCTTAAATATTTGACATTTTTGGTATTATTATAGTATGTTTAAAAAATTCAATATACAATTTTTCATTACCAACAGAATAATTCAGTTCCATATTTAGCTCTTGTATCATGCAGCTTTGCCAAACTCACCTTCTAGCAGTAGTTTTTTTGGGGGTATATTTCATTGGATTTTCCTATATAGATAACCTCATCATTTAAAAATATAGCTGGAATTCTTCCTTTCTCACTTGAATGTCAGTTTTTTTTTTCTTGCCTTATTAAAGTAAGCAGAATCTCTGGTATATCATTGGATAGAAATGATGGGAGTGGTCATCCTTATCTTGTTCCTTATATTAAAAGAAAAACATTAAATCTTTTTAAAATTATGTGTGCTGTTAAATATAGGTTTATTTTGTGGATTCTTTTTTATCAGAATGAGACTGTTGTATTCCTAAGGTTTTTATTGTTGTTGTTTTTGAACTAAGAATGGGTATTGGATTGTTATTATTTGTTTGCTAATATAATGATGTGCAATATGTTTTGAATGGCAAACCAGCTTTGAAATATTAGCATGAATCTCATTTAGTCATGAGGTATTATTCATTTTATATATTATTGTATTTAATTCATTTAAATTTTGCTTGGGAAAAAAAAAATAAATAAATAAATAAATAAAGTGGTGGTAAAATTACAAGTGCTGGCACCTTATCAGGAATCAATCAGTACAGTGGTGCCTATGATGTGACTATATTTTTCACTGGTATACTTATAAGGGTGGGGAATAGGGAAGCCAGTTTCACTTAAAAACATTTTTAATGAAACTGTAAAGAGTATTCACTTTATTCAATTTTGAACCGAGTACATGCCTTTTTAATAATCTGTATGACAAAATGGGAAATATTCATAAAGCAATTTCATTGCATACCAAGGCCCTATGTCTTGAGGTAAAGTAATCCCGTTGTTTTGAGTTGCTAGCTAAACTAGACCCTTTGACTTAAAAAACTGGTAAGAGATGTCTTGGATGTGAGTTTTTAGTAGAATTTTTCTAAAAAGTGAACAAAGTGAGGTCATCGCTAGAAGGAAACCAACTGACATGATTTAATGCCAAAGACAAAATTTGGACTTGCAAGAAAAAAATTAGAATTTTGAAAAGTATCTGCCACTATAAGCTTGACAGCTTCTTAAAAATTAAGACTTTTTGCGAATGAGTTTAGTGAGTTGAAAATTGAATAATGAAACATGCAAGTATTTAGAAGATCTGTATAATTCATTGTGTTAGATATCTTTTGTTGCATATCAAATTACCTTAAAACAATCAAGGTTTATTATCTGACAGTTTCTCTGGGTCAGGAATGTGTGAGCATTTACCTAGTAGTTTCTAATGCAGTTACAGTCAAGATGTCTGCTGGACTGTCATCCTCTAAATGCTTGACTGGTGCTTACCTGGCTATTGGTAGGAGGCCTCATTTCCTTATTGGCTGTTGGTAGGAGGCTTTAGTTTCTCACCATATGGACCTTTGTATAAAGTTTTGAGAATCTTCACAACGTGAAATCTGTTTTACCCCAGAGCATGTGATTCCAGAGAGAAGGAGCAAGATGAAACTCTCAGTGTCTTTTTATGATCTCAGAAGTCACACTCAGTAATTTCCACCACATAATCTTTTTATTAGAAGCATGTCACCATGTGCAGCCCACTATCAAAGAGAGGGGAATTGGGCTCCACCTCTTAAAGGGAGGAATATCAAAGGATCTCTGGACATATTTTAAAACACTACACTTAGGGAATCAGAATTTTCCAAATGATTTATGCATCATGTTACAAAAACATAATGCATGGGTAAGAAAATCTATTCTAAAATCCAGTCCTGTGGATTTTTAATGCGCTGGAATACAAAAAGTTCATTGATGTAGTTCTAGATTTCACATTACCACTAACCTTTAAAAAGCTATCATTTGTTGAATTTTAGTGTAGTATCAAAAGAGAATGCCCACAATTACATTAAAAAGACTATTAAAATACTCCTTCCTTTTCTTTTCTTCATGTACTTTAAAACATCAGAATGGACTGGAATCCAGCTGTCTTGTGTTAAGCTAAACAGTTAAAGAGATTTTAAAAAAAACATCTGGTACTTTGGGCCTGCGTGTGCATTGTTTGGCTCTAAATAATTTTGTGCACATTTCACACTTCTCTGAGTCTGTCTCTGTAATATATTTGCCTTGTAACCTGAGAGTCCCCAGACATCTAGCCACATATGCAGTCTCATCACATTGCAAATGCTCTCAGTTGGAAGCATACAAAGTTCCTGTTGTGGTTTGGAAACTAGGTGCCCCCTCAAAAGCTCCTGTGTTGATACAGGAATATTCAGAGGTGAAATGATTAGATTATGACAGTAGTGACCTAATCAGTCCATCTTAGTCTGAATGGACTAAACTGTAGGCAGATGGGTTGTGGTTGGAGGAGGTAGGTCATGGGTTTTCTCTAAAAGGGTTCATCTTCCCTGTGGCTTCTTCCCTGCTATCCGTTTGCTTCCCAGTTGCCATGGGGCAAGAAGCTTTCCTCTGCTGCTGCCCTTCTGCTGTGATGTTCTTCCTCACCTCAAGCCCAAAGCAATGGAGTCTGCTAACCGTGGCCTGAACCTCTGAAACTGTGAGCCTTTCTCTAAGCTGTTCTTCTTGTGTATTTTGGTCTCAGTGATGAAATGCTGAGTAATATAGTCACTCATGAAAAGACCTCTGCATCTGTCTTAGAATCAGGCAAGATGTCTATCTTATATGTCTTTGTCTACCAGATTTTCACCTAAATCCCTCATAATAGTAGATGTCTAGTAGGGGTTGTCTACCAGTTCTGCAAACAACCTTACTCAGAATCACTTAAAACCATTTTTTTTGGACCTCCTACAAGCATTTTTTAATGGCACCCCACAACAAGTGCAAAGGCAGGCCCCACACACCAGGCTGAGTGAGGGGACCCTCTCCCAGTGTGGTCACCCAGTGTGCCTCCAAAGTCCCCCTCTCTGTGAAGGGCCTGGGCCTATGAGAGCAGGGTTGCCTGATTTCTCTTTCCTCTTCTCTTAGTGGAATTTTCTTTGAAAAGAACAAATGGAGTAGCCAAATTACAAAAGGAGTCCAATGAACAGGCTTAAGTGGATATTTGAACAAAACCTAGTCTTTGACAACATGGAAGAAGGGGGAATGATCATTGGGTAGTCATACACAAAAATATCTTCCTCAGTTGTCTCTCTAAATGTGTATTTAAAAATTTTCCAAATAAATAAAACACTGTCAGTGTGATTAAAAAAGAAAAATAATGACTACAAGGGGGAAATTGACATATAAAACTAAGAAAGGTTGTCACCCCTTGAGGTATTTTAGGCAGATATGCTGATAAAAGAAGCAGACCTATTTCCTCATCAACCCACCATATTCCCGTCTTGCATATTTATAAAGTTTATAGCCTTTGTTGCTGAATGCTTTTCTTTTAACAATTTTTAAAAATATTTCTGCAAAGTTTTAGTTGGCTAATATGTCTGCATAACATTTTAAAGAATATTCAGTCTGTCTCAATATTCTGTCTCAACCTTTCTAATATTCAGTTAGAAGATAAGGGACATCTAGAAGAAAAAATATTCACAATATTTATAAAAGATTAAAAGAGTCTAAATAATTAAATATGAACAAAGAACATCAAATCAGAATCAGAAATAAGCAATAAGCATGCATGGAAAGATTTCCAGCATTACTAATAACTAAGAAAGTGCAAAATAATGCAACAGTAAGATGTTTATTTTTCACAAAGAATATTGTCCGATAGTGAAAAAGAGAAATAGTATTAGTGAACATGTATCTGAGATCAGCTCTTTTGTAGAGTTTAAAGTCAGGGTGAATGTAAGTTGGTACATTGTTTGTGGCAGGCAGTTTGGCTGTATTTATCGACATTAAAATGCAGGTGTTACCTTTGAGGTAGTTGGGAGCTGGGGAAAAAGGGGAAGGCCTGTGGGAATGGGAGGAACTAAAGGACTGGAATGTAAAGAGGGATCATGGGGTTGGGAGGGGTTTGGAATTGATGGAGGGTGAGGGAGAGGAACCAAGAAGCACTTGGCAGGTTTGGGAGAAATGAGAACGAATGAGCAGATTAACAACAACTATAGAAACTTGATGAGACAACCAGGAAGGGATGGGGTAGGACTGGCAAAGACTACAAATGTGAAATGGAAGCAATTGGCCACTGACACACAGGACCCATTAAGATTGAGCAAAGCACCTGGAGAAAAATGAGGTTTGTTAGCAACAGGAAACACTGATTTTCAAAGTCATACTGACTGTGCCTTGCATAGTTCTTTTACTTCCTCTCAAGGAGGCTCCGTTATTACATTGTAGCTTAGTTCTGAAAGCCAGTCCTAGAGCTTTGAAGGCTCCTTAGTTTCAAGCCTCATGGCCTACTAGTTTCATATTCCCCATGAATGATTTTTTTTCTCCTTTGATGCTGGGGATTGAACCCAGGACCTTGCACGTGTGAGGCAAGCATTCTACCAACTAAGCTATAGCCCTAGCCCTTCCCATGGCATCTTAAGGTACAAAATAAAACTTCAGCTGTCTTTAGTAGGAACTTTCTTTCTCTCAAAACTCAGTAAGCCTTTCCACCTTCTGGGAGGGTAGTAAGGAGGCTGTCTGTGTAGTAGAGTGCAGATATGCTTAAGGGGTACAGGTCCTGAGCCTCTCGGTTTCAAGTAGGTATTCCTTTAGAAAGCAGAGTGCCCTCTGGTCCACAGCTCTCTCTGCTTCAGACAGTTTCCCACACAGTGAATCACAGGGCAACCAGAAAGCAGGAATATGCAGAGGGCATGCTATTATGCATTGAACTGTGTCTCCCCAAAATTCAAATGTTGAAGCCCTAACTGCCAGTGTTTCAGAACGTGAGTGTATTTGGAAGTAGAAACTTCAAAGAGGTGATTAAATTCAAATGAGGTCATTAGGGTAGGCCCTAATCCAATATGACTGGTCTCCTTAAAAGGAAAGTTGGGGTCTGGGGTTGTAGCTCAGCAGTAGAGTGCTTGCCTAGCACGCGTGAGGCCCTGGGTTCGATCCTCAGCACCACATAAAAATAAATAAATAAAGTTATTGTTAGGTATTCTGTCCAACTACAACTAAAAAATAAATATTAAAAAATAGGAAAGTTGGACACACATGAGACGTGCTAAGGATGTGGGCACAAAGGAAAAGACCATGTAAAGAGGCTGCAAGAAGATGGCCATCTTCAAGCCAAGAAGAGAAGTCTCAGAAGGAAGTGAACCCTGCCAACACCCTGATCTTGGATTCCAACCTCCGGAAATATAAGAAGATAAACTTTTGTTGTGTGAGCCACCCAGTGTGTGGTATTTTGTTTTGATAGCCCTAGAAAACTGATGCAAGCCCTCAAGTCTGAAGGCTGGGGCCTTGGGAAAATAGATATTAATTCACGTCTTCTGGTTAACTCTCACTGGGATTGTTTGGAAATATTCCCTTGTTGTGCGGGGGCTCTGACCCAGGAAACAGATTTGAGATCCTGGCAGTGGAAGAAGATGCAAGATACAGTTAGGATACTAGACATGCTTTATTCAGAAGTGGCAACAGCTTCCAGCTTCAGTGTTAGCCCCCAGCCAGTTCCATTTTGCCCCCCAACAGCATCAATTCCATATTTTTCCCTTTTTATATACAGTCCAAACAAAGAAACACTGCCAATAGACTATATCGGTGGGCACATGCTCACAAATGTTTATGGCCTCAAGTATGTGCACTGAATCAGAGTGTGTCTGAGCTTGACTAAACACTAACCATAACATAGCCAATTCATGGCCTTGGCTACATAATAAAAACATAACATAGCCCGCCATAAGCCTCTGTGAGGGAACCTAACTAGAGCCATTTGGATCTGCCCCAACACTCCATAAGTGTGAAAGAGTCTCTGTTACACCCCCATATTCATTTTTACTTAAGTATGAAATGGAAAGTTTCATTTTCCACCCCTCTAAAAAGTTCCTGGGTTGAGCCAGTTACCAGTAGTGAATTGGTTTATAAAGCGAATGATGCCCGGCAAATCAGGCTGGGTCCCTCAGTTACCGTGTCTTCTAACTGTGTTCAAGGATTTGGTCCTTGGCTTGGTGAATTCAAAACTTTTTAAATTCAGATCCAAGCAAATAATTTCCACACTGATTCTAAGTAATTTGTTGAGATTCACTGGTTAACAATAAGAAGACTGAAATACTCACGGTAGACTAGTCCTCAACAAAGTTTTTCCATCAGGAAGAGCTAAGTGAAGACCAAAAAATAATGCTACCTTGGAAAGATTCTTGTTCTTTAGGACTCACTGAAAGGTTGCATTCCACGGAGCCCTTTCTTTTGCTTTTCTGGGAAGCCATGGGTTTACTGTGCTCTGAGGTTCCAAGGAACCTTATATCAGAAACCCTGAACTGAAGTATTTTGATTAGTTGTTTATATACCTGCATTTCCCATTAGACTAGGAGCTCTAAGAAGGAAGGGATGTGTCTTACCTATTGATTTACTTTCTGTAGTATCTAGGCTACATACAGCATGTGTTTAAAAACTAAACAAAACTAGGAGAACAAATGAATGAATGAAATTATGATGTCATATGTCTTTTCTAAGGGACATTAATTCTCATCACTAAACTATCTCCAAACCATAAGCCAGGAAGAATTATCCCTGGGAGAGTTTACTAGAAGCAATGTGTTTCCTATAGACCTAGATGCCTATCAACTAATCCTCCTGACCTGGGCTCGAGATAATCAACACACGTCACTTTGGGGTTTGCTCACCTGTGTTCACAGACACTCTAAACAGACGATCTCAGCTGGCGGCCTGACCCAGTTCTCCAGAACAAGGTTGGGGATTTGAATGGGGTCATGTAGACTGATAGTAAATATCCAGCTGGATAATCCAGGGACATGAACCCAATATTTAGAGGCCAGAAGCCATGAAAAAATAAAAAATTCAAGAAGCTGATTCCTAGGTAAGTCTCAACAGCAGAGGGTCTGTGCTCCTTGTGAGGGCAAAATGGGAGTAAGTACAGATGGCCTGAACCTCAAATGTAGATGCTTACATGGTCTTACAGACTAGGCAAAGGATGAAGGAGCAGGTGACAGCTTGTTGTCCCATTGGAAGTTTCTTTGGGCCTTGTATTCTAAAGAAACTTGCCACATTCAGCAGACCCAAGCTTCAAGATTGCGTCTTTCTTTGCAGAATCCCTGCCTACATTCCAGTTGGTTATTTGACATGTCTCCTTCGTACTGCTGAATTCTGAGCTCCATGAAGGCAAGCTCACTGCTGTATCCCCAGTCCATCACCTAGGACAGTGGGACTCAGTAAGTATTTGGTGAATGGATCAGCAAATAAATGCATGAGCTGATGCATGTGTGGTTAGACAGGTGAATGAACAAATCTGTATTGATCCGTTTTACAGCGGGCTTTCCTAGTTCCCTCAGCGTTTTGTCGTGCTCTTTGTGATAGGTTTCTTTGTCCAGCCACCTGCTCCTTGATAGCCCTGAAAGCCCTTAGTCATTTGCCTCAAATACCTTACCTTTGGAGACTAGCTTCTTATTAACTAAACCGTTGCACCATTCGCTCCTGTAGCCTTAAATTAATTTGGGTTAATTCTTAACTGTTTCCCTTCTGTACATGTGTCATTTAATGGTTTGCCTTTATCTGATTTTCCCCAATTTCCTGTGCATTGTGGTTTTCTAACAGGAGCTCTCTAGCCGAGGCCTCAGGCAGCCACACCAGATGAGTGTGGGCACTTGAGCTTTCTAGGAGGCCTGTCCTGCTGCCCTGGGTCTCACCCAAATGGTGTCCATCCAAACACTCCACCCAGGGTTGTTTATGTTGCAGAAGGAAGAATGACCTCCCCAGAACCAGTTGTTGAGGAAAAGAAGGACTATTGATATAGCCAGAGTCCCAGAAGAAGATCACTCTGCAACAGCTACAGGTGGGTGATAGATTTTTCCTCCAACTAGTAAAGCTGTCCACCTTAGCTTTCTTTTCCATGGATTCTATTAGTGTATTTTCTATAAATGTCCTTTGGGACAGGCAAGAAGGAAAGAGTTTAAATCAATAGGCCAAGCTTCATGGAGACCAAGTTTATCTGTCACTGACTCCATAGCATATAACAGAGTGTCTTACTTGTTGATGCTCAATAAATGTTTGATGTAGGAAGAAAAGAGGGAGGGAAGAAGGGTGGAAGAGAAAGAAAAAAGGATTTGCCATTGGGTGTGAATGGAAGGAGCATTAATGTATTATCCAGAAATAACATGATAATAACGGTCTTGTTTTCAAAGTTAATTAGGCACCTTATTGCTAACACCTAGAATCAGTATGCAATTTAAGGCACTTTGCAAAATGAAAAGTGTGTTTATAAAGATAAAATGATAGTAGACAAGCAGAATAACAACAACAAAAAAATGTACTCTTTAGAACAGGAGTGGTCATATTTCAGGAAAAACTCAAACCTCTGTAACCTTACCAGTCATTTGTTCTGTATCTATGCTACTTGTCAAAAGCAAATTAAAACAACCAAAAAGAACTCAACTTTTAGTTGGCAAACAGATGTTTTACAGATAAATGCAAGCTGATCACGGAGGTGATAGAATTGACTGCAACTGGTCCGTTTGGAACTTAGGAAAGGTCAACTAATCAGAAATGGTGTGCTGAGGAAATTTACAAATATCTAAGCTTCCTGCTGTTGAGAGAGATTAACCGCACAGTAATTCAGCAAATGCTCAGAAATATTTAATCATGTGTCAAGGAAAAACATCTCAGTGCAGGAAGAAACGATTAAGGGGATTAGTATGTTTTTTTAGCATCAGTTTTTCATTTATTTGAGGTGGTGCAGCTACACAATTCAGGTCCAGCAAGCTGACTTTGAAGAACACACACATTGCAAAAGAACATGCTACCACAGCGGAGGAAGAAGAAAGCAATCAAGATGTATAATTTTTACACAAACTCTTAAGACTAAGAGATTACTTCTTCAGCAACCCAGATAGCAACATATATTAAAGCCGTCAATCCTGGGAAAATTCACCATAAATTTATAGGACCTTAATTTGGGGAACATAAAATGTAGCCTAGGAGAAAATCTAAAAACATCTCCAAAGCAAATTCAGACAAACCTCCCCTTTGGCTCCAGCTTTGCAGACATTACACTAAGGAAGCATGGGGCTCAGCGAGCTGAAGGTTTTGCCAGAGCAGTTCACACTGTCACCATCAGCACAACTGTGCTGGTGACACAGGTGGACCATGGCTGGCGACTAGTGTAACGGAACACGTGTGCTTTCTTAGCTGCTGTGGGTGTTGAAATCAGGTGACTGAGGCTTCTCATGAGCTGTCAGTCTCACCTGGGAAACTGGTGCAGGCAATCGGTTAATGGGTCCCAGATGTCACCAGCAAATGATTATTTTGGCCCTGTCTTTGACCACTTGGACTGCTTACTATTAGAAATGATTTTTATTTAAATCAAAAGTTTTTAGACTTAAAATATTTAAAAGGAAATGGTGGGTAGCGATACCTAAAATCATCTTTAGTAGGCTTTTTAAATTTTAGGGGGAAAACACTTCAGTAACCAAATAATAAGACTATTTTGAAACTGATTCTATGAGATAGAGACATTCTGGTAGAGAAGAAGTCAGGCTCCTTAGAGCTCATGGGAAAATGTTGGAGTAAATCATATGCTCAGAGGACAGTTTGCTCTTTGTAGCTTTGTTTAAGAAGCAAGTTAATGTTTATATGACATTAGGCTTCAAAGTCCAGGCAATAAGAAGGAAGAGAGAGTGAGAGAGAAAGCAGTCTGTGTGTTTGCTCCTTGCTCCTCCCAGGGAGAGGAGGGTGGCGACACAGCCACTGGAAGGAGGTGCTTATCTTATCAGGATATAATAATTTTTTATTAAATTATAAAAATTTATTATGCTAAGACACAAGTGCTATGTTTCCTAATTCATGGAGCAGTTATTCTTCCTGGAGTTCAGGCCTGTTTTTAAAGATAATCCTCTTTTCCACAATCTTGAGTGTGAAACTCAGGGCCACACTTTTTTAGGTAGCACTTAAAAACTTTTGAGTGTGTTGTGTGTTATAGTCACACTCTTGATTTATAGGCATGAGTGCTGTTTGGGGAACAAACTAGGACTTTATTTATCTATGTTAAACAACACAGCATTACTCTTTCAGATACTTTCTTTCTGATTCTTCCCTCTTGTGGGGGGCAAGGGTCACTTCTTCCTGACTTCATGGGTAAGCCGGTCTCATTTATAGAGTCAGTAAGGTGGATAAGGCATGAGGCTCTGCCAGATGAGCCCCATACAAGGCATTCTTCCAGGTTTGTTTCAACAGGGATCTCTATGTCTCAGTGGAAGTCACTTTACCTGCATTTTAGTCTTGAGATGTTGTGTCTTGAGGTATTGCATATTTAGGTACATTTAAACATGTTATATACCATGAAAGATCCCTTTAAAGTCAGGATCCATGGTTGACAGGCCTGTGTGTTCTTAAATAGTTCTCCTTCTGCTGGAAGACTGCAGAAGGAGCTGGAGAGAAGCTTTCTCCCATGGAGGCAGGGTGAGACTCAAAATGTTCTGCCTCCCCTCAAGGAGGTTAAGCAGAACCCCCACTGCTTTGGTGCAGGCAGTGCATAGTGACTGCCTTCCTGAGGGGACAGTGTGGACAAGGGGTGGGGGGAATAACTTTACTAGAAGAAACCTGACAAACACTACACCAGCCTGGTAGTCAAGGTCAATGTCAACAGATAACTCAGACTGACAGTCTGGACCCTGATAGGATGTGACAAGACGGCACCTCTGTGATCTCTCTTCCAAACCCATAACCCCTGTGTGACCTTGGGGGAAGCATCAAACCCCGATAAAAAAGCAATTCTGAAAAGACTTGATCATTACTACTCAAAACTGTCTAGGTCATCAAGCATGAGGAAAATGTGAGAAACTGCCAAGCCAGAGGAGGCTTAGGAGACATGATAGCTAAGTTCAACTCTAAGGTGATAACCAAGATGGTTTCCTAGAACAGACAAACTGGTTTAAGACCAAGGTTTAAGGCTGAAGCCCAGGCTTCAGCTAATAATAATGCATTGTATTGGTATTTGTTCATTAGTTATAACAAATGTCCCATGCTAATGTAAGATGTTATCATCGGGGAAATGGGGGTCAAGTACAAGGGAATTCATTATACTATCTTCTCAATTTTTTTTCTAAATCTAAAACTAGTCTAAAACAAAAACATTATTTAAAAAAAAATAAAAACACTAACAGCTAAGGAAACCATGGATTAAAAAACTACCAAGACTCTGCCACTTTTAAGATTTCCTGAAAACCCTTGAGAAACTTCATAACCACATCCAGAACTGGGTTGTGCCCCGAGTGGCCATCACCCAGAGTTAATGGGGACACATTCTAGTTGTGCAGCCTAGTTCTTGAAGCCACTTCAAGAAGGGAAAACCAGAAAGAAGAGGAAGGTCATTAAGCTTTCAGTACATATATCTACCATTTATTCAAGTACCTCTGCATCAAGACAGCAGTCTCCTCTCACCCAGGTCACTGCCCCTGTCTCCTTCCTGGACTACTCTGTGTCTGTCCACCCCGAGGGGATCTCTCACACACTTTCCACACATCACACCTTACATTGTTCTGCCCTTGCCTTCCTCTACTGCTTGGTTGCCAACAGTTCTCTGATCTATAAGTAGAGCCACCTGACATGTCCACCGGGCTCTCCCGAATGCACAGCAAATCTGCAGAGGTGCTCAGTCCCCCTCCAACCTTGCTAAACCCACTGCTCTTTTTTGGGGAGGGAGTGAAAGTTGAACCCAAGGCTTTATGCATGTTTAACACATGGTTTTCCAGTAAACTACACCTCTAGCCCCATACTCCTTTTTATTCAATTCCTCTCTCTCTCTCTTTTAATGGATTGAACCCACAGCACTGAGATACATCCTTGAATTTTTCTTTATTTTTTCATTTTAGGATAGGGTCTTGCTAATTTTTATATGGCCTCATTAAAATGCTGAAGCTGGCCTCAAACTTGCATCCTCCTGCCTCAGCCTCCCAAGTCAATGGGGTTACAGGTGTGCACCACCACACTGATCTCACTACTCCCTCATCTACTCAGATCAGGGACTTACCCTGGGCTAACTGTCCATTCCACAAAGCTTCTCAACCACCATACTGTATAAATTCTAGGTCTTAAGTGTTTCTGGGCCTTGCCCTCCAACCTCAGTCCGTTAATCAGTGTCATGTGTTTCACCACAGAGACAGCCTCAGCCCCCTAGTGGGACCCCCTTGTTCCGCTCACGCTGCCCATACAGGGCTGTCTCTACAACACAGGCCTGACCAGGCTACTCCTGGGCTGACAACCCCCAGTCACCTCTGGGACAAATCTGGGCTTCTCAGCCTGGCACACTGAGTTACCCCTTCTTGTCATTCTTATCACTAACAAGAAGATGTCATTCCACACCTGCTGCCATGTTCCCAAACTCACTTCTGCTTCCTCCCAAGTACTGGGAATTCCCTGCCCAGTTTCTCACCCCTCATCCCACCCCAATACTAGGACTTGAACCCAAGAGGCTCTTTGCTACTGTGCCACACCCATAGCCCTTTTCAATTTATTTTCTTTTATTCAGAGACAGGGTCTCACTAAGTTGCTGAGGCTGACCTCGAACTTGCTATCCTCCTGCCTCAGCCTCCCGAGTGATTGGAATTACAGGTGTGCTTTTCCCAATTTCTTCCCACGTTCTCCTCCTCTTTGGTCTTCCACAGTCAACCCAAACTCTCTTTGGGGATTCTCTGAGGCAGTGCCCATCGAGCTTCTCCTTAATGTTTGTTCTTTGAGGGGCCACACCCAGCCTCTGCCCACCCTCCCTCCACCCTGCTCAGTGCTGGCTCTGCACTCATTCTTTCCTTCAGTGATAAGCTCATCTCAATGCCATAAATGCAATTGTGAGCAAAAGAGGGGAAAAAAATCCCTGCCTTTTGGGAGCATCCACTCTTCACACACCATCTGATCTTCCGGCCTTCTCCCTTGGAAGGCCAGAACGTTCTCATGAATCGTAAGTACTACCAAAGCGCTCGGTATTCAGTCGCTGCTCAGAAAATATGGCTAGACACAGGAAAGAAGGTCCTGGTTTTGTTCTCCTGTCCTTCATGCCGCTCAGTCATGGGAATTAGAGAAATGCCTTCAAAATGCTGAGGAAAAGTGACTCATATGCACTCCATCCCCTCAAGACCTCCTACCAATTTAAGCTTTTTTTTTGTTGTTTTGTTTTTAATTTTTGTTTTGAGGGGTTTTGTGTGTATGCTGTGGGTGGAACTCGGTGGCTAGGCAAACACTGAAGGGGTGATGGCATGTTTACTTTGGAGAGAGGGGACACAGGCCCAGGAGAGGCTGTAAGAGTTCCATCCTCTGGTGAACGAATCCTGTGGATGGCAGCCAGTGGCCCCAGAGGGGACGTCTGGCCTTCCCATCAGAGCTGAGTCACTGGCTGCAACTGTGGCTGACAAACATTGCTGACTGGCAGGCACCACAGGTCGCCCCTGCCTTGGCCCCAGCGTCTCAGGGATGAACTCTGGGAAATTCTGAAGCAGGTCCTGGGAAGTCCAGCCCAGCCTTCCTACCAGAAAGCCTTCCTCCACTGATGGGGACATGCCGTGGCTGTCCTCACCCCTGTCCGTGCCCTTTTCTGATGATGTCTTTCTCACCTGCCCTGTGGAATCATTGGGAAGAACAGTCTCTGGAACTCAAGGATCAGGGTGAGAGAGGGCCAGGCTTCATCTTGTCCAGGGATCTTGTGCCTTTGTACCCCTGTTCCTGCTACCACCACCCCTCCCCATGTCTTGGGTTCCTATGAGGAAGGAAAGAGAGGACATGTGTGGAGTGCCCTGCTAGCTACAGCAGTCTCTTGGTGACTGCATCTCTTGAACTTTTGCTCATGATCCCTCCCATTCCAACCCCATGCATATGAGTGGTGTCAAACCTAATTTGCTTCTGTATTGGCATGTACATCCAAGCAATGGCGACAGAGGGGAATGTGTGCCTTGCAGAACCAGATGGCTTACAGCCAGCCTGCAGCTGAGAGGCCAGCAATTGGGCAAAGGCCTCGGTCAGGGGCACACCTGGAGAATCCAGTTCTCTCCAGGCCACCACTGGACAAAGTCAGGCCACTGACCATGTAAGACAGAGAAAGGAAACAGGGACAGAGCTGGCGAACCCAAATGGGTCACCATGTGGTTGTGTCTGATGAGGGAGCCTGTCATAGGCCATCTTCCCCCTGGAAGCTGGCAGCACGGGTGTCTCCCAGCAGGATGCTCACTTTCCCAGGCCCAGCTAGCCCAGCACCTCACAGCTGCTTCAGGAATGACTGTCTGCGCATGTGCTTGGGGGCTAGGAGGGGTTTGAAGGTCAATCCATCCCACTCTGGAGCCCTTGCGGTGCGAGTGGCCCAGCAGGCCGAGCTGGGGAGAGCTCTCGGTTCCCTTCCTGGGTTTGGGCGGAAGGAGAAAGGCCCCAGAAGAAGCCCCCATCTGCTTGGGACGCTGCCCTCACTGGCCGCTGAGCCAGTGTCTGCTGATGGATCATGTGTCCCTGCTCGGAGAGGATTCTTCTGGGAAGGCCTGTGAGTCAGGGCCCCAGGGAGTCCTCAGCTGGGTGACTTCAGATGAGTCACGGGCTTCTCGATGCTCCCAGTAAATGGAAGATAATGCCGCTTGACTTCACCAGCGGGAAGGCTCGTGACCGTCCCGGTGAGGGAGGGGCAGCTTGGAGCAGTGTGTCATCCACGGCCCCTCAGCCCGCCCCTCGCCTTTCCCGCAAGTCCATGTCACCAGCACATGTGAGCAGCGTGATGTCTCGTTTTTTGCTCTTGTTTTCCTTTCTCTTCCTGCTGGAATTTTTTTTCTCTCCCAAGTTGAATCATTCAGGGCTCTTGATGGTCTCTGAAATGTGCTGAATTTTCCTAGCCTCTCATTCAGACTTTGGCTCTTTCCCATTTTCTGATTTGAAATGCCCGGCAACTCCAACCAAACCCGGAGTGTCCCTGAGGACACTGGGACATTCCCACCCTTGCTCCAGTCTCTCTTCTTGTCTGGGTGCACCTACCTCTTCCACCCCTCAGATTTGACTTCCTCTTACTGTGAAGTCCTGCTCAAGTCCCCCCTCTTCAGTGGCCCTTCCCCAAGTACCAGGGCCCCAGGCCATTCCTCCCGTCTCTGCGCCCTGCAGCCCTGGCTGTCCCTTATGGCACCTTCCCAGCTGGCACAGGCTCCGGTTCATGCTTGTTTTCGTCTTATCTGGCCTGCCTATTCTTTATTATTGGGAAGCATTTTATACTTTGCTGTATTTCCAGGGCTTGGGTCAGGCTGTAATCATGCGTGCTCTGCGATGTTTGCTCTTGTTAAGGATAAAAGATCTGCCGCCCTGAGCCATGCCCTATATGCTTGTTCCAAGGGCCCCAGGCTTCTAGAGGGAGCAGGTGGCACTAGGGAATGCAGAGAGAAAAAAGCCAGAGGTCTGCTCAGTCTGTCTCTTCTGTATCAAGGTTTTGAGAAATGCTAATTTAATTTCTTTTTTTAAAAAAAGGATGCTGTGCCCAAAATTTGAAAACCACTGGACACCACTGTTGTTTCTATGTCCAACATAATAGACAGCAGAGGAAATTCATACCCATCACTGACAAGTGCACCTTGTAGCCCAGAGAAATCATCAGGAAAGGAAGGATTTGGACCAAGTGTGGGCATTTATGCAGAATACAAAAAAAAAAAAAAAAAACAAAAAAAAAACTGTCGTGTGGAAAGAGTTTTGCCTGCAATGAGCTTGCCCAGGCCACTTGAATTCCCGCTGCGATATCTCACCCACAGAACCCCCTGGCTCTGCAGCAAGCAGGGTTTTGCACCCACATCTGCGTGGCACCACGATGCTGCAGTGGATATGGTCACAGTTTCCACTGACAATTGTAAGGCTTTCGTTTCCTCCTAGAGCCACAGTTGAGTTTCTTCCCCACCGCGTGAATTTGCTGCATAGATTAGAGTCTGGTTGGCAGGCTTCTTGGCTTTGGCGAGAGGAAGCCAGGAAACATGAGGCCTCATGCACTGTGCACTTGCATCTGCCATCAAGCATAGTCAGCACGTTCGGCGAGATGCGTGTAATCAAAATGTGTCCTGAAAACGCTCTAAATACTCACGGACACCCGTCTCTCTCAGTAAGGCTAACACAGCATTTCCTCAGCACCAGGACAGAACATATTTTGGTTGAAAACTAAGCGATGTGGTCGTTTTGTTCTCAGGAGCATGTTTTATGAAAATTAAGTATTAGGTCCCTTGTCGGCTAGAGAGAGCCACATGCCACAAAGGCCTATGGTAACTGAGTGCCCTGGGAAAATGCGGGTGCCCTCTGACATCTCCTCAGGGAATGTGGGAAAGATGCCTACAACATTAAATCCCTGCCTCCCTCCCCTCCTCCGTTCCTTCTTTTCTCTCTTCCTTCCTTTCTGCCAATGATACAGGGTGAAATTGATGTTAGTTGTAAGTGGGACTAGATGCCATAGTAAAAAGACTGCACCCCCATCTGTCCCCCTCCTTTTTAGTGCTTATACATCTTCCTCTATATGAGGATAAGATACTCTTTCAGGTAGGGACAATGTCTTGTGGTCTGCAGTGTCCCCAACCTCAGCCATCACCATCCCAGCCCTTTGCATGCCCTGCATCCTGCTCCAATGAGTGGATTAGGATCAGTGGCTGATCCTAACTCCACTGAGCTTGATTCCTTACCTGAGGCGGACTTTAACTGAGGAGGGGGAAGGGTGCATGCGGCTAGAACTCTCCCTCATCTTGTACAATAGCTAGGTAGAGAAGCCTAATCTTTCAGATTATCCCTCCAAGAACGAAAAATGGACTAGCTCAGAGGTGTTCAAACACGACTGTCTGTGCTGGGTGCAATGGCACATTCCTGTAATTCCAGTGACTCTGGAGGATAAGGCAGGAGGATGGAAAGTTTGAGGCCAGCCTTAGCAATTTAGTGAGACTCTGTCTCTAGATAAAAAAGTAGCTCAGTGGTTAAGTGCCCCTGGTTTCAACCTCCATGAGAGGACTGTTTCTGATTCAGTAGCTCGAGTCAGGTTACAAGTTTGCATTTCTGTTGCTGCCAAGGCCACCACGGTTGTGTCCTCCCCACCCAGTGCTGACAGTGCCTGTAGGCCAGCACCATGCTGCAGACCACTGGGTCAGTGCTTCTGGAAGACCTTGAAACAGCCCCAGCACCGTGGTGCACAAAGTGAGGGTAATAGTGACAGCCATGTTGTGTGGATCTTTTGTGAGCAGTAAAGGACTTTATATTTATAGTGTTTCAAACTGTGCCTGATACAAAGTAATCATAAGTGTTTTTAGTAACAATAGTGTTAGAAACCCTAGGCCTGGTACCCTCCAATCTGCTACCTTGGAAACAAATGAAGCAGCTTCCTCAGTAAAATGCTGGCCTGAGATGCAACTGAACACCTGGGCTAAGAGACAAAATAAGAAGTGCGGCTGTTACTTGTGATCATTTCTCCCTGCCCAGGAGCCCAGACAGCCCACAGGATCTAGAGCACACGTGCTGTTTCAGATGGCTGCCACCATTGCTCCCAGCTGCACATTCTCCTCCTCTGATGACCTCTCCAGGGGTCTCTGCCGAATGCTGTCACATGCTGGTGTCAGGCGTCTCTATCAATCATGTTACATCCGTTGTTTCATCATGGCAGTTATCACTATTTAAAATGATTCAATCTCTGTACATCTGTTCGAGATGTCTTTCCCCTAGAATGCCAGCATGTGTCTCCTTCCCTGTTACACCCCAGCTCCCGGCACAGTGCCTGTCACAAAGTAGATGCTCAATAAATATTTGGTGACAGCATCAAACACCATGGGGTTGAACGGGAAAAAGGACTCATTCTTTCTGTTTTAACGATCAGTACCATTCTATCTCTCACAGCTGGGAGCTGCCCCTAAGAGGTGCTGATCTGCAAGCAGACTGTGCTGTGTGGGACTCGATAACCATGGAAAAGGGACCCTCCCCACTTCCCATGAAGGCTCTCTGTCTTGCCTGACAGCTGGCCAGGGGGACATTTATCTTCATCCTGTGGAAAGCAGCAGGGCTAAGTACAGAGGTGCGGGGTTTGTGCCTGGATAAGCCTTATTCTCAGAAATAGTCATATATTCTAGGATATGTGATAACATAGGAGGCACCACACTCATGCCAATATCTCCCTTCAAACTCATTAACCCCCATCAAGAGCAACTGGCAGAGTTTTCAGTTTATTTCTCTTGACCATCAATTCTAAAATTAACGATTTTTAATTTTATATGTTCAGATGGAACATGGGCTGGGTATCTCAATAGTTCAAACCTAGGACAGGAAAACAATTCTTATTTGTGAGCCAGAGATGAATTTATAAATTCAACCAACCTAAGCTGGGCATGATGGTGCATGCCTATAATCTCAGGAACTCAATAGGCTGAGGCGGGAGGATTGCAAGTTCAAGGCCAGCCTGGGCAACTTAGTAAGACCCTATCACAAAATTTTGAAAAGGAGGTGGGGTGCTGAGGATGTAGCTTAGTCATAGAGCACTTGCACAAAGCCCAGGGTTCAATCCCCAGTACCTTAAAAAGTCAAAGGATTTATGCAGTTTCCCAAAAGGGCCTTTGTTAGCATCTGGGCTAGGACGCTGTCTCCTAGTGTGGGACTTTGCCACAAGAAAGGACATTTAACCTTCCCCATTCCTGTGGGATTAAATGCCAGTAGCTCCCTGTCCCAACAAAAACAAAAAGCCCCCTGGCATTCTAAACACCTGAGGGATAAGATAATCATCTGAGAACCTCTAGCTGGGGAGGGAGGTAAATTGCTTCCCTTTACCTCAAATGTGGTATGTTCTAGTATCTCACTTGAGTAGTTGAAAAAATTAATTTAATTATATGAGTAATACATTCTTTTTGCAAACAAATATTATATGTAAATCTGTGTCCTTTGATGCCCATTTTCAGTTTCTGTTGCTCCCCGCATCAGAATATAACTACGCAGTTTCAAGCCCTCCCACCCCTTTTATATATGTTTACACAGGGGGAAAATCCTGTCTGCAGGTATAATGGAGTACAGTGGATATGTGTGTACTATGCATTTTATCTGCAACTTGAGTTTTTCACCCCCCAAATATGTGTCAAAGATCTTTCCATGTCAGAACACATAGATATGCCTCTTTCTCTGTAAAAAGTATATTTTAGGGCTGGGGCTGTAGCTCAGTGGTAGAGCACCCACCTTGCATGTGTGAAGCACAGGGTTCAATCCTCAGCACCACATAAAAATAAAAATAAAGTTAATTGTATTTTACCACGTCAATGGGTTTCTTAGTAGAGAACTACAAAGGAAACTACTACTCTAAACGTGGAGCTGCCTGTGGTCTGGTCACAGGACCAGATTAGAGAAAAGCTGAGCTCATTTCTGAATCATCCCCTGTAGCCCTGCTGCTTTTCACAGGACAAAGCAGGGTCTGGGCTTGAGTTAAAATGCTGTGTCCCTAGGTCTGGGTATTCCAGCTGGTATATGAGCCCACTCTCTGGGTCTGCCACGCTGCAGTGAATTCATTTCCTTCCATAGCCTCTAACATGGTGTTTTAAGTCAAGAACTGTGGTTCTAAGAGTAGATTTGATGCCTGTCTTAGTCCATTTTCTGCTGACTGTAACAAAATACCTGAGACTGAGTGTGGTAGTCAATTTTCTGTTACTAACCACCCATACCTGGGCTGGGGATGTGGCTCAAGCGGTAGCGCGCTCGCCTGGCATGCGTGCGGCCCGGGTTTGATCCTCAGCACCACATACCAACAAGGATGTTGTGTCCGCCGAGAACTAAAAAATAAATATTAAAAAAATATTTAAAAAGTTAACCACCCATACCTGAGATAATCAACTTATTTTAGAAAAAAGGTTTTATTTTGGTTCACATTTTGGGAGGTTCCAATCCATAACTGATTGACATGTCGCTTTGGGTCCTGTAGCAAGGCAACACATTCATGGCCGGGAGCACATGTTGGGGTGAAATCACTCCCTTCGTGGCCTGCATGCAATAGGAGGAAAAAGAGACCGGCTACCAGGATCCCCATAGGGCATGCCCTTAATGAGCTAAAGACCTCCCGTTAGGCCCCACTTCTCAGAGGTCACCACCCCAAACAGCGCCTTTCAGGAGACCGAGCCTTTACCAGGTGGGCCATGGGGTACACATGCCCTGGGCGAATTGATTTTGCTCGTCTTAGTTCTGGAGGCTGGGAAGTCCAAGTGCATGGTGACAGCATCTGTCAAAAGCCTCAGTGCTGCCTCGTGACAGTGTGGAAGGACAAGCCAGCACACAGGGGGACACAGAGAGTGCTCACTTTTATAATAAAGCCACCCCTATGATAACAGCTTTAATCCATTCATAACCTCATCACCTCTTGAAGGTTCCACCTCCCAATACTGTCATGGTGGCAGTTAAATTTCAGGATAACTTTTGAAAGAGACATTTAAGCTGTAGCAATGATCCCTTTTTTCCTTCAACTGAGTAAAGCATAAAGGAAGATGTTTTCTATGTTAAGATCATTGTAATGTTTTGAGCAACTAATAAAAAATTTTAAAAAAAAGGAAGATGTTTTCTCTTACGTGGGATCCTAGGTCTATGAATTGAGCACCTAGGGTCAGGAAACCTCATCCCTTATTTCCAAATCCTCCTGACTGTCATTGACAATGGCTCTAATTAGGATTTTTATAGGTGAGAAAACTGAGACCTGGAGAGATTACCCTAGGTAAGCCATACAAATCCAGGGCTTGCTCTCTGATGATAACCTATGATGCCAGCAATTAATTTATTCACTCAACAATATTCATGGAGTGTCTATAATGTTCTGGGAATGGCACCTGGCATTAGAAGTACAATAGTAAACCAAGGTGAGATCTCTGCCTTTTCAGAGCTGGCGTGTTAGTTGGGGAGACAGTTAAAAAGCAAACAAACAAATACTACAATTTAGGGGACATTAACTGAACATAAACAATAGGTCAATGAGTAGCAGGAGGGGCTTTTGCTTGTCCCCCAGGTGTGACATTCAAGCAGACACCTGAATGAAGTAAGGGAGTAAGCCAGTGAAATCCCAGGTGAACCAGTGTGGCAGAGATCAGATGAGGCAAAGGCACCATGGAAGGACATGCTGGTTCCTTCAAGGAACACGGGAGGCCCGCAAGGCCAGAATGGAGTCACCCAGCAGAGAGCAAAGTGCTAAGATCAGAGAGGCACCAGACCCAGGTCACTCGTGCTTTTTGAGCCCATGTTTAGGACTGTGCACTCTGAGTGTGGTGGGAAGTCTTTGGAGAGTTTGAACAGGGAATGATATGACTTGCTTTAAGTTTTTAGAGAATCATCCTGACTCGTATGTGGAGAAAAAATTGTAGGTGGGTAGAGGAGATTCAGGACCATCAGGCAGGAGGCAACTGTAGGAATCCAGGGAAGAGAAGATGATGGAACAGAATGATAAGTTGTGGATTAGAAGTGGTCAGATGTGGGTGTTTTGAAGCTAGAACTGATGAGGCTTTTTGATGAACTGGATAATCTTTAAAGAGCCCAGAAGAATGACTCCCAGACTTTAGCCTGAGTGTCTGATTGGATGTGAGACCATTTAATAAAACTAGGAAGCCTGGTGTGAGGTGGAGAGAGGGGGAGTGAGTTTACAGAGGGGCTGGGAATTAGAAGTTCTGTTTTTGACACATAATAATTGTGAAGCCTATTAGACTATCAGATAGAAATATTGAATCAGCTAATGGATCTATCAGGAAGAGTCCAGGTGAGAGATACAAATTTGGGGGTCATTAACATCTTGATGATCTTTTCAGCGTGGCACTTAATAAGCTTAATGGGTATTTAGTTTATTAACTACTTTGTAAAGGTCACAGTGTTTTGTGCTGAGAATACGGCAGCAAGAAAGCAGACAATGATTATTCTAAGTGGCTTGCTCTGAGCCCTGCATGCCACCAGGAATGGCCTTGACCTCTGTTATTATTAAGCTTCTTAAATGTTAGAGAAGAAGCAAGCTTAGAGATGATGGAGCACAAATTCCAAAACCTTTATCTAATTTATAGTTGAAGAAAATGAGGCCAGGAGAGATTAGGTAATTTGTTAAAGTCAATTATTTAAAAGTCACTTACACTTCAGAGTTTTAAATTGCTATAACTTGGATGTTAAATGTCCCCCAAAGGCCACCATGTAATGGTGCATGCTGTACTCCCAGAGACTCAGGAGGTTGAGGCAAGAGATCACAAGTTCAAGGCCAGCCTTAGCAACTTTCCGAGGCCCTTAGCAACTTAGCAAGACCCTGTTTATAAAAAATTAAAAGGGCTGGGGATATGGCTCAGTGGTTAAGCACCCTTGGGTTCAATCCCCAGTGCCAAAAATAAATGCCCCCAAAGGTCCAAGTGGTAAAGGCAAGGTCCACAACACAGTGATATTGGGGTGAGGTATAAAATTTAACAGGTGGGTCCTGGTGAGAGGTCTTCTATTCATTAAGGGTGTACCCTTGACATTGAGGCCTTTCCTCTCTCTCTCACACTCTCTCTGCTTCCCACCACCATGAGCAGCTTGTGCTCTCTGCCTAGATGCATTGCCTCCCACAGGCCCCAAAACAAGGAAGCCAACCAAACATGAACCAGAATTCCAAAACTGTAAGGCAAAATAAACCTTTCCTTTTTATAATTTGATTATACCAGACATTTGTTACAGTAACAGAAAATTGACTAACAAATAATGCATATAGCCAATCCAAATTGTTCATATTCATCATTTTTATTTGTATTTCTCTTTTGTTGTAAGAGATAAAGCAGAAGTTGTGTGGTGAGAAAAAGATGACCGAAGACTTTGTCTTAAAGACATGTGAAGAATTCAGTTGAATTCAGTCAATATCGAATGCTTAAAACTATGCTGGAAACTATGCATATAAGAATGATTACAAATCATCCTAAAATAGCTCACTGAATAGAAAATATTAGAAAATCAAACATATTAAATGAAACTTGAATCTAGACAATTTTTAAATACTCAATCTTACAACTCAATAATAAAAAGACAACCCAAGTGAAAACTTGGCAAAGAATCCAAGTAGACATTTCCCCCAAAAAAATATACAGGTGATTTAAAGGCCTGTGAAAAGATATTCAAATTAGCTGGGAAATCCAAATCAAAACCACAGTGAGATACCACTTCACACCCTCTAGGATGGTCAAAACCAAAAATACAGACATAAAGCTTTGGTGAGGATGTGGTGAAATAGGGACCCTCATTCATTGCTGGTGGGATTGTAAACCAATACAATTGTATTGGCAGTTCCCTAGACCATTCCACATGACCCAGCAATTCCACTCCTCAGTATGTACTCAAGATAAATTAAAACATAAAGAGCTTATAGACGAATACAAACGATTGTATGTCAATACTGTTCACTGCAACTTTAGCCAAAAAAAAAAAAAAATGGAAACCACCCTTATATCCATCAACTGATGAATGGATACACAAGATGTGGCAGAGGCATCAGGGGACGATAGGGGCATGCAGTGAACTAGTGATGGGTAAATTGCTTAGGGAAGCAAGTTTTAGGTTAGAATGAAGAGTAGGCTGAACCCTGTGAAGCACAAATACTGAAAAGATACAGAGCAAGAAAAGGTCTGTGAAAAAAATTAATGGCTGAGAGTGGACCACAAAGAAAGAATGGATGTTATGGAACATGAGGGAGGCCTTCTAGAAGGATCTGCTTCACAGAGGCAAGTGCTGCAGTAAGGCCAGGGTGGAGACCAAGACACCCCCCAACACAGTGAGTCCCTGTTTACTGCAGCCTGTCTGAACACTCCAGGTGGAAAGACACCTCAGGACAATTAAAAGGAACTAATACTATGGAATGCAAGTACAGGCTGATATCATGGAATTGTTGTTGATTTTGTTAGGTGTGATATGATACCATATATATGTAGGAAAATGTCATTATTTTCCAGCAAGGCATACCGAAATATTTCAGAGTATAATATCAGAATGTTTGCAATTTATTATAATAACGCAACGAAAAATGGATTCAGATAATTATGGCAGAAAGCTAACAATGGTTAAATCCAGGTAGTGAAGGTATGTCTCTTTTTTTAAATATTTTTTTTTAGATGTAGTTGGACTCAATATCTTTATTTATTTATTTTTATGTGTGCTGAGGATCGAACTGAGGGCCTCGCATGTGCTAGGCGAGCGCTCTACTGCTGAGCCACAACCTCAGCCCTGTATGTCTTTATTATACTATTCTCTCTACTTTTGGGAAATCTAAAATAATCCACAACCTGAAAAGAGGCCATGGATTAGGCAATGAGGAGATGCCTGGTGATCCTGGGGACAAAGTGGAGAGGAGGACCCCACCCAGATTGCAGGGGATTTGATGGAGGAGGGAGTTCAGCCTTGAAGGAGAGCAAGAGAGAGAGGCAACAAGGGCAAAGGGAGATTTGTGCACAGGTAGTGGGAAGAGGCCAGGGAGCAGGTGGAGACTGAGGGCGGTTAGAGAAACGACAATTCACCAAGGGATAGAAGGAAAATCTCAGGCAAGGCCTTTAGCTCAGGAAGAAAAAGAAACACAGGTGGGGGTGGGGTGGCAGGGAATTATTCGATGGGAATAAAATTGAATGAAAGTGAAGAAGGCTGCATGTGTCCATGGAGCCGTGTCCCATCTCCATGGGGAACAAACACACACCCATGGATTGTTTACCAGAGTGAATGTAAAGTCCGACACAGAGCCACCTTCCATTGTCTCCTGCACCTCAGGAATGACAAGCTGCAGTGTCAGGACCGGTTAAGAGAACACCAGGTGTGGGGTTTGCTGGGTTGGAGGAAGTTTAGGGCAAAGAAGTGAACGGCTGACCACAGGGGAGCCAGGAAAGGTATAGCGGTAACACTTTGCACTCAGGGAATTGGTGGGCTATTCCCAGCAACCAAGACCCATAGTTGGGCCAAACTCCAGTTTAATCTTTTGACCACCTCAGAATCCCAGGGAGTTTCCATCCAAGGGAGCAGGATGGTGGCATCATTTGGGGACTTCTGGGCTCGATGTTATGTCATGACAATCACTGTGGCAGGGAGCATCAAGGAGCAGACACAAGTCCTGGGAGGTGAGGTGATGTAATGAGGCTAAACATGAGTCCTTTCTGGCTGCTCGGCTACAGGGCTGGGCTCCTCCAGGAAGTGGGGGAGAGAGGATATGGGGTGATACTCTGAGGAAAGGAAACCGAGCAGGTGGAATGTTCTCCCTTGGTAGTCAAGATTCCAGCATGGTACCTAATGCTGTCACTCCATGCATAGACTTCTTGTCCACAGAGGAATTCTGTCTTCCTGTCTACACCAGCAGAGGAGCTATCCTCATCCCCTGTTGGTTGAATATTCCAGATCAGCTGTGACGGTCACAGAGAATGCACCAGTGTCTTGAGCAACTTCAGTGGAGCTAGGACTGGGCAGAGATCAAAGCATAACCCTCTTTCTGGATAAAGAAATATCCACAAAATCTCTGCTTTGAAAAATCTTGAGATGATTACATGGCTCATATTAATGGAGTTGTCTCTCTTGTCTTCAGGCACTAGTGACAAGTTCCATTGTGTAAATTACAAGAATGAGGCCACCACTCTCTTGTCAGTGATTCTCAAGTTTTTCTACCCAGGGATCTCTAAGGGAAGAGGAGAGAAAACTGGGATCCTAAGAACCTTGAGGGTCTTGGATCTAAACAGCATGAACAATGCACAAAAGCTATCCCATGCTGCCTCCTTACCCCAGGAACCCAGGTGGACTTGGTGTTCCAGTAACAGCAGGAGGAGATCCTCCCTCTGTGGTCAGCCTCAGCCGTGGTTTAGTGAGCTACTGAATTAGTTTTCTGTCACTGCTATAAAGAATCACCACAAACCATGTGGCTTAAAACACACATTTATTATCTGACAGTTCCATAGTTAGAAGCCCAACACAGGTCCCACAGTGCTAAAATCAAGGGCTCTGCGGGGCTGTGTTTCCTTTTGGAGGCTCTAGGGGAGAAGCTGTTTCTAGCAGGGTTTCTAAAACCCTCCTCAGCTTCTAGAAACTACCCCTGTTCCTTGGCTCATGACCCCCTTCCTCCTACTTGAAAGCCAGTCAAGTTGCATCTCTTGGATCCTTCTTCCTTTGCCATGTGGTCCTCTACTGAAAGGTTCTCTGCTTCCAAGGACTCATGTGACTACATTATACTCACCTAGATAACCCAAGCAACCTCTCAGTCTCAAGGTCAATGATGTTAATCACATTTGCAAAGCTCCTTTGCCATGTAAGGTAACACACTCAGATTCTTGGGATTACAACATGGACATCTTTACTGATGAGCATTACTTTGTCTGTCACAGCTGCTATGGCGAGAAATCCTCCTATACATCCTAGGGAAGAAATAAAGTAATTCCCATCTTCCCAAGAGGATAGGCAGGCCTGTTGCATTTCTAGATACTTCTAGAAAGGATCTAGGTTTACTGTATATTGCTAAGAGTTATCAGCCTTACCCAGATTGATATTGAGAACCATTGCAAGGAAAGAAGCTGGATCAGACTTGGTATTCACGTGGGTTGAAAAGATAGGGCACCCATTCTGCAGGAGAGTGGTGGTTTCTGTGGGAAAGGAAGACCCAGTGTTCCTGGATGGCAGAACTTTTTTTTTTTTTTTTAAGCTGGTTTCAAGAGGGTTGATAAGGATCAGGCCTGGGCATGCAGGTGTGTAATGCCACAGAGCTGCCTCTGGGAATGGATGCATGGACAGCTCGTATTGGACTCCCAAGAGGGAATTGGTAAACTCAGGCCCTCAGGGATTCAAGGACATTGTATTAAAGAACACTGAGGTTCTGCCTGGCCCCCAGCTCATTCTTTCCTTTAATATGAAAAGCTAAGCAGATCCCATGCTGCGAGGATAGTCTTCTTTTCCCTTCTCCTCCATCTTCCTGTAAGATTCAGAGTGCTTCTGATGATTCACCTTTGACCCCATTTGTTGTGAACTAATTATCCTGGACTGATTATGCAGGGAGAGTACTCTCCATCTTCTCCCTGGACCCTATCTCTGAGCTTCCCTGTGGGAGCACATTACTTCTTCCTAAGCTCAAAAAGACTGCAAAGAGTGTGGGGATGTGTGGGGCAGGAGATGGGTGAGAGCTGGGAGCCCTTCACCTCTCTTAAGTGCCTGCTGAAACAATCTAACATGTAATAGGTTCCCACTGTCAGTTTCCTTCCCTGTCTCTCCCTGGCCTGTTCTAACAGCTCAGTTTCCTCCTGGGTCCTCAATCACCAGATCGTTATGGCAACTAAAAACACCCCCACAGATTTCTCAAAGGCCCCCAGGGGTCAGAACCTCTGCTCAGAGGGGCGTGAGCAGAAGGCCCAGCCTGCCCCCAGCAGGGGTGCAGAAGCAGTTTCTGGTTTAGGGAGGCAGAAGAAATTTTCCTGCAAAAACCTCCATTTGGGCTTCACTGCTCCAAATAGTGCCTGTGATTTCTTAGCAGTAAAAGACATTACCTCTCTCCAGAATTCCTACTGTCAACCTTTGGCCATGCTGTGCCCAGTGAGGGCTCACCTCGGAGATTCCCCCCCCCTGGCTGCACACAGAAATCACAGGGGCCCCTTAAAGAATACTGAGATCCAG
Organism: Urocitellus parryii; assembly: GCF_045843805.1. Taxonomy (NCBI): domain Eukaryota; kingdom Metazoa; phylum Chordata; class Mammalia; order Rodentia; family Sciuridae; genus Urocitellus; species Urocitellus parryii. The sequence goes on from NC_135532.1 coordinate 104,801,159, forward strand.
GTCTCACCTCAAACAGTCTGTTCAATTGTCCTGGCCATCTGGCTACTTTAACACCCCAAGGATTAGGTCCCATGACTTACCTACAAATTGGGCAGGGGTAAGCTCAGGGGAATGGGCAGATGAGTCATCGGTGGGGAAGCTTCCTCATTAGCCCTGTCCCTTAACTTATCCTTTAATTTATTTTTCTCCTTCTCTCCCTTCTATTCAATTTTGTCGTTATTTAGAATGAATCATACACTTCTCTTCCCTTCATCCTAATTCTACACCATTGACGCAAAAGCCGAAGGTTGCGGAAGGCAACCCCATCTACAGCTCCGTATTTTTATTTCCTTTTGGCTTCAAGTCTTCCTGAGCAAAGGGAGAGTTGCTCGGATGAGGGGAACTAGGTAGGAGATGAATCAGTGCCCAGCTGGGCCTGGCCCAGCCCAGCCCACCCAGCCAGCATCAGACCTTCTAGAAAGCACAGGCCAAGGTGCCCTGCTGCCTCACACGCTCTCTGTGTTTCCTTTTCGGCTTGCTGCTCACATCTAAGAAGGCCAAGCCTCCAGCCTTCTCCACAGGACCTATGGATTCCAGAATCTCTCAGAGAAGGAGCTGTCTACCTCAAATGTTTCATTCTGCCATCCGCTAGGAGAAAATTAACGAGGACAGACAGCACCGGACCTCCATCATTAGCTTTTTTAAAGGAACAACCAAAGAATTGTTCTTAGATTTCAGAATGTTATTCTTTTATATTCTCATGAAAATTACTAAAGAATATGGAACTCAGATGCCATTATGAGTCATATATGGGTGGCTCACAGGACACTTCATAGTTGTGGGAATGGTGTACACCCCAGGGTTAAGACTAGAGTCAAAAATAAGAAGGAAATGGTTTACACATCCAAAGGTGGCTGATTGATGTGATTCCTGGTTTAAGATGTTTTAAACATTATTTATTTGGTAGCCATCTTAACAGTACTCATGGCTCATTTGACCTCAGTTCAAACAGTGCTGCAGAGCTATGCACACATATTTATATGTAGTCCCTTATGTATATTTAACCTAAAGACGTCCGTATTGTGTAGAATGCAATGTCTATATTGTACATATACAGTATTTGCTTCAGATCCATCCTTTACCCTTTGCCTGCTCTGCTCTTATCTCCTGGGACTGACCTCTGTGAACCATTTTCCCAGGCTTCCAGGTCACGTAGGTTACAGCTGGACTCAGCCGATGCCAAGGAGGAAAGGGAAGGCCTTGTCATGTGTCCTTTCCTAAGCATTCAGCTTTGAATGGTGCCTCTGATAGCAGCTGGGGCCTGGTTCCAGCCACCGCCAGAAAGGCCCGCCCCACTCCAGCTGCCAGGGTGACCCCAGTGATGATCTGATTGTTCCTTTAAGCCAGGATTGGGTGTGACTTCCTGCTGTCACTTCCCTAAGCATCTCCTATTCTCTGTCACCTGTGTGACCAATTCTCTATATTAAATTCCCTGTGGTGTACACATGTAGTGGTTTCTGCTGCTCTAATTAGAACTTGACTGGCACATTGACATGGTTAAATTCATTTTCCTTTAATGTGGATTAGCTATTAGCAAATACCTTCATCAGGATTGTGGTTGCCAATCTCTTATTATTTCTAATTCTTTGTTTGAAGAGTAGTTCTTTTTTTAATTAAATTTTATTTTTTTATTAGCTACACATGACATTATAATGATCTTGGCAATTCATACATTTGAATCATTGGGGTATAATTTCTCTTTTTTCTAATTGTACAGATTTCAGAATCACACTGGTCATAGAGTCACCTATATACATACAGCAATCATAATGTCTATTCTGTGAAGGGTAGTTCTTAATTTAATGAAGTATTTACTTGCCAGTTAACTTTCAAAATGCTTAAATGTCATAAATGCTTATGACTTCCACCAACACGAGCTCAAAGCAGTGGCTTAATTTTACACAATATGCTCACATGATAAATGTCATGGAAATAGTGAATCGTAAGCCAATAAATGATGGTTATTCATAATGAAACTTCCACTCTATTTTTAAGAAATAGCCCACATCCATTCTTGAAATCTCGTACATACCAATTTCCGGCAATTGGTATTGGAAGGGAAGAAAGAAACTCTTAATTAGCATCCTAAGAGAAATTTATGTGTCATGGAGGAATGATCTGGTAGTTGTTAGAGTAAAATAAACGCTTGTAATAACTTTGGAACTTGGAAGTAATCATCTCTCCCTCTTTAAGTAATTCATTTTTATCATTACTCATACAATGTCTTTCCTGAGCCTTCGCCTAAAATCATTTTCTCCTTCTGACTACAAATTTGAATCAACTATCAACTGTATCTGAAGTGAATGCATTAGCAGCCCATGTCCCAAGCGCTCTCAATGAAAGCAAGTCACTGTGACTACAAAGTCCCTTCTCCCCTCCCTTCCTCATCTTGCCCACACTTAAAAGACTGAAAACCAAGAGAAAAACTCACGCAACCCATCCCTATAGCCATGGGAGAGTACATGAGTGTTTGATTAAAGATGGCAGATAAAGTGTGCTTGGTCTGTCCCCACTAAAACCCCCATGGAAATCATAATGAAGGCCTTTGAAAAGTGATGAGCATCCAGCAAGGGTAAAGGAGCTCTTAGCAGATGGTGACTTCTGGAAGGTTGGTGGTGGATGGAGGAGTGATAGTAGAAGAGGATAAAGGAAACCAAACCTATACTTCATGAGTGAGGGCTAGAGAGGTCAGAACTGGGGGGAAAGCTTTTACAACACAAAATTGAAATTCATAAACATCAGCTGGGTGAACGGTGAAGCTGATACTAAGGTGATTAATAAAATACACAGGAGCAGTTGGTTCCTTTCCTACTGACAACCAGATAAGCCCTCATTTGCTTCTCCCCACCTTACCCAAAAGAAAAATGAAAAAACAAAAGCCCTCAACAACATTGCACCCTCTCAGAGATAAGACCCACTATGATACCTAGCTAAACAGCTGGGTCCCCACCAAGTTACTATAGTAAAAGTAATAGGAGCAGCAAATGATTATAGTGTACCATCATGAATTCATTATGTTCTAATTCATTGAATGCACTCAAAAACTCTAGGAAGAAACTAAAGCATAGAGTGATTCGTAACCAGCAGAGATAAATCACCTCATGGTAAAGTCCCCAAGTAACAAACCCTATTTAAGTACCATGTTGGTCAATTTTGTGTGGCTGTGAACAAAATAACTAACAAGAACAACTTAAAAAGTTTATTTTGACCCACAGTTTCAGAGATTTAGTTTGTGGTTGGTCAAGTCCATTGCCCAAGGTAGACAGAACATTATGGTGTGGTGGAAGAAAGCAGCTCAGCTCATGGTGGCCAGGAAGCAGGGAAAGAAAAGGGAGAGAGTCATAGAGAAGATGCATCCTTCCAGGGCACAATCTCAGTGACCCACCTCCTCCAGCCATGCCCCACCTGCCTGCAGTTACCACCTAGTCAGTCCATTCAAACTAGGGTGCAGTGATTAGGTTACAGCCCTCACAATCCAATCATTTCCACTCTAAACATTCCTGTATTAACATAGGAATTTTTTTGGGGGGGACACCTCATATCCAAACCACAACAGATACCAAAAACAAAAGTTAGAATCGTATTGCCTCATTCTGAAGTAAAGACAACTGAAGATGACCAGGTATTTGAAGAAAGGCTAGAACATGAAATACAGGTTAAAAGTAAACACAGGAATACCCAAAGAAAGAGTAAGGCAGGAGACAGAAGGACAGAGGGGAGAAAGAAACTCCTAGATAGCATCCTAAGAGAAATGTAAGAAGATGTTGCATCATGAAAGAACAGGACTCAATGAAAACAGGAATACCAGAAAAACTATGGAGACCATGGATATTTAAAACACATTTGTAAAGTGTGTATGTGTGTGTATGTGTGTGTGTGTGTGTGTGTGTGTGTGTGTGTGTGTAACAGAAGCTTTGAACTCACAGAGGGCTAATCCAGGATATTGGTACACAAAAAGAAAATAGATAATGAAAAAGAGATGATACTTCTCACAGCTGAATGATGTGAATCTCTTAGGCATAAAGTCAACACATTTATATATCAGAGATAAAGAAAAGATCCTTGGGCTGGAGATGTGGCTCAAGTGGTAGCGTGCTCACCCACAATGCGTGAGGCACTGGGTTCGATTCTCAGCACCACATAAAAATAAAATAAAGATATTGTGGCCCCTAAAACTAAAAAATAAATATTAAAAAAAGAAAAGATCCCCTATGATATTCAAAATCTGTTCTGCAACCAAAACTAAGTCTTTTCTATTCTTTCTATAATTTATCCTATGAGTTGAAAACAAGTAACAGGGTTTATATTATTGTGGCCATGAAAAAATGTTGTTTAATGTAGAGTTAGTAATCATTCTGATTACATTTCTTTTCTGTAAGCTTTTTGTTTTTTGGGTTTCCCCTGACCCTGGAGTTTGAATTTGCTTTCCTGAGAATCTTTGCCATTATTTCGTCCCTCAAGTTTATCTAATCTCTTTCTGTAGTCACATATTCCTATCAAATCCTCTTCTGTGCTCCTGAAACCTCCCCTGCTTGGACAGATTGCTCTCTCATAGCAGAGTCTTTACTGGATCCAACTGCTTCCTGGAGCCTACATTTGTCCCTTCTGGTCTTACCTCCTTTATTTGCAGAAAGAGTGACTAAGAAAGTGGGGGGTGATAGTGCTTATGGGGGGGGAACTGGGAAAGGACTTAAAGCCAGAATGAATTCCAGCTTTCCTAATACATGGAAAAAGGAGTCGGCCAGAGGACAGATGAAAGGGATGATATTTACCACGAAGCAGTTCTCCCAGCAGGGAAGAGGGTGGAGCCCATGTTTTCCTAGCTAGAAGAGTGGCCCTGCTGAACTAGGTCACTCCCTTCTGAAGCCATGAAAATCACATCCCTGGCCATGACAAGCTCACAGGACAAAGAGCTCAGCTATCAAACATACACAGACAAAGCCATCTGAGGAAACTTGACTGCAAAATTGAGGGTGACACAGCACCCACATATACTGAACCGTCTTCAGTATTAGTAATGGTTTGCACTAAAATTTGTGCGGTTACAATAGAATCCCACAGAATAGGTGATTTTTATAAAGAACAGAAGGTCTTTCTGACAGTTCTGAGAGCTGAGAAGTCTAAGATCGAGGTGCCAGCATCTGGTGAGAGCTGCTCTCTGCCTCCAAGATGGTATCTTGAGCACAGTGTTCCCTTGGAGAGAAGAAGACTCTGTACCCTCACATGGTGGAAGGCAGAAGGGAAAAAAAAAAAGCCCATCACCCTTCATCAAGCCATTAATCCATCCATACAGGCAGAGCCGGCCTAACCTCAACACCTCCCCAAAGGCCCAACACTATTGCTTTGGGAATTAAATTTCCAAGCATAAACTTTAGGGGACATATTCCATAGCCTCTCTCCAATTCCCACACCAAAGCCTTGGGAAGTAGCAGCGTGGCACCAGCAAAACTTCCTCCAGATAGGGAAGGGTCCCTCCCCCATCCCTTTGGTCTCCAAGGATGCTCAGACTCAGACCTTCTCTCTTCCTCTCCCCACCCATCTCTGTCTTTACCACCTTCTCTGTACTTCTTTCTTTCTCTTCCCTCCCTCTTTTTCTTTCCCTCCAAGACAAACCTTCAAGCCCCAACCCAACCCAAATCTTCTCATTTCAGGGAAACTCAAACTCTTTCTCTTCATTCAGGTTGATTCCCTTAGTCCCTTACTTTCCACTTTGCATCCCTAACCTCGGCTCAGCCAAATCAGAGAACTTCCTCCATGTCACTCCCCTTGGAAGGTAGGGAGAAGAGTTCTAGAAGCTTCTTGCTGAACATCTTTATTCTGATCATTAACCACAAAGCAAAGGTTGACATTGGAAGAAAAGCTGTGAACGCATCATCTACCAATACAACCGATATTTCGGTTTTCTAGAGGGAATGGGGTGTGGGGAGGGAAGAACAACGGCAGTGAAGTGCCATCGTCTGTGTGTGCGCCTACCTTTCCCACTGGCTTATGGAGACCACATAGCACATTGCTGAAGACCACACCTTCCATGGAGTCTTAGAAATATAAATGAAGAAATGAACATGGGAAATAAGGCGTCAAATGCATGGGGTTGCCCACAGGTGTCATGGGACTGTCCTGGCTCACTACTCACCACCGTCTGAGCTGCTTTCTTGGAAACTATCCTCAGTTTCTAGTTATCCTCAGGGACGCTGTGAGTGTGGTCTTGGAGGACAACCTGATCCTCAGCCAACTTCTGCATTGACTCATAACCACCTTATGAAGTCAACACTTGTGTGTCTTCCAAATCTCTTCAACCCAGATCCTCCTGATTGGACTTGTTCATTTATAAATCAATAATCCCTTACTAATAGTGTGGATTAAGTCATATCAATGTATAAACCTCTTTAGAAGTTCTACATAAAATACACGCAATACCTCCAGCTCAAAGTCAACTTTAAAAAAAAAATACCATAAGCATCATTACAGAGAAATCATTGCTAGCCCACAGAACCCCCAACACTGCTATCTCCACAGGAGCTTCCTGCTAATCCTCCTTTAACCTTATGGAATTCCCATGCAGAAAACCCAGCTGCCTTGTATCTAAACTCCTCTGCCCAGTGTTGAAAGCCCCTCCTCTGGCTGGTCTTGCCCTTCAGGCCCGGCTCTTCTAATTCCCCATTCCTTCCAGTACCCGTGGGCTATCTCCCAGCCAGGCAGTGACTGTTCTCATCTGTGTCCCCTTGTCCAAGTCCCTTCCCCTTCTTTGGAGCAACCCCTCTTGGCCCCCCACCTGTCTCATCCAGCTGACTGAGCAAATGAGCAAAATTAGGCAGTGTCCCCCCAGGGCCTCTCCTCCATGGAGACCTCCCAGCTTGCCCTGTCTTGTGACCATCTGGGCTCCCCATACGTTAGCTTGCCAATGGTCAGCCCAGCCCCTCTGTGTATTTCATGGCCTATCAATATCTCTCTCCAAAGAGGCAATACCATCCTTCTGGAAGGACCCATATATTTTACTTCTGCCTTTGAATTACCTAACACATTGCTTTTTGCACAGTGATGTTACTTCCAAAGTCTGAGTAAAAATAACCCAATCCACAAGGCCTTCACTTCCCTGTTGCTTCTCAGATGATTCCTGAGGAGCACTGGGAGACTAACCAGCCTAATCAAGGCTTAGATCTAGGCCTAGTTATTCTTGCAGACCCCATTTCTATCATTATTTTAGAATGTGGAGGAAGCATTTAGCAAGATCCTAAGGCCTCGTGTTTCCCCTAAAGTAACATATGTATATTATAAGCTAACCTCTACATGCTGTATAGACAAGAGAGACTTTCTAACTGGTAGAGATTACAGGGGAGGTAAAGACAAAATGCAGGAGCCCCTCTCTTGGGGAAATTTCACAGATGACATCACAGAGAGAGATGTAAGAATGGCTCCATCAGACCAGATATGAGGAATGTCTCTTTTCTATGTTTGTCTAAAATCGCATTCAGTTTAGCTTCAGTTTCCTCACTCTCCAAGACTGGGGAAGAATGCAGTGCCATGATTCCTGGCTCTCTTTGTCCCCTCCCTGGGAATGTGCAGAGGCCCCAGGCCTCCATGGGCCCAGGGAAACGGGGGTATCCTGATTCACAGATCACAGAGGTTGCTATGAGTGTGGCTATATCCTGGCTACTGCACATGCTAGATTTTCGGCCAGGCAGGCCCTAGGGGGGAGCTTGGAGGGGCTTCTTTGTGCTGCACGCCCATCTCCACTGGCCACAGGTTGTCATTTATGGAGTCCCCTACCCAGACTCTCCAAACCGCAGTGTTCCATGCCAGCCTCCATAGACAGCCATCTGTGTTCCTGTGGAGGTGGTAGGACACAGACTCTGGCCACCCTGGAACCCTACACCCACTCCCCTCCACACATGTGTGTGTGCATGCACACGCACGCGCTCCCCAGCACTCACAGACTTCCCTGACTCAGGGGTAGGGCTGGGCCACACTCTCTCCTTTAATCACAGCGACTGTCTCTACTATCCTGAAGAAGTCTTTTAAGGTCTGGGTTTCAAACAAAGATCTGAGTGGAGGGACTTTATCCTGGGAACCCAGGAAATTTTCTGTTTTAAAGCCTTTAAAGTACAAAGGGCTTTTTTTCCCCTGCTAAGGAAAGGGAGCCAGTCCAGAACTAAGGACTCAAGGGTATGGAAAAAAATATGGCCTTATCGCTCTTTTTTGCTGATAAAACCAGAGCAGTAAAAAAGCCCACAACACCAATTAACTTCTCTGCCACTCTGTGCTTCATGGGTGAACACTTGGCTTGTGTGTGTGTGTGTGTTTGTGTGTGTTGGAGGTAGGGGTGGAGTGGCCAAAGGCATTAACAAAAGAGGTTTGGAACTGATGACATCACTGTAAAAGAGAAGCTGCTAGAAACCTGACTTGAGTGTCCGCAGCATATGAGTGTCCGCAGCATTAACTGAAGCGGGTGTGGCTAAGCCTTGGAAAGGAGGAAATGGTGGTTCAGAAGGGTTTCTTGTGCAGCAGGTAGATGGGACTGGGGTGAGGAACAGCACTTCTAGACCTGTGGCACCGGGTGAGAGGCCTCAGGCCAGCCTGCATGAGGCTGTCCCTAAGGGGGACAGCCTAAGGGCTGTCTCACCTAAGAGCAACAGGGCTGAGGTGGCCCTGTTCAGGAAGGACAGTGGGATCAGGGACTAGGCCAGGTTTGAGGGAAGTCTGGGTATTTGGATGACCTTCCAGATTGGTGAACTCCTGTACCTACATCCAACCTTCCGTTCAAGTTCCACCAAGCAGCCAGCAGACACAAAGCATTTACATGACTGGATGTGGGTCAAGGGAAGCCAGGGAGGGTTGAATAATGACAATCCCCTGTCCCTTGTCTTCCCATAGAGGTGGTAGGTCAGTCATTGCCACACTGCAGAACTATCGAAATATGGCTAACATCAGTCCAGGCAACTATGGGGAATTTTAAAACTAAATCCTCAGAGAATTGGAGTAGAGCTTCTAATAACAAAAAAATTCAAAGTCCATTTGTATAAAGGTAGAAGATCTTCACAGCCAATATAGGAAACCTAAGAGCCATAAAGAGAAGTGTTCAGCTTCACACCAATGTGAATATGTTATTTATTTAAACACACACAACAGGGGCTGGGATCGTGGCTCAGTGGTACAGCACTTGCTTGGCACGTGTGAGACATGGGTTTGATCCTCACCACATTAAAAAAATAAAATAAATAAAGGCATTGTGTCCATCTACAACTAAAAAATATTTTTTAAAAAATACACACTACAGTTGAAGTTAAAAGACCAATTGTAAAGTGAAGAAAAGTGTGTATTCACAGCACGTATGTCACACAGACCTAAATATCCTAATACACAATGAACTCCTGCAAACTGGTAACAGATGAACGAGTCCATAGAAAAGGGTAAACAAATGATACATTGATGGTCAATAAGCCCACAGAAATTATTTGAATTTACCTGAAACACTAACCCTGATGTAAAGCTCACCTATCATTCAGGTTCTTTTCTTAGACACATCAACTCACCCAATTCTTGCAGCCGCTCTCAGGGGTGGACACCATTATGATGTCCATTAAAGTCTTGGTTTAGACTCTTAACCAAGAAAACACAGCCATTAAGTGGCAGTCTTGGATTCAAACCCAAGGTTTGGGATTCGGAGTAACTGCTTTTAATAACTGGACTTAGTCAGAAAAATGCAAATTAAAGGGAAAGTGAGATGCCAATTTTACCCCATCAGATTGGTAAGACTTAAAAAGAATGATAACTCCAGTGACATCCAAGATGTGAGAGAATATTCCATTTCATATATTGCTCATTGGAGTATGACATTTCAACATTTTTGAAAATGATCTGGAAACAATCCTTAAAACTAAAAGTATACAAGATAATTTGGGCTGGAAACCTCACTTTGGACAATGCATTCTATACAAATCAAAGTATAAAAGTAGAAGGGTCAGGATATTCATTGCAACATTGTTCTAACAGCAAAGCAATTTTTTAAAACAACTCCTGGGTGAAAAAAAAACAACCTTATTTGTTTATCAATTGAGAATGATTGAATGACATATAATCAGCCATACCAAGAATGAGTCAGATAACTCCTTCCAAACTCTAATTAATCTTGTACCATTAGAACACTTTTACTGGAGTTGTCTCTGGTTTTTATATAAATTTGTTATAAACTGAAATTGTACACCCCCACGCTCAGTAAAAAAAACCAATCTTGCCTTACTTTGTATAATAGAAAGTATCTATAATCATTGATACAAAGACAACAAAGCAATGTTATTAATTTCTAATGTTGAAAGATTCTAATCCTGAACCAAGCTCTTCATAAAAAGATGAAACCTCAAACATCAGAGAGGCACCAGAGACACGTGACTCGGTTCCCTTTAATGATCATCATGGGTCATCTTGACTTCTTGGAGCCCACAGTTCTGAGCATCCCGAACATCTGGGAACATGCAGGAGATCATTATCTTCAATCTGAACAGATGTTCCACTCGTTGAACTTTTAAAAGTAAATTGTATTGTATGTTGTTAAATCCCAGTGAGAAAAGTCAAAAGAATTCTCCTTGTCCTAGTTGACCCTGGTCTTCCTGGGTACCTGGATTTAGGGATGAACATCTTAAGTATAGCCATGGGAAACTTCCAGATTTATAAGTCTAATGGTTTAAGTTGGAATTGGAGTACAGTTCAACCTCCTAAACCACCAAGAATATTAACTCTTTTTTTCTTCATGATGTTGGGGATTGAACCCTGGGCCTCAGACTTGAGGGATAAATATTGTACCACTGAGCGACATCCCTAGCCCAACATTGATTCTGGGAAGAGGTAAAGGAACAGAGAGTCCTTTAAAGTCTTTTATGACATTGCTTTTATTGATGAGCATGTATTACTTTTGAATTCTGAATAATTCTAATTTTAAAAGTTTGTAGAGGAATCAAAAGAAAGAGAATGGCATAAGCCATGGAGGAGCCACCCATTCCCTGGGCTGGTCTCTCCTTTCGGTAGCCCAGGGTATCTCCACCTGGCTAGCACCGACAGCTTGGGCTGGATCTTTCTAGATGAGGTGGGGCTGTCCATGGTTTCTCCACACTCAGTAGCACTTACCCCCACACACCCTCATCCAACAACAAAAAATATCTCCAAATGTTGCCAAAAATCCCCTGGGGGACAAAGTCTGTCCTTGTTGAGAACCCCTGCTCTTGTCCTCAGGGGACATACAGAGCCAGCGCTCACCAAGCTTCTCTAACTGCGTCAACACAGGATCTGTTTCCAGAGGCTATTTTCCTCCAGAGCCACTAGAGGGGACACTCTGCCACACAAAGGACAAAAGCAGACAACTTTGTTTTCCTATGCTCCTTGGCTTATTTCTGTTTGTGATGACCCAGTCTTAACTAAATACTCTTGGGTATTGGGAGTGACAGTGCCTGTTCCCAAGGCTTGACCAACTATTTATCTTGTGTTTTGTGCCATAAAAATCAGTGTTTTTAGATCTGATGGGGGGAGAGTAAAATGGTCTTTGCTTTTTAAACATTCTTCCTAAGGCAGTTCGATGAATCATACCTCTAAAAAAAGCAACGTGTTTCCGTGAGGAGAGCCCGTGGGGCAGCTAGACTCGGGGGTGAAAAATCCAGTTCTCCTCCTGGCCTTGCCAGTTTGCTCAAGCAATTTGCTTGAGGTCACTCAGTGAGTTAGGTAGTCAGTGGGGATTTGGACCTGACCTAGGGACTTCATGGGAGAGTTGTGAGCATCAAATAAGATGGAATGCATGAGTCTTAAAAATAGAAAATCCTGCACAGGTTCAGCATGTGGATTTGCAGACTTTGCGGGAATGAGAGGAGGGGAGGGCTGAGAGGAGGCACATGGCCAACAGCACAGGATTGCCAGGTTCAGGAAGAGGCCTCAATGGACCCACATCCACTGATGGAACTTCATCCCTGGGACTCAGTTACCCTTCCCATCAGAATGCACAGATGGTTGCTGAGTGTTTCTTCACACCCTTACCGGTTATTTAAACACAAGAATGAGGCTGGGTATAGTGGTGCCCTCCTCTAATCTCAGTTCCTTGAAAAATGGAGGCAGGAGGGTCACAGGTTCAAGGACAGCTTCAGCAACTTAGTGAGACTCCACCTCAACATAAAATTTTTAAAAATGAACTAAAAATGCAGCTCAGTGGTAGAGCGCTTGCCTAGAGTATGTAAGACCCTGGGTTCCAGTCCAAGTACTGAAAGGAAAAGAAACAAGAACAACAAACCTTAATAAAAGCTCTACTTCAGTTCTGTTTCCTAAATATTAAAAAAAAAAATAACCTTTCAGCCACAGTAGAGAATACATTTCTCAGAGACCCAGCTCACATACGTATCATAAAGTTGAAACAAAAATTCTACTTATAATGGACTTGGATATTTTCTATTTTGCCTTCTTTCACTCTGTCACTTGAAACCAAAGCTGGCCCACTAAATAATGGGTCCTGACCTGCAGATTATTTCCCTTCTTTCTTTCCTTTTGTGCTGGGGATGGAACCAGGGACCTGCTCTTACAAAGCAGGTGCTCTACCACCGAGCTACACCCCAGCCCCACACTGGAGCTTCAAAATCATGGTACTAGAAGGTTTTGTGAGAAAAGAGGAGGGAACATGAGATTCTCATGCTCAGCTGGGGACAAAGGAAGAGATTCGGCTACCACACATTATTCAGGGAGCCTCAAGCATGAACTTTTCACAGTTTTCCAAGGGCTGATTCCCATGATTCAGGAAGAACAACAATTCTAAATTCAAACTTTCTAAATGTACCTAAATAAGTGAGGTGGGCTATTGGGTAGCAGCCCCCAGGCTGGATTCTCAGGGGGTCATGATCTAAACCCCACATCATTCAGATGAAGTTTAGATGGACATAATGCAACCACATAATTTTTTAAATCAACATATATTGAGTCCTTAGTATATCAGATACTGTACCAAGCGCTTTATAGGAGTAAAGGGACCTAAGTTTGTTCCCTGATTTTTCCAGCTCAGTTTCTTCTCTTTCCCCATCAGCAGAAGAACTTGGTAGGAGTAGAAAGACCAGGGTATATTGGTTAGGACTGGGAAAAAAAGCTTTGTAGGAAGGTTGGGGAGAAGAAGTGGAGTCAGAGCTGTGGGGTGCAATGGGGTTTGCATAGAAGATTTTAATAAGTATCACTGGGGTCTGCATAGTGTTTGAGAGGTGCAAGTATTGAATAAAAGCTAATTTAAAATTTCTTTTTGGTGACTGGATCACAACAACACCCTACGACAGCACCGCAGGATTCAAGATCACAATAGTAGTACATACGCATTGCCTTATTTAATCTGCCTAATAAACTAATGGGGTGGTATTATAATTTCTTGTTTCTTTTTTCAGATGCAGAAAAGGCTGATATAGGCAGAGTAACCTTAAGGCATCCAGCTAATCAATAGTGCAGCCAGGCTGGGATTTATGTTTTTCAATAGCCAAAGGATAAGCTCTTAGCAGATCCACAAATGAAGATGATTTCCACTCTAAACCATATCAACCAAGAAAAAAAATATTTAGAAATAGATTTAATAGAAGTAAGTGCAAGATTGCTACACTGAAAATGGCAAAACATTGTCAAATAAATTAAAGATCTAAATAAATGGAAAAGCCTCTCAGGCTACAAGGTCAGAAGACAATATTATTAAGATAAGAAGATATCCTATTGAATTGATCTGTAGGTTCAACACAACATCTGAATCCAGCTGGACTTTTTGCAGAAACTGAGAAGCTCATCCTAAAAATCATATGGAACTGCAGGGGATTCAGACTAGTCAAATACTTTTTTTTCCCCTGCAGGGTTGGAATCAAACCCAGGGCCTTCCACATGCTAAGTAAATGCTTCTACCACTGAGCCCCATAGCACTCTTGAAGGATTCGAGATAGAATAGGATATAATAGGGATAGAATGCTTGCCTAGCATTCTCAAGGTCCTGGATTTGATCACCAGTGCCACATAAAAATAAAAATAAATCCTGAAAAAGAACAAAGTTGTTGGATTCACACTTTCAAATGTTGAAACTTATTATGAAGCTACAGTAATCAAAAGAGTGTTACCAGCATGAGAATAGACATCTAGATCAATGGAATCAAATTGTGAATCCAGAAATAGCTGGGCTCTGTGGCACACACCTATAATCCCAGTGGCTCAGGAGGCTGAGGCAGAAGGATCTCTAGTTCAAAGCCAGCCTCAGCAACTTAGCGAGGTCCTAAGCAACTCAGCAAGACCTTCTCTCTAAATAAAATATTAAAAAGGGGTAGAGATGTGGCTCAGTGGTTAAACACCTCTGGGTTCAATCCCCAGTGCCAAAAAGAATCCAGAAATAAGTACTAATACTTATATTTATTGATTTTTTTTACAAAGAGACCAGTATAATTCAATAGAGGAAAGAACAAATTGATTATTTATTTATTTACTTACTTACTTATTTATTGTACCAGGGATTGAACCCAGGATGTTTAACCACTGAGCCACATCCCACAACCTTTTTTATTTTTCATTTTGAGACAGGGTCTCACTAGGTTGCTTAGGGCCTCCATAAATTCCTGAGGCTGGCTTTAAACTTGTAGGAAGACTCTCCTGCCTCAGCCTCCTGAGCCACTGGGATTACATACCCAGCTAGATTATCTTTTAAATAAGCTTTATTTTAGAACAATTTTAGATGTACAGAATCATCATGAGAAAATTTTTTTCAACAAATGATTCTGGGGCAACCAGTTATCCACATTGAAATATGAATTTGTATTTCTACCTCATACCAGAAACAAAATTACCTTCAAGTGGAACACGGGCCTAAATGTAAGAATGGAACCTATCAAACTCTTACAGGAAGACTCAGGTGTAAATAACCTTGAGTCAGACAACTGTTTCTTAACTAAGCCCGAGTGATAGAAATGGAGACCAATAAGTAGAACTTTATCAAAATTAAAAACTCTTATACTTCAAATAACACCATCAAGAAAGTGAAAGCACAACACACAGACAGGGAGATAATATTTGTTAAATAGTTGTATCCAGAATACACAAAGCACTCCTACAACTCAAAAACAAGAGGACAAAATGCCCCTTTAAAAGATGCACAAAAGATTTGAATTGGCAGTTCTCCAAAGAAGGCATACAAATGGACATTTGGCTCATGAGAAGACACTCAACGTCCTTAGTCATCAGGTAAATGCAATTCAAAACCGCAAGGAGTAGCACACCACACCCACTAGGCAGACTGGACCTGTGCTGGCTAGGATGTGGGGAGAGCAGAACCTTTATGCATTGCTGGTGGGGTATAAATTACGTGGCACTTTGCAGAACAGTTTGACAGTTCCTCAAAATATTAAAGATAGAGCTCCCATGTCACCCAGCAACCCTACGTCTTGGTTTCTGCCCCAGAGACGTGAAAATAAAAGTCCACCAAAAAACTGGTGTGTGAATGACCATGGTAACATTATTCATGGTAGCCAAAAAGTAAACAAATGTTCAACTGATATAAAGGTAACATGCCATATATCCACCCAGTAGAATATTATTTGGGCATAAAAAGGCCAGGCACAGTGGTGCATGCTTATAATCCCAAGGGCTCAGGAGACTGAGGCATGAGGATTGGAAGTTCAAAGCCAGCCTCAGCTGAGAGGGAAGGTTGTGGGGCAGCATTAGTGAGGGTGCCAAAAGCGAGGCACTAAGCAACTCAGTGAGACCCTGTCTCTAAATAAAATACAAGATAAGACTGAGGATGTGGCTCAGTGGTTGAGTGCCCCTGAGTTCAATTCCCAGTACCCTGCCCCCACAAGAAAGGAACGAAGTACTAAAATATTCCAAAACATGGCAAACTTTGATCAATTAGGCTAAGTGAAAGTAACCAGATATAAAAGACTGTATATGATATAATTCTATTTGCACAAAATGTCCAGGCAAGGCAAATCTATTAAGCTGAAAAAGAGATTCACAGTTGCTTAGGGCTGGTGGTGGGGTGATGGCTAATAGGTACAAGGTTTATTGGGGGATGACAAAAAATATTGCAGAATTAGATCAGAGGTCACACAAGTCTGTAAATATATTAAAATCCATTGAATTATGCACTTATGTGGGAAAACCTTATGGTATATGAATTTTATCTTCACTTTTTTCTTTAAGACTGGATGAAATGATAGAAGGTAGATGCAACAAGTTTAGACAAGTGTTCTGAGGAATTCCTTGAACTTTTGAAGGTTTTTAAGAAAATTACCAGGACACAGCTGCATTTGTTGTAGGGAGACAAGGCTCCAGATGGGGTACGGGCGAGGAGGTGCTATGGTACCCTTCTCTATCCCCAAGTGCATGGTCTGCCTGACTCGTGGGGTTCATGTCACTGTTCATGTCAACCCCAGTGTATATAATGCAAGGATCTGGGTCTTAAACTTATTTGCTCTTTTCCTGTTTGCATTACCCTGCTGCTACCAGGTAACATGAAAATTAATCAGTCTCTATTCATCCTCTCAGAGAAATAAATACCTGCTTATATGAAGCAAGCAAGGCCACCAGGCCCTGGGGAAACAGAGCCCGGGAGGCACCCAGAGGCATTTTCTGCAGAGAGGGAAGAAAAGAATAAACAATCCTTCTGCCAAAAATGCCTGGAACTTAAAGCACTTTCCTCAGCCCAAGGTCAGGCTCTGTGTGGATGTTGATAGTGAACCTGATCCCTGATCGGTACCACTGCTCCCTGGATGAGAAGCTTGTGGCTTTCTCTCTTAGGAAATTCACCTCTGCTAATTCCACCTGCCAAGGGATTCAGACCCCGCAGAGCAATTTAATTCCCCAGAATGGCAACTGACAGAGCTCCTGGGAATGAGGTAACCGTGCAGTGTCCCTAGTCATCAGAGACATCGACTCCCTGAGCCAAGAAGGGGTCCCCATGGCCAGACACCCCACCCCAGAATGAGAGGGAAGGTTGTGGGGCAGCATTAGTGAGGGTGCCAATATCTCCTGACTCCCCTCCCAGAGGGGCTGGAAGTCCCTGGCTTTTGTCTTCCTTTTTGGCAGGAGACATTTAACCCCAGGAGAATCACAGAAAAGTACCACCCACAGAATCAGACACCACAGTGGGAGAGGGTACCTCCAAGGTCACCCTCGCCCTGGGCCCAGACATCTCTCCCACAAGGATGGTCCCCACTCACCATCCCCCTCCTGACCATTGTCAGGACCCTCACTCAGACCAGGAAGCAGCTGTCTGTGGCAGGACAGTGCGAAGGGCCGGAGACTGCTCTAGATTTGCCAGGTCTACATCTGCCCCGTTGCTCCTAGCTTCTCTTCCTACCCGGAACCACACCTTCCTCCCACACCTTCCCGGGTCTGGATGCCTTTGAGAAGGCTACCAGGTCTTCCTTCCCTTGGTCTTCTTGCTGTCCCCAGACTTACCCTTTCCTTTCACAGATCCTCCCACCCATGGCATCCATGAGCCCAGGGCAACAAAGTTAAGCCTGGGCTCCCTCCAAGGTCCTGTCCACTGCAGCTTGTGGACCCTGAATCCACCACACACAAGACCATGTCCACTCGATCTTTTTCTCCTGGCTCTAGTTTCTTTTCCCCTCTTAGACCTGAGGATAGACTTGCCCTCCAATCCACCCTGAGTAGCCCCCTACTTGCCAAGTAGGCCAAGTGTTGGACCATCCAGAGGCCAAGAGGCCAGCTTCACCTAGATAGAACACCCTGATTTGCTTCCTGATAGGATCTGATTTCAAGTCCTATCTTTGTTTTTATCTTACTCTCCCAGACAGGTTGCCGTGGTGAATACCACTTCATTCATTCCAGCTGCACAGCATAGTGGTTAAGAATGTGGATGGAGATCAAACGGTCCAGACTCTGAAACGAACTATCTGTGAGGCTTTAGAGAAATGTCTTAACCTCTCTGAGCATCCATTTCCTCTTCTGTAGAATTAGGAATCATAGCTTTGTCGTGATAAACCAATAAATACTCTTCATAAAGCACTTAACATGGAGGCTAAAACATCCCACTGTAAGAATTCAATGTATGTCCTCTATTGTTTTATTTTAAAATGATCATTTATTCATTCTTTGTGTAGCTGAGTCTCCTGCCATACATGGGGACCCCCTTAAATCTAGGAAGAGCTGGCTGGTATTGACACTCAGAGAGGGAGCTGGGGCCTATGGCCCTAGCATGCGGCAGAGAAGAGCGACCAAGCACGGATGCCGCCCAGGGATTGTGACAAGAATGGTGTCACCTTTCCACATCTCTAAATACCACTGGACTTCCTGGGTCAGGTGGGCACCACAAGGAGGAAGGCAGTGGACAGAGGGGAAAACACTCTTCTTCCCTGCTTCTGTCTTTGACCGAGAGCAGCCATGGCTCTCTTGCCCAGGAAGGTGATGTCCTTTGGGGAGGCCTTGTCGAATCTGTCTGGACTGTTCCGGAAGTAGGAAGGGCAGTAGGGGGTGGGGAGGCAGCAGGAATGTTCTCCTGGCCCGGGAGAGTGTGCCGAGAGGAGGGCCTCTGGACATCAAAGGTTCCTTTTGTCCCCTTGCGAGTGGCAGGGCAGCCCGGCTGCTGGCGATGACTCAGGCCAGGCCCTGACGTCACCCAGGCTGGGCCACTGGCCTCCCTCGGCAGCCAGGAAACCGGCTGGGGAGTGGCACTCACAGCTGCAGCAAATCTCAAAATAAGGAGGCCGCTGCGTTCTCCTCTCCATCTCCCCACAGCACACCTTTCTTTTCTTCTTCTTTTTAAGACCTCATGGAAGGTTTTACTTGTAGATCAACTTTCCAAACGTAGGAAGTCAGAATGAGTGACATCATCAGAAAAATATGTGGAGCCGGTCTGGACCTGGAGTGAAGACCCACAGCAGGAACACGGTGGTACCTCCTGAGCCCAGGGAGTGGGCAGCGTCTGGGCTTCAGAGGAGCCAGCGCCTCTGAGTAAGTGAAGGCCCACCCTTGGCCCCCTCACTCCGCGCCCTTCACTGTGGGCGCCATCTTGTTCCCTGACACCCCAGGCCTGGCAGGCCCAGATTAGAGGGGGGAGCGGGGACTGCCTTTGGGAGACCCTCTCAATACAGGTCCAAAGGGAACTGGTCTCTTTTTTCCCCTACTGGACCAGACAAGAAAGTGGGGGGGAAACACACGCACGCACACACACACACACACACACACACACACACACACACACACATACACACTGAAACTGAAACCCTGGAAAAAATATAGCCCCCCATCAAACCTCTTGTTTTGTCTCCCCTTTTTTCTTCCCCACCCCACGCCTCTGTTTCAAACTGCCAGAATGTTTGTGCAGAGTTCTGGACTGTTTGCTTCCTGGATCTTATACCGACCCGCCAGACATAAAAATAAACCTTGTTCTAGGCAAATACGTGCCCTGTGCAACCAAATGGTATTTCCACACTTAACCTGGTAAAAGATGGCAGCCCTGGTGGGAAACTGTCTACAGCACTTATGTTTTACAGAGCGTTTTCTGGTGGTCCTGGTGTGTGCACCTTCATTATCGCATACCCTGTTTACAAAGGGCATTTTTGTCAAGGCAGGCGGTACTGAGGATTGAACCCAGGGCCTCACACATGATAGGCAAGCACTCTACCACTGAGCTACATCCCAAGTCTTTTTATTTTATTTTGAGACAGGTGTTACTAAGTTACCCAGGTGGGCCTCAAACTTGCAATCCTCCTGCCTCAGCCTCCCAGGTAGCTGGGATTATAGGAGTGCGCCACCACACCGGGCTCAGAGGGCTTATTTTCATTCCAACTTGTGTCATCGCATCTGAGATGATATTAAACTCAATGTTTGTTGTAATTTTGTGCAAAAACTCTTCCATCTTTGCATAGCCTATAATTTATGAGTTCTAGAAGTTCCTACTCAAGAAATTTAAGTTTC
Source organism: Urocitellus parryii (assembly GCF_045843805.1). Taxonomy (NCBI): domain Eukaryota; kingdom Metazoa; phylum Chordata; class Mammalia; order Rodentia; family Sciuridae; genus Urocitellus; species Urocitellus parryii. The sequence continues at coordinate 104,821,106 of NC_135532.1, forward strand.
TGCAAAAAAAAAAAAAAAATAGTAAGGCACACATGAGAACTACAAAGCACATAGGATGATTTTCCTGGCTTCTGAAGTCATCCCCTGAGTCAGCATCTAGTCTTGTATAGCTTACTTAGGACAGTGAATGTGTTCTGCATAAAATCTTCGTTAATTTGATGTGGGGGTGGTTTAAAAACGAGTCTTATTTTACAGGCAATAGAGAAGCTTGTCATTTACAAGAAAACAGTGGTGAATTCCTTCGTGAACTAGTGCTCTTTGAAATCAACTACCACATTCTAATATATGTTTTGTTTTTTTTTTTCTTTTTTAGTAGATCAGTTTGTCACAAAGTGAGGCCCTGCCATACTTCTGTTCTTCTGGCTGCGTGATCTGAATGCTGTGACCATTAATTTGGTGAGTGTTATTTGTCCCTAGTGGCTGCTTAAATTCAAGTCTACTATTTCTACTTTTTTGTTTTAGGGTAAGATTTAAAGAAAAGAGGAAAAGGCCAGAGATTTCTGCACTTGACAATTGCAGGTATATCAAAAAGGACTGGTATTAAGGAAAGACAAATTGCTATAATAGAATCCAAAATGTACAATGGCTCAAAAACAATAAATAGGAGATTATTTCCTGCTCATGAAACAGTACAGGTCAGTGGAGCAACTCTCTTCAATGCATTCATTCCGATCAGGGCTGGGACTGCAGCTCAGTGGTAGAGCACGTGCCTGGCACACACAGGCCCCTCAGATCCATCCCAGCACCATGGGTCAGGATGGGCATAAGGAATGGTCAACCAACCATACAACAACAACAACAAAAAATTGAGATTCACTGATTGAGAGAGGCTCTACCTACTGCAACATGTGGTTTTCACAGTTACCTGGGGTGTCTTCACTCCTGGATGGAAGAAGAGAGTGTGAAAATGTGCATGTGGACCACGCATGGTGGCCCTTGCCTGTGATCCTAGAGACAAAGGAGGCTGAGGCTGGCGGATTGCAAGTTTGAGGCCAGCCTGAGCAATTTTTGAGACCTTGTCTCAGAATAAAAAATGAAGGACTAAGGGTGTAGCTCAGGGATAGAGCACCCTTGAGTTCAATCCCCAGTATGAAAAGCAGTGGGTGGGCAGATGGGAACATTACACAAGGGAAATTTTCATGGGCCAAGACTAGAAGTATAGCATTTCATATCTCCTTACATTTCATTGGCTAAAACTCAGTCATGTGATCATAACTAAGCACAAAGCTGTCTGGGAAATGTAGTCTCTTGGTCAGGCAACCGCTTCATAGTGACAACTATGGAGAGTTCTGGAGAAGTTGTTTTATCTGGCATAGAATATGAGAGAATTTGGAGATGCTCTAGGATAAGGTTGCAGAATGGAGCAACAGGAAAAATGAAACTTTATCAGATATTTAGAATTTTCTAACTGACCCTCTTAGATAACATCTGGCCTGTGGGCAAGGAACAGTGAGGCTTCTCAAGGTGCATCTGTCCACTGCGGCCCTAAGACTTTAGGTGAGCACCTGCTGCTGGGGGGCCACTGAAACAGGAAGAGCATTCTTCCCCTATTTTTCTTTCCAGAGCCTCTTGCTCTGGGATCCTTCTGGTGTGATCTCCTTCCTGTTCTGGATCCAAGCATACCATCTGAAATTATTCAGTGGAATCCTGCTCCCCAACTATGAGCCATAGTGATTTATTGGATGTCTCCTTGTTTTCCTTAGCACATATCTCTGTCTGTTCCTGGGGACTTTGAGAGATTATTGTACCTCATCTGTTCCAGATCTTAGGGGGAAATTTTCCCTAAGGAGAAACCTTCAAACCAAATTATTAGAGAAATTTTAAAGAAGGCTGAATAGGGCTTAGGACAAGATATTAATATGTCACCCCAAAGGAGTTGATACATAACTCTAACTTTTTCTGTTCAGGAAGTTTCAAAACATTTACTGAAATAATGTGAGGTTATTAGCCCTGTTTGGAGAACCCTTGGCTCATTTTCTGTTTTCTGTAGCCTCTTAACTGTTGTTGATCTGGGTTGAGTTTTCCGCTCACTGGTAAGTTTCAGTAACCACATGGTAGGTGCCTTATGATGCCCTTCATGTAAAGGCCTCCAATAACAACAAACTTGAGCCTTTGTCTGAGCTGCCAGGTACCTACTTCTCTCATTTTGTCCCCAATAGCTAGCTAAACAGTCTGGTTTCTGATTAAATGTTGCCACTGGACTTGACATTTCTGGCACCCACATCCACACCCTAAACAGCATGCATTGTCTATTGTATGAAAAGGTCGGTCACTGGCCAGTTTGACTCAGCCTCTCAGATAGCTGACGACAGAGCCCAGTGCCTGGTCTGCTCTCCGAGTCCTGCTGCCTAAACTCTGCTCATGCCCCTGATACCAGGAGTGGGTTGAAGAGGAGTGGAATAGAATAACAAGTTGATTTTTGGCAAAAATACTGCCACCTCTGAAGGTCCATTTGCCCAGGGACTGAAAATATCTCCTGAGCTGGGAACTGACTCTGCCGATAGAGAAAGTCAAAGATAAAGTCAGGTTAATGGGGGGACTGTGGTGCCTTCTAGAAGCAGAAAGCCAAAGAAGTAAGTTGAGAACAAGTACCAGATTTCAAAAGCTGGAGCCACGTGGGGATGATCTGTTGCTGGAGTCCTACCCTAACAGGGTCTCCCAGGAAGGGTAGAGCCCAAGGCCCCAGTGAAGGAGGAAAGATGTCAGTGTCTGTGCATTGGGCACACAGGCTAAGCACAGCTCGATAATTTCAGCTGTCATCTGACAGGACTCCTCAAAGCTCATAGTGCGTTGGAATTGACATATGAGTGGTAGCTGGGTGGGGGAGGGGTCAACATCCTGATTTCTAATTTTCGGCTGCGTAGTACAGCAGGAAGAGGGGTGTGACCACGAATTCATATAACCAGAATTTCACTGCTGTTGACACTTAGTGTTTGAAAGAAAGCCACAGATCCCCATGACCACTTGACAGGGTAAACTCACAGACAACGCCATCCAGGCAGGGTTGTATGTAAGTGCACATTTTATAAATATTTTAGTATCTGACATTTTCCCCAATAAAACATCAAAGTAGGTCTCATGGAAGAAGCTAGACTCTCTTGAACTTACCTTAATTTGGGGTTTTATTATTTTTTTGCATTATACATGAGGTGTATCATTCACATTTGAGAGACCATAGTCTTTGCAGAGAGACCTCTGAAAGTCTTAGTCTGCGCTGAGCAGATGTGGAGGAACACAGCAGTCTCATGTGGCTGCGCCTACATCAATTGCTTGTTCTAACCCAGAAGTTTTCTAATTGTCAGAGCGCAGAAGTGTTCCCTTCCCCTGGGTCAGCATTATAAAATTTCTCCTGTTCCTTTTAGAGGGTTTTGCAATAAGCCCGCGTCATATTCACCAAAGCTAAGAATTCATAGTAATGGGGCTTTGTAATTTCTCACGCTGAAATCCCCTAATTTCTTGTCAAGAACCAACTTGGAAAACACCACACTGGAGACTTCGAGTTTTGTTATTAACTCAAGCAGCCTCTGGTTTTCATCAGACTTTTAATGCTTCCTCCCTCCTCTAAAATGGTGTTTCTGAAAAACACAATGTGGAGGCTCTGTTAGAACAAGTAAGGTCGATGCCTGAAATGAACAGTCTGGGCAACTTAGCAAAGTCCACATCCAGTCAATGAAAGTAATCACCTTCATTATGGTCAGTACTAGTGTTTGGGCTTTTGATGTTGCTATTAAGAATCATTGTTTGGGGGCTGGGGATGTGGCTCAAGCGGTAGCGCGCTCGCCTGGCATGCGTGCGGCCCTGGTTCGATCCTCAGCACCACATACAAACTAAGATGTTGTGTCCGCCGAGAACTAAAAAATAAATATTAAGAAATTCTCTCTCTCTCTCTCTCTCTCTCTCTCTCTCTCTCTCTCTCTCTCTCTCTCTCCCTCCCTCCCTCCCTCCCTCCCTCCCTCCCTCTCCCCCACTCTTTAAAAAAAAAAAAAGAATCATTGTTTTATCCCAGTGGCTTGGGAGGCTGAGACAGGAGGATCATGAGTTTAAAGCTAGCCTCAGCAAAAGCAAGGTGCTAAGCCACTCAGTGAGACCCTGTCTCTAAATAAATACAAAATAGGCCTGGGGATGTGGCTCAGTGGTGGAAGCCCCTGCATTCAATCCCCAATGCCCCGCCCCCCCACCCCCAAAAATCATTGTTTTTGGGGAAAAAAAAATTGTCTTTCTTAATTTTCTTTCATCTGGATCCTTAGCACCACTCCTAATCAGCCAAAGCACATGGGGTAGGCTCCAGTGCCCACTTGGGGAAGCTTGACTCTAGGCCAGATGCCTGACTGAGAGGCCGCTAATCTCATTCAGTGAGATGTTTGACCTGGGATTTGCTGAAATCTTCCAGGGTGGATGGATGAGTCACCTTTCTACCAAGAGGTGATTCCTAGAAACCTTTGGGGGCTCCTGGTATGTTGGGAAAAGGAAATTTAGAAACCACTCATGAAAGCATCGACCTTGAGTAGGGCCTCCTCTCTTTGTCTGAGAGCCTCTGATCATGAGTTCAGCCCACATAGGGTGATGGAGGAACTTCCCTCCATGTTCCAGATCCGACAGGCATCATCCTAAAACTCAACAAGGAGGTGGCAAGTAGTGAAAGGACTTTCATTGACCTAAGTTCCTTGGCATCAACTATACCAAAGTACCTTGCCTAAGGAGGAATTTAAGACTGAGCCCATGCATGGGACCTATTAAGAGACCCCTATTCCTTCTTTCTCATTCTATATAAGACAAATTCTTTTTCTTTTGTTTGAAAAAATTATCTGTTTACTAGAGTCATAACTATATAAAACCTGGAAAATTATACAAAATATCAAAAAGAAAATAAACTAACACCAAGCCACAATTCAATGTAAATATTTTGATGAAGAAATCCTTTTTAATTTTTCCTGTATATATTCTTTTAAAAATTATTGAGATGAGCCGGGTGCAGTGATACATGTCTATGATCTCAGTTACTCAGGAGATTGAGGCAAGAGGATTGCAAATTTAGGGCCAGCCTGAGCAATTTAGCTGTCTCAAAATTAGAAGGTTCAATCTCCAGTAGCCGGGGCGGGTTTTGCTCCACTTTCTACTTAACATGTGGCAAACATTTTTCAAAGTCACTAAATGCTCTTTGAAAACATGATTTTTAATGTCTATGTTTCCATCGTATGGATACATCTTAACTTTCCATGGACATTTTGATTACCGCCAGTGTTGCACTGTTATACATACATAAACATTCTTAAGATAAATCCTGTGGACATCTTAGGAACTAAGTCCTTAGAAATTGGAACACATGGTTCAATGACCTGCTTTAGAGCTCCTGATGAGCACTGGTGTATAGACTCCAGAAAGATCTCAGTGTCTATTTCCAAACCTTGGTGCCCTTTATTTCTCAAAGTAAAATTCAGGCTCCCAGGCCATAGTGGCATCAGAGGCATCCCAAAAATATGCATTTTAATTCATCCTCACAATTCTTACGCACATTAAAGACTGACAACCAGTAGCATGCCATATTCAACTAGTTCAATGTACATTCAATTTGACAAACATTTATTATATAAAATAAGTAAAGCAGGGCTGGGGTTGTAGCTTAGTAGTGGAGCACTTGCCCAGCATGCGTGAAGCACTGGGTTCGATTCTCAGCACCACATATCAATAAATAAAGATCAAAATGGTACAAACTTTGGGCTGGGGTTGTGACTCAGTGGTAGAGCACTTGCCTAGCATGTGCGAGGCACTGGGTACAAATAAATGAATAAAATAAAGTTCCATCAACATCTAAAAAAAAGTATTTAAAAAAATTGAAATCTTTTAAAAAAATGGTAAGACTTTAAAAATTTTTTAAAAATCAAAAAATAAGATAAGTAAAGCAACCCCAAACTAGTATATTGTCCTAGCCTCTTTTGTGCTCCTATAACAAAGTACCTGAGGCTGAGAATTTCATAAAGAAAAAAGATTTATTTAGCTCACAGCACTGGGGGTTTGAGAGAATATCTGCTCAGCTCTGGCGAGGGCCTCATGATAAAAGGCAGAATCACATGCAAGTGTAGGAAGTGGCACACACAGAAGAGGGACTTAGAGCTGTGCCAGGCTGTCTCATCACGATCCTCCTCACAGGAAGGAATCCCATTCCACATGGCCTATATTAACCCATTCTGAGGAATGTGCCCCATGACCTAATTTCCTTTCACTGGGCCAGGCCCCACCTCTTAAAGGTCCCACCACCCTCAACACACCACACTGAGAACCAAGCCTCTGGTATATAAAGTCCTAGAGGACAAACCATACCCACGCTATAGCACATTTCTCAATCAGAGTTTACCTTGAAGCCTTTTTTTTTTTTTTTTTTTGATTCTGCATTTTGGGATTTCCTTTGGTATGGTATAATAAAAAGCTTATTCTTTGCTAGGGAACCAGGAAACCTATTGTAAATATGAGATCACGGAGGTCAACATGGTTCATTTACTTCCTGGGTGGTCACCCAGACATTCAGTGACGGAGGTTGAACTAGACAAAGACACACAAACCACTGGGTAGTAGACAAAAGGAATCAACGAGAAGATTCACTCCTGAAGCCATCCCCTCATCCCCAGGAGGGACCCAGGTATCTATCCTAGTCACCTAAGGAGGCCAGACCACCAGCACCCTGCGCCCTGAGATGGTAGTACTAAACTAGATGCAAGAGGACCCAGGGCAGCCATGCAGAGGGTGTCCAGGAGGTCCAACCACAAGAGCAGAGCACAGGGGTGAGTCCAGAGTCAGAAACCAAGAGAGCAGAACGGAGTTAGGCAAGTGCCAGACTAAAACACCTGGGCAGATCTCCAGGCAAGGCAGCCTTGAGATGAGAAGAAGGAAAGCCAGGGCTGGAGGGGAGCTGTAGCAGAATTTCGGACAGGAGGGCCTCCTCTCCAAAGCGGAAAGGTTCTGTGGCTGGCCCGCCTCGGACAACAGGGAGGGGACAGCAACTGACCTCAGGGCAGGGACTGAAAATGGAAATTTAGAAAACAATCGTCGAAACAACCAGAGGTCCTCCTCACCTTCTAAGAGGAAGTGTGACGCTCTCTCCTGCCTGTGGAACAAGCAGAAACCAGCAGGCCACATCCACCAGTCATGCTTGGTATCTGAGGGCCCCAGTGCCTCCTCTCCTTCCATGACCTCAACTGCTGGAAGGCCCCCATTGCATCATTTGACCTTCAGGTTCTGCCTTCACAGACAGCTCAGCTCCCCAGAGTCCCCAATTGGTGTCTGGGTTCTGTAACTCACCTGTCAGTTTCCTGCGTGGCTCGCTCTGCCATGACAGCCGGGGAAGCATTAGAGCCAGACTCCCCAGGCACGCCCCACCTGTGCCATCCTCCATGCTCAGGCACCAGGGAGTTGGCCTATGATCACCAAGTTTTACTGATTCTGCGTGTGCCGCCGTTAACTCGTGGCTGTCCCCACTCAGGATGGCTCCTCTCCTGATTCATCCCAAACTCATCCACCTGGGGAATCCAGGTTCACAATAAGTATAGATTCTGGCAATGTCAACAGTTTTCCTTAGATCAGAGGTACAACTGATAGAAGCCCGAGAATGACACGGGCAGTTCAAGTCCTTACGGTTTGCCTTGTGCAAAGCCCATGTCCATGTTGTCCTGAACAATGTCCTCTGCTGAGGCACCTCCTCATGATACTCAGATGAAGTTCTGATTACTCACAGGACTTGGATCCCCAGCCAGGAAAGTCTATGTTGTGACAATGTGCCATCAGATCTAACCCTTTGAGGGCAGAAATTGGAGCTCCATGAAATGCAGACAAGGTGTCTGGATCCTGTTTGAAAATATTGGGTGGTCACAAAGCAGGAAGTTCAAAGGCAAAAACGTATTCAGTGGGTTCTGTGATCTGGCAAGTGCCACTGATGTTCCCACCTTTATTTGTTTATGTTGACTCCAAGTCCCACTTCCCCTCACACTAACTAACTAACTACTAACTAACTAATCTTGGGGGGGGGAGAGCATTTATATAATCTTAGGTCAAAGCTGCAGGAAGGCACTGGCTCAGACAAGCTCTACCCCTTCCCATAGGAGCGTGTTGGGCCAAGGGCCATTGCCTGCTGGGCCAAGGCCATTACCTCTGAGAGGCCAGCATCCCCTGAAGGCGATGTGCCACCTCAGTAGTCAGAAGCAACTGGGCAAAACTGAAAGCTCCTACCATATCCAAAGAGACCATTCCTGTTTCCCATCATCTAGATGTCAGCACAAAATGCTGTGTAGACAGCTACCAGGAACAGTGGGAGATATCTGAGGCCAACTCCCCAGGATCTGCAGACCCCAAACTTTATAAGCCAGTCTTGACTGTGGATCATCAAAAAAAGAGAATGGCTCAAATTAAAAGTACTGATGTCAAATACTGACAAGTGTTAGGCAGGATGGATCTCTCATAACCTGTTGATGGTAATGGAAATGCACAGCCACTCTTTGAGACGGTTTGATGGTTTGTTATAAAGCTAAACATATACTTAACCTATTATCCAGCAGTTCCCCTCTTCTGTAGTTATACAAGAGAAGCGGAAGTGGACATTCATGCAGTAACCTGTACATGAACGTGCATAGCAGCTTTGTTTTTAATAGCTACAAACTGGTGACAAGGCAAATATCCTTCCACAGTGTGTGGATAACCACCTGTGGTACATCCAGAACTTGGAACACCATTCATCCAAAAAAAGTGCTCACTGTTCACCTGCAAATTGAATGAATTCCAACAGCATTATGCTGGGAGGAAGGAGGCCAATCTCAAAGGGTTACATACAGGAAAATTCCAAATAACAAATTACAGCGATAGGAACAGATAGGGATCAGGGCTCAGGGCTGGGGCAAGCATGCAACTAGGGGGTGGCACAGGAATTTGTGATGATGGCGTAGTTCTATGACCTGACTACATGACCGATGTAGACACACAATAACACTTCACAGAACCACAGAGACACTTACAGAGAGCACGTTAAATCTGGGAAATCAGGCAAGATCTCTGCCTGACCTAAGAGTGTACCAGTATCCGTCGCTTGGTTTAGACAATGTTGAGGGGAACAATAAAGCATATACTTATTGTACTTATTTTTTTTTTTTTGGTGTGACTTCTTGTGGATCTATTTTTAAAAGAGAGTTTCAAAAGCAACTTTAAAAATTTTTTTTAAAATAAGTCTTAAGAAAAAGAGGAGGGAGTTCCCCACCTCTGGGGATGGGACTCCTATTGTTTACTTTGCCGCCTCCTAATTTGTGGTTGGGCCTCCACAGGGTTCTGGTGGCTTGGGCCTGACCCTCTGCCTTTCAGAGCTAGTCCACCTCTGATGGAATCAAAGCTCCAGGATTCCAGCACGGAGTGTGAACACGCCCCCTTTCCCCTCCCAGAGACTGTAACTTCAAAGCTGGGTAAAGATCTAGAGATCTAAGAAAGGGTCTCCCAGTGAAAATCGAGGACAAATCATCCTTCAAGCCCCTGCGCAGTAATTTCATTTCTGGAATGGCTCTTTGTCTGTTCTGCCCTTCACACAGATTATTCTCTTCACCTTCGTCAAACGGCCCCTCCTCTAATGGAGGGAGATTAACCCTTCTCTGCCCCTTTCATTCGCATTCAGTTGAGGGCTTTCTTGTAACAGCACCTCTCTCCAGGCTGGGTGCCCGATGCCACAAGCTGTATACTACCCAATGAGGTGGCTGCCTCCCCTCCAAAATATTGACGCCTCTGTCCAACACCTTTTTGCCAGACTTGGCCCTGGAAAGAAGGTTTTGAAATTAAATTTATCGTGAGCTGCCTGTGTTGGCAGTTCAGCATTACACAAGGCCACGGGCATTTGGGTTAAGGGGAACTCTTGGTGCTCACTACCTTCAGAGCCCTTTCTTAATGAGATTTGAGCTTTATTTACTCCTCTGCTCTGCAGAAGGGCCTCCAGCATCACCTAAGACCAACACTGAGCATATGGGCTGAGGCCTATGTGGCATCCTGTCCGGACGTGACAATCCACTAACGTACAAGCCACTGTTCCTCCATTACTGGCCTTATTTATTCGGGGGACTCATTTCAAGAGACCATGGTGAGAAGGACAGAGGTGTAAATTTCTTGGCAGGAGGTAAGTTGGCCATCAGGACAACATGCTAGAAAGGTGACAATTTGAATGGTTGACTTTCGTAGGTGTTGGTGAATCTCCTCGTTTTGCACCTTTTGGTTTCAAAACCAGACTGAACAATGTAAAACGAAACTTGCAACTTATTTTTAGCTGTTTATGCTAACTCATGAGATTTTTCTTTGCAAACCAAATAGAATAAATGTAACTTCAGCTGGCTAAACTTAGTCTTATTGACTTAAAATAGTAGTCAAGCCTAGTTCTCCAATTCTTCTTAAGTGATACTTGGTTCCAGGTAATTTTTTACCAATATTTACTATTTTGGTTAAAACTACTTTGAGTTGTGCTTTTTAAAAAATCAAGTATTCCATAACATTTTCTTCTAAGAGGGATTGAGAAACATCTTATAAACCCTCTCTACAGGCATCTATTCATTAACTATCTAATCAATAACTACTTATTAAATATCTAAGTGACAGGAATTTTTTTTAATTGAGCCAGTGTATGTAAGAGCAGAATACTAAAAATTAAGGAATATAGCTTCTATCCTGGCTGCTAGGGTCTTCAGGTATGACATTGTCTTTGAACTCAATTTTCTTCTTCCTCAAAAAAAAAAAAAGGTATAGCTGGGTACCTGTAATACTAACTACTCAGGAGGGTGAGGCGGGAGGATTGAATGTTTGAGGCCAGCCTGGGCAACTTAGTGAGACCCTGTCTCAAAATAAAAAATAAAAAATAAAATGGGTGGCTAGGTGTGGTGGTGCACACCTGTAATCTCAGTGGCTTAGGAGACTGAGGCAGGAGGATTGCAAGTTCAAAGCCAGCCTCAGTAACTTAGCGAGGCCCTAAGCAACTTAGCAAGACCCTTACTCAAAAAAAAGGGGGGGTGCTGGGGATGAGGCTAAATGGTAGAGCACCCCTGGGTTCAATCCCCAGTACTGGAAAAAAAATTAAAAGGGCATAGATGGTGTTGTCCCCATCCTGTAATTCTAGGAAACACACTCTGCCACCAAGGGCCCGAGGAAATGTTGAGGCACATTTTAGAGGCCCTGGTGGTATTGGAAGGCCACTCTCATTTCCGGCTCTCCATTCCCTGTTCCAGGAAGGACAGGTTTGCACACGGCACTGTGCTCTGCCTGCCAGTCAGTGTGGCTGCCCTTGGTAAACAAGCCGCGAAGTCCTTGAAAGACTTCTATGGGGGTTTTCAGCCCCAGGGCCATTCCCTAACTCACCCAGCAAGTTCTCAGGTTTTAGGAAGTGGCTTCAAAACCCAAAGCCGGAAGATGCCACTGGTGGGGGGAGGCAAGAGCTTCCCCCAGTGAGGCCTGCCATTGCTCAAGGCTTCAGTGCCATGGCACACACGAAGCTGTCCCAGGGGAAAGCAGAGACAGGAGTAAAGGGGGATAATTCAATACAACAAAAACATATTGTGCTTTTATCTTGAGTCCAGAGGGAGTGAAGGGCTCACTGAGGTTTGTTAAGCAGCTCTAGCTGAGAAGATGAGCGTGCTTGTGGCTCTTGTGAGCTGCGAAGTCATTTATCTCAGAGAGGAGAAAACAAGTAAGTTTGTTCCTTACTTGTTTACGTTGAGTCTGGGAATATTTGTTGCCCAAGGTGAAGGAGGACACAAGGAGAGGATTCTGCTCTCACAAGAGGTGGATTTATGGATCTGTACAAATGCTTCCTTGAACCCCTTCATTTATATCCCTACCTTCCTTTTTCAATGCAATTATCAGCCTCTCTGGAAAGAAAAATCTCAACTTTCTGCTGAATGTGTGTTTTGCTAATTCAGGATCTAGACAACCCTGTTTTTAAGTTGTTCTTCATTCTGTGAGTGGCCAGAGGTCAAAGCAGCTGGTGAGCACGTGGGTAGGCGCGTAGGGAAGCTCTTGATCTCTGAGGGCACTCAAGGTCATATTTAGTGCCATGTTTCAAATGCACTGAGAAATGAAAGCAGGAACTCTTTCATTTCTATCTCAAACTGAGGTAGTGGTGTCCATACTGGTGAGGACACCTGCTGCAGGCAGCCCCACAGGAGGATCTGAATTAGGTTAGGGTAGCTGTCCACCACAGCCTCCCTTGAAGCTCTGTCATTTATCATTTTTTCTCTATGGAAAACCACATAGTTCACATTTCCTTCTTCTTCCAGCTTTTTCCTGGAGAGTGAACCTCAGTTGGTCCCCTAGGCTTGCTGCCCAAACCTTGACACCCTTTCCCACATCTTTCACAGATGCTAATGGACGGAGGTGAGAAAGCCAATGTTGAAGAATGGGAGGTAGCTTCCTGGAGTCTGACATGTCCTAGAGTTTGACATGTCTACACCTCACAAGCACTGAGCAAGAGAATCCTCTCATATTCCCAGGCAGGGTGGAGCTGGTTGATTAGAAAACCCCCTTTGAGAGCCATCTGGCTGCCATATAAAATTACTGCCAATGAAGTGACACAGTCATCTGGTCACAAACACCAGGAGGCCGGAGACTTGGAGTCCAGCACTTGGCCTATCCAACCTGAGAAGGCAGGATGGGCTGGATGTTTTCGAATCACAAACGTACAGAGCTGGAAGGGACCTTAGACAGGGAAAAAATGAACAGATTTTAACATATAGAATCATTTGTTAAAATGATACATGGAAAAACTAAATTTGGCAGAGAAAAATCTGTTATCCCAAAGTTAGGCTTTTTAAAAGTCCATTTGGGGGTGGATCAGGAGTAGAATGCTTGTCTTATATGTGCAAGGGCCTGGGTTTGATCCCCAGCACAGAAAAATATCAATTAATTAATTAGAAAATTAAAAGTCCATTTTTAAAACATATTGGGGAAGTACCTCCTTAGGTTATTCATACAAGAGAAAAATACTGTTTGTGAATCAAAGCAGGTCAGTCTTGATTGTTGCATTGATTTTTCTTTAATTGTAATTTAGATTAGAATAGTCAAACAACTCAATTTTAAACATTTACAACTACTGAATATATTAGGTGTGAAAGGAAACCAGCCACAATTCTGAACACAGTGAATGGCTGAACTCACTCATGAAGGGTGTGATCTTGTCCAAATCACCAGATCTTTCTCTCAGCCTTAGTTTCCTCATCTTCGATATGGAAATACTGGACTTTACTAGCTGAAATCTTGGCTTGTCTGGAAATACAAACTTCTTCCACCTACTTTACCACATAAAACATTTCCAAATTATGACAATCTTCCTCCCAAATCATTAAATCTGATCTTCTACCCTTAACTTCTCCAAACTTGTTGATTCCTCCTTTTTTCTGCTGTCTCTTCTGCCTGCTAAGTCTGGCCTATCTTAAATTCTTCATTCAAAGAATTTAAATCAAAGTGTTTTATCTGGCAAATATTTAATTTTTAAATTTCTGGTTGGTGGCATCCTGGGTACTCAAAATTCCCAGAGCCTAGAAAGTAGACACAGGTTCATCTAAACTAGAGAACTTGTTAATTCCCAGAAGCTAGGGGCCCCTCCACCAGGGATCTGCAAATAAAAAAAAATTACTGATGTTAGGAGTGGAGTGTGGACATAGGAGGAAGTTTTATCCTCTATGATTGGTAGAAAGACAAACTTTAGAATCCATTAGACTTAGATTCGAATCCCAGTTCTGCTATTTACTATGTGACTAGTAATCTTTATAAAAATTAATTAATACCCACTTTGCAGGATTGTTGCATTAGAATTAAATAAAATAATTATAATATGAATAAAATAATTAAATAAGCTAAAATATTGAATAGGAAGTAGATTCCTCATAATTGATAGCTAGTACAGACTTTCAGCTCTGATCAACAGAAAGCAGAAGTTTCTGCCCAGATCTCTAGGCAAGACAGAGATGTTCAAAGTAGGATTGGACTTTCCCAAAAATTTCAGCTAAAATATCACCCAAAGGTATTTTCAGTCATTGATACATTAAATCATCAAATGGTTTCCAGGGATGAATACAGCAATAGACAGATGTAATAACCAACCTCATAAAAAAATAATCTAAGCCTTTTCATTTGAAGAATTTAAATCAAAGTGTTTTATCTGGAGAATATTTAATTTTAAAATTTCAGTTAGAATAGCCTAACCTGATAACAGATGCACCCACAAGTTGACCATCTATACTAGGTGTAAAAAGAAACCAGCTGTAAATTTTAATGTAGCGAATGGCGTAAAGAAATGTGCAAACCGATCCAAATGTTTATCAACCAAGGATTCCTCTGGGACTCAGTGCCCTGACTTTATGTTTTCTTTTAAAAACGTAGAGAGTCAAGCTTTGTTCATACTTGAATTATGTACTTTGCATAAGCCATGTAATTTAACTTTAACCCATAGAACAGAAAATAAAATTAGCTCAGCGAGCAGAACAAGGAGACGGAGAGCAAGTAAGAACGTTAATCAAAGTGAAAGACTCAACCCTCGCTGCTGGCTAGCTCTGTCCTCCAGCTTGCTCTTGCCAGATTATTTTGGATACCTCGTGCTTGACTCGTCAGAGTGGCAGAAGCAGGCTCAAATGTTCACTGGGGAAAAGGGATTTGTCTTTTAAGTTAATGTCTGTGCTTACGCCCCGAGGAGGTTAATGAGGTGCACGCAATTTTTAAAAATCATAAGCGAATGCATATCTTTGCCACTTGTAATCATGACAAAGCTGAAGTAATTTAGGTGTGAGCATTTTTTTTTTTTAAGTACAAAACAGGATTTACTAGTCGAGAATATCTGCCTAAGCAAGCTCGTCCCTCTGAATATTTTCAGCCATAGTACATGTTTGTTTAACCCTAGCAGGTTTGGCAAACATACCAGATGTGCTGGTTGAGCGTTTTGGAACATCACAAAATAAACCAATGTATGGCTTTTCAGCTCGATTTGACCAAGGAGAGATAGGGAACCCCACGGGAGGTTTGGAAATGGCTTGCCCTGGCGTCTACTTTATAAGTGCCAGTAGAAGACCAGACCACCCTTCCCTATAAAAGGACATAACATCATACACCCATCTCCAGGGAGCTTGATATGGATTACTGTCATTGTCACTGTCATTTATTATCCCAGACAGAGGAAGCAGCGACTTAGTTCAATGTGGTCAGATTCCATAATTGTGAATATTTAGCCTACATAATAATAATAATCTGTGAATGTTTAACATGAAGGTCTAGCTTTCAAATGTCCTTAATGGAGACTCTCTCAATGGATATTGAGTGGCAAATACCTAGATGTTTGCCAACCTCCTCCAAACCCACTCAAAGGACCCTGCTTTATAGATGGCCTTCTATGAAACCCGTGGCTTGTAACTCAGTGTGATAGTCTCTCTGAATTCTTGGCCCCCATGGTAAAGGAGGAATGGCCTGAGGACACTCCATTCTAATTTTCTGTCGCTGTCACTGTTAGCCAGAGCTCATAGAGCTATGATGTGGGGGTGGGGAAGATGGCTCCACCATTGGTGTTAGATCAGGAGCTACTGTGTTCATTAGAGCCACATTTATTTCTGGAGTAGTTGTGAGAGAGATGTGCTCCAAGGAGAAGAGGACTTGCTGTAGCTCAGGTATGACCTACCATGGGAACAACCCAACTCAGAGACTAAAGCATAAGGGCTAGAGGTGGGCAGGGTACTTTCCACTCATTCAGCTAAAAATCACTTCTGTTCTGGGGAAGGAGATAGGAAGTGAGCTAGAAACAAAAGATCCAGTTGTGAAACCTAGTACCTATGTTGAGATGTCCAAATGCCCTCTCTCCTTTAAGAAATTCTGGGGAACTTGAATGTTTGGTTCACCTGATTATTTTCAGCCATTTCTTACAGAAGAGAGAGACGCTGGAAAATGAGCAACCTCAGAAAATACCAATTCATTTTTTTGCACGTATTAAAATTAATTAACATTAGTATATGCAGTGATGCAATAGGCAATTAATGACTTTGGGGGAGATAAGAAGACAAAAAATGTAAATATTCCATATTCAAAATCCATTTCATAGCATTTTATAAAAAATGTTGGCTTATATCCAGGTTCTAAGGGTGGGGGTGGGTATGGCTTCTTTGTAACTAAAGAAACAGAGTGGAAAAGAACATGTTCTGTTTCCTTAAAATAAATGACTGCTTGTTTTATATAGCATGGTAAATGAAATGCTTTTTCTGTTTTGTTTTGTTTTTTACCTGCCGGCACAATCTGGAGAAAATTTTTCTAGCAAGCTACGCTGTTTTCCTCTTTGGGGACATGGTGACACTGGTTTTGTAGCAAAATAGTATTTGCTTATTAGGCATTTCTTAAAAATCCTGAATAAGCAGCTCTTTCAATAGTTTTTGTTCCACATGTTAAACATTTCATTGCAATTTGAGCTTCAATTTTGTATGTGAGTGTGTGTGTGTGTGTGTGTGTGTATGTGTTGATAGGAAGCAATGAAAGGGGATGTGCATAAGAATTCTCGAAGGTTTTTTTTTTTTATTTAAAAAATTAATTCTTCACAATTCTGTATTGGTGTCTCTGCAGAAAGTGATGCCAATTTATTACACACAGCCAAACTAGGTCCCATCAATCTTGAGCAGTGGGGGTAGGGAGGTGTATTGAAGAAGACATGAAATTTGGTGTTTGAGTAGATGAGATTTAATTTTCGGGAAACATTTCACTCATAAAACGGATAGCAACCCAGCGTCGGCCCTGACCTGATGTCAATGTCATCGTAGAAGTGTAGCTAAAATAAGCTTCAATGTAAAACAAAGAACATTGCCTCTCAGCACAACACGATTTCTTCTCCTACAGTATGTACCGTCTAAAGCCTTTCGGTATTCCTATAAATGGCTTGTTACTTTTAAATTTAGCTTTCGAAGGGGGAGGGAGGAGAAAATCATTTTGCATTTTCTATGTTCTGAACACGTACAGTATGCAGCTGTAAGTCTTAGTATTATTTAGGTCAATATCCTAAAGATAGCTTTTATTGTTCACCATGGTCAGCTATACATCCCAAGGAACTCAGCATCAATTTATTTTTCTGTACTGATTTTTTTTTTCTGCTGCTCATTTTAAGAAAATTCATTCCCATCTCAATACAATTCGGTCTGAAGCGGTATCTGCCGTTCTGTACTGCAGATACATTCAGCAGGATACATTTACGCTGCTTGTGGTTAAAGGTTATAGAACGGATACAGACAGCTGATCATGCATTCTTCTGCAAGCCTGCCGGCACCGTTTAGGATTTTGAAAAATAATCTAGAAATGCTATACCCTTTATCAGAATCATCCTGTGTTTTGCAATAGCTTAACAGTTTTGGTTTTTGTTGTTAGCAATTCTATGAAATTAACAGCCTATAAAATGCATCCCGGACCAGATACATACTGTATTGAAAGCTTTCTTCAAGAAGAGGATATGACTGTATTCGTTCCAGCTTATTTTCTTCCTTAGCAAAAGGACTGGTTCTCAGAGGCAGAAGGACACATGCAGTGTGCAGCAGCTCTGCTTAAGTGTGTGAAATGCCTTCTACTGTCTGGTTGCAGAATTTGGAGTTTGCTAAACAGTGTTTAGTGATTGGGCTCATCTTGCATCAGCAGTTGATGACATTTTTCTTTGTTCCCTCCTACTCAGTTGAACCAAGACTCTGAGGCTGATATGCAATGTCACTTACAACATTAATCAGATACTGCATTTAAGGTGAGCTGTCCCTTGCCTCCTCCTTCCCCGGTGCTCGTGTGCTGCATGCATTGCGTATCTTGCTCCTGCGAGCCTAAGATGGCAGGCAGGATTAGCCGGGCTTGTGCTGTGTGCATGCTGTGTACAGAATTCATTACACGTTGCCTAGTATTTCAGATGTGAGTATGTAAATGCTCTGTGTGCCATATCATCTGGTAGCGAAGACTTTTTTTTTTTCCTCTACAGCCTTAGGTATTTCGACATCACCTTTCATTTCCGATTCATTTGGATGTTTTCATTACATTCAAAATACGATTTTACCTTCCTTTTTAAACAAAGCTAAAGAAACCCCACAAAACCCTAAAACCAAAAACAACAACAACAAAACTCTGCTACCAGATGGTGTCTCCCCTTTCTTCTTGCATTTCTGTCTTTTAAATAATGTATGTTGTATTGTTAATTAATGTGAGTATCAAATTAAACACTTGAAACTTACATGTTTATTATGCAGGTAGGAGGCAAGGTGGAAGCTATTTTTAACTCTTATGCACTCCGTCCTGTGCAAGCAACTTGGGTTCTCAAATTTGTATTTTCAGTGCTGGTATCAGTGGTTTGATTTTCAGCAAATGTGACAGTGGCCTTTGCAGTGGTCAGCTCCGAGCTTTGAACTCTCAGAGGAGCAAGGGGGAAAAAAAAATTCAACACATCACCTCCTTGGTTGCAGCCTCAGAGAAACCCTGGATGAGAAACTTCTCTTTTCAGTCCTGTTTTCCTGTTGATAAATTCAGTTCCCGTGATCACAGCACATTCAAGCTGTTCTGCGTATGATTTTTTGGTGTGTGTGGCAGTTGCATCTAAAACTTGTGAGCAAGAAGACGGAGAAATCAGTTGGTCTCCATCGCCTTCTATAAAAATGGCTGAGTGTTTTGTCATGCTAGGACTGCATTAAGTGACACATACAGGTAGGTTGAAATTTGCATGTTTTATAGATTTTTCTGAGCCATGCAGCAAGATCATTAGATGCATTAAAATATGACTTTTAAAATAAAAAAATAAGATAGCTGTAGTCTTTTGGGGGAAGGGTATTAAACTGGATAGCCTGTCTATTCAGATACTATATAAATGTAGAGCTTATCAAATGATTCTGCTACAAAAGTGAGATGATTCTTTTTTTAAAAAAAAATCAGCTATATGATAGGTGTGGCGCCTCTAGACAACAAAAGAATTTTTTGAAAAGTCTGATGATTCAGCTTCATTTTTGCTTGAAACTAAAAGTAAAAGGGTTTTTAGAGATAATTTCAAAGAGCGCAAATAAGCTTAATAAGAAACATTAAAAATATTAAAATTTTAAGAAGCGGTCTTAAAACGTGTTATATGAAAGATGAAAATAAAAACTTATATGCTTCCAAAACCAATTTGGGATAGTATATAAGGTCACATACACTATTTAGATATGTACATATCATTTAGGGGGATGAGGGGTTACAGTCTTTAATGGGGGAAATATTAAATATAGATGGCCCTCTTAGAAGAAATAGAGCTTCACTAAGTGAAATGGAGCCCCTACAATGGCTCATTACAGACCATGGAGTTGTGGCTCTGTAAGAACCAAATTTTGTCATTTAAAAAATAATAATTTCATGAGCTCTTTTCTTTCAGCTTAACTTCTCAAATATATTTTAGTTTCAAATTAACACTGGGCCGGAACCTGTTTCCTTGGTAACCAAAGCGTATTTAAAAATGCAATAACAGATATGCAAAAGAATGTGTTTTTAAAGGAAACAAATATTTAATGATCATTGTGCAGTTGTTTCCTCTCATATAGAACCTGATCTGATTTTAGACGTTTTAAAAATGCGGTCTTCAAGCCTTACAGATTAAACCATATTTCTAAATATATAGAGAAGGCTTGCACAGTGACAAGCTTTCTTCTTCCTCCTTTGTGCTCAGTACTTTCAAAATTAAGGTTTCCTTTGTACTGTGCTCCAGAGTGCAGGTCAAGGTTGGTGCACAGAGGTGTAGTTTCATTATCACGAGTTCACCAGCGCCTCTGAAACAAAAGATATTTCAGAAATTCTGAGAATCAGAAAATGCTCGTGCTCCTGTTTTTCCCCATCCCTCCACTGGTGACCCCTGAGCTCTGAATAGTGAAGGACTCAAAGCCAAACCTACCCCCGCAATGGCAAGTGCACGTTGAGCTTCTATAAAGCATCTTAGTAGGTATGTTAGGAGGAAGACTAGCAGCCTGAACCTCCTGGAGGTTTGCTCCCAGTGAAGAACGTGGAGACTCGGGGGCATCTGTGTAAATAGGTGCTTTATTCTAGCAGTTTGCCTACGTTATCTGTACAATCAAGCCTCTTGTGGGCTCCAGAGTGGTGGTAGTTGTTGTTGTTGTGTTGTTTTGAGGCCAACTAAAGTAGTTTGCTTGGAATCTGTCTCTGGCTCAATTACATTAGAACATGATTCATCTCAGAGTGATTTTGTGCTCTAGGCTTCCCACGAAATATCCTTCCTGCAACACCTTTTTTTTTTTTTTTTTTAAAGCTGTTTGGAAGCCATTTTCCTTCTTGCCTGTGACTTAAAATGACTAAGTACATTTCGAATATAGCATCCATCAGATCGTGAACTGAAGGGAAATGTCAGAAACCTGATTCAGTATTGCCATTTATTTTAGTACCAGTAGCATTAACAGTTGCAGCAGGATCCGGCTAATTGTCATTTGCTCTTGAGCAAATAGCGAGCCAGGCATTTGTAATTAAAACACCATTGCTATTCAGGAAGATTACAACTACAAAGTCTTCTATTTTGATAGGCCAGTACAAATTAATCATTTTGAACCCATTTGAATCTTAATTACAAGATTAGATGGATGCGATGTAATTGTTTTTACCATAAAATGAATGCCTGAGAGATTCAACATTTATAGATGTCGATCCTTTTGTTTTTAACTCAGGGATGGTTGCATCATCTTGTAGATTTTCATACCTAATGATTTCTTTTTTAATGGCATTATTCATTTTGGTTGCTCTTGGTCGTGCCTAAAAGAATTTTAAATACAATTTGAGGAGCCAGAAAGCCAAATAAAGCCTGTTGGGAAGTGTATTGTACCATTCTAATAAATAGACTATTCTAATAAATAGACCAGTGAATAGAAGAGTAATTATTATTTATTACTTTGTTGTGTTTCGCCTAATACTCTGCCTTCATATTTCACAGAAATATTTACAAGGCACAAAGCTTTTCTAAACTTACCCATTTACAATTATTATTGGATTTCCTAGATTAGCAGAAAATGATTCTTGCTGACTGAAGATGGCACTTACCCCTTTAAACCTGGATGTTTGAAAGACTATGCTAACCCCATTCACACTTCTTGGCTAAGGTGTTTATACTGGGCAGGCCAGAGCAGGTGGGACAGGAAGAATGTGCAAACAACGGCTTTGTTGTCACCAAAATGAAATGGGCAAACGTGTGGTTTTCTGCCTGGATGCTTTGTAGTGTAAAATTCTCAACTCTCCCCCCTCACCCCATTTGGAGAATAGGAAACGTTTCTTTCCAAGCTTTGATTCAGTGGGAGTACAGGATTTCAGCTCTTGCTACTACAGTGAGGTTGAGCTATTTCAGCCACTTTTACCGATCCCCCGTATACAGGCTGGTAGTCAGACCGTGACTTAGTATCTTTATTGCTTTGATACGTGAGAAAGATCTAGGAAAAGATCCAGCATCTTTCTCTTTGGTACTAAATCATGCTAACCTCTGGGTTTCCGGTAATGTGTGGCTCATTCCAGCTGCTTCCTTCAAAGAGAAGTGCTATTCTAAACAGCCTTCTTGGTAATTAAACAATTAACACATTTACTGAGCACCTACTATATATCAGACATATTCCACAAGCCAGAGAGAGATAGCAATGGGCAAGACAGACCAGAGCCTGCTTCTCATGGGCCTGTCTGTACTATGGCAGGATAGGAGGTGGGAGAAGTAGGCAAAAATAAATACGCCAATAAATAATTAAAGAAGAAAAGTGCAAAAACGAAAAATAAAATAAGAAATTAAAAAAATGAACACAATCCATTCCAGGGAGGATGGCCACTGGAGAATGGCGGGTCAGAGAAAGTCTCCCTGGGGCGGGAGCACTTGAGCAGAGAGCTGCCTGGTGCAAGGAGCCCACCAGGTGGAGGTTTGATGGGGCCTCACCAGCAGAGGAGGACTGAAGCTCAAAGCCTCAGACTCTTCTTTCTTTGTGTACCTGCGGCTCTCTCAAAGCCAGGTCTGACCACTGCACGACTGAGCCTTACTTAGGTAAGCTCTCCCTCAGTGGGAGAGTGGCCCAGGCGCTGGTTTTTGACAAACTCCTAGAGGTTGGTGCCAGTGAGGTCATTGCCTCTGACCCAGTCACTACCCTGAAAATGCCTACGAAGGTGAAGGTACCATGAAACTCAGGACCTTGCAGGCCTGGGTAGTGATGAAATCCTGGCACAGATTCTATGCCAACCCAAGAAAGGCCTCTCTGGAACAAGAAAAATTCTGGGAAACTTCTTGCTTTGTTTTACATAAGAGCTCCAGAATTTAAACTCACAACAAAGCATGAAGATAGCCATTGAATTTTCTTAAAAGGCAAAATGGCAGAAGGGTCTGTCCCATCTTACCGAGAAGCTCTCTCTATCCTAGAGTGCCCCCCACCAGAGAGATTTATTTCAGGTTTCACCAAAATTCTCCAGCTCGGCAGACATCTTGGCCTGTGGGTGTTTTGTTTTGTTTTAAGACCTTATTCCTTAGCGTGATTTTTCTCTATTCCACACAGCAAACAATGCTAAGAACATTCCTTTTTTCTTTTTTTTTTTTTAATACTTTTTAGTTGTCAATGGATCTTTTTAAAAAAAAAACATTTGAAATCCACAGTTTTAATCGTGAAGGTCTCTAAAGACTCATGTGTTAAAAGCTTGGTCCCAGCTTGTGATGTCATTGGGAGGTGGTGAAGCCTTTAGAAAGTGAGACCTTTTATTTATTTATGTGCAGTGCCAGGGATTGAACCCAGGGCCTCCCACATGCCAGGCAAGCACTCCACCACTGAGCCACGACTCCAGCCCCTGGTAAGAACATTCTTAAGAACCAATACTCTTTCATGCCTTTTAAGCTGGTCAGCTAACAAAGGTCAGAGAACACTGGATGGGTTTGTTCTACCAGTTACAAACCATAAGGTGTCTTCAGAGCCTTCTGGATATTCCAGAAGCACTTCTGGAATTGGTTTATAATTTAGCAGACTTTGCTTAGCATGGTGGAGATGGCCTGCCTGTCTCCTTGTACTTCATTTGGTTTTGAAAATCATCCCACTACAGGCAGATAAGCTTCTTCTAGTCCTTTGTAGTAGAACCTTGCTGCTTATCAACAGGGGAGAGGACTTCAACCATTTGGTTCATTTCTTGGGGTATTTGTTGAACATCTACTATGTGACAGACACTACTATAATCTAAGTAGAATGGAATATTGACATGTTGCCTATGGGAGTCCATCCAGGTTCCCACACAAGGCTAGGGCATGATGTGGACAGTCACAATTGTGTGTCTTCCCTGTTGCAGAAAGAAATGAATAGGATGCAGTTTTCTTGGTGGTCTTTGTTACTATTCCCTGAAGCCTAGTCTTCAATTGGGGGCAGATCAGCCCATGACAAGGACAGTTCTTCTCTTGGACCTGTGTTTTGTTCTCACCACTTCTCAAGATGCCTTGGCTCCTAATAAGCCACCGTATGTCTGGCTGCCCTTCTCCAAGCTGGTCTGCCTGCATTGCCAGGTGACCTCAATAACGGCTGCCACTTTTGCATTCATGAGCAGATGTTAAGTTGAGAAGCCCCTGAATGCAGAAATTTGAATTTGTGATGCAGGCAAGATGCTTTTGCTTTTTACCTTCCCCAGCTGACAAGCAGGGTGGGGGTGGGGTTCTCCCAGCTGACTGTCCTGCAGAAGGAAGTAGGCTTTCTGGGGAGCAGGTAACTCAGGGACCCATTGCCAAATCCCTTGTCGTTTTTTAGGTGATCCCAGGGTACCACTGCCATGGCCCAAACAGCTCCTTGAACGAAAAATGACTCTTTCGATCTTGCAACTATTTTGCATCTTTTCCTTTAACGGCTTCCTTGCTCCTGCAGCTATTTCTGCTCAGAGTTCGAGACCAGATCTTGAGTGCAGACTCAGTACATTTGGTCATTGGAGGGAGTTTGTTTTCTGGTCCTGTTTTGTTTTTCAAACACCACTATAAATATTCATTCTGTGTTTGAGAGAAAGGTGATGGAGGCATTCATAATAAAACCACCTTTTTCTTTACCCTGTGGCTGCCAAATAGATATTTTGAAATTTCTTTCCCTTTTGCATACTAAAGTCTCCTTCCCGGTCTGAGGCCTTGCTCTAATTAAGGCCTCACAGTGCTGCCCATCTTCCCCAGTGCTGAGCATGACGCACAGCGCCTGCCCCGAGGGCCTTACAAGCCAGTGAGACGAGAAAACAAAAGCCACCAGCTGAGAATGTGGTTAAATCCCAGAAGGGCAGTGCCCTTGTAATCCCCCCCAAAAACACTTTTTTTTTTCCTTGTGTCTTGAGCTAAGGAAGGAAAAAGGAGGACGTTTAGTAGAGAAAGATTCTCTAACGTGCACATGGTGTTGGGGAAACCACGTGGAAGAGAATGGGGTGCTCCTCTGGGAAGCAAAATGGGGAACCGGCATAGGCTGGAGAGGGCAGCAAGGGGGCAGGTGGGGGCACAGGAGCTAAGAAAGAAGGAACAAAGGGATAGCAAAAAGGAGTGGCTGCTTTGCCGCACCCTGAAGCTGGTGATGCGGGTGAAAGCAGAGGACAGGAAAAGAAGGTTTGGAAGAGCCCCGAGTGCAGGCTGCCAGGCTGTGTAGAGACTGTAGAGACCGGGTACTGTGATGTTCTGTCTGGTTTCGTCATAATGTTGACCTTGTTGCTTAAGTGTCCCACACTGCCTGTGTGCAGGGCTTGCCGATTGATGCCCCTAAAGGTGATTTATCCTGGAGTCTAAGTTTCCAGGCCTATGCCAGGGTTCCTGTTCTGCCTGCTGAGAATACCAGTGCCCCCACCCCTTGTTGCTCTGCTAGATCTGAATTGAACTTGAATTGAGCAGCCCTTTTAGGCACGCTTTTGGTCTTCTACAAAGCACAGATCGAAGATCTACCCAAACCCACCTGCCATAAGCTACAAATTTGAGGAATTCTTTTTCTCAAAGTTACGTTGCCCACGGCAGGCACAGTGAGGTGCTTTGGGAGCCCCCAAAGCTGCCTTCTTGCTTGCTCGCTCAGCAGGAGCCTATGCAAATCCTGGTCCTGGTGTCCATGGGGACTCTGGTCTCCAGGGAGGTCAGGCCTGGTGGCACAGTAGCACTTAGTGTTGCCATTGTCCCTGTACTCCTTGCCCAGCTCTTTGGGGAATTCAAACCACGAATTTCAGTTAGACCCCTTTTGTTCTCTCACTGAGGAGACTGTGGCCAGAGAAGTTCTTGCCCGAGGTCCTCTGGAGAGTTAAGGGCTTCACTCCCAGTTCTGTGCTCTTTCCGCTAAACCAAGCTGCTCTTGGGTCACAGGGGAAGCCCAGTCCCTTACCAGGGACTGTCAGACTTGCTCCGTTAAGGGTCAGATAGTGAATATTTTAGGCCTTGCAGTGTCAAGAGGAACAATTTCAACAAATTGAGTTTAAAGATTGGATTGACTTTTACTAGCAATTCGTGAACCGGGCAGCACCCCATCTATAAAAACGAGAAAGGCACACTGTGAGGCCTGGCAGAAAAATCGGGGTCTATAAGTAGCTTGAGCAGGAACAAGGAAACAGCATAAAACAAAAAGCGGATTGGTTCACGCAGGGTTACTTCAGGTTATTTTCCTTATAAGGATTAAAGCAGAGGGGACTTCCTTATCATGCCGCTAAAACTGGCCTGTTTGGGGATTTGTCTTCTGATTTCTCAGAAGGTCAGATAAACAGCTTAATTCCAATTAAGTGATGTGAAGCTTTAGCATGAGTGACTCCATTAGAGTTTTGGTCTGTTGGGGTCCAGAGTAGTAGTTCATTCTAAATCAATGGACTCCCATAAATTTTATTTAAGGTGTTACGGCAAAACTGAGGATATTGAATGTGTATTTATATAAGAGAAAGTAAATGTCCACAAAGTTTGTATTGATGAGTTTCAAAATATAATAATATATAATATTCATAAAATAATAGGACTGTGGCTGTGTCTCTATAATAATTCACTTGTGGAAGTTAAAATTTGAATTTTATAAAATACAAATTTTATGTAATATAATATCAATTTTATGTAATATAATAGTCTTCCTTTGATTTTTTTTTCCTAATTATTTAACAATGTAAAAACCATTCGTAGCTTGTGGACCATACAAAAATAAGTGGCAGGCTGGATTTGACCTGAGGGCTGTAGTTTGCAGACCCATTTTTTAAAAATATTTTAATATTTATTTTTCAATTTTTGGTGGACACAACATCTTTATTTTTATTTTATGTGGTGCTGAGGATCGAACCCAGCGCCCCGTGCATGCCAGGCAAGCGTGTTACTGCTTGAGCCACATCCCCAGCCCCTTGCAGAACCATTTTTAAAATCAAAATTTGCTGCTCTGGGAATCCATTGGCCAGATACAGCCTGCATATGTGTTTTGTTTGACTTGTAAAAATATTTTAATTTAATTAGTTTCCAGGGTTTTTTGTTTTCTAAATTTTTAGTTTTATCCTTTTTTTCTTATTTTAAAAAAAATTTTCCATATATACCTGTTTTCCTTTTCCTTATTATAAAAATAACATCAACCTACTGTCAAGTTCACATTTTGGCAGTCTTTTGTCTGGGCAACGTGACTTTTTTGTTTGTTGAGACAATGTTTTGTAGACAAATTCCTATCCTCCTAATATCATAGTGTCAGTCCTTTCATATCATTTTAAAGTCTTTCATGAATATAATCTTTCAAAACTTCACTATGAAAATCTTAAACATACACAGAAGCAGAAAAACTAGTTTAATGAACCTCCCCCCCCCCCAACAAATCCCAGACCTCATCTCATTCTATCTCTAAACAATTCAGTAAAAGATACAGGTTCTGAGAGAAAACTTCTTTTCTTAGGAAAGATACTTTGGGGGTAAAAGGGAATGATGTCTGCAGCTTTCAAAGGGAAAAAAGGAAAGAAAAGATATAGGTTGAAGGTACACAGGAGATTTTTGCACTATTCTTGCAATTCTTCTTTGAGTTTAAAATATTTCTAAATTATTTTTTTTAAATGTAGACTACTAAAAATACATTTAAAAATATGGATTACTCAAAAAGAAGAACAACAGGGATAAAGTTGTAGCTCAGTGGTAGAGCACTTGCCTAGCATGTATGAAGCACTGGGTTTGATCCTCAGCACCACATACAAATAAATAAAATAAAAGTCCATCAATAACTAGAAAAAATATTTTTTAAAAAAGAAAAATAACACTATCATATCATACCAACAAGAAACAATAATTCCTTAATAACATTACTTGTCATAGTCAGCATTTGAACTTGTCTAATTAGGTCATTTAAAAAAAAAAAAAAAGGCCAGGCATGATTGTGCACACCTGTAATCTCAGTAGCTCAGGAGGCTGAGGCAGGAGGACTTCGAGTTCAAAGCCAACCTTAGCAATTTAGCAAGGCCCTGAGCAATTTAGTGAGACCCTGTCTCAAAATTAAAAAATAGAACAGTCGAGGGATGTGGCTAAGTGGTTGAGTACCGCTGGGTTTGATCTCTGGTACCAAAACAAAACAATTTGTTAGTTCAAGGCACAATTCCAAATAAGGCCCATACAGTGCAACTGATATTCTCTCAAATTCCATTTGATCTACAGGTTTCCCTCTCTTCCTTTTATTCTTACTATTGCTATTTTAAAAGAAAAAATAAATGTTGAGAAAACGCTCTGACCTTAGAGTTTCCCCCAACCAGAAATTAAATGAATGCATCCCTTAGTGCAGTTTCAGTCTTAGAGATTACCTGTAAACTGGTAGCTACACCTGGAGGCTTGATCAGATTGAGGCTTCTTCCTTTTTTTAGTAGTTGACATTTCATAGAACTTACATAAAAATCCTAATTTTTTGCTTCCTTGGAATATGTTGCCAATCTGGCATTCCCACCTGCAATGATTAGCCCAAGGCTGGACAGTGAGCACCCCCACTCCCCATTTCCCACTGCTAGTTAGGTAGGATGGGAATTCTGTAGGCCCCAGTTCACACCACTTAGGTTATCTGCCAGGCTCCCACAGGCAGCCACATTAGTTGACACCCCAGTTCTAAACAATGCTTCTTCAGAGTCTGTGGTGGATGTCAACAGGACCTCACACACAAGAGGCCTTTCAGGAATGTGGCGGAGATGAGAGAAAATGATATGGAAGAGACTTCCTTAAAATGCTTAAAAGGAAAGGGATAAGCAGCCACAGGAGGGGAGTCCTGATAGAATTTGGTGAGAGCCCCGATGGGGAAAAGAAAACCATCAATTAACAGAGCTGTAGGCACAGGAGGTAGGAGTTATGAATTCCTAATCTGGGCGGGAAACAAAGAAAGCAAGTGGGTTTAAGAGACAACGCTTTGGTCTTTTTATATGATATTATGAGGATCCTAAAGCCCCATAGAAAGAGGAGGTGGCCATCAATGTAGAATTGTCCAGTAGTGTTAGTCAGAAAGCAAAAGCAGGCAGTACCAGGAAAACAGAAATTGCATGGGCAGTAAATGACATGAGGTAGAAAACAAGGGCAGCTTCTTAAAAAAAGGCCTCTGGAAAAGGCTCAGGAGCCACGCTGCGGAGATGGTGGAGATTTAAGAGAGGAGATGCTTGAAAGTGCTCTTGGAATTTTTTTTTTCTTCGTAAAGGTATTGAAATGAAATTATATAGAAAATATATCACATTTAGTTATCTTAAAAATAACAAATCTTTACAGAAAAGAATATAATTATGACAAGGTAGGATGTTCCTGGAAATTTCCAGATTATTCCCCATACTCAGAAGAATGATTAAGAGAAACTCTGCGCCACTGGTTATGAGGAAGGATGGAAAATTTTGAAGGCCTGGCAGATTATGTAAGTTTTAGGCTTCGGTGTTTAACACTATTGCCGTGATAGTTCAGTTATTAATAACAATTTGGGGAAATCTAGTCACTTCTGGAAAAACATTTGGCTCCAATGAGAAAGAAATGCCACTGTTTGTGAATTTCCAAGTGTTTGTAAGGAGCTATTCACTTGCTAAGCCTCTTAGGAAAGCCGGAGCCGATTTCACCAGTAACAAGCTGTTGACAGCATCTGATCAAGGTACCACCTGGAACAGTTAGCGAAGCAAGAAAGTGGACTGTGGAGTCAGACCTGTGCTTAAATCCCCTATGTCACTCATCATGTGACCCTAGCAGATTACCCATGGAAAATTTCTAGAGTATAAAGGTTGTTTCACACACACAGTGGCTGATTCTCACTGCTTGGATGGGAGGAATTTAGAACTCTGACTACTTGGATTGGGGGGGGGGGGTATAGCTCAGTGGTAAAGCCTATGTGCAAGGTCCTGGGTTCAATCCCCAGCAACAAACAAATACAAAACAACTCTGAATATTAACTTTCAATATTAGCAACAGCCACAACAGCTTGCAACTAGCACTTGCTACGTTTCAGATACTGTTGTAAATGCTTCACGAGTATTATCTCATTTAATTCTCAGCTTCTATAATATGCACAAATAATAAAAGTAGCCCCATTTTACAGATAAGGAAGCTGAGGTCCAGAGAGGTGAAGTAACTTGCCTAAAGTGGTCTTGTAAGCAACAAGACTGGGATTTATACCCAGGCAGACAAAACGTGGAAGCCAAATAGCCTTGTTCTCCCACCTCCCACCTTCCCGTTGCAGAGAAGCCCAGAGCGTGATAGGGCATCCTGGCATTTCCCAGCCCCTCTTCTAATCTGTGAGCCTCAGTTCTCTTGGAGGTCTTTGAATAATTTCAGTTTCCAAAGGCCTTAACGAAAACATGTAAACATGCAATTAGACTATGAGTTTTTTAGGTTGGAATCCACCATTACCAACAGGTTAGCTCAGGTTTCAGGAAAGCTCTGATTGGCAGTTATATGTACAAAAACAATGCATTTTTTTTAAGTGGGAAGATGAATCATTACTTAATAAATGCTGTTTAGTGGAGTAGGATCTTTCTGAACACGTGACCTGTGGAGAGAGTATAAAGGGTGTTTGGTATTGAAGAGGCTGGGAACTGCTGGGGTACATGTGTATGCATGTTACCCAACCTGTCAGCCTTCAAAACTCTGCCTTTATTTTTAAATGACATGATTCTTTAATTTGACACGGAGTCAATATATTTTTCCTGTATCACTTAAAATGCTTTACTGGCTTTGAGTTAATATCAGAATCTACTTAAATCATCAAAATGATCACATTATTAAAACTCGGCTGGGAACGGGGATGCAGAGATGCAAGCCAGTATTCCTAGTTAAAAAGCAGCTGCAGGCCATGCAAAGAACAGACTCTTCTTAATCCAAGTTGTAGCCTGGGAGTGAATCTTTTCTGAAGAAATAAGACTTAGTACCATCAGAACACAAGGAACACGAAGGATTTTTTTTTTTTTTTTAAACAAGTAAACACCTGCACACACGCAAGCGCGCACGTTAGCCTGTTAGCTCCACAAGGCAGTTTGCCGCAGGCCCTCAGTAAACACTCAAATGCGCAGCCCTTGGAAGGAGGATTCCAGCAGGCAGCCAGTGCCCTTTATTTAAGGAAGCAGACTGGGTCTTTGGTGTGAAGTACTTTTTATACCACGTTGGGGAAATCAATCTAGGCCTCCCCTGACAGGCCTGGGAAAACACAGGTGACACCCTGTTCCTGAGAATTTGACGCAATTAAAACTGCACAGTACTTTTTCTGAGTCTTGCGTCTGTTAAGTGTGCAGAGTTTGGATCCCGTGCCCAGGACCCTCCTGCAGACCCAGGCCTCGCTCTGACGATGACGAGGCTGTGTGGCCCTAAAGCCCTAACTGCGCTGCCCTTCTGGCGAGTTCCGAATCCCGTCCTCCTCGAGGAAGCTGAGGCCGCTGCCCTCGGTGGCTGGCGCCCGCGGCCTTGAGGGCCCCCCCACCCGCCGCTCCTGGAGCCCCGCAGGAGGGTGCAGGGTCCGGCCGCGCCCTCCCGAGGCCTCATCCCGCGCGTGGCGGTCCCCCGGCTCCGGCGCGCCAGGCTGAGGGTCGGGCCGACCTCTCCGGGCTGCTCTGTCCTCTGCCCCACGCCGGGGGCGGGCCGGGCCGGCGGAGCCGAGCCGCCGGCGTCCATTTTCTGGGCGGTGCTGTGCGGCGCCGCGGCCGGACTCGCGGGTCCGGAAACGCCATGGACCCCCGGGGGAAGCGCGCCGGCGGCCGAGGAGCCGAGCCCCGTAAGTGCCCTTGGCAGGGTGTTGTGCCGGGCCGGGTGGGCGAGGCGCGGCCTGCGGGCCCCGGGCTCGGCCGGCCGGACAGCTCCTCCTCCAGAGAGAGCCTTCAACCCGGCCGGGAGCCTCCTGCAGGGCTGTGAGCTCCGTGGACGCCGGGAAGCTGCGCAGCCGCGGGGGGCGGGCGAGCGAGCGCCCGCAGGTGCAGGGTCCCGCGCCCGGAGCCCCGGAGGGTGGCCTTCAGCCCGAGTCGGGCCGTGGCGTCGCATCTCGTGGCCCAGCTGCGCGGCGGGCCAGAGGGCAGCCGGAGGGAGAAATGCGCACCGGGGACACAGTGGGCTCAGGTCCAGCGGGCTCGGGCGCTGCGCTGACTGTCGCACCTCCCCTCCCCGGGATCGGAACGGGACCCCAGTCCTGGCCCTCCGGGAACGTGATTTCCAGTGCAACGCCGAGCCCCTGCAATTGAACGGGACGTGCAAAGGCAGGGCCCTGACCCCAGGGGTTTGCAATCTCAGCCTCCTGCTCCTGCAGCAGTTAGGTGGGCTCTGTCGCTACACCACCGCCGCCTGCTCTTAGACACTTATTTGCAGAGTATCCAGTAAATCACCTGAGATTTTAGTTTGTTCGCGAATCTGCTTTAAAACTTCTGCTTTGCTGTAGGTAAGTGCCTAATACATTCTGGACTTCGGCCCTAAATGAACGTACACTCCAAGGATCCATTATAGATGGCATGTGTTATGGTGCCTTTTGTATATTTTAAAGGTTAAACACTTCTTCTAATTGTGAAGCTGAACTATCCATGGTTGAAAAGAATGGGGGCGGGGGTTGTCGTGGTTTCAAAGAAACTTCTGGTGAGGTGCAGTGATTTTCCCAGAGAGTGAGAACCCATTAGAAGATCGTGGAATCCGTTTAGTGGGTTGCTACTGGGGGAAAAAATGAGGTGTGGGGGGGGGATTGTTTAGAATATGTAGTGCAATAGAAAAGAATAGAATAGAAAATAGTGCGCATTGCACATTGTAAGGGTAATCATTGTTTGTGAAACTTTTGGTTTTCAGTTTATATAATGTAATTAAAAAATTTCAAAAAGCTGGTCATTGTCAGAACAGCCGTTGAAATCCTGACTTACTGGTTAATAGTCCAGGCTTTGCAATCATTTGAACCTGGGGTTGAGTCCCAACTCTCAAATCAGCTGTGTGAATTTGAACTGATTCCATGATCTGGCTGGAGTCTGCATGTTTACGTCTGTAAAATGGGTGCATGCTCTGTATAGCTGAGAAGTGTTATGAAACTGGAGGCCTCACGTGGCAATCATTTGTGCAGTCCTTGACTTACAATTGGTGTTCAATATATGCTAATTGCAATTCCTGTTGTCCACGAAGCATCAAATCCTGGCAGCAACTCATGGGACACTGCACTTTTTTCTTTTCTTTTCTTTTCTTTTTTTTTTTTAGATCTTGATGTGGAGGAGATGGAGGACTCAGTACCAACGATTTCCAAGTGATTTCTTCCAAAGCACGGAAAGCTAACTCTATTAAGGCTGGTCCGTTCTAACTGAGGTAACGAAGCTTATATCTCTCCTTAGTCTACTTGAAATAGAAAATGGTTGTTCTCGAGGAACTGGAGAACTCCTAAGGGTTGTATGATTTATGACAGCTATATCCCAAGTTTGGGGATTACAAAGTGTCCGTGACTCTCAAACAGCAGTTATTAAGGAGACGTGACTTGTGAGGCCTCTGTGATGAAGGGGAATGAGGGAACGGGGCTTTAGGATAACCGGTTTCTCATTCCAGTTCTGCCATGGGAGCTTTTATACATCTTTTCATAGATAGTGGCTTCTCTGACCTAGGGGGACCCAGAGACATCACTGAGGCCTGGGAAGTTGAAGTGACTCTTGAGGGTTAGTTACCCAGTAGACTGGGGTCAAAGCAAGACTGGAATGTGGATCCCTGATGCTCAGTCCTACAACCAGCTTCCTGGCCTGCTGCAGGTGAGCATGGTGCCAGGCATCCAGTATACAAGCGTGAAGAACCCTCCCCGAGACACTTGGGGTTCTTGTAACCAGGAACTGGCAGCCCTGCCTTGGAGGCGTGTACAAAGCTCCAGATGGTGACAGTAACAACTTCCATTTGTCAAGCACTTGTGTGTGTATGTGTGCCAGGCAGTGTACTGAGGACATTCAGAGTGGTATTTTTATTCCCTCCTTACAATACCCCTGGGAGGTAAAACAGAACAGGTGTTAAAGGGCAGAACTGTGAAAACACAGGTCATGGAGGGCTTTGCATCTCATGCTTCATTTATGGAGTTTATTCTATATGCAAAGTGCTATGTGAGGAACACAAAGTTCAAAGCAAAGTGTCTGCCCTCCAGGAGCTTGCAACCCACATTCCACCCAAACTCCAGAGAGGCGGAATCAGAGGGGCACTGCCTGCCCGGCTGGCTCTCCTTTACCCAGCTCCCAGCAGTCTTGAGTGGCATCTGTCACCGGAACAGACCAGAGTAATGGACATATCCAAGTTCTTGCCTCTCAATTCAGTTTTCATTTTTTCCCCGCACCTTAACATATATTTCCATCCACTAAATTTATGCTGTTTATAAACAATAGTAAGGCCTTTTCTGAGTTCCTTTATTTTTCACTCAACAAATTATTTCTTGAGCTCCTACAAGGCCCTTGGGTTTGCAAACCGATTTATTATGTTTTTACAATTGTTGTGTCCAGTTTCTTAGCAGGGAATTATTCAACTCTTAGCAATTTTCTATTGTTACTATGGTGGACTAGTAGCTGTAAGGACGCTGGAGATTGACTCTCGTAGGAGAGCTATTTTTTTATTTACTTATTTTTATGTGATGCTGAGAATTGAACCCAGTGCCTCACACGTGCTCGGCAGGCCCTCTACCACTGAGCTACTGCCCCAGCCCCTAGGAGAGCTATTTTTAAAATCTTTAGAAAGGAATTTGTCACTTTTCTTTTATAAAAATTTTTATTTTTCCACAACTGTTTCCTGCTCATGGGGGCCTTTTTATTTGTATTATTTATTCATAGACAGAGGAAAAGGCAATTAGGCAAGGGGGCTTTCTTTGGTTCAAAATGCTCTCCTCTTTTAGCTTCATAAGTGAGAGGACTAGAGGTGGTCAAAAGTAAAGAAATTGAAGAAATATCTTTGTTTGATTTATAAGAAAGTAAGTTAGAAATCTGTGCAAGAATTGTGTTCGGCAATAGCAATCAGATTGCAAGGCTTGAATGCTACTTGTAATAACTTTAGTCCCAAATAAAAACAAATGAGATGTTGAATGTGAAATGCTTTGTAAACTTTAGGAGTTCTGTAAGTGTTATATAGCAAATATTTGGGTGCCTCCTGTAAGTATGACGCTGTGCTAACAGGGATGGATAGCTCAGCGGTGAAACAACCTAGAATCTTTCCCATCAGACCCTTATGCAGCTGAAAACAAAATATACAGAAATGCTATATGATGAATGTTAAAAGAAGATATTCTGGTAACTTGAGGAGACATTTGACATAGGAGGAATGGAGGAAGATGGGGAAAGCATGGAGCATATTCAGGGAAAAATGTCAAGTGCAGCTAGCTGAATTAGAACTGGTCTGTACAGGCATCCAGTAGGAAAGAAAGCTGGAGAACATTTGGTGCCGAACAATAATGGCCTCAGATGCCAACTAGGAAATTTGAATGTATTAACCCCTGCTTTGCATTAGGAGCAAGTGCTTATATGTGGTTTGGGGGACATTGGGAGGAGAAGCAGGGAAAGACTGTTGCAGTCAACAAAGGGAAAGCGGGGGAGAAGGAAGGCCCAGAGTGGAGGATCATCCGTTGAGGATGAGGGTAGTGAAATGGAATGGAGCAGAGGAAAATGGAAGAACTGACAGAATCAGATGGTCAGGAGAGAAGGAGCAGCTCGTGCTAATCCTGAGCTTCCCAGAGCCGCAGTGCCATGGAGGAAGCCTGGGAGGAGGCAAGATGCTGTATTTCAGAGGCGCTGAGTCAGAAGTGGTGAAGCATGCTGTGCTCCCAGGCTGATGCAGCTTTGGGCTCCACAGGAAGGTCAGGGCTACTTTTGGAGTCATTAGTATATAAGAAAAGGTCAAGAGGTGGAAGAGAGATTTTCCAGCAGAGACTGTATATAGAGAAAAAGGTTGAGGACAGAGCCTTTTAAGCAAAGAAAGGACCTAGGGAGGAAGAGAGAATTCTGGCGGGAGAGCAAAGAAGAACCCCAGAGGAACATGATTCCAAAAGCCCATGGATGGGGTTTCCCAATGGAAAGAGCCAGCATGTCGGGTCCAGAGGAGGAGAGGTGGGCTCGGGAGCACCATCAGAAGGACAGGTGATAGATGTAAATTTGTTAGTCTTTCCCTTTGTACGGTAGTGTGAGGTACAGAGCGAATTTAAGTGATTTCATTTTGTACTAGTTTATAGCTTGCACAAATTAAGAGTCTCTGTTAAATTTGACTCTAACATGTCCACAAACATACTTCTGATTACTAAAATTCACTGTTCAACATGGTGTGATAGTGGTCAGACACTGCATTCCACTGTCAGCAAACAGACCAAAGAATCCCTCTTAATAGAATGAGTGCATTAAAAGCTACATTTCTGTTGATGCGAAAAGTTTCTAAAAGTAATTTAATTGCATTGATTCCTACCCTATGGCTGTGGTATGACGCGAGTCTTTGTGTTCTCATGTGTGTGTGAGCTTAGTACAATGGAATGAGGAGGCTGGGGTCAGATAAATCCAGTTTCACAACCTAACTGGGCCATTTTCCAGGCCGTGAGTGTAGAACAGTTCCTCTAAGCCTAACTTTTTCCATCCATAGCTCACATAGGTTTATTTTGAAGAGGGAGTGATAAGACAGTTTGTTAAAAACTAAACTATAATGGGCATTTAATAAATGTTGATTCTCTTCCCTCACAACCCTGTGTAGATATGAGAATCTATAGGAGGAGGGTGCATTTACATGCACAGCTTGATCTGTACCAGTTTGATCTGTACCGATTCATTTGAATGCACAAATTTTGTCATGGAAAGTGCGAGCATACCTCCCATTAAGGCTATTCTATCCTGTGTCAGTTCAGGTGAGCAGCAATTTAGTATGGATAAAGATGCACCTGGGGAATTTATCACAATGTAGATTCCCAGGCCCTGATTCTGATTTAGTGGATTGGGATCGGGGCCTGGAAATCTGCATTTTGAATGAGTATTGCCCTGACTGCTGATGAAGACGAACAAATAGCACTTTGTTAAAGTGCAGAGCAGAAGGGAGGGTCAACCTGAGACTTGGCATGCTGATTTCAAATTCTGTTTCCATTAGATGTCTGTGCTCAAAAGCTTTCAATTTGTATCATTCGTGTGTGTGGATTTTACTTGTAATCATATATCATCTATTGGATTCCAGATAGTCAATGACTGGTGGTGTTATTGTACCTTCCCATAGCTGTCTTTAGCATAACCACAGCAGGGCAGGGTGACATAGCCCTCAAACCAG
Organism: Urocitellus parryii; assembly: GCF_045843805.1. NCBI lineage: Eukaryota > Metazoa > Chordata > Mammalia > Rodentia > Sciuridae > Urocitellus > Urocitellus parryii. The sequence continues at coordinate 104,857,743 of NC_135532.1, forward strand.
TTTCTTATGCTGTGGAGTGAGTGATGACACCTGTCCCTGTGCCCGGAGTTTGCAAAACCAGTATAACTTTAGTTGTTAGCAACAGTATATTCACTGTCATGCAGTTGAAATACATTGATACATTTATCTGTCTGACTCTCTGTCTTCTGATGGATAAACATGCTGTTATATTATTTCTCTCATCCTCTGTATCTTAGAGTCATAGAATTTTTAGGCTAAAGTTCAAGTTTTTCATCTATCCCAACCTCATTAGATGAAAAATAATTTATCCTTTTTTTTTTCTGCCCCATGCTAGCTCTCTGCTTGTTCACAACAAAGAATGCAGACATATATATGTGTTTGGTGTGTAAGCTGTGTATGGAGAATATAAAACATTTGGTTTGTGCATCTTGAATTATGTTTTATGTTATCCGCATATGCTTTCCAAATCTAATGGCACAATGGAAGTATGTCTATTAAAATTATATTGAGGGACTGGAGTTGTGGCTCAGTGTTGGAGAACTTACCTTGCACATGTGAGGTGCTGGGTTCGATCCTCAGCACCACATAAAAATAAATAAACAAAATAAAGGTGTTGTGTCCATCTACAACTAAAAAAAAAAAAAAAAACTATATTGCAGGGTTGGGGTTGTGGCTCAGAGGTAGAACAATCGCCTAGCATGGGTGAGGCACTTATTTGATCTTCAGCACCACATAAAAATAAGATATTGTGTCTACCTATAACTAAAAAATAAATAAATAAAACCCAAACTAAATTGAGTCATTTCTGCATGTCAGCATCTCACTGATGGTTCACTTCTTTTGGAGGAGAGTGCTGATGGCCTAGAAACTTTCCTAGAAATGGGGTTTCCCTGTTTATGCACACAGTCCCTGAAGAAGAGAGTGGATTGGGCATTTCTGATGTGCATCACCTCAGCCACCTTATTAGAACTCAGGCCACCTTGTCACAAGGGAATGCTCAACAGTGCAGCTGCCATGGTTGCAGAGTTGAGTTTCATGGCCTGTTCTGTGCGACTCCAGAGGCCAGCCTCTTCTGTCTAGGCCCCAGGCTGGCCCCTGGCTATATAGTGAGGGTATGAAATAACTATGTTCCTGATTTTAGGCCAGAGATTTAGAGACCCTCATCCCTGTTATTATCTTAACCTCAGAATTCTTGACAAGAAAGTGGAGCAGAGATAAGTACAATAAGTTGAATTTGTTCAAAAATATTTGCTACATATCAAACCAGATATCAAATCAGGGTCCCCCTTCGTGAGGCTTCCCTCTCTTACTAACCTGTTCTTATTTACTATCAATGTGCTGTTACAAGCTTTTCTTTTAGATTAAAAACACCAATGGATTTCTGCACTGATAACATCAATCATTTGGTGTCTTGGATAATTGTCATGATTGCTGTGCTGGGCTAAATATTCCCGGAGTCACTGTGCCAGTTGAAAGTTTAAAACAGCTCCTAGGGCACTCGTCCAGAGGTGCTCAGTAAATACTTGTTGGTTACGCACTGAGGTCTGATGGTCTCTACAGAGCATTGGAAAAGAGCTCAGAGCCCCCATAGAGGTGGGTTTATGGAGAGATTAAAAGCCTGGGGCTCTTTCCTAGCAAGCAATCCAATGTGCAACATTGAGAAAGAGAGTGATGATTTTGCTGGTTTGGTTTCCTCACCTGTAACCAGAGAAGATTCAGCTGAATAGTGACTTAGTTTTCTTCCTGCTCTAAGGTGCAGTAATTCCATTTCCTCTCCAGAAGAAAAGCAGAGGTACTGGAATAAGCATATGGAAACGGGGACAGTGGTTCTGCCTGAGACCTTCCAGAGGTCCCAATTTCATGACTCTCTCCAACTGTCCTCATAGATATATAAATAATAGCTAGGCAGAGCCGTAGCCTACCCTATATACATGTCCGCTTGGAGGAAATGAAGATTTTTATAGAAAGATTGGGACTGGCTGGGAGTCAATCAAAAGATGACACGGGGAAGGGGGAAATACACTTATTTTTTAAATTTTTTTAGTACTAGGGACTGAACCTAGGGCCTTGCATGTGCTATATAAGTGCTGTATCACTGAGTTACACCCCCAGCCATTTTAAAAAAGAATAGGTTTGTTGTTGTTTTTTTGTTTTAGTTTTTTGGTTTTTTTTTTTTTTTTTTTTTTTTGAGAGAGGGTCTTGCTGAGTTACTGAGACTGACCTTGAACTTATGATCCCACTGTCTGTCTCCTGAGTAACTGGGATTACAGGAGTGTGCCAACATGCCTGGCACAGTGTTCAAATTTTATGGCTAAAAAGAACCTCAGAAATAAACAAGCCCAACCTCTTCACATTCCAGATAAGGAAACAGAAGTCCAGTGAAGTCATAGGACTTGCTTAAGTTCACACAATTGATGAAAGTGTCCCATGCCCACTCTGCCATGCAGGCAGGAGATGGCAACCAGCAGCAAAATCTGACAGGATTGGCGCTATTTTGTGGAGAAAGCTGTCTGTAATATCTGCTGGGCTTCCATTAGGGCAACAACAGGACACAGAATTTCTAGCTAAAGCTCTTAGATTCTTGCCAGTAAAGGTTGTTTTTTGTTTTTTTTTTTAAAATGTTGTTCTAAATTGGGAGAGGCAGAGAAGTCTGTTTTCCATATTTTAAGGCATTTTTCCATGGACTGGGGATGTAGCTCAGTGGTAGAGCAGTTGACCAGCATGAGCACGGCCCTGAGTTTGATCCCCAGCAGTGCCAAAAAAAAATAAAAATAACATAAAAAAATTCTTATGTTATGAAAATTACCATGCGGTACTACAATAACTTCATTTGGAGAGAAACTAAACATTTTCACAAGGATTGTGAAGAGGAGGACCCAGCACACACACCTTGCCACTTTGCTGGCCATAACTCAAGCAGAGCGTGCATCCTAGGGTGCATTTCCATGAGCGATGCAGTGGCCATTTTAAACCATGGAAGGGCATCCTGGGATTATCCTAGCAGCCCAGGAAGGCAGGCTTTGTGCAAGGTGAGACTGACTTTGTTCAGCTGTCACTTCCTGCTTTGTGAGTTAGATACTGTTTCTGGGCCCTGTTTTTTTGTTTTGTTTTGTTTTTTTTTTTTTAAAGAGAGAGTGAGAGAGGAGAGAGAGAGAGAGAATTTTTAATATTTATTTTTTAGTTCTCGGCGGACACATCTTTGTTGGTATGTGGTGCTGAGGATCGAACCCGGGCCGCACGCATGCGAGGCGAGCGCGCTACCGCTTGAGCCACATCCCCAGCCCCCTGTTTTTTTTGTTTTGTTTTGTTTTTTTGTTGTTGTTTTTTTTCCTGTCCATGCATTAGAACAAGTTGTGTTTGTAGAGTTGATTGCAGTTAGATGATAAGCCCACCAGTTCAGCAAAACCAGAGCTGAATTCATTATCTTGTCAGGCAAGGCAGGCCTGTATCAGAATCGGTCTCCCCAAACGTATATATATTTTTGTGTGAGTGAGAAGATATCTGGTTAGTTCTCATAGAATGGCAATTGGCTCCTAGATACACGTGAAGATTTTCTTTTTTTAAAGAGCAGGTGCGGTGTTCTGGTCTGTTCCTGCGTAAATGCGTTGGTTCTGGTGTGAACTCAGCGAGCAGGGTGGCTGGGCTGTGTCTGTGGTGCTTTTTGGTGGAAGGGGTTTTAATGTCACCATCACACCCATCCCTGAGCACCCTTGCTGAGCCACCCCTCCTGTGGTATGTTTAGCCCTTTTGTTAGATCAGTGTGAATTCCACCTTTACTTTAATGGGAGGGGGACAGGAGGACTACCTTGAGAAAGCAGAGTCACCAAGATAGACTATAAAAGTGACTATGTGGCACAGAATGAAGCCCTCAATGGGGTTTACTGGGACATTAAGCAACCTAGCAGACTCCAGTGCTGTGGTGCTCATTAGGGTGTAAAACTCAAAAACCCTGACCTTTAAAAATTTTCCTGTCAAGGTCTAGCAATCCTGGAGTGTCACTAGCCTCGCCACACTCTAAGTTGACTTTCTGCACAGAGCACCGTCAACGACCTGGGACAGACATTTTTTCCTAAATGGAAATATGCTGCTTATTGAATTTCTTACCCTGTTTGTTGTGCATTTAACTTCTCAATATTTGTTTTTATTTTTGGCATTTTCAAGAAACCAATTAAAAGCCTTTTTTGTCACATCTGAATGATCTATTTTTAAGACTCTCTGTGTATAATGAGTTGCTGATGATTTTTTTTTAAGAAATAATTGTTGAGGTCCTTTTTTTTCCCTTTTATGAAATTCAAATAGGAATCTCACCTTCAATCATAACAACCACCTTACTTTAAAAATGACCTGTTTTCCCCATGAGGTTCCCTTGCTCCCCATGAGGAAGATAAAAGTTCTGGCGATTAGTCATTGTGGTATTCAACAAACAAATTACTTTGGAGGCCTGATTCATGTTAGTGGTCGAAAAGAACGGCTCTGGGCATGTCGATCATGGTGGGTGCGCAAGGTAAGTGCCCATCTTCCCAGCAGGTCCCTGGAAGCCCTATGCGTCCGGTGGAAGGTTCCTTACTGGGTGGCCATTTTCTGTGTGCTGGGTCCCCGTGGGGAGCTCCTCCCCCTGCAGCCCGTGAGCATTTGTTCTCTAAAATGAAAGCAGAAACAGAAACTCGCTGTCCCACGGCACAGCCTGCTCTTCAATTTTTTTTTTTGTTTTTTTTTTAGATGAGTATATTTAAAGCATAATATTTCTAAACAGCATATTGTGGGTTTTTATCTTGCAGTGGGTTTTGGGGTTTGTTTTAGGTGTTTTACTTTTTTTTTTTTTTTTTAATGCAGACAACTTCTGTATTGTCATCATTCATCCTGCACCCAGATGAGTCCACTCTAGCTCAGGTGGGCAGGGGAGCTCTGTGCATAACTGCCTCCTGCCGGAAGTCTGTATTCTGTTTTAACTCAATTATTTCCTGGTGAACTTGTGCAAAAGCTACCTGGAACTTAGTTTTTTAATATTCTTCTTCTGCCCTGCAGCTGTTTGCCCCAGTCCACCTCTTCTATCTAAACCATCGTGCATCCATTTGTAATACTGGCTGGTTTTTGTAGCCTTTTCATGATAGGAAAGCCTTACTGCCACTCCCTGGACCTCAGTCCTGTCCATGGGCTTTCTTGGCACCTTTGCCCATCAGCTGCCACTCCTGAACCCTAGGAGGCAGTAGCTTTCACCTCTGAGGGCTGAGCTGCCATGCCAGGTCTCTCTCCAGAGATGGCAGTATTACCAGTGGTGGCTTCAGACTAGAAATATGGAGGAGGAATTGTGAGAAATGAGACTGCATTCCCCGTGCACTCAGGGAAGGTGTGGACACAGATTTAAATAAACATCCCAGGGCCCTGGCCTATACAAACAGTCTGTTGGTATTTTGTGTCTGAAGCCAGGAAGGAAGCAACTGCTAATGTGAGGCTGTTGATGGTAGACGGGAGGCAAGGGCAGAGCTTAGGAAAGGCACCAGCAGCCTTCCTGCAGGGAGTCCCTGCACCACCAAAGTTAAGACTGACCGGTAGACGGGGGCTCCGCTCTGTGTCCATCTGAGGTCTCTAGAGCAGAAAGTGTACTTCCTGGGGTTGACCACCATTAGTCCCCAGGGCAGTTCTGAGAATTTCTTGAGGGTGCTTGTGTCTTGGTGGCTATGCATTATTTTGTTGACCTGGTTGTTTTGAAGCCCCAATAGCCAGGTAGTCCAGGTTCCATTCCTCTGATCTTTGTTGGGTCCTCACGTTTGCATGACACTGTGGTGGAGCATGATGTCCTCTCAGAACATTCCAACCCAATAAGGAGCTACTGAATAAAGCAGTACATAGCTCCGCAATGATTGCTTCCCCATTATACAACACCTGCTAATGATGAATACGGGGCTCATTTTTAAAGGGGGGGGCTGGGTGATGGTTTCATGAATTGCCAACTAGGAGCTGACTATCACCTTCTTGAAGGATGACTGGAGCAAAGGGAAGAATTCGCTTTCTGCACTGTACCCCCTAGGAGTCATGTCTTGAGAAATTTTCCCTATGAGAATGAACAAACTGAAGAGACCCTGAGGGAAAAGTATGTTACCCAAATGTATTCCATGAGAAGGCTTCTCACCACCTGTCCCTCATTGATTTGGAGCACTTGAGTAGTTTTGAGAGCTTGAATCATTAACTTTAAAAAATGAATCACTGAACAGAGATTGAAACTTATAGGCAGAACAAACTCTAAAAGTGATTTATGATTGCCTTTTATGGATTAGAGTCTAAAACTCATATATATACAGGTGCAAGAAGGTAATATGAGTGTTAAATATGTGCTAAGGTATAAGGAGATAGAAAATGGCTAGATTGTGGAAATCTGGGGGACATTCAAATTTTCTAAGAGACCAAGGGAACCTAACAAGACTGCATGCAGCTTGGGCCACTTCACCATCTGACTGTCCCACCAGGCAGGAGTCCACGGTGGCGACCTGCACAGTCTTCTACAGAACATCGGTCTGGAGGCTCTCCAAGCAAGCCCAAGACCAAACCCAAGCCCAAGGAAAAGTAATGGCAGTAGAACCTTCTCCATGTCATAGCACATAAACCAACTACTTCAGATACAAACTACTTCTATCTGACATGGGCAGAGTGATTATGTCAATCAGGTCAGCCCCTGAACATAGCTTATGTGTCTGAGGACTTCTGGAGAGGCATCAGACACAGTAGCCTCCATTGGGCTGTTCAGTGCTTGGTGCACTGGTCCCAGGACGAAACAGGAAGAACCCATCAAAAGAATCTCCGCCTTTTCTGAGCATGTCACTCCTGAGGCAGAAGAATGGAACCCAGCCTGCTGAGGCTAACCTGGATGGCATCAGGAGATGGGTGACAGCAGAGGATAGCAGGCATGTCCTGATGGAGCTGCTCTGTGGTATTAACCTACCCCGTCTAAGGATGTGTGAATTGTCCTATCTCTGCCCATTGACACTTACTTGACCTTCTGCACACCTAGGAATCTACAGTGCTTTCCCTTTATCCTAACTATCTTTTAACCACTTCTACTGCACTCTTGGGACTAAGTTATTAAAAAAAAAAAAAAAAAAAAAAAAGTCTGTGTGGCTCCTAGCCCAGGGCCTAGCATGTAGAAAGTGCTCAGTAATTGTTAGCTTTTGCTAACAAAGACATCTCCATTGCCACTGTTATCATTTCACCAGAGGCAAGGAAACTTGGCTCTCTTAAACTGGGTTTAAGTCACTTGGTTAGCTGGACCTCAAAATCTCTACCTGATATAGGTGAAGATGGACCACACACAGAGATCCTTTCTAGAATCTGTCCAATTCACCCACTTTTATTATAGGAGTTGGGCTTCTCTTGGAACTCTGGCAGTAAACAAAGATAAGGTTCTGCTTTACAGGTGAGGTTGTGAAGTTTATGCCATGTGGAGTGGCCAGAAAGGGGGCCAGGATGTAGAGTCATTCTAGGAGTCTGTTCCAGGACTAGGTGACCAGCAAAAAGCCATCAGCCTGCAGTGTGGTCCTTGGACTGGAGGCAGGGCTTAACTTGGGAGCCCAACATAAGTGCTGAGCCGCTGTCCTGGAAGCTGTACCTGAGATCCCCTTACACACATCAGTGTATGTAGAATGCTGCTGTAGGCACCGTGGAGAAGCACAGACCGGCCTCTGCAGACTTTGGCCTAAATGAAAGTGCCAGCTTGCCCGCTAGAAGGTGTTTGGGGACTGGTTTAAGGGATGTTTGGCTGGGAGTTGCGTCTTTGAATTGTGCCATAGAAATAAATGTAAGATAGGGTGACTTTGACCACAAGTACGAATCTGATTCTGAAGACTGTTGCGACAGGATTTCCAAGAAGGGAAATTCCTATCTAAAGGGACAGAAAACCTTTGTGTGTCAGGGCACTGTCGCACACATAGTTATAATGTAGGAATTTAGTGGTGGAACAGGTATTGGTGTGAAAATGTGGGTGATTCACTCTCAGTGCAGATGTATGGCACCCCAGTAGGTGATGAAGTATAGTGAAACTTCTTCAGTATTAGTGACCAACAGTAGTGCCTGCTTCTCAGGAATTTTTTTTTTCCTTCTTGGTATAGAGATTGAAATCAGGGCTGTTTTACCACTGTGCTAACCCCAGCCCCCAGGCCTGTTTTTTTTTTTTTAAAGACAGAGACAGGGTCCTGCTACGTTGCCCAGGCTGGCATTGAACTTGCAATCCTCTTGCCTCAGCCTCCTGAGTCACTGGAATTACAGGTGTGTACCAACACGCCTGGCCAGCCTAAGAAAACATTTTGAAGGACAGAAATAATCCATTCTGCCAAGGTGACTTCTTGTCTGGACTGAACAGTACTGGTTCAAGGGGGAAAGGGCTGCGATGTCTTAGGAAATTCTGGATTTATTTCAAATTAATCCAGTTTAGAAAATGAACTAAAAGTCCTTTCCGCCATTCAAAGTTCTTGCCCACATCTTATAGATAACAGTCTGTCTAGTTTTTTGTTAATTGATGATTTTTTTTCCATTTCACATTCCACTTTCAGGTGGTCATTTCCCTGGACTCTTAGTGGCCTGGGGCCCCTTGGACAGAGCAAGGCTTGGGAGGAAGTACAGCATGTGTCTGGGCAATCCCTGAAGTGATTCTGTCTTCCTCTTTTCCTTCTCCTTTTCTTGCCCCTGTCAGAGAATTTAGCTTGGAGTTCTGGATCCACACCCCCCTCTCCATTCATCCAATGAGTTATTGCCGTGATACCTGTAGTGGGATGGTTGGCGGATGCCAAAAGATATGTCCTAGAACTTAGAACTCTTGAATATGACCTTATTTGGGGAAAAAAAGATAGGTCTTTGCTGATGTAATTAAGAATCTTGAGATGAGATCATCCTGGATTAGCAGGCAAACCCTAAATCCAATGACAAGCATCCTTAGGACAGACACAGAGGAGAGACCCATACAGAGGAGGTAGCCATGTGAAGACAAAGGCAGAGATTGGAGTGACACTGCTACAAGCCAAGGAAAGATGAACCATCAGAAGCTGGAAGAAGCAAGAAAGGATCCCCCCATTCCCACCTTCAGAGAAAGCACAGCCCTGCTGACACCTTGAATTGGGACTTCTGGCCTCTGGTGTGATGACACAATAAATTACTGTTGTTTTAAGTCACCACGTTTGTGGTAATTTGTTACAGCACTCACAGGAAAAGAGCACCATGTCCAAGCCTTGCCTCGATCCACAAGCACCTGAAAGCTTATGAAGACTCAGATTCTGGGGCCTTACCCCTGTGTGCTGATTCAGGCAGTCTAGAGAGGCATCAAGAAATGAAAGTCATAATAATTCCATGATGCTGGTATGTCCACCCCATCCCTCGAAGCTCCATCTTTGACCCCATTTCTTTGCATGTCGTTCACTTTCCCTGGGCAAGACCCACGCTCAAGTGTGCAACCGCCGCCTCTGGTCAGTGCACTGTACAGCTTCCTTTCAGCCCTATACTCCACTCGGGGAGCACAGACTTCTTTACCCTCCTCCCAAACCAGCTCTTTGATCTGGGTTCCCTCCCTGTTCATGGTACATCTTGGCCACAGAACTGGCAAGTCAGCTGCCCGTCGTCCCTCAGTCCCCTTCAGTTTCTAGTTAACTAGAATGGCTTTCAAATCATCATCTTCCCTCCCTACCTGTCGTCTTGCCTTCCTAAAAGAACCTTCACAGACATCCTTCTCACCAAACTGTTCCCAGAATGACCTGTCTGCAACTTTGTTGCAAGATTTTTTTTGTCTCACGAAGATTTTTCAGGTCTTTCAAGCATGTTATAGTTGTCCATGTTATGCATCAGAGTCACCTGGAGGTTTAAAAAAATCTCTATACCCAGATCCCACATAAGAGCAAGTAAATCAGCAGCTTGAGCTGGGGCCTTCAGCACCAGTGCCTTCTCAAGTTCCCATAGGTGATTCCAGATGCGGCGAGGGGCTGAGCACAGTGGGGCCCGGGGTAGAGTCCAGTTGCCTGAGGTTGAAACTTCCTGATCAAGGCCCTGCTGATCTCCCTCCTCATCTCCAGGCAGCTCCTGCACCCACCCTGAGTAGCAGCTATCCCCCACCCTTGGCCTTCCTTGGGTGTTCCATTCCCTTTCAGACTTCCTTTACTTAGAGTTGACCTCTGCCTAGAACAGATGCCCTTTCCCTCCTGGATTCCAAGGACATGCTCCCTTTCCCCAAATTTTCTTACCCCAATTGGGTTTTAGGCTGCCCCCTCCACAGCCCTAGAGGCTCCCAGTGTAGCACTACGATCTTCCTAGAGGAGTGGTCTGCACGGCTGCCTCCTCCATTGGACTGGGGGCTCCAGAAGGTGGTGGAAATGGGAAGGAAGGAGTTGGCTTCTCTGATTCTGCCAACAATGCAATCTGGCTTTAATGAACATATTGAAAATGTATTACTGGTGGTCACATGTGATCCCATTATCCCATTAATTGAACAGTTACTGGCTGAGGTCTCTGTGGTCATTGCTTGGTTTATCACAGTAAACCTCTTGGCCGTTATTCCCATTTTACAGGATAAATTAAACAAAATGCTCTGTGATCAGATAATGCAAGGCGACAGGAACACCAGGCAGAATGCATAAGCCATCATTTGGTCAGCAGTATGGTAATAAAACATGTGCTGACCGGAAAAATCTGCTTTATTATAAATACAGGTAGTTCTTTCAGTGGCCAATACACATTTCACTCAGAATTTGGCATAAAACAAGCACAGACATTAAATATGCCAGTCAACAGATGAGACGGTAGTTTATATTTATTAACCTTGAGATGACACAAACATAGTCTTTCTTTTAAGAATGTTAATGAAGGGCTGGGGTTGTGGCTCAGTTGTAGAGTGCTCACCTAGCATGCTTGAGGTGTTGAGTTCGATCCTCAGTACCACATAAATGCAAAATAAAGATATTATGTCCACTTAAAACTAAAATAAATAAATAAATATTTACTTAAGAATGTTAATGATTGATTAGAAGCCCAAAGTCACAAGATCAGGATAACAAAACTCAGCTTTGCCAGTTGCTGGCTATATGGTCCTGGGACTTCAGCTTAATTTTTCTGAGACTCAATGTCTCGTCTTTGGAATGGAAATATAATCTCATAGCCCTTAAGTGTGTCGTGAGAAGGAGAGTAAGAAGGAGAGTGAGGTGGTGCTGCGAGTAAAGGTAATTTGTCAGGGGTACAGAACTAAACAAGAATAAGGCCCTGTGCTCTTGTCTTTGTTCTGTGTCTGGGTCCAGAAAGTTAGCCTTTGGGAGGAGCCAGGATGGGAAGGTGGTGTTCTGCTGGGTAAGCGGATGTGGGCCTGAAACAAAGGCAGGCTGTCTGAATTCCATGGCAGGGTGGGGCACAGGGATGCTGGGACGTGAGCCCGAGAAAAACAAATGGGCCCAGCTACTTAGGAGGAAGAGGGAAGGGAACAGAATGGTTAGAAAAGTTAATCTAACTGTGTTTATTGAAACAACTGAGCAGAGACAGTGTAACTGTTTGGGTTTTGTATTGAGTCACCTGCAAATGCTCAGAGACCAGAGGCTATGGATCAGCACCAGGAAGCTTGGCTTCTTGTTTTTTGCTCTTAGGTTGTTCCCAGCAGCTCTGAAGCTTTCTGGTCTGACCTCAAAGTCACTTACCTGTGGTCTCAGAGTCTCCACTCTAAATGTATCTAAACATATTGGTGTGTTACCACGGCCAGAGCTGCACCTCCCGGTCATGTTCTGACACGGTTCCTTGCGTTCAGTCTTCTTTAAGGAAGACGCCAAGACTTTATCTCTCTTATTCTAACATATTAAAGAGTATTTCCTAAGTAGGCATCAGTACAGAAGTACTGATCTTGAAGCATGATTCAACTGGGTGAGAAGGACACATTCAGCTACAGTCCTGCCATTTGGTCACTCACACCACTGTCCTAATCTGGAGCAGGGATCAGTGCTTGGGTCCCCCCCAGGAGACCTTTGTACCAATGCATCCCCAGTAAACAGCCCCTGTAGGCTGCACAGCTCCTGGAAGTCCTGGCTCTTAAGCAATCAGTAGATGTATTTTATGATAGAACTGACATTCTGAAATATTTCAGCAGGTGGGGAAAGAATGGACCCAAGGAACACAGTTAAATTTAATGAGAATAAATAAGTGGACTTTTGAGTTTCGCTTAAAAAATTCAGTCCTGGAAGTTTGGAAGCCAAAAACGGGAGGCAGAAAACAAGGAAGGGAGTGAGAAGACCATGCTCTCCACCCCTGCAAAAAGTTTGTATATTAAAAATAAAATGAATAATGGAGCACCTACTATCCACTGTGCATTTACCAAATGCTCATCTGCCCTCATTTAATCCTCCCAACGATTAGCTTCCTTTTATAGAGGAGACTGAGGCTTAGTGAGGTCAGGTGCTTCTCAAGGTCACATTCGGTAAGTGGGGGCGCAGCATCTGCCATTGGGGGAGCATGGTTGGTAAGGCTCAGAGAAGTCTGGACGCCTGTTTGGGTTACCTCATGTGATCTTCAGCTTCTCTGTAAAATTTGCAGGGGAATAGCTGAAGGAGTTAGAGCCCAGGAAAAGGACATGGTGAACCCTCCAAGGGCTGTGGATAGCAGAGGGCCCTCAATCACTCCTTGGTAAAGACCTGAAAGGAGGACAGTCCCACTCGGGGGGGGGGGGGGGGGGAGTGGTCCCATCCCTGATCTTAACAGTCTCTGAAATCCACATGTGGCATATTCTGAATGATTTGCTTGTTCACTCCGCCATAGCCCAAGCACTCTTTGCTGCTTGTTATCTAAAACGCCCCAAGGTTGGTCCATATTAAAGCAGCGCTTGCTCATCTACTCCACTGTTTTGGGAACAGTTTGGGTAGTGAATTTGCCGGCTCCTAAGGACCCAAGAACTGTGTGTGAGTGTGTGTGTGTGTATTCAGCACCATCTTGTGGACACAGAACTGGGAATGGGCTGAGGTCACCAACTGTGAAAGAGCTCTAAAACGCACCCTGAAAAAGCTGCCACCAGGGCAGGGATTGTGCTTATTTTTTAATTTTTTTTTAATTTTTAAAAACTTATTTTTTAGTTGTAGTTGGAAACAATATATTTTTATTTTTATGTGGTGCTGAGGATCGAACCCAGGGCCTCGCACGTGCTAGGGAGCGCTCTACTGCTGAGCCACAATCCCAGCCCCAGGGATCATGTTTTTAAGAGAGATTGCCTACTCTCCAAGCCAGGGAAGCTGACATTAATGGCTGTAACCCTATTATTAAGCCCAAGATGCCTAGAAGAGCAAAAGGGACAGTTGGCAACTCCGGGAAGAGCCAGGACTTCCAGGAGCTGTGCAGCCTACAGGGGCTGTTTACTAGGGATGCATTGGTACAAAGGCCTCCTGGGGGGGACCCAAGTCCCTTCCATCTTGCCCTCCCCCTGCATCCCACGGCCCCCTCTCAAGCCTCACCTCTCCATCCTCAGACCTCCCTCTGCCCTGCCTTCTCTCCTTGCTGGTACTGATGTCCCTCAGCGTCACTCACCTTGTTGTGCATAAAGGTCTCCTCCCCGCCAGATGAGGATGGAAAGGAATGAGGTGTGAAGAGCACTACTCCCAGCCCAAGTTCCTAAGCATTCTGATGGAAACTGGCTGCCTTGGTGTTTCTGTGTGTAAAGAAACCAGATAAAACTCCAACCTAGGTCTCAGGGCAGTCTGACTCTGTCCCTTCGCCCAGGTGGGAAGGGCCAACATGGGGCCTTCTCTCTGCAAGGGGGAGAGGCTCCTCTCTGGCTGCTCAAATCCCATCCTCAGGATAGTCTTCTCAGTAGGAACACAGGCGTGATATCCTCAGTGGGCACGCAGGGCTCTCTGGAGCGGAAGAGTCACTAATTTTGTATCATTAATACATAGCTATTGACTATATTTATCATAATATTACATTGCGATGCATGTACCTATTCTTTGAAAGTGTTCTAAGTATATCACTGTACTGAAAAATATTCACATATTCTCCCAAGGCCTTAAAATAGGAATTCTTACTGTATTACTTATAGTCTCCTATTTTCTAAATGTTTGTTCTTCCTCTTACCTTTCCTACTTTAATATATATATATATATAAGTTGTAAATGGACACAATGCCTTTATTTTATTGATTTTTATTTTTGTGTGGTGCTGTGGATCAAACCCAGTGCCTCACACGTGCAAGGTAAGCAAGCACTCCACCACTGAGCTATAACCCCAGACCTCCTGAGTACTTTTTTCCCTTCTTTTGGGGCCAGTCTGACCTGAGTCCCCAGGTCCTGATTATACAGCCCATCATAGTTCATCGTGCCTGGACTTCCTGGAGACTCTCAGAGCCTGGGGCTCTGCAGGCCCCTCATCATTTCAGCTTCAGGGAAGGACCCACTTACAGACCAACCCTACTTCTCGTACCCCTTCAACCATCAAGCGTTAGACTGGTTGCTAGTATCACCGTAAGATGAGCTAGAGGAAGGAGTTGTAGGTATTGCTCTGTGTTATCTTCTAGAATGTTCATGCAAATTGATCAGGTTGAAAAAGGGCAATAGACTGAAATTCTATTTTTTATGTATTATCTCACTCAATCCTCATTAAGATTGAGGTTGCACTGTCGTATCTGCTTTATAGATTTTGAAAAATAACAGGTCTAGAATGTTAATGAACTTGTCCAAGTTCTTACAGCTAGTACATTAGCAGAACTGGAATTTGAGCCCAGGCACTGTAAGCAAAAGCCTTGCTTTACTCTTAGAGAATAAAGGTTACCAGCTGCATAGGGAGAGAAAAGGTGGCCTGGGAGAGCAGGGGAAAGGAAAGCTTGAACCTGTTGACCACACCTGAGCGTTGCCTATCATGTTAATCAAGGACTTCGGTGGAAGTTTGAATCAGGGTCTAGAATAAACCGTATGAATATGCTGCACCCAAAACTGAACACAAAGGTTGTTTTTTTTTTTTTTTCTTACTGAACAAAAAAAAACTCATGAATTCATGGAGACTTAAAGAATTCTGAAATCAAAAAAAACCAAAACCATAAAAATTCTCCCTAAAATAAATTGTAACCAAATGGATATGTTCTTAGGTTCCTACTTTTAGAGTAAGAGTTAGGATGACCCAAGACTTTGCATGCCAAAGATCCCTTTGCGTGCAGAGAGAGGAGCAGGTGTGGTGGTGTGGTCTAAACAGACTAGAGAAGTGACAGCAGAGTGCAGGGGAAGGGAAAAGAATGTCACCACCCACAACAGGCACATGGACCAGTAAACAGGTGACACCCCCGCTTTGTTTATACTTGTCAATTTATAGCCACATTCGAGTGACCTTCTGACTTAAGAGGAAAAACACACATAACGGAAATTTATTGATGATCTAAGTTAATATTTTAAATGGATTATTTTGGCCCCCTTCTTACCAGGCTTTTTACCCAAACAGCTAATAAGGAGTCACCTTTAAAGATTTTTATTTAAATTGTTCATGTCTCTTTCACAGGCTTAGGACAAATGCCAACAGTGTCCCTAATGAAAGAAAACCCTTTAGATGATATTTGTGAGTAGGTGCCATGTGTGCTATGGGTCAGTCTTGGGTGGAAGAATGGTCAGCTTGTGAGCGCCTCAGGGCTATCAAGCAACATGAAGGGTTTTGGGGGACTCTGAGCACACATGAGAGGTAACCTTTATCCCCACCATTGGCAATTTTACATTCCCTGATTTGGGGAGCCAAGACTTAGCTAGTACTTGCTCCTACTGATGTTTGTGACTAATAATAATCATGTACTGGTCATAATAGTAATAGTACAGCTAATGCTTATGGAGCTTGATTTTATACCATCTACCGCTGAGCGCTGTGTAAGTCTTATCATTCATCCTCATGTACGCTAGTAGCTTCTGTTACTACATTTGGCAGATGAGGTGCAAAGAGTTTAAGAAACTTGCCCTGATCACAATGTAGTCAGGGCCACTGACACTGAGATCTGGGCTCTTGCCGCCTTTCCAGACTGGACACTGTCTGCCTTCTCCTAAGTTCTCCTTAGCTTCAGCCCTGTTTTAGGCAAGGACTAGTACAGTGTTTGGGGTCTCTTCCTTCTCCTGGTTGATAGCTTTAATCTTATTCCCTTTCTGTGCCCCTTCCAACGGCCACCCTGTTACCATTAACATATGACACTTGATAAATCGTAGGGCGAGGCCTTCAGTAAACATTATCTTGAAACAAAAAGTAGACAAAAATTAAATTATATATTACATTATATTGAAGTTTATTAAGAAAATGAATTAAAACGAAAATGTTGTGGAAAATACTGAACTGCCCTTAATGTACCTGGCGGTGCATGTGGCATTTAGGAACATTTTGGGGAAATGGTCCCCTTCTGGCAGGGGTTGTAGGTCAGAGATGGAAACATTAAGTTCTTTGTGCTGTCTTGGGGCTCCTGAACTTGAAAGAGAGTGGTTTTGGGGTCATCCTGCATCCCAGCACCGCTCCTCACTAGCTAAACCATCTTGACCAAGCTCCACAGCCTCTCTGCATCTGCTTTATCATCTGAAAATAAGATTGCTGTGAGGCCTACATGGGCCCACTGGATGTGGTGTGCCCAGCAGTGCCAGGTACATGGACGTCCCCATTAAGTGCCAGGGTACAGCGCATAGCTGACATGTCTACATGATCTTCCTCCTGCCAAAGAATAAGTTGACATGGACTTTGACACATTTGTGGAGGGATGTGGATGTCATTTAAAGTAACTTTTGGAAGAGCTTCCCAGAGGGCTCCAACACAGCAGGAGACAGAGTAACCCATTTCTTTTCTTTTTTTAAACATTTATTTTTTAGTTATAGGTTGACACAATACCTTTATTTTTTATTTATTTTTTTAAATTTTTTAACCGTGGTACTGAGGATCGAACCACTGCCTCACACATGCTAGTTAAGAGCTCTACCTCTGAGCCCCAACCTCAGCCCCAATGTACTGAGTACAGTGTACTCAGAAGTCACAGGCAGCTAGCACACTGCACAGCTCAGGAACTGTCAGCAGGACGCAGAGAGTAAAACACACAGCAGAATGCAAAAAGCACCCCCGCCCAGACCCATCTCCCAAAACGGATTCAGTGTCTGCTGTCACCCTGTTTCAAATCCTTCCTGAGAACCACTGGGGAAATGCCCATTACCACACTCTTTCCCTCTTGCTCTGGGTTGCCTGAGAGGAGAAGGGAGCTTATGTGTGTTTTTGGAGTGGGTGTTTTACTGGGGCAGGGGGATACTTAAGCGCCCATAGTTCTGTGACCCAGAAGCAAATCCCAGGCCCAGCACCATCTCCAGATCTGCCTCTCAGGAGAGGAGGCCGGGCGAGGGAGGCAACGCAGCCGGAAGGAATTTAGAAGTGGTTGCAGGGAGTGGGAAGCCATGGGAGTGCCAGAAGGGAGGATGTCACATGGACACAAAGTCCTTCCCAAGCCATCAAGGCCTGACCCTGCACCAGTGTGCTGCCAACTTTTCATTTTTACTATTTGAGAAGGTAAATTTTTAAAAAATTGGTTGACAATTCAGTCTAAGACCCAATCCCTGGATTTTGAGCACAGTGTATCAGGAGAATGTGAAGAACTGTTCCTTGCCTCATTTGATCCCAAGCAGTGACAGTGAGTGACATTCCTGTGTTTTGAAGCTGTGTCAATGCTGTCACTCGTTTGGGCAGTAAGATCCTTTGCAGCTCAGCTCTGAGCCACGAGAGCTTGTTGATTTGTGATTTGCGTGGTGTTCTCGGTGTTCTTGTTTTCTGCTTTTCCATGCCAGGATGGCTTTCTTGATTGATAGCTTGGTTGAGAATTAGCAGGGCAGTTCACATTGACCTAACGCTGGGTCCTAAAAGCTTGCCAACACGCCAGGTGTGGTGCTCCTATAAAGCTCATCGGTAGTGGGGTGCTTTTTGGTTCTGCATTCATCTTGGGAGTGTTTATGAGCACCTCTTACGTAGCGTCGCAGAGCTGATTGCTAGGGAAACTGTGGGAAGCACTCTCAGCCCTCACAGAAGTTTTACTCTGTGGTAAGGCACATGTTTGTCAAGTGACTTTTAACAGCAGTTACAATAAATACTGGAAAAGAAAGTGCAGTGGGAGTACATAGCCAAGGACCTAAGGGGTCAGGTGGAGGACAGGGTGGGCGGCTGCCTGGGCCAGAGGGCACTCCAGGCTGCAGAAGCAGCATGTGCGCAGGGCCTGGGCACATCCAAGGAACAAACAGAGGCCCAGTGTGGGCTAGAATGGCAGGAAGTGAGGTCAAATCACAGGGGATTTTATAAACCTTTGTAAGGACACTGGTATGTGGGTGTAAGGTCCTGATGAGCCTCGCCAACCATGTCCCTGCTCCCTACTGACCAGGAGAGCCTCCTCCCCAGGTGCTCCTCCAGCGCTTCACACCCAGTGCTCTCATGCTGCACCCTGACTGGCTGGTCCCCAGCACAAGCCTGAGCCTGTACTGTGGCCCTAAATGAGAGGGTAGATCTACATACTGGCCATGGGGGGGAGAGGCACACCACTCACCTTCCTGATGTGTTCCCTTCAGACCAGCCAACCTGGCTGTATGGATGTTTTCTGAGCTATGGGACAGAAGCCGTGACCGTCTGCATGCCAGGCAGTACCTGGAGGACACCTGCTGCATGGCTGTTGTGTATCTGGCCAGCCATGAAGGATTCCAGGTGCAAAGTGCAGCATCCAGCAGGGTTCAGATTGTCCTGGGAACTGCTGCTGGGATCAGGGGCTGCTTGCCTTAACTCTGCATCTCAGCTTCCCTTCCTGGGGTCCTCTCTGGCGCATTCTTCAGTATCTTTCAGTGATTCAGCATGTGACTCAGGCTGTCCCTGAGGGCCTACCTCTTCAGTACCAGCATAAGTCTATTCCTGCTTCAGGCTTCCTCAGGAGCGATCCTGCATAATAAGCCTGCAGTTTGGACTCTATGCGGGCCTTTTTGTTCTGCCCGCTCTGCCTCGGTCCCTGCTGTGTGTGCAGGTGCACTTGAGGCTGCAGAGTGCATTCCTGGTCCACCATCAGGAATTCCATGCTCTGCTGGGAGCCAGTCACCTCTCTGGGCTCAGTTTCTACATCTGTACTCCAGACACATTAATACCATCAGCTTCCATATATTGGGCATTGAATCTGTTAATTGATTTAATTCCTCAGTATGTAGTGATATTTCCATTTTGCATGTGGGTACAGGGTTCTGAGCCATGACCTGTGAGATGTAGCTGTGAGTAGTGAATAGGATAAATAAGGTCCTGTCCCTTCTGGAACTTACTTTCTGGCAGGCAGAGTGGACAGGAAACAAGCAGACAGATACAGTAGTCCCCCTTTATCCAAAGTTTCACTGTCCACCCCTCTCAGTGACCTGAGGTCAGCTGTAGTCCGAAAATAATACACGGAAAATTTCAGAAATAGTTCCTAAGTTTTAAATGACTTTTATATTATTGCTTATTATTTAATTATTATTATTGTTCCTCTCTGACTATTCCTAATTGGTAAATTCAATTTTATCATAGGAAATTTTATCTTGGAAAAAACACAAGGATTTGGTTCTATCCTTGGCTTCAGGCATCCACCGAGGGTTGGGGAGTATTTCTCCTTTAGAGAAGTGGGGATTGTGGTAATTGCAATTTGAGGTAAGCAATAGGAAGGAAATAAACATGATGACTGGAGGGCAGGTAAAGGAGGGAGCAGGTAGCAGGAATGGATGTCCCCAAGTGACGTTGGAGCATGCGTGCAGCATCATAGGAAGCCAGCTGTGGCAGTACTGGAACCAGTGTGTTTCAGAGGCCCCAGGCCCAGAAGAGACTCTCGGCAGGTGCAGTAGGCAAAGTGGGCACAAAGAGTAGGGTGGAAGGGAACAAATGAATCTGAAGATGGTGAGGGGACCTGTGGTTGGCAAAGGGCCTTAGGCCACGGGTGGAGTCTGGATTTTATCTAGGGCTGGGGGAAGGACACCTGAAGGGCTTTCAGCAGGGCCTGAATGGATCTCATTTGTCAGAATCACCCTGCATACTGCTTAGAGGCAGGGCTGCATGAGCGGTGCCCTCCTCGCCCCCAGTTGGCAGGGTGCGCGTGAAGCTCAAGCTACTTGCAGCTGATACTCATCAAACTACTATTGTACACCCAGCACTGCACTCAGTGCCTTTTGTGTGCATTACCCCATTCACTCTTTTCTCCCCAGTTTCTGGCTCATCCAGGAAGAACCCATGTGAAGTGTGATGCACTTCTTGCAGGACTCCACAGAATCCAGTGTGCAGGGCCTGGGATGAGGTCAGGGGCAGTGAGGAGGTGGATTTAGATTGTTTAACACTTCAGTGGCAACTGGTGCACTGTCCATTTGAGGGGAACCTGTCCTTATTGAAGTTCAGAAGCCAGAATGCACAAAGGCTTCCTCTGCCCTTCCCGGGGGATAGCAGCCAACTGGGAAAAAAGTAGGGTTAACTCAGCCAGCCCTTGAGGTTCCCAAGAAAATGATATTTGGTCTCTGAAACCAATCTGTTAATGATAAGTCGTTCCTACAATGAGAAGTTTCCAGGGACAGGAATCCTGTCCTCAGTCCCCGAGACATCCCAGTGAAAATTGCCTCCTACATTCGGAACTCCTGTTGGTGGAATTTGGTTGAACCAAGGACACAGCATACGAGGTCTTCAGAGACAGGTTCTCCAAGCCTGTTTGCCAGGTTTTTTAAGCAAGCAGGTGTCCAGACAAGCTTGATCATGAGATGAACCCAAGGTCCTCAGGCTACCCTTAAACGCTGCTGTGTTTCAAAATGAAAAAAATGTAATAAGAAGAATCCAAGGACCTTCTCCCCCTTACATCTTTCCAAATAAGTTACCTAAAATATTTAAGTGGCCCGTTGCATCATTCATGAGTTTCACCATACTCATTCTCACAGCCTGTGTGCACGCAAGCACAAGCCTGGAGACCAAGTATTTACCTTTTCCAGGTAATGGGTAAAGTCGGCCCAGCCAGCTCTTTCTCTGTGGCATGCTCTGAAGCCTTCTGATGTCGCCCTTTAGAACCACCCAAGTTTCAGTTAAAAAAAAAAACCACACACCTCCCCTGGCACGCAATGCCTTCTTGAATCTGACAGCTTACGTGCATTAAACCCTGATACATGCTCCTCTGTGCCCTTTCAGGCTCCATTTAGAAGACAAAAGCAAGAGGATTTTCCTTTTCCTAGACGCAGCTCAACTCTATAAAGGGCTTCTGTTTTGTAATCTGTTTTTGAGATCTGATGCATGTGTTTCTAACACCCTGTCACGTGAGGTCTGACGTAGGCACCCAACATGACCGTGAGCAAATGTACTGCAGAAATGCGTGTGGGACGCTGCAGCCAGCTCCCCGAAGCAAAATGTCCTCTGTGAGAAAACTCCCCGCAGGACTAGCAGACCCATGCAGTAGAGTCCACTGCGACACAGGGCCCGCTCTGGCCCCATATGGACTGTGAGTTTGACTTTTGCAGGACTGCAGGTCAGTATCCTAATACAGCGCGTTCTTTTTTTAGTTAGGGTTTATTTCTAAGTTTCTTTTTATAGAGGACGGCTCACAGTAGAGAGAGGAGGAAGTTGTTCTGTTGATTCCGTTTTATTATTTATCTTAGGAATTGAGCAGCCAGGGGACTGGCGAGAGGGCTCTTGGCCTTGTCCTCTGATCAGAAGGTTTAGAAAAAAATGGGGTTCAGTCTGGCCCTGGAGAGGAGCCAAGTGTAAGTGACTTCCAGTTCTCACAAGGGAAGTACACTGGAAAGTTACTTCACTCTCCTCTCTGTCATGTCTTAATGATATGCTAATAAAGATATGCTGGATTTTTATTAATAAGCCTTTAAAGGGCTACGTAATAGGTATGTAAAGTTTATGTGGTAACTATCATTTTAATTTTTTTTTTTTACTTCCATATAGTTTAGTAAAAATGCCTGAACTAATTGGAAAGAAGGCTTAATTATGCTGGAAGTACTGGGAAGTAGCTGGTCAGATCATTGCCAAGAACTGCTTCCTTTGTTTTCAAATTCAGCCTCAGAATGAGTGAACCAAGGCCTAAAAGCAGCATTCTGGACACAGCAGCGGGGCTGATTTGAGTAGAGGAGTGGATAGACTCATTTGGGTAAACAAGCACTATGAACAAGCTTGTTCTTGAGACTTGGAGGGCAAGGACACAAGCCATGACAGATTGTGCCAACAGAATCATGGGCAGCCACCCTGCAGATCAAAGAACAATCTTCACCTCAGTATAGTATGGACAGGCCCGTGGTCACCTGGCTTTGAATTTGGCCATGCTCAAATTCAAGAGCTAGTTAGTAATCACCTTAACTTGGCAGAGCAATGACAGGTACAGAGTGTGTGTCTGTGTGTACAGTGGGTGTGTCCGTGTGTGTTTCCCCTGTCCCTTGGTCTCCCCATCTGTCTCCTGGGAATTTCTGCGTTGTCTTTTACTGTACTTTCATTCACTTTCTCTTTAGTCTTTTTAGGCTTATAGACAACTTATTGAGCAAAATAATTCGCTGGAGGCAGAAACTATATAAAAATTATCGTAAACATTTTCTTATTGGCTAGCACAGCAGTTCTCAAATTTATTGGTCCCAAGGCCCCCTTATAGAAACCATTGATGACCCAAAGAGCATTTGTTCATCTACGTTTTATCTATCAGTGTTTATCGTATTCAGAATTTTAAATGAAAGTCAAAATACTTAACTAGTGAAGAGTGACAACGGTAAAACGAATTGCAAGATAAAATAACATTTTATTAAAATGACTATCCTCTAAGATGAAAAGAAAATAGTGGAAAGAATGGTATTACTTTATATTTTTATAAATATGTTTAAGTTTGGCTTAATAGAAAAACAGCTGGGTTCTTATGTGCTCCTACACTCAGTTGCAAATTCAGCATGTCAATTAGTTGAAGTATGTGAAGAAAATTCAGCCTCATTCCAGTAGGCATTTGGAAAAGGAGGAGTTTTTAAATAGGCTCTTCGCTGGGTTGTAGATACTTTTTGATACTACACCAAAACTTGACAAGTGGTTGTTTCTTAAGTAAGTTGCAACATGGAATCTGAAACCATACCAATGAACTTTTAATGTTCTGTTACATATAAATCTACTAGTTTCTTTGCATGGTTTAGCCTAGGCATGATTTTTCTTTTTTTTTTTTTTTTTTTTGGTTGCAATATACATTGGTCATTGGAAAATATTGGTTGATTGAGTTAGGCAGATTTGATCTTTCAACTTTATCACACAGTAACCAAAATTTACATTTGTTGACATTACCCTCTGCCTCATCAAAAAAGTCACTTGTGTTGGAAAGTATTGCTTGTGGTGGATATGGTGTTTCCAAATTTTTAATTTTCCCTTTAAAGCCAAATCTTCTTACTGGTGACAAAATAACTGTATCCTTGAGGTGACAAGTAGTCTTAGTCCATTTAAGAAAATGTTTGAGCAAATTCATATCTCAATTAACATAGTTTTTCTATCAGTCCTTCTTTCAAGTAGAATTGGTGTTCCATGAAAACAATTAGCTAATTCAGCTCACAATTCAAAGAACCCCCAATTCGCTGGATGCAGAGCCATGGTGATATTTCAATGTGTTCGAGAAGTGTTTCACATGCCCCTCCCACTTTACCTCCCTGAATATTAAAATGCATAGATCTCTTCCAGGATCAAGACTTAGTAAAGTGAATAATTTTTACTCTTTCAGTTGGGTGTGACTGACATGGTACCTGCCAAGTTGCCAGTGGTTTTACCCGTCATTGCTCTCATACATCCCTGCACATCTCAACATCCTTTTTATTAAAAGCAAATAATATCTTAGTATCATGTGAAAATAGTTTTGATCTCACAAACGTAGGGAAGGGTCTTGGGAGAGAGAGGTCCATGAAACCCTGTAAGAACTGTCAGATTAGAAGAATGCTAGGGAGAAAAAAAGCTCAACAAGAATTTTTTATTTTCCTAGTCATTTCTCTGTGTCTGTAGTAGAATCTGGGTTCATTTAGGTCTGATTTTTAAGGCTGTAAATCAGGGCGTGCTGTAAGCACATTATGTAATTTAAGCCACTTGCTGTCCTGGGTCTGAAAAGCCAGTTCCTCTTCACTATCAGTGTCGCCAAGGATGTACCATGCCTGTAGGTGGAGAGAGGACAAAGAGGTAAGACTGTCCCTGCATTCAAGGAGTTCATAGGGAAAGATACATGTGAACAAATGAATTCTACCACATGCTGGGATGATGGTGTGGACCAAGAACTAGAAATGCCCCAGGAGGAAGGCTGTCCTGATGAGCTGTCAGCTGGAGGACATCTCAGGATTGCCAAGCAGGGGTGCTCGGGATCAAGAGAGAAGGATACTGTCAAGAGGAGAGGCGGTTTTCTCTGGAAGCCTGATCCAGATGGAATGTAGAGGTCTTCTGAAGTCCTGAGAGAAGGAGCCCAGGATGAAAAGAATGTGTACCAGGTTCCCGTTGGGGAACAGGGAGGCCAGGCTGCAGCAAGGGCTGCTCCCTGCCTTCGCGCACATCTGTACTGTTTGGATGTCTCACCATGAACAGAGATTTATATTCTTTTTTTATTTAGTGCAGGAGATTCTAAAAAACAGATGGGGTATAGTCATTTTAATCATCAAAAGTATGTGACTTAGTGCCCGTGCTTGCATTGCATGTGTGGGTATTTTTCATTAAGGCAGGAGTATGCAGGAGACGGTAGCAGGAGATTCCAAACGTGCTGATTCACTGGAATTTCCCAGTGGCGTTTGTGTGAAATATAATTATAAAGGATGCTTATCGTGTGTTTCTAAAATTCTTTAAAGCACTTTATATGCTTACAAGTTATATTTTATGTTAATACACACAGACATACATCAAAATTTTTTTATATTATTTTTTTAGTTGTAGTTGGACACAATACCTTTATTCCATTCGTTTTATATATATATTTATGTGGTGCTGAGGATCGAACCCAGGGCCCCGCGCATGCTAGGCGAGCACTCTACCGCTGAGCCACAATCCCAGCTCCATATATCAAATTTTTATATTAAAGTATATATATATTACAATACAGGATGACCATTCATTCTGACTTCCTGGGATACTGTCCCAATGTTTACCTATTTTCCTGGCATTCATTGTATCTTTTTTCCCAAATTTCCTGTTTTGGGTGTTGAATTATGTGTTCTCCCTATTTATATGTCAGTGTTTATTATAAAATATATTTGAGTGTGGCATATGTTCATATATATTTATAAATTCAACATGCATTATACATACATTTGGCTAAATACATATGTATGTGTGTATTTTTAAAGTATATTTTAAAAGCTGTTCTGGCTAAAGTAACTAACTCAGGATGATAGTAACATAAGGCAGATGACCATGTTATCTAACTATAAATCAGTAGTTTTCTTATACCGGCTCACCCAAATTTTTTTATCTAGGATATTTTTTGTTAGCCTTTCTCATGCATATCTATTCCATTTCAGTAATAGCATTAATAATAGTGAATTAGGGGCTGGGATTGTGGCTCAGCGGTAGCGTGCTTGCCTAGCACAGGTGGGACCCGGCTTCGATCCTCAGCCCCACATAAAAATAAAGGCATTGTGTTGTGTCCCTTTGCACCTAAAAAATAAATATTAAAAAAATAAGAATAGTGAATTAATTATACAGAACTTGCCTTGTAGTAAAAATTAAAGTAAGCTACATGGAAATTACTTTTTTTTAACTTCTTTTTTTTTAAATTATTTATTTATGTATCTTTTTAGTTTTAGGTGGATACATTAGTTTGTTTTTATGTGGTGCCAAGGATCGAGCCCAGTGCCTCATGCATGCTAGGCGAGCACTCTACCACTGAGCCACCACTCCAGCCCCTGGAAATTACTTTTAATCTTGCTGGACATGGTGGCACATGCTTGTAATCCCAGCAGCGCAGAAGGCTGAGACATGAAGATTGTAAGTTCAAAGTCAGCCTCAGCAACTTAGTGAGACTATGTCTCAAACTAAAAAAATAAAAAGGGCTGGGGATGTGGCTCAGTGGTCAAGCACCCCTGGGTTCAATCCCTGGTACCAAAAATA
The DNA here is from genome assembly GCF_045843805.1 of Urocitellus parryii. NCBI lineage: Eukaryota > Metazoa > Chordata > Mammalia > Rodentia > Sciuridae > Urocitellus > Urocitellus parryii. The sequence continues at coordinate 104,883,738 of NC_135532.1, forward strand.
TGTATATGTATATAGTCCTTTTCTGAAATCTGTCCTGGGCTTTCCCCAGGCTCCTAAGGCTTCATTTTGAGTTACTCTGTGTGAAGAAATGCAGTGGAGCAGGTTGCTTTAGCTTAAGTGCTAGTTCCGGTGAAAGTGACAGTGGTCCTCCCCCGGGAGCTCCAGGTCTCAGTTTTCATTTGGGTATAACCCTGAGGTACCTCTGCCGAGACCTGCGGGTCCAGTGTTATTTTACTTCCTGTTCTTATCAGTCGTGCAAACTGAACCTGCTGAAGAGGCCAGGCTGGCTGTGTTCCCTAGAGATGCCACTTGCGATAAGCGCTCTGGCAGATGGTGTGTGCATAGGGGCACAGCTTCTGGGCGCCAGTCTGTGCCATGCAGGCAACAACCCCAGTATCACCCATCTTGCTGTTTTTCAAGAAGGGACATTTTAGTTTTTATGTCAAACCTTAGAGGTTTTCAACATTCGTTAGCTAAATTTTTCAAAAACTTGGGAGGCTGGGGATGAGGCTCGGTGGTAGAGCACTTGTCCGGCATGCGCAATACCCTGGGTTCAATCCCCTAGTATGGGGGTGTGGAGGGGACAAAAAAGAAACACAAAACATAGGGGTAAAACAGAACCTTTGGAGAGCAAATTTGTCCGCTGCTTGCATCCACTGGCCCATAGACTTCAAACTCATTTCTTCATTCTACTTGGGATGCACAGAATGTGGCTTTCAGCTACAGCGCCTTCTGAGATCACCTAGTGAGCTGGACTGCTGTGCACTGATGGCATTTGTGACAAAATTTGGTGATTTAGGCAGAGCGGAGGAGTTAGAGCTTTAAACTGCATCCTCAGCAAGTTAGGCTGCCTTTCCAACTTGCATTTGCAGATTTGGGCTCTTTGTTTTAAGCTGTTAGATGGGCTTCTAGATTGTACACTTGTTGATGGCATGAAATTCTGACTCTTTTCTCCCTTTGTCCGTATCTACATACCCCTGAGGATCCTGCAGAGGTTGGCGTGCCTTTCCCCCCTGCCTGCCTCACACCCCTTCCCCAGCCAGGCTCCTCTGAAGGCCCATAACCTTCTCCCTGCCCGCCTTATCCTGCATTCCCTGGGTATCTTTGTTTTGTTTCATGGACACATCTTATTTCCCCTGCTACCTCACAAGCCCTTGAGGGCAGAGTTTTTGTTTTTCTTATGGCTCTGGGTTTTAGTATCAGCCCTTTGGCCTGATTCTGGATGGTTGATTCATTACCACAGAGAAGGTGAGAAGGAGGCTCTTCATGTTCACCCTATCTATACCTTTTCAGTTTGGGACCATGTGAACGTGTTACTCACAAAATAAAAGTCATAAAATTACATATGGATTCCAGGGTCTCTTCCCACCTGTGCTAGTATCTCTGCAGGGAGAGGTGGGTCCTAATCTGTAAATTTGCATTGTGTTAAAGCAGCCAGGTGATTTCAATTGCATAGCCAGGTTTGGGAACCACTGTCCAAGAGCATGTGATAGGAATTCAGAAGTGAGCATTTTTTTCCAAGGAGGAATGCCTTCTATTTAGCAGTTGTTCAGCAAATATTTTTTGAAAGAATTAAGGTAAATTTTGAGTTTAGATACTACCATCGCCTCATCCAACCACTTTCTCAGCAGAGCCATCTCCTGTTGCCCAGGCTCTTCCTGCGACTGGGGAGGAGGGACCACTAGGATGGACACCCCCAGGTTGCCTCCCTCTGAGCCTTAGAGCATGCTAGAGCCAGTCTGATTTTTTTCCTTTTTTTATTTTTAAATTCAAATTGATTATGACTTTCAATGGTTTCCTACAACCTACAGTGAAGACTTTATTGTAGGGGTCCTCTGGAGTCCTTTAGGATCTGTTCTGGTCCGACTCTCCCTTTCCTAGCCTGCCTCAGTCAATAGGCGCCATGTGCCTGGCTGCTGCAGACACAGGATGGGCAGCCCGCACCCTTCCTGCCACCACCCGGGCCATGCTCACTCCCTGAGTGCAGTCAACCCTTGTATCGCTTTTTTTTTTTTTTTTTTGGTTGTTTTTTTCCACAGAGTTACTTCTGCTCAGAACATCCTTCCCACACCCTTGTTTGTTTATTCATTGAAGCCAGCAATCCAAGGTCCCATAAATAAGTTGTCACTTGGCCTTTTTTTTTTTTTTTTTTGTACTGGGGATTGAACCCAGGTTTATTTAACCAGTGAACTATATCCCCAACCCTCCTTAGTTTTATTTACTTATTTTTAAAATTTTGAGACAGGGTCTTGTTCAGTGGCTGAGGTTCTGCATAAGTCTCCTGAGTCACTGGGGTTACAGGCATGTGCCACCGTGCCTGGCTGTCACTTAACATTTTATACTTACCACCTGTTAAGGCCTACCGTCATGGTTCCCAGTTATTAATTGACAGTTCTCTTTCAGCCCAGCTCTGAGCTCCTTGAGAACAGACATTTGCTTCTCTCCTCTCCATCGCTCCAGTCTCCAAGCACCATGTGACTATGTTCAGTGTTAACATATTTGCTGGATAAAATTGATATAAAAATGAAAGTTGTTTCTTTTGCATGTGTCAAGAAGGCAAATCAAAGCACTACTTCTTTTTTTTTTTAATTTTTTTTAACTTGTAGTTAGACACAATACCTTTATTTATTTATTTACTTATATGTGGTGCTGAGAATTGAACCAGTGCCTTGGATGTGTTAGGCAAACACTCTACCTCTGAGCTACAACCCCAGCCCCCAACTTTCCTTATAAGGAGACCAGACACACCTGTGTGCACGTGCGCACACCAGAGTGAGGTAGGGTGGGGATGGGTCTTGTCTTTCTTTCTTTCTTTTTTTTTTTTGTGTGTGTGTGGTGCTGGGGATTGAACCCATGGCCTTGTGCATGTGAGGCAAGCACTCTGCCAATGGAGCTATAGCCCCAGCCCCTTGTTGTTCTTTATATAGATCCTACACTGTGAGCCTGAGATGGCCAGAGCCTACTAAGTGACATTACAGTGAGGGATGACCAAAGTGGCAACATTCACATTTACCCAAGAAACACACAGTACACAGTGACCTGAGATCCAAATGAAAGAAATACCCTGACTATGTGTGGTACTTTGTTCTAGTACCTTTCATTTAAAAAACGTGTTAACAACAACTCAGTATTTTCACTATCCAATGTTAGATCATCTCTGCAATTAAAAATAAAACAAAAGCCTCTGTCAGTGGGACACACTGACTAGCCACCCCTCCACAGAGTCCTGTCAGAGCCACATGTTAGAACTGCTCCTTCATTTCTTGCTGGTTCTCTGGGCACACAGCACCCTCACATACAGATAGGGACCACTTGCTTAGGGAGAATTCTTTTTATATTGTAATTTTCCTGCTTCACAATTTATGAATGGATCAGATCATCAGGATTGTCTTTGGGAACAAACTGGAGGCTTGTGGCAAGAACAGGACATTGCCCAGCTCGAGGGGGTCGGTACAACATGCTAGAGTGGTTATGAGACCCTTGGCATTTGGAAAAACAAACACTATCCTCCCCACCACCACCACCACAAATTTGGACACGTATACACAGTTACAGCTTGGGAGGGGGAAGGGGAAAGAGAGCATTCTGGGAGGATTTCCAACCACGATAACTATTAGCAATGGTATGAGAACAGGCTGGAGCGAGAGAAAGATTTAGCTCTAATGTTGACTCCAAGTCTTGACTTCAATTCAAAATGAGATTTTTTAAAAAAATGAATTTTCATACTAAAAAATTTTATTTTCTCAGAAGTTGTGAAGCATCTAGAAATAAGCCACTCGTGGAAGGGGCTCTGACCATTTTTCTCCTCTTGTTTCAGATGACAGTCATGTCCCTTTCCAGGGACCTCAAGGATGACTTTCACAGTGACACAGTGCTCTCCATCTTAAATGAGCAGCGCATCCGGGGCATTTTATGTGATGTCACTATCATTGTGGAAGATACCAAGTTCAAAGCCCACAGCAATGTCCTGGCCGCTTCGAGCCTTTATTTCAAAAACATCTTTTGGAGTCACACAATCTGTATTTCCAGCCACGTCCTGGAGCTGGATGATCTCAAAGCCGAAGTGTTCACAGAAATACTTAATTATATCTACAGCTCCACAGTCGTTGTCAAGAGACAGGAAACGGTCACCGATCTTGCAGCTGCCGGGAAAAAGCTGGGGATATCGTTCCTGGAAGATCTCACCGACCGCAACTTCTCAAATTCCCCAGGTCCTTATGTGTTCTGTATTACTGAAAAGGGAGTGGTCAAAGAAGAAAAAAATGAGAAAAGGCACGAAGAACCAGCCATCACCAACGGGCCCAGGATCACCAATGCATTTTCCATCATCGAGACAGAAAACAGTAATAACATGTTTTCTCCTCTGGACTTGAGGGCCAGTTTCAAAAAAGTGTCTGACTCCATGAGAACAGCCAGCCTTGGCCTGGAGAGGACCGACGTCTGCCAGGAGGCCGAGCCTGTGCGCACGCTGGCCGAACACTCGTACGCCGTCTCCTCCATCACCGAGGCCTACCGAAGCCAGCCTGCGCGGGAGCCCGAGAGCAGCTCACCTGCCAAGGCAGGTAAAGACAATTGTGAGGTTCCTGCCGCAAAACCGAAAACATGCCGAAAGCCAAAGACGTTCTCCATACCCCAGGATTCTGATTCAACCACAGAGAATATACCACCCCCTCCAGTGACCACCCCAGAGGTTCATCAGGAACAAAGTCCCCAGCCAGCTGCCGTTCTCCCCCATTCCAAATCTCCCAGCAAGGAGGGTGACATCCATTTTTCCAAGGAAGATGAAAATCAGTCTTCTGATGTTCCTGGGCCGCCAGCAGCAGAGGTCCCACCACTCGTTTACAACTGTAGCTGTTGTTCCAAATCCTTTGACAGCAGCGCTCTGCTCAGCGCCCACATGCAGCTGCACAAGCCAACCCAGGAGCCTTTGGTATGCAAGTATTGCAACAAACAGTTCACCACCCTGAACCGACTGGATCGGCACGAACAGATCTGTATGAGGTCAAGCCACGTGCCCATCCCTGGAGAAAACCAACGCTTTTTAGAAAACTATCCCACCATTGGACAGAACGGAGGTTCCTTCACAGGTCCAGAACCGTTACTCTCTGAAAATAGGGTTGGTGAATTTTCCAGTCCTGGAAGTACCTTGCCGGATACGGACCACATGGTTAAATTTGTTAATGGGCAAATGCTCTACAGTTGCATCGTGTGTAAGCGTAGTTATGTGACTTTATCCAGCCTCCGAAGACACGCAAATGTCCACTCATGGAGAAGAACATACCCTTGCCATTACTGCAACAAAGTGTTTGCGTTGGCTGAGTACAGGACAAGGCACGAAATTTGGCACACAGGTGAAAGGCGGTATCAGTGCATTTTCTGTCTTGAAACTTTTATGACTTACTATATCCTAAAAAACCACCAGAAGTCTTTCCATGCTATAGATCACAGACTTTCCATCAGCAAAAAAACAGCCAATGGAGGCTTGAAGCCTACTGTCTATCCATATAAGCTTTATAGGCTTCTGCCTATGAAGTGCAAGAGAGCTCCTTACAAGAGCTACCGCAATTCTTCCTATGAAAATGCTCGAGAAAACAGTCAAGTGAATGAGTCTGCACCTGGCACCTACGTTGTTCAGAATCCACACAGCTCTGACCTACCTACGTTGAATTTCCAAGAGAACGCGAACGCCTTGACCAACAGTCCCGCGGTCCCTTTGGAAACGTCTACGTGTAAAGACACACCCACTTCTGCCAATGCACAAAACGCAGAGGGCACCAAGTGGGGAGAGGAGACATTGAAAATTGATCTTGACAACAACTTTTATTCAACTGAGGTGTCGGTTTCTTCCACTGAGAATGCCGTCAGTTCTGACCCCCAGGGAGGGGAAGCGCCTGTTTCGTCTCTGAGCAATGGCAGTGAGAACTCAGCCTCTGTGATCAGCTACAGTGGCTCGGCACCCTCTGTCATCGTGCACAGTAGCCAGTTTTCATCAGTGATAATGCACAGCAATTCCATCGCTGCCATGGCCAGCAGCAACCACAGAGTCCCCGGTGAGCCGGCTGTCAGTCAGCCCCTGAAAGATGACAGCAAGCCTGAGATGGATAAAATGGGCAGATCTGCAAGCAGACCCAAAAGCATTAAGGAGAAAAAGAAAGCTATTCCACCTAACAGGGGAGAGGTACCAGAGGAACCCAAATATGCTGCTGACCCCGGAGGGTCGTTGAGCAAAACCACCAACATCGTTGAAGAAACCAGTAAAATTGAAACCTACATTGCAAAACCTGCTCTGCCTGGCACCTCCACAAATAGCAATGTTGCCCCCCTTTGCCAAATAACAGTGAAAATTGGGAACGAAGCCATTGTGAAAAGGCACATCCTAGGATCTAAATTATTTTACAAAAGAGGGAGAAGATCTAAGTATCAGATGCAGGAGGAGGTGTTGCCCCAGGAGAGTGACCCAGAGACCCACAGAGACAGCCCACTGGGGCTTTGCCCATCCGAATGCGTGGAGATGAATGAAGTGTTCGATGACGCCAGCGACCAGGATTCCACTGACAAGCCATGGCGCCCTTACTACAACTATAAGCCCAAAAAGAAATCCAGACAGTTGAGAAAGATGAGGAAGGTCAACTGGAAGAAAGAACGCGGCAGCAGAAGCCCAAGCAGCCGGTGTAGGTTCCCAGCAGAACTGGATTGTGCCGTGGGGAAGTCGCCTCCGGACAAGGCCTTTGAGGAAGAAGAAAACAAAGAGATGCCCAAGCTGCAGTGTGAACTCTGCGACGGAGACAAAGCCTCTGGGGCGGGAAGCAACGGAAGGCCCCACCGGCATCTCACTTCCAAGCCTTACGTCTGCGAGCTGTGTGCCAAGCAGTTCCAGAGCCCCTCCACGCTCAAGATGCACATGAGATGCCACACTGGGGAGAAGCCGTACCAGTGCAAGACCTGTGGACGGTGCTTTTCAGTGCAAGGGAACTTACAGAAACACGAACGCATCCACCTGGGGGTGAAGGAGTTCATCTGCCAGTATTGCAACAAGGCATTCACACTGAACGAGACCCTCAAAATCCACGAGAGAATCCACACTGGGGAGAAGCGGTACCGCTGTCAGTTCTGCTTCCAGAGTTTTCTGTATCTCTCCACGAAAAGGAATCATGAGCAGAGGCATATCCGGGAGCATAATGGGAAAGGCTTTGCTTGCTTCCAATGCCCCAAAATTTGCAAAACAGCTGCAGCTCTCGGGATGCACCAGAAGAAACACTTATTCAAAAACCCAAGTCAGCAGGAGAAAACCGGGGACGGGAGCCAGGAAAACTCAAATCCCTCGGAGAATCAACATCTCATGGATTCAGAAGACGGTGATCAAAAAGATAATGCACAGACCATTGTTGAAAATGTCCTTTGAGTGGCAATAGTTCGAAAAATCTTCGGAAAGATAAGTTGGTGGGGATTTTTTTTTAAGTTTTTTTGTGGGTTTTTTTTGTTGTTATTGTTTTTAAGTTTAGAATTTTGTTTTTGTTCACATAATAGCAGTCATGAAGGAGTGAAATGTATTTAAAAAAAAAATCTCATTTGTGAAAACTCCAGAAAAAGGATCCTAATATCTTTCTTCTATGAGTTTTAGCATTAACTTCATAAAGTGCACAAAAAATAAAATAGCTGAATCCTCCAACATCCCAAGTATCTTGTGAAAGTTCATGAAGTTCTTAGCTGTGGTATTTCTACCAGTGAAAGAGGAGTTTAATTTTAGCCTAATTTAAAACTTAATAGTAAATGCTGATAAGAGCTGGCTGCTGAACTGTCTTTAATCACTGGAGAAAATAAGGGTCAGATATGAAGATGGCATCTTCAAAATATGTGAAATGGTAAATGAGCGATGACAGTATTTATTCCCATCTGGCTTCTACACTCTTAAAATATGTTTAAATTAATGGGTACACAGGAAACACTTCACAATATAACTGAAAAATACGTGTGTCATGAGGAACCTAAAGTAGGACATTCATACAGTATCTAGAATGACTTCTGCAAATAAACCTTGTAAAATACATATATGAATCCCAAGAACTTTGAACTGTCCATATCCCCCCCGTAGAAAATTCTGACAAGCAATAGATCTGCCAGTGATGGGGACTGGTGTACAAAGGAGTAGACTTGACTGAAGAGCATGCGTGTGCTTTTAGACGGAATGTTGTGCTGTTCCCTTGAATTATGGCTGAGCTGTTACTAGAACTGGTCTAATCAAGTCACAGAAAACATAGGTCATGCCTTATCTGTGGGGGAAAGCCTTCCCAGAATTTACCTGTGATTTTACCTGTGCCGTACCTTACTTTGCAATGGCCTCACCTCAGAGAATGAGAGAGGGTCAAATTCTTCTGAAACTCTCTGCAGTCTTCCAGCCATCTTAAGGCCACGGCCATGGATGTGGGGATCTGTTCCAGATAGACTTAAGGGTGCAAGGAAACCTGACATTTCCCATTCCACTAAAGGAGTGTCCAGGAGATGTAGCCAGGCATACACGTGCTGGTGAGAGTGACAGCAAATCCCTCTGATTACTAGCCTTCTTGGAGATCAATAAGCCCACACATCCATACTAGTATAAAATGGAAGGACAGCAGGACACCCCCAGGCCCATGAATGACTTGAGCAGGCAAGAGGAAAGGATAGGCTTCCTCACCTCTAACAGTAGCTTTGTTTTTGAGGGTTGGGGAGGTGGAGTATAGAGTTCTGCCCCTTAATTTTATGACTCAGAAATCTATCCCCCAATTGAGAAGCTTTGTGTTCATATCTGCAGAGACCTAGGCCCCTTGCTAAAAACACATGTAGGTTCTTTAACGTTCTTTTACACTGACCTGTCCCACCAACATTGCCCTCAGAAATCCAGTTGCGCTACAGGATATTCTGTCATGTGGACTAGGTTTTGGAAAGCTGGGACTTAACGATTCTTATTTTGACAACTGCCAGAATAGAGGGAGAGAGAATACATTCCTACCCTTTGATCACCAGTGTGAGCAGAATCAGAATCGAGTTCAAAGGTGACCAGCAGCCATCCATGTTCATTGGATTGACAGATGGAAACCCAAGGTCATCCGAGGTTGGAAGGTTATCATCATGAAGAAGTCGCTCAGAGGACTCCGTTTTCTCTTGACAAGTGTGATGTGTCCATGAAGACGACTTAGTATGGATTTGGGTGGGCGAGAAAACATTTCAACACCCAGAAAAGGACATGATTGAAGTTGACCTTTTTATACCGTAGTAGTTTGCTGTTAAGTAACCCCAATATTGTATCTGCATTTATGTTTTGTTCATCTACTTTCACTTACATGCAGTATTATATAGTAGAGGAAAATGGGAAATCGCAAGCAAACTCAACTTTATTTTGTATGTTGTATATATATATATACCTGCACCATCCGTTTGGGTTTTCTTAAGGAGATAGTCACAAAGGGCTTATGAAAATCACTTTCAGATTGATAATTAGAATACTGAAAAAGCAACCCTGTGATCCACTGATTTGTCTCTCATCTGAGTTAGGATTATGAGTCAATAAATTATGTATTTTAGTTATTTTGATTTAAAACTATAAATATAAAATTATTACATGTAGTGAAGTCTCCCAGCCCTCACATGTGGATATTTTTTAAGTGGACTCGTATGCTGATAATTCTAGACCAAAGTAAATATGGCAGAATATTTATACATGAAAAAATAATTTTGCAAATATTTTCTATAATTGTATTATTCGTTAAAAATGTTGATAGCTTGTGTTAGTTTCAGGGAGGGGTGTATATTTTGATAAAAAAATACTTGACTTTGTAATTCTGTATATTCTATACAATTTATAGCAGAGCCGTTTTAAGACAACCTTGTCACCTTTTTTTGTTAATTGTGAAAATTTTATTATGAGTGATGTTTAAGTATGCATCGAGTACATAAAGACCAACTAGAATTAAAGTTAAGTGTAAACAGTGAACATACTGTATGCTGTACAAGATATATTGTAATTTGCTGTTTTAGCATCTGTATTTTGGTTAGAAGATATTATTAAATGCAGATGTTAAGGGTTGGAAAAGTCTAATTTTATTTTTAGAAATAATGAATATAAATTTGTTTTTGCTTGATTAAAATAGCTTATTCCTACGTTAAGTCTCTTTTCAAATGTTTCAGTGTTAATCCTTTTGTGCAGCTGTTTCGCCTGTGTGAATCACAGCTCTGTCTCCCATATTGTTCATTCAGTATATTTCTGTGGCCGAACTTGTTTGTGCCTCTTGGTGTCCCGATTTACATCCTTAGGAAGCAAATGGATTATGACATTTAAAGGAAAAGCAGAATAAGAGATAGTGAGGTCTTCCGATAATGGAGGGTTTTGAATAGGCCTGATCTTGTAATGTTGCCTCAGGGAGTGAAATGCTGTCTTGGAGGTCTTCTGCTCGCCCGCAGGAAACAAATTACATTGATTGAGTGCCAGCTGCTTGGCATATATCTTTACCTGGGCTCTTTCATGAACAACCCCGCCCTGAAGTAGTCCTCCTCCTCCTTCCTATAATGATATTGAGAAGGTCCCACAGCCAGCCAGAGCGAGCCAGGACTCCAACCCGGGTCTGCCTGACTCCAAAGCCCCTGTATTTGTTACCTCTCCACATCTTAGAGAAAAATGCTGAATGGAGAGTGAAGGAGGCCGTGACAAAGCAGTGCAGCCTTAGGGGTGGTTGTTGGCATGGCCTCTCTGCAGCAGGCTGAAGGAGGCAGCCATAAGCTCAGCATCACCTGACTCGGGCTTCTCTCTATAGGGATGTTACCTGGTTTTATAAAACCGGTTTTTTTAAGAGTTTTTACATTTTTTTAAGACTATGGAGTGATATTATAATGCAATTATAAGCTAGCAATTTTTCACATGAAGAAAAAAACTGTTCCATTGTCACAGACCATGTTCCCGACCTTAGCTCATCATCTTGCAAAAGCATACAATTAGTCACCAATGTCTAATGGCCAGTGTCAGTGGCTCAGGCAGCACAATCCGTTACCAACACAGGGAAAATAATTCACATTTCTGGCTTACTGATGACTGGCCTAGCATCAATTTTGTATCTAAAGGGCAATTCAAATCAGACTCACCAAAACTTTGATAACTGTTGTCTACTAAAACTAACTTCATTATCTACTGAAATAACAGAATTAATATTGAAAGAACTTGTAACAGATGAGAAAAGTACCAGAATTAAAAGCATAAAAATAAATCATGCAAGGCAATGCTGTTTGTACCTATTTTTTTTAAATTTATTTTTTAGTTGTACACAATACCTTTATTTTGTTTATTTTTATGTGGTGTTGAGGATGGAACCCAGGGCCTCGAGCGTGCTCAGTGAGCGCTCTACCGCTGAGCCACAACTCCAGCCCTGTACCTATTTTTTAATTAGTTCAGGTCTCTTCGTTCCTATTGCTGTCCTTTGCTGTCCCCTGATTGACTGATCCATCTCTGCTTCCTGTCCCCATGTTTCTCTGCAGAGGCAACAGTTCTATTTCAACTTCATCCATATCTAAAAAGTCTTCACCGTTCCCCTCCTCAGATCTTGTCCATCTATCAATTGATCTTCCAGAGACAGACGCAACCCTTTATAGTGTGCACCCTCTGACCCTGGTTCTTCAAACAAGATAGTCAGCAAATGTCTTGGTGTGCAATTTTTAAAACTGTACACTCAAAATTTGGACAACAGATGGGAGGACTGATTATAACAGAAATATTGTATATTATTTCATCAGTGACACTTAAGACATCTATTTGTTTCAATGTTTTCTTGGGAAATCAAGATGACTTTTTTCAATAAATATAAAATTTATGATTTCTGAGTAATTACAGAAGTAAATGTTTTTCTCCTGTTATAAGAAGCTTTTGTACACAAATTTTAACAATATAACAAGGCTCATTTGTGTAGAATTTAGACCCATTTACTCAGAATGTGCTTAATTCTGAGTGTTGAGCATTTTATCGAGGCTATGGCTACAGAGGTAGCCTGAGTGTTCAAGGAACTTAAGTCTAGGGAAGGATTGAGGAAGCAATAGATATTTATGAAGCCCTGAGCTAGAGAAGTAAGATTGAGCTGGGCCTTCACCAGAGGGTCAGGTCCAAGTTGGAGTGGTTAAAACAAAGGAGCCATGGTGGATTGTAGGCTATCCCAAAAGCCTTGGGGTTGGGTTGGGGACCTTGGAAAGGCAGGCAGAGGTCACATCATTGGAGCCTCACGGGCCACACAGGAGAGTTGCTGAGGCAGGCCTTGAACTTGCAACCCTCCCTGACTCAGCTTCCTGAGCTGCTGGCATCACAGGTGTGCGCCCTGAACTTGGCCAAAAGGAAGCATTTTAAACCTAACTATACTATAATCACACTTTAAAAATTAGTCATTCTTTGATATCAAATCCCATCAGTTAAAACTTCCTTTTTTTGGAGGAGGTGTACAGGGAATTGAACTCGGGAGCACTCCACCACTGAGCCACATCCCCAGCCCTCTTTTGTATTTTATTTATAGAGACAGGGTCTCACTGAGTCGCTTAGCGCCTCATTTTTTTTTTTACTGAGGATGGCTTTGAACTTTGGATTCTTCTATCTCAGCCTTCTGAGCCACTGGGATTATAGGTGTGTACCACCGAGCCTGGCAAAACTTTTTTTTTTTATATTTTTTTTGTAGCTGTACACAATAACTTTTATTAATTTTTATGTGGTGCTGAGGATCAAACCCAGTGCCTCATGCATGCTAGGCGAGCGCTCTACCACTAAGCCACAACCCCAGCCCCTGGCAAAACTTCTTAATAACTTGAATCAGAATCCAACAAAGGTTTCACACTGCAATTAGATGGCATGTCTCCCTTTTAATCTGTAGCTTCTCCTCTATGTCTATTTTTCTCCCTTTACAATTTAGTTTTAAAGAAATTAGGTGGTTCACAGTGTCTGCAGTAGCAAGTCAACTTACTTTCTATTTGTTATATTCTTCCACTAGGAAGCACAGAATATCTTGCTAAGACATTGGATGTGTTTTGAAGATAGATTTGATGGGCTTCACTGGTAATTTAGTTCCAGGGGGTTAAAAAAAAATGAGAAGGGGAAGAATGAAGGATGACTCCAGGTTTGGGTGTGAGCAATAAGAAGGATGGACAGCAGACAAATAGACATATGGTACTGAAGTTCAGAAGAGGAGGCTGACTTGAGATGTGGATTTGAAAGTTGTGTTTTATTCATTCAAAACACACTTGAATTAAGCACTGGGAATACAACAGGAGAGCAAAACAGATAGTCCCTAGAACTTGTGACCTGGAGGAGAACACAGAAAGATAAGTGATCATACTCACCATAGTGCTATGAAGAAGAGCCACGCGGTGCTAGGAAGACTTCTGATGGGGGTATGACCTGGTCTGGAAGCTCAAGGAAAACCTTCCTCAAGGGACTTTTGAGCTGAGATCTGAAGAATAAGAGTTGGAAAGGGACAGGGTTTGGTTTCTAGGTAGAGGGAATGGCATATACCAAGGTCTACCCTGGAGAGAACACAGGGCATCAGAGGCCAGTCGTGGCCAGAACACAAGAGACATGAGTTTAAGATCCAACTGGAGGGCAGGAGCCGTAGCACACAGGTCCTTCCAGGTCATGCTGAGGATCTGGACTGTCCGCTAACAGCTAGGGAGAGCCACGGAGGCTGGAGATGTAGCTCAGTGGTAGAGCACTTGAACAGCATGAGGCCTGGGTTCCTTTCCCAGCACAGAAAGGAAGGAAGGAAGGAGGGGAAGGAGGGAGGGAAGAGGTGGGGGAAGGAAAAGGGCGAGGGAGGGAAGGAACTTAAAGCCGTTAGAAAGTTGTCACAGTGGTCAGGGCTGGATAGGATAGTGGCTTGAATTATGTGGTGGTAGTAAAGATGGAGAGAAAAGAGAGGGCTTGAGAGAGATGTAGGAGATTAAATCAGCAGGACTTGATGTTGGATTGGTTGTGGGACGTGAAGGCTAGGAAGGGATCAAAGGTCATCTTTTGGTTTTAGAATTATTGAAACTATGGGAACGTGAGGCGTTCCCCATGCAGCTTATTTGAGGAAGAAGCCAGAATCCCAGATAATACCAATATGTGAAAGTCGAGTGACCCAAAAACCTATACATGAGACTGCGGCAGAGATGAAACCAGAGGAGGAGGAAGAAAGTTGGGGGAGCAGCAGCTAAGAAGCCAGAGGTGGAGATCCACTCAGAGTGACAAGTGTCTCAAGGGGAGATGAAGCCGGGTCAGGAAATCTGGAAAGTGCCCTTTGCACCCAGCAACTACAAGGCTGTTGGCAGTGCTGTGCTGGTAAGTGTTTAACAACCAGCTCTTAAGTGAGAAGGGAAGCCCTGGTTTGTAGTATTGGCCAATTTCTGCTTGTCAACACTCCCACTGTGGACGGTTTTAAGGCACCTACATGATGGCACTGCACTTGGCGATGGGAAGAGGGGCCTCCAATTGGCTCATGAGAGCTGGTGCGAGCCTGCTCCTGTGACTCCGTGGTGATTGTGGCAAGGGTGCTCCAATATGGTGGTGCAGGAGGAAACAGATGGAGGGGTGAGGGTGGAGACAGTGAGTGAGAACTCCTGCTTCAAGAAGCTCAGCTACGAAGGGAGAAGAAATACAGAGAAAGGCACCTATGAGTGGAACCTGTGGTCTGAGGAACACCAGGGATGGAGCAAAGGAGGAGTAGGCAACAGAGTTGAGGACATTGAGAGATTGGTTGCAACAAGGACCATGGAAGTTGGATTTAACTTAAAGAGGCACAGTTAGTTTGTTTTTGTTTCTTGGGTTTTTGTTTTTTTTTGTTTTTTTTGTTTTTTTTTGGTACTGAGAATTGAACCCAGGGGCATTTAACCACTGAGCCACATCCCCAGCCCTTTTTTAATATTTTATTTTGAGACAGGGTCTTACTGAGTTGCTTAGGGCCTCACTAGGTTGCTAAGGCTGGCTTTGAACTCACGATCCTCCTGCCTCAGCCTCCCAGCTCTTGGGATTACAGATGTGCACCATCGCACCTGGCAGAAGCACAGATTAATGTCTAACAGAACAATATAAATGGAGGGGTCAGGATGAGGTGTCTCAGTAAGACTGAAGAGCTCCCCACGACTACTTTCCCAAGTGACCTTCCTGTCCATCTGTCACAGTGGCAATGATTACTGTCTCTGTTTGGAAGCTGTGGATACTGAGGCCTAGAGGAGTTAGGGGCTTGCCCAGGCTCAGACAGCAGGACCAACTCTGAGCCTGTTGGTCTCCAGGACACTATTTTCACTTTCATCAACTGATCTACGTTGACTAAGGTGTCTTTTGGAAGAACCATTACTGAGTAACCAAGACAGTTCTTTCCTCAGAATAAGTGTTTATTAGCTTGAGAGTCTAATGCCCTCAGAGGCCGAGGTCACTCATTTCTTCATTCGACATATTCTATATGGCAGTTGGCATTCGTTATAGTTTGGACCTGAAGTCCCCCAGCCAAACTCATGTGTTGAAAGCATGGTCCCCAATGCGGCAAGGTTCGGAAGTGGAGCTTTTAGGAAATGAGGGGCTGTAACCTCACCAGTGGATTAATCCATTTGGTGAGTTAATCATTTGAATGGACAATTGAGTAGTAACTATAGGCAGGTGGGGTGTGGCTAGAGGAAGTAGGTCACTGAGTAGCCTTGGGGACTGTCTGTCCCTGACCCCTTCCTGTCTTTTTCTTTCTCTGCTTGCCAGCTGCCACGAGTTGAGTTGAGCAACTTTCTTCCACCACAGCCTTCTGCCATGATGTTTTTGCCCTGGAGCCTCTGACCATGACCTGAACCTCTAAAACTGTGATCCATGGTAAACCCTTCCTCCTTGGGCTTGGTGGCTCACACCTGGAATCCCAGCTATCAGGAGGCTGAGGGAGGAGCATTGTGAGTTTGAGGCCAATCTGAGCAATTTATCAAGACCCTGTCTCAAAATAAAATATATAAATAGCTGGGGTGTAGCTCAGTGGTGAAGCAGCCCCGGGTTCAATCACCAGTACTGCAAAATAAACCTTTCTCTTCTAAATGGTTCTTCTCAGGTTATTTTGGTGGCGGTGATGAAAATCTGACTAAGGCAGCATTGCCAGGCACTATTCTCAGCATCTAGTGAATATTGACTCATTTAATCCCCACCTCAAGCTTGTGAGGAAGGCTGTCCTTGTTTATTACAGGTGTATTTTGCGGTAAAGTGCCCTAAAACTTAGTGACTTAAAACACCCATGTATCACATGTATCACCCATCGCACATGGTTCTGTGGTTAGGCTAGGATCAACCTCTTGTGTAGTTCTAGTCAGATGGTGGTAGGGCTGCAGTTGCCTAAAGGCTTGGCCAGGCTGGCATCAAAGAGGTCCGAGTCCATCCCAGATTCAAGGGAGTAGAGGGGTGGACTGTCCTTCTCAATGGAGGAGCGGCAGGTGCATTCAGGGAGGGAAGGAACTGATGGCAGCATCTTTCCAGATGAGCTACTGCAAAGGATAATCCTTAATGAGAGAGTCAAGGCACAGTGACGTTAAATAACTTACCCAAGGTAGCACAGCTGGTAAGTTGAGAGACAGAGCTAATCCCCGAGAGCTGAGCTCCAGAGCCTGCTAGAAAAGCAAAAGGTCCTGGGGCCCACAGCACAGCTCCTCATGGCAGAGTTACAGTGGCTAGGGGCCCAGTAGTAAAGCCAGAGGGCTCTGGAGTTACCTGGTCAGGTATTTGAGAGAGAAGAAATATTAAAAATATTATGAATGGAAAAAGATTCTAATGACGATCTAAACAAGGCTTTTTCTTAGGTGGGGGGGGGGGGTGAAAATATGGTCTCATGTGGCCCAAGGCAAATGGAAGACCTCTTACTTTTGCTTTTGTCCATCAAATCAGAAAGACATGGACTATGTAAATTTGTGTGTGTATTGTTTTTCCTTATAAATAATTAAATTATGGAACTTTTAGTCAGCAACTCAAAAAGGTCAGATATGGGAAGCCTAAGGCTTGGAGGAGAGAGTTAGAATGTGAGCCCTAGACCCGCCTCAGGAAGGATCTTCAAGTTCCTCAGTGCCCCCTTGCTATATGATATAATGGCCTGAACATCTGGGTCCTCCATTACCTTATGCATGTCCTGGCCCCTCTAATGAAAGGGCAAGGAAATGACATGTCTGCTTCCACGAGGTGAGTCACTTCGTAGGAGCAGGGGGTGCTGCTAGAATGAACTTGAGTCATCTCTGGAGCAGCTGCTTTCTCCCCCAAAGTCTGAGAACCAGAGACAGAGCACAGTGTAGGAGAATAGATTAAGAGCATTGAATTAAGAGCTCTAAGCCCACTGGATAACTTTTAAATATTGAGACACATGATATACAGGCTTCCATTTGTGTGCTTGCCCCCAGCCCTGCAAATGTTGGGAGTGGGGGGCAGTGAGTAGCTGCCACCACTCCCCAAGACATCTGACTTTCCACCACACTGCCTATGGACAAGCTCCTCGCCACGTGGAAATGTCCATTCCTACCCCATCTCCGTCAGCACAGGGACTCATTTCTCCTGATGCAAAACCCCTTCAAACGCCTCTGTCTTGCATCTGTTGCACGAGACAGCCCCTTAGACCTACTGGCCTTGGCCCTGGCCCTCACCACCTCTCTCTAGCAAAACCCATGTTTGACAGCCTCTGCTGTCAGACAACAGCTCCGCCAGCCACGCCCAGAGCTGATGTCTTTAGTACTGTGCCCCCAGCACCAGCACAGTGCTGTCGACTGTGAGTCATCTACTAAGTGTACCCACTTGCCCCATTAGCAAACCAGGATGACTGGTCACCCTAATGGGAAGAGACTCTTCTGGAAGAGGAGGCAACTGGAACAGGAGAACTAATAGGCCAGCAAGTCTCAACCAACTAAGGGGACTGTCCACTTTCCTGAGCAGTGAGGAGACATCTAGGCCACACAGGCAACTGTCCAGGCTGAGTAGGTCTGGGCTGGGAGAATGGAGGGAGCAACCACAGACCCAATTGCAGGAACCCTACTGAATTCCTTCCATCAGTTCACAAAGACCCACTCTTCCCTCATTTCTCTGAAAAACCTCTTGGGGACCCAGCTCATCACAGAGCTGCCAGCTGCCCACACAAAGCATTTGCCCCCAGAATTTTTGAGTCTACTTTTTTTTAAAATTTGTTCTTTTTACATATACATAACAGGAGAGTGGATCTTGACCTTATACATACATGGAGTACAACTTATTCTAATTAGGATCTCATTCTTGTGGTCGTAGGTGATGCGGAGTTACATGGTTCGTGTATTCATATATGAACCCAGGAAAATGATGTCCATTCATTCCACTGTCTTTCCTATGGAAGGAGCCTAAATTTCCTCAGAATTCACCCTTGATCCTCTTCTCCCAGCAGCCCGTTTTCAAAGCATGTCTGGAATCAGGATCAGAGGTGGCTGGAGGGTGGGCAACACACGACCTGGTTTCTAGTGCGATGTGTTTCTGCATCGTGACACAAGAATGAGGAAACCGGGGGAGGACCTCCTCCCTCAACTCCAGAGACGGTAACCCAGCTCTTCACCATGTGGGGACATGCAGTCATGTGAGGTGTCGTGTTTCAGTCAGCGACAGACCACATACACATCGGAGAACCCAGAAGACCACGATGGAACAGAAAGATTCCTGTTGCCTTGTGACATCGTGGCCACTGCATGAGTATAGCACAACACATTACTCTTGAGTTTGTGGTCCTGCTGGCGTAGACACAGCCACAGCCCTGCCAGCCATATACTGTACAGCAGTGGCCAGGCGCGATGGCACACGCCTGTAATCCCAGCGGCTCAGGAGGCCAAAGCAGGAGGATCATGAGTTCAAAGCCAGCCTCAGCAAAAACAAAGTGCTAAGCAACTCAGTGAGACCCTGTCTCTAAATAAAATATAAAACAGGGCTGGGAATGTGGCTCAGTGGTCAAGCACCCCTGAGTTCAATCCCCAGTACCCCAGCCCCAAAAAAGCACAGCAGTATAATTATGAGCAGTACATAAAACTTGATAATGATCACAAATGACTATGCTATGGTTAATGTTATCTATCATACTGTACTTTTTATCTTTATTTTAGACTGTGCTCTACATATATACATATGTGTATGTTCTGGAATTTGGGGGTTTTTTTTTGTTTGTTTGTTTTGTTTTGTTTTGTTTTGGTTCCAGGGATTGAACCTAGAGGTGCTTAACCACTGAGCCTCATCTCCAGCCCTTTTTATGTTTTATTCTGAGACAGGATACCACTAAGTTGCTTAGAGCCTTGCTAAGTTGCTGAGGCTGGCCTTGAACTTGAGATCCTCCTGCCTCAGTCTCCCAAGTTGCGGGGATTGCAGATGTTCACCAGCTCGCATGGCCTCCTGCTTATATATACAAGGAAATGGTTAACCAAACCAATCACCTGTTAGGCCAGCGCTAGCCTCATGCCTACTGCACCTCTTCACTGCATCAGAGGCCGCATCAAGTATTCAACCAATATCATGGTTGTGTAAGTACATTCTATGGCGTTCACACAATGACAGAATTGCCTAATAATGAATCTCGGAGCTCATCTGTCATAAAGGGATACACAGCTATAAAGTGAAGCTGGACCCAAGGGTTCAAGAAAAATTACATATTTTCCCTTTCAATTTCTCCCGCTCTTCCTCTTTGCTCTGCTTACTTTCATCTGTGTTGGCCTCAGTCTCAGATGGGTTCTCCCCAGTTGATGTCAAAGATGTCCATGCTGAGTAGAACAAAGTTCTTCAAACCAGAGGAAAACACACTCTTAAAAAAAAAAAATCTTCAAAGAGATACTTCTAACAGTCTCTAAACAGCAGAGTCTGAATTCAAACCCAGGGCATCCAACATCATAGCTGACCCCCCTAATCTCTACTAACACAGGACTTGTACCTCCTTTTAGGACATATTGAAGAAAATTCAATCAAAATGGCACCAAACACTCTGCATTCAGCTAAGACTGAGCCAGGTGCTGTGACAGATGCTTTAATCTTTGTTCATAAGAACCAGGAGAGAAGGTGTCATTTTCACCATTTAATAGATTCAGAAACAGAAGGTCCAAGTCCAAAGACTCCACTGTTCTGAGCTCTGAGAATGCACACAGGAAGCGGAAACCCCAGATGATTTCCTGGCAGTTCCTTGGCCTCAGGTATTGACTTAATATACTCAGACTATACCCCGCCACCCCCCTGTTTCACTTCTGCCCCACCTTGCAGTACTAGGAAGAGAAGAAGCCTCCCCTTCCACTGCCTTCACCTGGTTGCACAACCATTTTCACAGATGAAAGCAAACATGAGAAAAGTGACCCGAAGAGTGTCAAATAATGAAGATCTACCTCAACTTCCAAGAACTCTTACGGTTAAGAGAAATCAGTTCTCACTACTTAATAAAATGCATTTGTGTGTGCATCTGTATGATGTGTGTTTTGAGAGAGCTAATACATGATCATGGGGGGAAATAAACTTTTTTTTTCCACACAGTGCAAAAGGGTGAACAGAGAAAAAGAGACCTCTCTCCCTCTCTGTCCCTGGATTTCTCCCTGAAGGCATGCTTTGCGCTGGTTCTTAAGCATCCGGAGCAAATAGATAATCCCATGCAAATCTGAGTGTGTGTGTGTGTGTGTGTGTGTGTATTTATTTATTTATATTTATAAGTGCAAATGACCTTGTGTATTTTTTCCTTTTTTTGTCATATGCATGACAGCACATGACACATGCCACTCAATATATTTTGTTTATTTAACTATGGATCATAGATAGCCTTCCATGCTGGGTCATGTGGATCTGTCCTGTTCTTTCAATGGCTTTGTAGTGTTCTGTTGCATGAAATGTTTAGCCAGTTTCCTGCTAATAAGCCTTTCAGTTGTTTTCAATATTTTGCTTTTGTGTGTGTGCATTTTAGGTTTTTATATCAAAGATGGACACAAACAGACAAAAATGGTTTTCTGCTTAATTCTCATTGAAACAGAAAATTCTATTAACAGAGGCCCCACTGTCTTCTGAGGGTTCCAGATAGTTTGCATGAAAATAACCCAAATTCTGAGCTCTCAAACAAAACTTTTCAGAATTCTTCTGCTCTGTATTAAATGCAAACGGAGCAGGACTTCTTAGTGAGCTTTTATTGCTTACATCAAATGGCAAGATGGAAAGAAAGAAGAGGATAAGATAGAATCTAAGGGAGGACCGGGAAATATTGGAACCAGGAAGTAGAAACCCTCTCTTCATGTCACCTCATCTCTGTGTCCCCTTTGTGTCCCCTTTATTTGGTTCTCTGGTACTGATGAGCCCCTCCGCCTCCTGCGGTGGGTGGAAGATACCCTGACAGCACCTCACAGCAAAAAAAAATCTGCTTCCCACCCTCCCCATCCATCAAGACAGTCGGTTTCCGCTTGGTCAGGAGCTGGCTCCTCCTCCAGTGAGCTCTGGCTGAGGGGACAGCCCCACAGTAGAAGATGGCCGCAGAGGCCCCACCCACAGGCAAGTGGCAGGGGCTGGAGAAGCTCTCAAGTGCCACCACGTGGTCCCACGGGGACTAGAGCTCTGTAGACAAGAGCTGTCACCAGCTCTGCACCAGCGGGACCCTCGGGGGCCTGCACAGCGCCTTCCACTGACTGTCCAGCGTCTAGCCTGGCGTCTCCCATGACAGTTGTGCCACACAGTTAATAAAACGTTCTGCCTGACTTAGAGACCCTGGCTAAGGCTTTGTCCCCGCAAAGTAGTTCACATTTAGGGGGGTTAGAGAAGGCGTGGCGATAGGAGGTGTGGAATTCGTGGGGTTGTAAAGGGCGCCTCAGCCCCTGCCCCACACGGACCAAAAACCATGAAGTTATTTTGACAAAGAGTGTTTGTATTTCACTTCGTCAAATTATAAACATGTTTTTTTAAGAAATTTCATAGACGTGTTGGAGTGAAGCTTATTTGTAGACATATTCTTTTTGAGGATTTTTTTTTTTTAAAAAAGAAATATGTTTGGATCCGAAAATATATATCCGAGTAATGTGAACAAGCTGGTCGTGTTGGAAGCCAGACGCGGTGGCACATGCCTGGAATCCCAGCGGCTTTGGAGGCTGAGGCAGGAGGATCGCGAGTTCAAAGCCAGCCTCAGCAATGGCGAGGCGCTAAGCAACTCAGAATTAAATCCCCGACACCCTCTACCTTTCCCTCCTCCCCCCAGAAAAAGAAGAAGAAGCCTCTGGAAGCAGGGATAAAGATCCTTGCCTAAACTCCTGATGACTGGAATCCCCAGCCTTCTAGGAAAGTGTTAGCATGGTCAGTCCTACCCCTGCGGGACCTCAGTCTCTTGGCATCTCTGAAGCACCCCAACCACAGACTTTGGAGGGGACTCCTACTTCTGTGTAGAGCACAAAGGAAAATCCTGCCAGCAGAGGGCGCTGACGGGCCAGGCGGTGGCCCCATCCAAATAAGCTTGCTCCTGCCTCTCCAGGAACTTGCTTGCAGCATCCCTCTTTGAAGGAAATCAATGTCACGTTGCACTAACCAAGCTTGCGAGTGCCATCGGCAGCTGTTCTTCGTGGAACCTACCCTTTGATATCCCCAATAAAGGTTATTGAGTTTAACATGAAGTTAGTACTCAGAATAAGACAAACAGTAATTTGGGACCGACCTTCAGAGTCCGCGTCAGTCCTGGGTCTTACCAAAGTTAGTTCAGGTTACGCCTTCCCACTGCTGCTGCTGCGCGCGCGCACACACACACACACACACACACACACACACACACACACGCAGTGGCCTGAGGTCACATGCAAAGACCCCTACAGAAGAGGGATGGGTAATACAGTGTGGGGTGGAGTGCTACAGCCCTGAGAATGGTGATAACAGAAGGTGCCTGTGGACCAACCACATAGAATAAGAAGCTTCCATGAGCCACCCCCTAGGCCCTGAGCAAGAGCTCCATCTAATGGACAACTGTCCAGGCTTTTCAAATGGCCATCAGCAGAGCAAAGGGATGCCCCCGAGGGTTGTCCACCTGAGAAAAGTAGAAGAAACCTTGCATTTTTGTGGATGGGGAAGGGAGCGGTAGGGACCTAAGCACCATTGAACAGAGCTGAAATGCTGCCAGCCTGAGAGGCCAGGTAAGAATGTCAAGTACAGGAGCCACTGGCACATGGCCTGATCCCTATCCAGGCAGCCAAGCCATAGGGCAGCTGGGCAACAGGGCCTCACAGCCCCTGGGCACAGGTGTGACGATCCTCTGAAACCAGAGGAGAAAGAGAGGCACAGTGGCTCCAGGGAGCCCTTTGGGAGAGAAAGGAAGTTGTCCATTGGCTTGGGAAGAGCTCTATTGAAGTATTCTTAGGCTAAGTCAATCAATCATTGCATTTCCATGACCACAGGGATTGGGCAAAGTGCATGTGACCCACTCAGAGCCAATGGGACTTAATAACTCTGCTGGGAATGCTGTAAGAGAAACAGTACATATCTCTTCTCATTGGAACAGGGGGAATGCAGAGTCTGGAGGTACTGCCTCCATGTTGCCACCACAAGGGAAAATCCAGAACTGACTGGGTCCAACTTGGGACCTGCGATATGACAGACACAGAAGAGCCTCAAGGTAGAGGAAAAGTGAGTCTAAATGACATTATTTGAACCCTGGATCCAGCCATTCCTAAAGCTTCTTCTGTTCCTGGGTTTTCAGTGAGCCAACAAACTCCCCTTTTGCTGATTAGAATTGCATTCCTCTGCCTCTTTAGGTGGGATAAGATAAGATAGGTACTGTGGATAAGATGGGTATTCTAACATTTGCTACCCTTAGGATTCCTTTTCGTGAGATTAAGTTGTGATAAACTCAATTGGCCAAAGCAAGGTGCACATGCCCAAAAGGCACCTACAGGTTGTTTCCAAAGAAGCATTACGAATCTTTGTGACCGACTGTTTCTAACCTAGAGTAGGAGCCAAGGATTTGAAGACCTAATTCTGAACTCTAAGATTAACACAGGTAGCAATACCCCTGTCAGGTATAATCTGCAGAAGACAAAACCCACTTAGAAGCATCTCCTTGGACTTGAAATTTCAACTTAAGATTTAGAAGAGCTTGAGCCCACCCAGGAATGGGGAGAAAAAAAAAAACTTAGAAGAGCTTCTAGCAGAAGAACACTGAAAAATACAAATTAAATGGACCAGTTCCAGTATTATTAAAATGTGTAGAATATCATTCATATTTCCTTATACAAAGTACTTCATTCCTTTCTTGAATGGTGGAAAAGAAATTTTAAAGGTCATTTTTTCTTTTGTTCCCTTTTACTTTTTTATTGAAATAAAACATGTCCACAGTAAAGTGTGCAAATCTTGTGTATAGCTTGATGGATTTTAACATACATCAGTCAAGTGACTTAACCTCTCTGGTCTATGTCCTCATTGTCAAATGAACTTTGGTAAAACAGAATTTCTTGTCTTCTTCCAGAGACTTTCTTCTAAGCCAGCAGCACCCATTCCACGTGTTTTGATGAAATAATTCCTGAATCAAAATGGCAGTATGTCTCTGACCCCACACCCAACTATGTGGCCCTGGCATAATTGGCACTGGATAAGCCTTTGTTAGGCTGGGTTCCCCCAAGGATTTCCTCCGACACCACCTTCATGAAAGCCCAGCTATGAAAGGAGGAGGCTGTGAACCAAAGAATTCATAGCCCATGACCCACATCATTGCCCAGTCACCACAATGCTGATGGGACCCTGCTAAGGGGACCCAGAGACCCCATCAGGGCCACTCTGGTAGATGATCACATGAATGGGGTTTAATAGATATTTACTGGATGGATGAATGAATGGATAGATGGATGGATGGATGGATCTCAGTTTAAAATCCTCTAGGGAGAGAAATAACTAAATAAGAAAGGAAGTCTGTTCTGAAGCACACAGGATTGTCTTGACAGGAAGTAAGATTCCCTAGCCCTCCAGCCTGATGCAATTTCCAGTTTGTCTGTGTTGTAATGACACAAACTTCCTCAGAAATCCTCCCGAGTCTTTCTTGAAACCTCAATAAAGCCAGAGTGTTTTATAAATTGTTGGCTGAAAATTTGTCTCATGCCTGATAGTGTTGGATCACCTGGGAAAGAAGCTTATATATCAGTCAGGATGCTTTGGACTGAAATCCACAGGAAAAAATACAAGGAATCCCAAAGCAGGCAAGTCTGAAGCTCAGTTGTATCCACAAGGACCTGGGCCTTTATTCACCCTGTTAACTCTGTCTTTAATGTCCACCTTCCAGGTCAGAAGATTCCACACCAGTCCAAGCCTCAGACCTTCACACAAGGCTAAAAACAGCAAGAAAGCATAGAAGGATGTTCTGCCTTCCTCAAAGGCCTTCAGCAGTCCACAAAGACCAATTCCTGGCAAAGGGGCAGAGGGTGGCCACTAAAAGGATACTGGATTCCCAGTCACTCAATGGCTATATATAATCAGGGCAGAAGGACTCCCATGTTGGCGGTCATTGGCCATCATCTAGGCCAATCCAAATCCAACTAAACAAATTACATTTTAACTTTAAGTATTCCATTTCTACAGTAAAACTGTAATGCGGCCACCAACCCGGCAACCCAGGGCCCTGTGCGAAGAGCTCCAGTGGCTTCTAGATGCCCTCACTAACAAGGAGAGCCTTCTTGCTCTGTTTACCACATAGGCAGAGTTGACAAGTGTGCTTGGCCTCTTCCCGGGGAAAGGTCAGGGTCTAGGAGAAAGCAGCTCATTGTGTGGCTCTGCAAACAGGCGTCATTTGTTCCTTCTCAATGAAACCAGGCAGTCTGGGAACAGAACCGAGGACCCTTCAACTCCTCTTGTAGCTCCACCTCGAGAGCACACCCACATGAGCCTGGACGCACTGCACTGTGAGGAGGGCTGTGGGGGTGGACAATGACCCTGAATGGGCCAGAGGTGGGGGCAAAGGGTGATTTCCCAGGAAGTACCAAAAAAATGTACCTAAGAGGTTCCTGGACTAACAATGAGCCTTTTATTCCTGTCCTTTCTCGGTAGTTATCCAGGCAGGACCAAGTCCACCCTAGACCCAGCAGAGCAGGGGTGGGAATGGGATGTGGGGGTGGATCCGGGTCTTAAATGGCATCATGCAGCAGCAAAGCAGTGGTTCGGGGATTAAATCATGTCCTAAGGCTCCTAATCCATGCTTTTCTCTCTGTACCATGTGTCTATCTGTATCATCTGGTGCACTTTCTATTTTTTCATTAACACAAGTTTTCTTGTAAATTACTCACTGGCAATGGCTGCTTTCTAGAGGTAGGTTTTGAATTCTAACCTGATTTCTAATGGTGCTTTAATCTATGGCTTAGAAAAAAAAATCTCTCAATATTATTTTTTCTATTTCCTCGTCCAGAAAATGACAGGACCTTATGGATATTTATTTCAATGAGGTTTTAGTTAAGAATTTCAAAGAGATTATCCTAGTTTCTAAGAAGGTTTGATTGGAATTAAATTCTAACAACCATGTAAAAGCTACATCATATATAGCACTGCATAGCCCATGTTTCTGTGCCTGTGTGTGTGTGTGTGTGCGTGTGTGTAATTTTCTGCATTTCTCATGACGAACGTAATGAAATTGAGACATCTAGTGTTCGGTCTTCAGAAAAACAAACTTCCACTAATTTCTGGGGTTGAAAGAATTCCCCAAATCTGTTTTATGGTGCCTCTGAGTAAGACAATGAATTCCTCCCCTGACCTCCAATCCTGAGAAATGTCTTCATGGGGTTTTCTGGACTCCTACCTCTTTCCCCAGTGGAAAAAAAAATTCATATCAGAGAACTTCATGAAATGTTTTCCACATTTATGGTATTTGTTATTGGAACAGGGTGTGATTCACATGGATGAAATTCCTCCTTCAGCCCCACTTCACCCTCCTCTGACATTTTAAAGCAATCTGTCCAGTAAAGATGTCCCTCTATCCTTCAGTGGGGGTGAATCTAGGAGTGCTCCTTGGTTTTTGGACTTCTTGTTGCTAAGGAGAAAAAAAAATTATGTGTGTGTACATGTTCTAGAGTGTATGTCTATTTTCCAGGTATTTAAATTGCTCTATATATCTATAAGTAATATATTCGTTTTGTATCACATAATAATATTTTCATCTCAGGATAACCTTTTGGAGAGGGTACTGGGGATTAAATTCAGGGGCACTCGACCACTGAGCCATATCCTCAGCCCTGTTTTGTGTTTTATTTGGAGACAGGGTCTCACTGAGTTGCTCAATGCCTCCCTGTTGCTGAGGATGGCTTTGAACTGGCGATCCTCCTGCCTCAGCCTCCCAAGCTGCTGGGATGACAGGCGTGCGCCATAGCGCCCAGCTCAGGATAACTTCTAAAAGCAAATTAAATCTTAAGCACCATAAGCACTAGCAACACAAGAAAAAAAATTAGATAAATTGGACATCATCAAAAATCAAAACTTTTATGCTTCAAGGGGCACCATGAAGAAAATGGAAAGACCACCACAGAAGGGTGGAAAACATTTAATAAATCACATATCTGATAGAAGACATATCTAGATGTATAAAGCACTGTTAGGATTCAAATAAAAAGACAAATAACCCAATTTTAAAATGGGCAAACAATCTAAATTAAACCTTTTTTTTTCTCAAAGAAGATACACAATGGCTAATAAGCGCATGATGTGCAACATCATTAGCAATCAGGGAAATGCAAATCAAAACTGCAATGAGATGTCACTTCACATCCACTAGAGAGGCCGTAATAAAAAAGACAGATAATATCAGGAGCGAGAGAGGATGTAGAGTAATTGAGATCTCGTGCATTGCTAGTGCCAATGTAAAAATGGTGTAGTTGCTTTGGAAGCAGCCTGGCAGTTCCTCAAAAGATTAAACAGTTATCACATGACCTAGATATTCCACTCCTAGGTATATACCCATGACGAATGAACTTGAAAACAAGTATTCATAGCAGCATTATTCATAATGATGAAAATATGCAAGCAACCCAAGTGTCCATAAACTAATGAAAAGATCAGATGTGATATGTACACATAATGGAATAACATTCAGCTACAGAAAAGACAAATCCATAGACAAAAAGTAAATTATTGATTGCTTATGGCTGAGGTGGGGCAAGAGGAGGGTAAAGGAAATGGAGGGTGGTTTCATGGGTCTAGAGGTTTTGCGGGGGGATGGGGAAAATATTATAAAATTGATCATGGTGATGATTATACAACTCTGAATATACGGTATAAAAATCGTGAATTACATACCTTAAAATGTGAATTATCTTTCAATAAAGCTGTTATAAAAGTGAAATGGTAAGAAGCATATTTCAAATAATCAGAAAAATTATAACAATGTCCAGTAATCCTCATCCCGAGCCTCCTCATAGTTTCCAGTTCCATGCATTTTGCACCAGCTGTGGCACACCGCCTGGACGATTCTACACAGGAGTTTATAGAGAATCTCTCCTAAAGTTAATCCTGGGCCATGGGCCTGGTGGGATCAAGAACCTAAAAGTAGAAATGATCACATTCATTCCAAAAAGAAGTTCTTCT
The DNA here is from genome assembly GCF_045843805.1 of Urocitellus parryii. NCBI lineage: Eukaryota > Metazoa > Chordata > Mammalia > Rodentia > Sciuridae > Urocitellus > Urocitellus parryii. The sequence goes on from NC_135532.1 coordinate 104,912,257, forward strand.
CTCTATGGGTGGTGGGAAAAATCTCAGAAATAAATCAACTGATCAGAGTGGATAAAGAATGGAAGGAAGGAGGGTAACCAAAGCCAATGGATGGCATGGGCCAGGCCATCTTGACTTCTCTGAAGCCCTCTGCTGCTCTGTTAGTGAGGAGGATGTCTCGACCTACACATTCCACAGCAGGCTGCCACAGGCTCCTTGAAGATCAGATGGGACTGTGTGTCGGTCAGTAAGGGTGACCAACATCCAGCTTGCCAAGATCCCAGGGAGTCAGGACTTTCAGTTTTTAAACTGAAACAGTCTTGAGACAATCTGAATGAGTTAGTCATCGTGCTGCCAATAGAGCTAACATCCAACATGACCTTGGAGCATGAAAAGAAAGTCAACCTACAGATATAGTTATTTTATTCATAAGTACATTTGTTCCAAAGTGTATATAAAAGTATGTTATCAGGCTGGGGATGTAGTTCAGGGGTGGAATTCTTGCCTGGCATGCATGAGGACCTGGGTTCAATCCCTGCACTGATCTAAAAAAAAAAAAGTTTATAATATATATTTAAAAAATAAGAATGATCATTTTGTCCCATCCTTTTAAATTTAGCTGGTAAATTTAAAAGATTATGTTCCCCAACCAAATAACTCTTCATACAAATTGATGTAGCTAAAATTCCTTTAAACATTTAAATAACATTTACAAATTTAATGTTGGATCCTCTTAAGCATTCCTGTGTCACAGAATAGTTGTAAATTTAATGCAAAGTCCTGCTGAATTCATTAAGAAATAATAAATGTTAAATACAACTTATAGATATAACAAACTGATTTCACTCAATATTCAAACTCTTCACCAACTTAAAGGACCTTAATAGTTTTTATTTAAAATTTATTAATTATTTCCAGTAATGTAAATGATAGACATTTACAGATTATCATTATGATCATAAAATTTATATTTAACTGCAGTTTTTAGTAGTATGGCAGATTTACTTTATCATGTCCAAACTTTTTTTCTGTGAAGGCTGTTAGTTATCCAACCCAGAGGCTCTCAGATCCTCGGAGCATAGGCCCAGAACCAGATACAGTTGACTGAGATGCCAAACTGCTGCCTATTAGATGTGGACACTTCTGTGTCCTATTATAGAGTATGAAGCAGTCTAAGCCCATAACTTTTTAAATAGCCCAGGTTCCCCTTTCCCAATCTCTGCCTTAACATTTTACATAACATTTAATTTTCTGATTTGAATTAAGGAGATTCTGAACCTCCACTGTACTAAACCATCCTGATCCCCTCCTGGTTTGTACTAGAGATATTTTTTCCTTTCTTTGTACCTGCCTTCGCTGTCTTAGGTTCAAGTATTCTGAAGATCCTTGATGGATACTAAAAACAGAGATAATCCATTAAAATTTAAGGTGCCTTGCAAATATAAGAAATCATTCATTTTTAAATGTTGCTGTCATTTTTATTTGGTCAATATTATTAGCTTCTTCATTAAATTCTTTTAAAAAATCACTTACTGAATAGAATGGAAAGGGGTGAATCAAATCCTAAAAGTTGTAATTTTGGAAATGGCAGAATGATTTTAATAGTTTATTTGGAAAGAAAAGCAAAAAGCAAATAAGAATAGGTATGAGAAATTCCCAAGGGAACAGTAATAAGGAAGACTTGAACATTGAAAGTTATTAAGTAGTTATTGTGGTTAAAAACATGTGGTATTGCAACAATAATCAGCAAGCTGATTAAAAAAGAAAGCTATAAAATTTATATTCATGTATACACTAATTCATTGGTACTAAAGGAAAAGACAGAAAGCTAGGGAAAGTGAACAGTCCTTTTAGCAAATGGTATTAAGGTTGTGGCTTACTTGGAGCCAACACGTGATGCAAGGTTCAAATATATAAACATCCATCTGAAAATGAATTAGAAAGTCTGGAAACAAAACATCAGAAAAACAAAGTTAAAACCAAGTATATCTGTGTTTGTTACCCAAAACAAAAAGGGTATTCTGAGCACAGAGTGATGATAGAAATTATCACAAAGACAAAGACAGAGCATGGAAGCGTAAAATGTGACATCTCTGTGGTGTTTAAAACACCACACACAAGGCTACACACACACCAACACACACACACACGATTAGGAGACAATATCAGCACGTTACAATACATACAAATGGGTCCCGTAGTTGATATATAAATATTTCCTGGAAATCTGTAAGAAGAAAACAGTGTCCCCCACATTCTCAGATAAAAGGATCATAAGGCGATTCCACTGCCAACAGGGAACCAGTAATCAGAGAAAAAGCAAAAGTAAAATATCAAAAACCAAAACACAGGACTTTAAGCCGTTTGGTAATCTGTCCAAAAGAGGAGACGAGCAAGCCAACAAAAACTCCACCTTAACACTGACAGGAGGGGACTACCGTGAGAGATGGGAGAATTCAACGTGGTTTAATGAACATTCCTCCTAAAATGGGCCTGTGCATTTCATGTGTAATGTTAAAAATGCATGTGCCCCATAAAAGCAGGATCAGTAGCCTCTTCAGTCACATGTCTACTGACCATTATTTTCATGTTTCCCAGTATAACAAATTTTTGCAATAATGGCAATTGAGCTGCATGTTCTAGAAGTTTCTTCTCAATAATCTCATCAATGAAAGCATTGCGATGCCATTACTGAATAGTGTGCTTCTTTTTTTGGTACTGGGAATTGAACCAGAGTGGCATTACTACTGAATCAGTTTCACAGTCCTTTTTATTATTTATTTATTTATTATTATTATTATTATTATTATTATTTTTGAGACAGGGTCTCCCTAAGTTGCTGAGGTTGGCCTTGAACTTGCAATCCTCCTGCTTTAGCCTCTGAGTCACTGGGATGACAGGTGTGTGCAATCCCGCCTGGCCATAGAGAGTTTTTCTGTCATAAATAACTGTCTTCAGGAGGTCCCTATGTGGCACATAAGGTATGTCTATTAATACTTCCATTAACCAGTTACTTTATGTAACAGAAGTTTGACAGGTTATCATGATTCCTTTATCTGAAATGATGTGAAATAAGACTAGGGCTTTAGAGACAAAAAAATAAGAAAACGGTAAGCTTAACAGAGGAAATGAAGCCAAATGTAGATATTTTTAAATGCCAAAGAAGATTCTAGATCTGCAAAATGTCGATGGGACTCTTGTTTATTTGTAAAGAGAAAATGACATTGTACAAAAAATTGGATTCTCTGTTTTATCCAACAGGTGGCACTGTGCTAGCACCATGCTTCAGGGGAAAGCAAGCTGTCAGGAACCTCCAAGACCACTTCCGGTAGCAGTGCTGGGCATCCATCTGTCTGTGTTTAATTGAGGCTTTAAGAAGCTTGCCCTGCAGGACCGCCGACAGGAAGACAAGCGGTAAGGAGTACTCGATGAGGATGATGTCGATTACTCCTGCTGGAGGTCCTTGAGTTTATTCATTTACTGATTTACTCAGACAACAGATATGTATTGAGTACCTACTACATGTGGGGTCCAGGCTTGGTGCAGGAGATATACTAGTGAGGAAAACAGTGGATCCTGGTCTTATGCACATTACAGTTTGATGGGGGGGGGCGGTGAGGAACAGACATTATTGAAATGCTCAAGATAATAGAATAACCAATTTGTGGTAAGTGATCCAGAGGAAGGGTAAATACAAGCCAAATAAGACTACAGACACAAGACAAGGTAACTCAAGGCCAAAGGCCTGCATAAATAGGCACTAAGTTCTGTGAAGATGACATAGAAATTGTCTAAGCTGTTTAAAAAGTCTGTTAGTTTACTACACATATTTGTGGCAGTCTTAAAATCACCCCTTTCTTTGCAGTCATCAATTGATGAAGTAGCAAACAGATACAGAAAAAGTGGCTCTTTTGTCTCCCACCAAATATTACCCTTCAGCTCAAGGTGGGAATAGGTTCCACACTTTCTCTCCTTGATGGCTTTCCTTCTTCTAACCTCTCTTCTTCAAAATGCAGGAATTCCATCAGAAGCTGTACAGAACCTCGGACTTAAATTCCCAAGCATTGTTTTCTTTGTACCAGTTTCCTTTGCTAGAAAGCACAAGAAGCTTCGCTCTAAGATGATGTTCTAATTTCTCACCTGCCACTCAAGGATCCCATGACATCCTACAACCTCCTTTCAGTCCTGTCTCCCATAGCCCCTGTAGGCCAAGGAGAATACCACTTACCACCTCAAGAACAGACATTGTGTGTCTCCTTCCCTGCTTCTGATCCGGATTGTAGCTCATGCCATTTCAGGCATCCCAAGTGGCTTTCCCTCTTGTCAGTAAATGATGCCTTCCTTAAAGCAAAATCACTAAGATACATAGATGATACAAACAGATAAATGATGTTTGTTGTAAGCATTCTTACTTGGCAAAAATAAAAGATTTCTATTCCTATTTTGGTCTTCCCATTACAAAGATTTTATTACACCAATCTCTCAGATTGTAGAGTCGGGGAAGCATGACCCAATGAAGAAATGCCCTTTGAAGAGTCTGGCCTGGCTCTCATTGGGAGAGAAAATCAGCCCACATCTGGGTGACTGTCCTCCCTCTGATGTTCCAGACCTTCAGGATGTCAAAGTGCTCTTTCACCTGTTTATTAGGCTTGCCCTCAAAGTTCTGGTTTCCTTTCTGTGGACCTACACTTCTTCTGGCCATTGACTGGACAGACAGATCTACCCACAGTGATGTGGTCTCAGGCTGTAGCCTCAATGGAGCAACCACATTGCAATGTGATACATGGTAGATAAATTATCACTGCATGTCATGGTGGCAATAGAATTTTGAAATATCCAAACAGGCTGCCTCTATTTTAATTTTTTTTTATATCGACTCTCTCTGCTACTTCTCCAGGGAGGCTGAGAATTGTTTCAGAAGGAATGTAAAGATCGAAGTGTCAAAGAAAGAGAAGTCGGGGGAGCAAACTATCTGCTTCTAAATAGGATTGGCTTCTCAGCCAGAGAGTAGCTTTCAAAGCTAGGCTTTCTAAGACACAGAGAGAAATGTTCTAGGTTTATGTACCCCTTTTGTTTGCATATCAAGAGCCACCTTGATCAGGGAGCTTTATGAAGGGAAGTCCTGAAATAGATGGGAAGAGAAAGAATAAAACCCACCCCATCCAGCCTAGTGATCTGTCTGGGAAAGAAGGAGGAGAGAAGGGATAGGCCAGCTCTGAGAGGTGAGTCTCATCTCACCTACTGATCCTCAGCCACAGGAGAATGGGTGAGTGTGTGAGGAAAGGCAAAGGCTTGAAGACCTCGACTTTGGGACTTGGGAGTTCCCCTTCCTGTTACCTGGCACCATCCTGGGAGTGACAGAAGCATGGTTTTGTAGGGACAAGGGCTGAATATAATTTCCAGGCTGCTCACTGATCCTATAGAATAGACTGGACCCAGGAGTTCCCCCCTGAACCAAAGTAGAGGCCAACAGGCCTCCATGCATTGGCCATCCTGAGGGAAAGGTGAGTCAGGTCAGGTCAATGTTCTAAGGAGGAGCCAGTTGGAGGATGCAGGGTCTGGAGCAGCGTCAGACCAGGGACCCAGACATCAGGGAACACAAGCAGGTCCTTCCAAGCCAAGTGGCCCAGATCACAGATATGGTGGCTATAGCCTTAACGCAGGTACACACAAAACTCTCAGGGATGGGACCAGTCTCACCCTCAAAGGCGCAACTAGGGAGAATCCACACCACCCACCACAGCACCCATCAAAGGAATGCAGAAGATACTGAGTGGCTCTGAGGATCTTGTCTTTGTCTCTACACAGTCCATCAGCCAAAACTCCATTGCAGACCCAGACACCATCTCCAAAATACAGAAAAAGAGGATGGAAAAATCTGAAAGACTAAGTTTTTTTTTTCCTTTTCTTTTTTTCTACCTAAAAAGATGGACCATTTACCTAACTTGTCTGTTTAAATTGTTTCATCCAACTGTTTCCCCTCTATTCAGTGGCTGGAAGCTCAGAGGAAGAGAAGAACAATTTTAGAGAAATGAAGATGCTACATCTTCTTGCACATCTGTGAGCAGCCTGAAAAAAAATCTGTAGCTCATATGCAAGTGCTGGAGCCTTTCCCAGCCTCCTCCCCACTGCTAAATTGGGTGCTGCCTGGGCTGCTCGGTTCCTCCCACCCACCCACACACAACTGCACAGAAGAGCTCGCAGGGTCCAGGCCGGATCTGTGGGACTTTATATGCAAAATCAAGAGAATGAGAGGAGTAGAAATGGCAAAGCCACACCGGTAGATTCTAAAGGGCAAGAATAAATTACAAGCTTCTCTTTTTAAGAGGAGGTAGCAAGCAAGGGACATGATGTGTCCAGAGGCATCTAGAGGCAGTGGGAGGACAGAGATAGAGGAAGGAAAGGGCATTTCTCTGGGGAAAGAGAACATGGGGTCCTGGCATTGCTGGATAGTAGAAGAAATAAGAAGAAAAGTATTTTAACAAAGGCTGCCCTAAGTTACCTACATGGGTCTTATTTACATTCCTTGAGATTTAAGAGTAGAATTCCCATCAAGACCAATGACCCTGCCATTATACAGATGCATTAATACAGAGCAGGGATGCTCAATTGGGGGTGACTTTGTCTCCCAGAGGCCTTCTGGCAATGACATTTGTGATTGTCACAGCTGGGAGATGCTAGTGGCATCTAGAAAGTAGAGGCCAGGGATACTGCTGAGCACCCTGTAATGCATAGGACAGTTTCTGACAACAATTGGTATCCCAGCCTAAATGTCAGCAGTGCCTACTCAAGAAACCACGAGCGAGAAAAATGGAGGAAGAGACAGTTGCTTCCTTACATCAAGCCTTTCTAATGACAAAATAAAAGCTTTTTCTCACTTTAAACATTCTCTCTCTCTCTTTTTTTTCCCCACATTTGTGAAAGTAGCACCACATACCTAATAGTGATCTCAGCTGAATCATAGAAATTAATTTCCTAAAAATCTTAAAAGGTTGGAGAATTCCTGTTGAACAATTCCAGCTCCTTCCTTCTTGAAACTTCTTTGTTCAACTCTACGTTTCCAACTTTATGAAAAGGCCCTTATAAATGTTTTTTTTTTTTATTTTCAATATGGAAATATAAAACTAGCATGCCAAGTAAAATAGCTGTCACATTTGAGACATGACCACAGTGAGTAATCATGGCTACTCTCCATCCTTTGTTCATTGCTGGAGGATCCTCCCAATCCAGCTCTCTTCCATTCCACCCCTCCCCACGCTTTCACAGAGGTACTAACAAATGTGTTCTGCTTTGTTGCAGATAAGACGCCCATCAAGAAGGAATATTTGGGATACCCGTGTTGCGAGATGGTGGTATATTTGCTTTTTCATCCAAATGCTTTATTTAATGTCTTTTGGGCTTTGAGTCCCCCTCCCCAGCCTCCTTCCCATCAGCCCTCCCTGATCTGGTCTCAGGTCCTTCTCAGTGCACAGACAACCTCAGGCTTCAGTCCTAAGAATCTGTCTTGTGTGGCTTAAAACAACAACAGGACAAATTCCACGGGGGAATATTTACATTTTGGTGGATGTTTGGGTTTGGTTATTCAAAATAGGCCATTAGCTTCTCAAAATTTTGTGGCTTTATAAGTCCTTGTCTTTTCTTTGAAATTTCATCCTATATTTATGAACTAAATACCAACATTATTAGAACTGGATAAAATGCAACTTATTTAAAAAAAAAAAAAGATCCTTCTGCAAGTCACAAGAGGTGAGGGGCTCATTTCTTCACTACATTCCTGATCATATTCTCTCTTAGGAGGTAGCAGCCTCAAAGAGGGCCACCCACAGTCCTGGTCTGGAAGGACAATTCAGGAGGTCCCTTCTTTGGGTCCTCAACTGTGAGGGCCAAGATAATGGGCTGGCTGTTCCAGACCTCTGCATGTCTCCGTAGGGACGTACCAAGCACCCAGAGGCAGGACACGGTGCTAGAAGGAGGTTGATAGCAGATTTGGTCCTAGCACCAGGGCCACCAAAGGTAACGGGCTTCAGATGCCTCTGCCTGCCTTTGGTGTCTCTTTACGCCAGGAGCAGCAAATAGCAGGCAGGGCCACATGTGATGACTCAAGACCAATGTCCACCCTGTGACTTATGAATGAACCACTTGGACTACAAGAGATGGGTTCATAGTATCAGCACACAATGCGCAGAAGTCCCACTTGTAACAGGGAGGAGCATGCTCTTGGCTTTCATCACTGACAGATGGTGGCTTAAACAAATAAGCATTTGATTTTTTTTTCTCTCTCTCTCATAACCAAAACGCTGCAAGAATGCAGTCCAAAGCCGGTACAGGGGCTCAAGCCTTCAGAGGCAGGAATCCCTTGGTCTTTTTGTCACGATCTCAAGATGGCTTTTGAATTTACAGGCATTTGTCCTTGTTCACTGAAGGCAGGGGCCACAGCAAAAAGGTCCAGTGGCAGGCTCATCTGTCAGGGAAAGCCAAAATCTTTTTGGAAGCACAATCTGGACTCTCACTGATCCGTATATGCTTTATTTAAGGCCAAAAATCAATATTAGCTTGACTGACCTCTCTAGTGGAGGCAGCAAGGGAGGAGGCTGGGAATATCTGTTGATTTAACCATAGTATAAAGGTCTTCTCTGTTTCCAGCCTGGAGTCTTAGAGTAGCTTAGACTTGATAGAGAAAGAAGAGCTGAGCTGATTTTTCTGGGTCTATGCAGTACTGCTTTGAACCTAGAAATGGGAAGATGGCCACTCTTGCCAGCTCTGCTGACACTTGGAAGTACCGTTGGTCCTGAAGGGCAATGTTCTTGGCTTGGTCCTTGACATTCTCATAGAAGATGTCATAGTTCCTCTTTCTCCCTCTGCATGCATGGACCAAGAAAAGGCCGTTAGAGGACACAGGAGGAGGCAGCCATCAATAAGCCAGGAAGAGAGACCTCACTGGAGACCAAATCAACCAGCACCTTGATCTTGGAATTTCTGGGTTCATGATGTTAACAGGAGTTCATTGGTAGCCACAGGCTGATGTGATTACTTGGGGATTTGATCGTAATAACAAATATGAAAACATCTCGCAACTTTGAGATCATTTTTCCCAGCTTCCACAACAACCCACAAAAAACTGAAGAGGTTTATATCCAGACCATTTCTAGACCACAGCAAGCAAATCCCTGAGCTGCTGCTCTCCTTGGAGATCTCCACCAAAAAAGAGCTGCTTGTGACACATGAGGCCCAGCCTAGGGTGAGGGCTGCAAACCCCAGGCCTTGCCTCTTTCCCTGTCTCCTTCCTCATCTGACTTCTGAGACATTGCACCCACCCTTTCAGCAAATCCCGGCCTCAGCCCAGCTGGTTGTGTGGTTTTCTCTAGTTTCCTTGTGGGGCTTTAAACTCAGAATTCTAGGCTCAGTTTTAGCGGCTTCTGTGAATGGGCCATCTCATGCATCTGCTCATTCATTCCTTCATCAGATGTTTTGTAAGTGGCTTCCAGTCTTCTGCTTTCTGTGGCCTAGGGAGGCAAAGACGAATAGAATGCTGTCCAGTCTGAGAATCTCACAGGCAAGTGAACAAACAGGAACAATAGATGTGGTATACTACAGTGAATGTATGTGTATATATATATGCACCATAGCGGCCCGAATGGAGAAGAGGCTAGTTCTATGGGGTGAATTCAGGAGGTGAACCTTGGGCGTTAAATGTATTGATATGTGTTCAATTGAATTTAGGCAATATTATTGCAAGATAAGTAGACATGTTGGTGTGGTGGGCAGAGTTTGCCTGGTCCATGGATACTGACGCCCTTTCTTTCTCACAAGAGAACACTGGTTTGGTTGAGACCTCTTGTTGCCTCATGGTTTTCTCAAGAAAGAGGGTCCATCCTCAATCCCAGGGGTATTAATATTGATTCAACTAAGGTAATTATACTTTCATAAAGATTGTAAGACAACAAGATGATACCTGCTTAGGGTGAGAGAAAGCATGGTGGTAGTGACTTCCTAGAAATCTGTCTGGGAAATATTTTCCAACCTAAAAGAAAAGACATTTAAAAAAAATACTCCTTCTTGCCACTAGATATTGAGATTGTGGTACTACAACAAGCATTTTGTGACAATAAGACAAAACCCAAGAAAATTGCAAAGATGCTAACCTTATCTTTGTCATGCTGATGAATTCCCCGGGGGAGTTCTTTTTCTCCTCCCTACTAAGGACATTTTTCAACATTTCAAAAATTATGGTAAATAAATATAAAATGAAACTTGTCATCTTAATTATTTTAAAGTATAGAGTTCAGTGATATTAAGTGCATTTATAATGTTGTACAACCATCACCACTATCCATCTAAGAACTCTTTCCATCTTGCAAAACTGAAACTCTGTACCCATCAAACAATAGCTCCCCATTCCTCTCTCTCCTTGGGTCCCTGGCAGCCACCATTCTACTTCTGACTGTATGAATTTGAATCAAACAGTTTTTGTCTTCTTGTGACTGACTTATTTCACCTAATATAAAGTCCTCGAGGTTATTCATGTTGTAGCATGTGTCAGAATTTCCTTCCTGTTTAAGGGTGAATAATATTCCATTGCTTGTCTATACCACATTTTGTTTTTCCATTTGTCTGTTATTTCCACCTTTTGGCTATTATGAATAACACTGCTATGAACATGAGTGTGCAAATATCTCTTCAATACCCCAATTTTCCATGTTTTAGGGTATCTACCCAGAAGTGGAATTGTTGGATCATGTGGTGATTCTATTTTTTTTAGTAATATAAATAAAGAAATTAAAGTGTAGTTGTTGAAGCCCTTTTATGACAATTTTTCTGCTACATGCAAACCAAAGTCTTCTGATACCATGAGGGATGGGGTGGGGACTGTGGACAGAGGATGCAGCAACAGCACAGCGGTAGTGGCATCGACTCACCTGGCTCATTTGGGGAACTGTGTAGCCTGCAAGTTAGCACAGAAGGCAGAACTTCTTGGCTAAAACAGCAGACCCCTTCCAACCCTACCACTGATTTAGTTTAAGCAGAAAATGAATGCATTGAGGTATCGGGTGTCTAAGAATCCCCTGGAGGGTCAAAAGAGTTGGAAAGTTTTCCATCCAAGAACAGCACCCGGGTCACACATCTGCCGACATGCACGGGTGCCAAATGGCACACAGAACCCAGCAGCCCTGCTTCTGCCTCCATTGCCTGCCATCTCCAGTATCAATGTCTCCCTCCTCAAGGCTGGGGTGCCCTGTGGGAAATGGAGTCATATGTACACATCCCCGCTGCAAAGGCGTCTTTGAGAAGGCTGTATTTGATGTCTTGAGCTTCATTCAAATTCAGTAGCAAAGTGTGTGGGGATTGATTGGTTGACAATGTCTGCCACGGGTGGGAGGAGGGAGAGAGTGTAGGAGTATGTGATAGACCAACTTTGTGTCTCCCCTAAATTCTCATATTAACACTCTAACCTCCAGTGTAGCTGAACTTGGAGATGGGGACCACTAAGAAAGTAATAAGTTTATATGAAGTTATAAGGTGGGGAGTGATTTGATAGGATGAGGGTCTATAAGAAGAGACACCAGAAAGCTCATAGTGTATCTTTTCCCCTCTGTATGCACAGATCCAGAAAAGGCCATTAGAGGACACGGTAAGAAAGCAGCTCTCAGTAAGCCAGGAAGAGAGATCTCCCCAGAGACCAAATCAACCAGCACCTGGATCTTGGACTTTGAGCCTCCAGAATTGAGAAATAAATGTCTGTTGTTTAAGCCACTGGGCTTATGATATTTGTCACCGCAGCTCTAGCTGACTAATACAGAGTTGTAGTACGTGCCTCCCGTGATTTCCCTCACTGCCTGAAAACTTCCAGTTGGCAACATTTGCATTAAAGGTTTTTAAGTGGGAAATTAATATAATCAGATTTGCATTTTTTTTTTGAAAGACAACTCTGGTAACAACATGGGTATGGGTGAAGAGGGACAGAAAGGAAATAGAGAGCCTACCAAGATGATGTCCCAGGAACTCAAGGGAGAGATGACAAACAGCTGAGCTAAGCAATGGCAAAAGGGATGAGGAAGATGGATTTGAATCACATTAAAGGGGAAGAAGCTACAGGATTGGATCATCACACATGAAAGTCAAGGAAGGGGACAGAGGAATGCCTCCCTAGTTTGGGGCTTAAGTAGCTGGACAAGTGAAGGTACAGTTTACCCAAGCAGAGTACGAAAGACGGTATATGTCTAGGGAGGAAAAATAAACTCACTTTTACAAAATCTCAAAACACGGACCCACAAGAGTCTCATCAATTACGTGGGGAACTATAGACGTTACAGAGGACAAACTTGGTAGACACTGCCTTAATCAGGGATTTAAGTTGATAGACATTGCTAGCAGTGGCAGAAACGTTCACCTTGTGCTTCCTGGTAAGCTTCACTGAGGCAAACTCAGGTAGCATCCCTGCTAAAAATACACAACACAAATGGAGGGACGGTCTGCAAAGTAACTAGCTGGAATTCATCAAGAATATATGAAGTTTGTGAAAAGCAAGGAAAAACTGAGGAACCGTTCCAGATTAGAGGAAAGTAAAAATACAACCACCAAATGCCACTCAGACTCTAGGGTTTTCTTTTTTTTCCATAAAGATCATTATTGGGAAGATTGATGAAATTAGAATAAAGCCTACAGATACACTAACATCTTGTACTGATTTCCTTATTTTGACAGGTGCACTGGGTCATGTAAGAAAACTAGTTTTTAGGAAATATGCATTGAACTACTTAGGGGTAGAGGGGCTACATGCCCGTCTCTCAAATGGTTCTCAAATGGTTCTGGAAGACAGAAGGGAAGGGGATGGCAAAACAAATACTGTTAAATGTTGACAGCAGGAGAATTGGGTAAAGGGTATATAAGCTTGATATTATATCAAAATAAACCACTCCATTGTTCTCCCAGGGTGCTGGATAGGGGACTGGGAAGTGAGCCTGGGTCTCCAACCTGGCATGAGTGTAGCTGGGTGGGCCCCCAGCTCCACACTCCCCTGACCGCGGGAGGAGCTGACTCCAGTGTGTGAGCCAGGCTATGTAACTGGCTCTTGGCCTCAGGAGACCTTGGCTATATCTTCAGAGCATGGAAATCATTGGAGCCAAGGCCTGAGATCTTTTGGCCTGGCTCTCACTAACTGGAGCACGTTTTTGGGGTTCATGATGAATGAACAGATGTGCCCAGGCAAAGAAAGAAATTTCTTGAGTAATGAATAGAAAATAAAGCAAGTGCAGGGATGCCCAATTTTCTGGTTCTTTTCTTTTTTTCAGGGGTGGGGGATTAACCCCACGGGGTGCTGTACCACTAAGCTACATCCCTAGCCTTTTTAATTTTTTTTATTGACAAGGTTTTGCTAAGTTGACCAGTCTGGTCTCAACTTAAAATCTTCCTGCCTCAACCTCCAGAGTCACTGCTAGTTTTCTTTTAGCAGCCATTTTTTTTCCATCAGTCTAAAGTGACAGGAAGAGCACACTGGGGTAGAGCGGATACATCATAATAGTTCAAAAGTCTGAGACACAACTGAAGTCACACGGGCCTAAGGACATCAACTGTTCCATGCTCCAATATTCAGGCCTGTAACCCCTCCTCCAGGAGCTGAGCATATTTGAAAATATTTTCATTAGAGGAGCTAGAGACTTCTAGATTAAAATTTATTCACAAAAAAATCTTTGCTAGGGCCCTGTATGATCTTGGGGTAAAATGTTAAAAGTTCTCTGCAAACCTCAGATCTCTCATCACCTTCTACCACTCCAACTTTAACAGAAAGAAAAATGATGATTGGGTTTAGACATTATTTGAACAATCAATAACAGAACGCATAATGTTTATACATAGGATTCCTATGAGATGAACAGGGAAATCAATGACCCAAGGAATTTGCCTCTCCACCAGCCCACTGGAAATAGTTCTGCCTCATGTCTGCAGACTTATGAAAATGTTCTGTATTTAAATATTAAAAAGAGATACTTCTTTTTTTTAAAAAAAAGTTTCCAATGCATCTTGTTAATTTCAAATGATCTACCTGTGGCCAAATAAGTAATATTTGCAGGATAAGATAATACATGTAGAGTATCACTAACTCTTAGACAAAAATAAACTTGTTAATTGTGATAATACACCCTGAAACAACTTTCCACTGCTAGTAAATAGTTTGCTTTTTACAGAAACCTGTTGAACTATAAAATCACTATTAAGCATTGTAGTCCAGTCCAATAACAATAATAAAAAAAAACCACTTCATCTTAAAGGCATTTCAAAAAAAGACTGGTTATTTTAAAGGTGTATGTAGATCATTTATTTTTTTAAATAAGCCTAAAGAAAACTTTTGACTTAAATTCAGGTTTCTAAAAATCCCTTGCTGAAGTTATTATACATGTCAAGGTAATTGGGAGAAATGATTACTCCATTTATTTGCTCACTAAAAACCAAGGCACTTCTATTCCTCACCAGAGAAATGATGATAAGTAACTCACACTCAGGAGATACCCCTTATAATGCCAAGTCAGAAGCTGGTGTGTTTCAATTCAAACATGTGTTGGATCTGAGAAGTTCTGGAATTGGCTGTGAAACCATCATTTTATTAAGAAACGATGTAATTTTCCTCCTCATCCACCATAAAGCAAGTTAACTTGTGGGTTAAAATGAATGAATGGGTTGAAAATTGGTGAAGAAAGAGGAAAAGACAAAGTAGTGAATGGTTGCTCGTCAGAATGGAGAAGGGTAGAGATAGGAGAGAGAGCCTTGAAACACATTCATAATAATTTGAGGAAGGAAGTAAAGTGCAAGTTGGTATGTGAGGCAATATCGTTCCAGTTACTAAACATCATGAAGAAATGAGTGAAACTTCACAGGAATCTAGAACTCCACGCCAGGGCAACAAAAGGAATGAGATGTAAAAGCAGTCTCCAAATTGTACTCTTAGTTTTATTAGTCCACAAAATTTTACTTCCCAAATATTTTACATTAAGGAAACAATGACTCTACTAAAGATTTTTCCAAAATAGGCCAGTATCAGTAAAAAGGAAAGAAAGAAAGAAAGAAAGAAAAGATCATGTTCTAAAGGGTTTATTTACAAATGGAGGAGTTAGAAATCAGATGAAGAAGAAATGGAGTTTGGGGGTTTTAGTAAAATAATATGATAATTCCGAAACCTGCAACAGGAAGATTGCCTGGGAGAAAAAAAAAGTAGAGTGTCACTTCATGTAAAATTGTTTTCAGACCTTTAATAATAATTTACTAATAGAGTTATGTACTTGGAGTTTGGCTAATGAAAAAAAAGAGAAATTAGAAGAATGTGGTATAGCTATTGTTATTGTTCAAACAAAGGAATCAGCCTTTATGTCAAATTCTGGATTGGATATGATCAAAGTTATCCATTCATATTTTAGCCATTTAGACAGGTATGATAATGAAAAATTAAATTCTCATCAGAATTTTTAAAACAGGAAAACTTCAGATCTGCGGAGTAGAGGGAGTAAGTGAGCTATTATGATTTCACCACTCATTCAAAATTTTGAAGTAGAGTACAGAAAGAGCTAAAAAATTGAATGTAGGAGATAAAATTAGTGCACAGGTTCATATAATGCCTAGTGGAAAGTGATCAAGACCACACAAAAGTTCAGATGGAGCCACTGTGCAGGAAAGAAAGTGATAGCAGGATGGGGCCTTACCTGGCCCTGCAGGAGGAAGACCACTCTTTATAGTCAGGCTGATGGGAAACGTGACTCAGTGTGACTGAGATAAGGCTGCTTCCAATCTCAACCCTGAACACTTGGCTGAGGAATGTGAATTTTATTCTTGAGTCCTTTCTACTACTGACTGTAGTATGCACTTGTTTGCAGGTTTATGAGATGAATGAAGCCATTGGTGTCTCTTTAAGTATGAAAATGACAAGCTCCAATTTTTGCTTTAGGCAGATTATTTTAAGTGGTGTATGGAAGGAAGGAGAGGGATGGGAGACCTATTGTAAGAGTTCTAATAAAGAGAATGAAGTGACATTTACTGAGATAATCCTACTAGATGATTCACACACCTGTTTTCAATAAATATTGAATCCTAATAACAACCCTTCAAAGAAGAGACAGTGGAGCATCTTACTGTTAAAGAAACATGATCTGAAATGTTGAGGAACTTAACCCAAATGTCACATGTGCAAAAGTGTAGAATTGGGCTTCATGTCTGAATCTAAAAGAAACTAAAATAAAATTGTAACATATTGATTACTCTTTGAATGAGGATGGTTTTAACAAAGGGCAATGACAGTGAATAGGAAGGAGGGGTGAGAGAGAAGAGATTTCAGTAAGGCTGTGGCGATAGAAAACATTATGGGGACAAGGGACAAAAAAAGAGTCTGTAGCTCAAATAGTAGCATATGCCTGTAAACGCTGATTTGGAAAGGGAGCTAGGAAAACAAGGGTTTTTTGTTGTTGTTGTTGTTTTGATATTGGATTGAACTTAAGGGCAAGTAACCACTGAGTCACATTCCCAGTCCTATTTTTACGTTTTATTTAGAAATAGGGTGCTGAGTTGCTTAGGGTCTTGCTGCCTCAGTGTCCTGAGCCGCTGGGATTACAGGTGTGCACCACTAAACCCCTCCCCCACCCCACCCCCGCCGGAAATAAGTTTTGAAGTTTGAAATGACAACAAAACATCCGTCAAAGAGCGATTGTGTTCACTTTTTCTGAGGGGGAATAGGGATCACCCACAGCACAGGCAGGACCGGAAGTTTTGCCCCGCAGTGCCAGACACATCCCAAACTCAAGCCACTCAGGCGGTCCAGCCTTTCGCACAAGCAATTTCTACCCCTTGTCACATGACTGCTTCCTCCTGCTTCTGTTCACCCTTCCCACCAAGAGTCCATTCCCAGGAAGGGTCTCCCTGACTCCCCATCTTCTTCTTATCTCCCAATGCGTCTGCCCTTTTCTGTGTCTCCTGCCCGGCTGACCTGCTGCAGGGCTGCCCCTCTTCACCTTGACCTTTTGTAGTCTCTAAGGCTATCACTCTGACCCGCAAAAAAATATTTGTTGACGGTGACTGACGGATTCCTGTTGTTGCCCTGGTAAAGAACTACCCTGCCCTGTTAGGTCACAGTTTCTTCCTTCTTAGGGCAGTGCAGTTAACAATCTCAAGACCAGGAAATCATCTTCCTCACCACATACCAGGGTATTATTCATGCAGTTTACTCACTGTAGAGGGTTCCCTTGAGATAAAGCTAACAATTAGTTGAAGATTTACGAATTTCCTAGGGCCGATCTCTTTATGATTCCGAAAATAAACAAGGGGTAGTAAATGCTTCAGAATTTGTCTATGGGAGGGTCTCGGGTGTTCCACTCAAGCGGAAATAGAGGTCTCTGATCCTTTTTGTAAACCGGCTTTTGCATTCTTACCAAGGGTGAGGGTTTGTGTATGCGGTGCTTGACTCAGCGAGGGTAGCATGTGGATACTGTTGGGGGAGTCTCGGCTACACCTCCTGCCTCCTTTTGATGCCCACCCAACTGCCAAATTCTATTTTCTTTCAACCGCGAGTTACCCCGATTGGGAAGGGCCAGTATTTTCCCGAGCGTTAGGAGACGTGGAGGTCGGTTCGCAGGAGTCCTCCAATTCCCAGAGGACTTGGGGATCCACAGGATTGCCACGGTTTTCTCCTCACGGGGCTTTCAAGGCTTCTCAGAGCCACGACTAAGGTCCACGGATCCGCAGCGCCACAAGCCAGGAGGGACGCGCGTTCCCGCCCGCGCCGTCCGGGTCCGAGTGGGCGGGGCGAGGAGCGGGTGGACGGGTGGGGTGGGGCGGGGCCGCGCGGGGCGGGGCAACCAGGCCAAGGCCGGGGGCGGAGCCAGGCGCGCCGCTCGCCCGGGCCTAGACCGCCGCTGGGCTCCGCCTCGCCGGGCTACGCAGGCGGCGGGGCTGCGGCACGGGCCGGGCGGCACCATGGCGGCGGCGGCGCCTGCTGCGGCGGCGGCTTCTTCCGAGGCGCCGGTGGCGACTGCGACGGCAGAGCCCGAGGCGGGAGACGAGGACAGCCGCGAGGTCCGAGTGCTGCAGAGCCTACGGGGCAAGATCTGTAAGCGGGGCCCGGGCTGAGGGGCTTCCCCGGCGGCAGCTGCCGCACGGCTGAGGGGGCAACGGGCGCGCTGGGTTGGCGTCGCCGAGCCGCCCTGGATGGTGGGCCGAGAGGGCCCGTGAGGCGCGGCGCGGTGCGCCGCGCCGGGAGGGCGGGCGCGGGCGAGGCTGGAGGGGGTGTGTTGGGGGAGGCGTCGCCTGGACGGGGCGGCGTGGGCTGCGGCCACCCCTCTGGGGAGGGAGTGGAGAGCGGGCAGCGCCGGCGGAGGCGGCCTGGGCGCGCGTGCGTGAGGGGCTCGGCGGCTGGGCGCGGCCGGGGGCGCGGGCCGGGGGCGTGAGGAGCTTCCGGCCGCCTTCCGACGCAGGCCTCCGGGCGGCCGCGGACACCGGGGAGCGGCCCCGAAGCGGGTGCGGAGCAGCAATTATGGGGAGGAGCGGCCGGAGGAGAGGCGGCGGCGTGGAAGGGGGGCTGGCCCGAGGGGAGGGGGCTGCCTGCCTCCTGAGCTCCCGAGCCCGTGAGAGCTTGAAAAAGGCGCCCTCAGCGGGAGGAAGCAGGCCGCCCGGGGACCGCGGAGGGGGCCGCGCGGCGTGCTGCGAGGGAGCGCGGGAGGGGCTCGGCCGGACACCTGTACTCCGCCCCGCCTCGCGGCCGCGGGGACTTGAACCGAGAGCCGGGTGACTGACAGGGACTTGGGGCAGGATGTAGTGGCTTCCTGTGAGCAGGTCTCAAAACACAGTCATCCAATCCGCACTTAACCCACTTAATTCCTTTCCTTTTCAAGCATTTGTCACTTCTGTGAGCGAGCCATACTAGTTGACTAACTACAGTTTTGCTCCGAGGCCCTGAGCATTACTATAAACACACCGATTCGATTTCAGTCATTTGGACATTGATGTTTTTAAAATGCCCTTTAGATTGCCATTTTCCTACAGTAGTTTATTTAGACAAAATACCTCTTTAAAAAAAAAGATCTATAGAGCTTATTTTGCTTTGGTTGAAAATTAACAGTTTTCTTTATTCAGTATTCTCAGATTATGCTAGTTATGAGGGGTCCTTTTTACCTTGTGTGAAGAAACTTGAATTGCATTAAAATTACTAACAGTGCTCTTGGGTAGGCTATAAAATTTTCTTGAGTAATGATGCTGTTAATTGATTTTGGAATCTCACTTTCTTTTCAGGCTGCTCCCTCTTTCAAGGAATTGAATTTTTGTTTGTTTGCTTATTTATTTGGTACTAGGGATGGAATCCCAGAGTGCTTTATCCCTGGGCTACATCCCCAGCCTTTTTTTTTTTTTTTTTTTAAATGTTTTACTAAGTTGCTCAGGGCCTTGCTAAATTGCTGAGGCTGGCCTCAAACTTGCAATCCTCCTGCATCAACGTCCTGGGTTGCTGGGATTATAGGCATTCTCCATCATGCTGGCCTAAGGATTTGGGATTTTATTAAATCCCGAAGCAAAACTATTAAATTCCCTCACATCGTAATTCCCTGTTATAAGAGATTGCAGTTCTTAAAACCTGATAAAGATACTGGAGAAGTAGCTGTTTCCTGCATCTAAGTTTCCAACATTAAATATATTTTTAAGGAATAAAGCCTTTTCAGAATTTAGGTTAAATCTTATATTTAATATATGCATATATCTAATTTAACTGGGAAACTAAATGGGCGGAGTTCCCTCCTTGATCTGGTTTTCCAGATTTTTACCTCCTTACATTTTAGCGTTATTGATATTAGACGCTGTCTGTTGGAGCCTCACTGATACTTAACTGCAGGTTGTTCATGGAACAACATATATGTGTGTCATAGAATTGAGTTGGGGTGTTTCCAGAAGGAATTAGTAGCCTATACTTTCACCTGCTCCGTGGCAAATACCATTGAAAACAGTTTTGTAAGAGGCATCACTGTAAGTAAAACTTGGGTCTACAAATTAAAAGGGCCTGCAAATAAAACAAACAAAAAATGTGTGTTTCTATAGTTTAGAGCAACGCTGGCATACAGACTTGGAAATTGGCCATACACTTACTGGGAGTGATACTGCTTGAACCATAGTCAAAGTATTTTAAATTGCTCAAGTCATGAAGTGACCATTTCATAGGATGTATGTGTTAATATATTGATATACAGAATTCTCACCTCACATTTCTTTTCTGTTCTTTTAACCGATGTAATCCAGAATTGGTTTAGCTTCAGAACCTTGTGAAGAGGTGCTGTTTTCTGTTTCCCTGAAATTGATGTGTAGTTTTTGTAAGGCGGGGGAGCTGAAGGGTAGAAGAGTCTTAAGGTACTAAAGTTACAGAAGTGGGATGATGGTGGTTCTGACAATGAAGATGTTAAGCAGCCTGGGGAAGAGGGTACGCATATCTTCTTCCTCTTCACTATGCTGAGAAATCTTTAAGGAAATCCTAATTTTACCTACTGACGTGGAGATGTGCTGGTAAATCCTAAACTGCTGATTAGGAGTCTCTCATCTGAAGAGTTACAGATGCATAGGGCTGAAAGTGAGCTTGAAAAGAAGTGGTCTCATTCCTGGACTTGGGTGGGTCCCTTCAACTCCAAATCATTCTAGTAGAAAGGGATGATGGATTGATTTATACATCTTTAAAGTTCTAGATATAGATAATTATGCACAAACTTCTTTAGGGACTTCATTCTTGTATTTATTAGTTTCCAATATATCTCACAAGGTGAAATATTAGATTGACAGATTGAAAAACCATTTTATTGCCAGTTTCAAATTGTCATTTGATATTAACGAATCTAGTGTCTTATAGACTGGTCCCAAATTTCCTGAAGTCATTTTAGTGCCCTAGGAAACCTGACAGTTCTGAATGCTCTGCTTCCTTAAATGTATTCAGTCAAGCCTTATTGTTGGATATCCTAGGCCTGTCTTGTGAACCCTTGGTAAATAAAATTAGGGTTATATTCCAGATGCCTTCCTATGGTTTTGAATTCTTGTGCAGTGAGTAGTAGCAGGCATGTTAGTATATCTGAAATACATTGCATGCCCTTCTCCCCAGAAAACTCTACACTCAGGTGAAAAAAGGATTTGGGCTTTCTCTGTTTCTCTGTTTTCCTACTATTTTGAGACTTTTTTGGTTGCCACTTTTTGTTCAGTTTGTTCTTGTCCAATTAAATCAGGTTGTAAAAATGTTACTGAAGAGGCCCACACCGAATTGATGAGTTTATCTACTGAAGGGATACCATTTTCCTATAAGCCAAATGTTAAGACCTGTGTGAATTTTTAGATGTGTGACCATTGTATGTCCAGAACTTATTTGATATCCCTCATGTTTTCAGGCCAAGAATGACTTAGGATTGTTTGACAAAGTAGGGAGAAACTGTGGGATATGGTTAAGTATTCTAACTTAAAGGCCTAGTGAAGTTAGTCACCTGGGTTTGAATTTCCACTTTATTTCCAACTTTTGTTAGCCTCTTTGTACCTTCATATTCTCATGTATAAAATAGGAATAGTAAAAATATCTCTCTCATAGGACTGCAAGGGAGGGATTAAATAAGCTTGTCCCACTCCCTGCATCCCCACCTACCAGGAGCAGGGTCAACTGTGGAGCATCTCTTAGAAAGGAGTAGAATAAAGAGATTAAGAACTCATCTTTATTTGATGTTCTTGTCTAACATGTACTGGTATTTCCTGGTGTACAAAATTGATTAAAACAGTCCTGTTTTCTGCTTTATACATTGTTAATATTCATGTGATTTTAGACAACTCATTTACCTTTGAGCTTATCTTCCTCATCTTTAAAATGGGAATAATGCTTCATCACCAACCATTTTGTATATATTGTTTCCTTTGCATGATTGTCTTTGTCTTTCCCTTTACCTTATTTTTTTAAATACTTATTTTTTAAATTGTAGTTGGATACAGTATCTTTAATTAATTTATTTTTAAATTAGTTTTTAATTTATTTATTTTTTAGTTGTACACAATACCTTTATTTTGTTTATTTATTTTTATGTGGTGCTGCGGATCGAACCCAGGGCCTCGCCCGTGCTAGGCGAGTGCTCTACCACTGAGCTACAACCCCAGTCCTCCCTTTACTTTATAAGTTCCGTGTAAGAACTCTTACACATCCTTTAAAAGCCTGCTCTTTGTCATCTTCTCCTTAAAATTCTTTGGGGTACACCCACTCCCCATCTCTGGCCAGAGGGTGTTAGATGTTTCTGCTGCTGGGAATCACAATTCCGTGTCTTATTATAGCACATTTCATATAAATCATTTGCATATTTCCCCTGTTATACTCTTAGCTCTTCCGAGGTAGAATTCCTTCTTGTTCATTCATTCTCTCCCCAACCCCCATTTCTCTCTTTCTATCCTTCCTGTCTAACTAGAACAGAATAGGCCTTTAGTAAATGCCTTACCTCACAATGTTACCATGAGGATAGTTTGCAGTACTGGATATGAAAATGTTTTGTATATTATATAGTTGAATAAACTAGAAGCTGTTTGTATTATTAAAAGAAAACTATGAATCTGTTAGGAGATTCATCTCTTTCAAAATCATGGTGCCTCCCTATGCATAGATTTGAACTGATGCCAAAGTTTCTTCATTAGGAAAAGGATTAAATTTTTCTAATTGCTCTGATGCCTTATTATTAGGGTACTTGAATGTTGTTACCTGTTCATGAATATTATTACTAATTAGACCTGGGGTCTGGAAGGAAACTCTCAGAATCATTCTTTACACATTAGGTATTTTTATTTGGCCTGGCAGTTTTGAATTTTTTTGGTAATAAAGTGCAAGTCAAAACATTTAATTGACTACCCAATAGTGTTGAGAAGAAGAGATTAAATGGGTTTATTCATGCTCAGAATTCATATTATCAAATATTTGAAATGAGCAGATGAGTTCTTTAAGATGGAAGAAGAATCCATCTTTGACATGGACAGAAACAGAAAAGGGTTCTTTGTAAAGTTCATAGAACAGTCTGCTAATCATTTGCTCTGTGGAAGACAGGAGGTAAATCTCAATGAGTTCATAGAGTTTTTTTTTCTTTTCTTTTTTTTTGACTAAGAGCTCTTTGAATAGACTCTTTTATTTTTTTTTTATTAGAGCTTAATGGTTATACATAGTAGTTGGGTCTTTGAATAGACTATTAAGTGACTGAAACTAATGTGGCTAGAATAAACCATATCGTTTTATCCCTTAATCATAGACACTAATCCTATTTCCTTTTTAATGTGCTTTATGAAATTTTTAAACAATTTCAGATTATGTGTTTTATCTACTAAGAAGTTACATGCTCTTTTGGGAGCTGCTAACAAAGTTTTGTTATATAGTCATGTATTAATATTAAATTAAGAAACATTATAGAATTATTAAGACATTTTTGACATATGTCTTTGTCATTTTAGTTATCAAAAATCTCTAGCCAGGGGGGCTGGGGATGTGGCTCAAGCGGTAGCGCGCTCGCCTGGCATGCGTCCGGCCCGGGTTGGATCCTCAGCACCACATACAAACAAAGATGTTGTGCCCGCCGATAACTAAAAAAAAAAAAAAATAATAATAATAAATATTAAAATTCTCTCTTTAAAAAAATAAAATTAAATTAAAAAAAACTCAGACAATGCTGTTAATAACAGAATGACTTTAGACAAATTCTTTAACCTCGAGGCACCCCAGTTTATAAATTGAGAGGTTTGAATGTATTTTTTAACATCCCTTCTCCCACTTTGGTTATTGCTTTGTAACATGAACCATTTAAAACAATATATAAGATGTTTCTATTTTAGTATTTAAATGTATTTAGTATACCTGTTTTGCATAAAATTCAGTTTTAAAATATTTAAGATTTATTAGATAGGATTGTTTGAATCCTAAAATATTTTTCTATGACCATTAATTAATTAATTTAGCACTATATAATACACATTTGAGTGTCTGTTAGGGCATACCAACTTTTGGCTGAAAAATAGGTCTAACCTGTAATGGGATAAAAAGTGCCCTTAATAGCTACTTCTAAAGTCCATATTAAGCAATAGTTGTTTTTATTCATTGTATTCCTAGAAAATTATGAAAATTGAGAGCTATTCTTTCCCTCATTTTACACATTCTGATACTCAGGAATCTTAGTGTCACACAGTTAATGTCCTGTTGGGCACTAGTCCACTACTTTCAAAGTTCTTCCTAGAATGCTACATGACATTAATGTTGCACATGTATTCCATTTGTTCTATGAAGATCACTCTACATGTCTAGTGGTGTGTATGGAGTGGTAATAGATTTCCATTATGCTTTCTACATACTCCCGTCTGTTCCTTCTTAAGAACTTTGTGGTTAGGATTAGTGATGGAACTTGGTTGTGACTTAGGTAGAGACTGAACCTGGATATTTACTTATGTGTGTCATATTCTCAGCTTTTAGCAGTCTTGACTGTCCATCAGTGTCACTTGTTAACTTTAAAAAATTCTGATACCCAGGCTTTACTCTTTTTTTTTTTTTAAGAGAGAGTGAGAGAGGAGAGAGACAGAGAGAGAGAATTTTTAATATTTATTTTTTAGTTCTCGGCAGACACAACATCTTTGTTGGTATGTGGTGCTGAGGATCGACCCGGGCCGCACGCATGCCAGTCGAGCCTGCTACCGCTTGAGCCACATCCCCAACCCCTTTACTCTTGATTTACTGAATGATTTCTGGTGTCTCGCTGGATACCTGAAGTTTAAAAAATTCCACAGGGTGATATTTGAGCAGCTAGGATGGTTAACCTCTGTTCTTGCTAGACTAGCTATAAACTAAATGGTAGCAACAATTAGTAAACAGTAACTCTAAGTGCACTTCCTTGGCTAGGGATCCTAAAAAATTAGCATCTGTACATAATTCCCTTCACTCAAACCACTGGGTCCTAACCAAAGGTAATCTGTAATTTAACAACTAGATACATCAGAAGAGTTGTTTTTTTTTTTTTAATTTCGCTTTTATTACAGAAGTAATTCATTTCTATTTTAGGAAATACATGAAAGAATATATGGACTTTCTAGACCTCAGGTTTCACATTTCTACGAAACACACAAAGTAGAGGTTGGCTAGCCCTATTTATCTCTTTGGCATGTCTAGTATTTTAAAAAGTGGTTAACATCTAGAAACTAAGAGTGTTAACAATATAAAAAAATCCACATTCATGGTTTCTCTTTAATAAATAAGTTATGGTAATATGGTTCTGAGGAGAAACTGTAGAAAGGCACATATCACTAAATGGTGATAATCTTGAGTTGGCTCTACCTCATTGTACCTGTTCTCCGTAGACTCGAGTTTACAAATCCTTAATAAGTTAATCTTCTAGGTTTCCTCATAACTCTAAAATTCTGATAGGCCACACTTGAAATTAAAACAGGACAGGGTAACACTGATTTCTAATGCTTTTAGATATTGCTACCTATTGTCATTTAATCTGATAAATACTACAAGAACTGCTTATAGGGATTGGGGTAGTTCAGTGGCAGAGTGCTTGCCTAGCATGTGCAAGTCCCTGGGTTTTATCTCCTACACACCCAAAATAAGATTTTTTTTCAAGATAAAATATTTTGGCTAGGCACAGTGGCACACATCTGTAATCCTAGCTACTGGGGAGGCTGAGGCAATAGGATCCATTTCAAAGCCAGCCTCAACAACTTACCATGTCTTAAAACATAAAAAGGGCTGGGGATATAATTCAGTGGTAGAATGTCCTTGGTTCAATCCCCAGATTCACTCGTATGCACAAAAAAGTGTATATATATATGACTACTTCAATACATATCAATTATTAAGAAAAGTATGAAAATACTTTTTACTGAGTATCTATTGCTTATGTCACAGCCAACATTTAGCTGAATACAATGTGCCAGGCAGTATACCACATCATTTAATCTTTTCACAAATGCCCTATAAGATTAGTAAAACTACTATTCCCAATTTATAGACAAGGAAGCTGAGGCTCAGATTAAGTGATTACTAGAAAAGTGGCAGAAAACCATGCTTTTAACATGCTACATGATTCTTTATTTCTCAATCAACTTCTATATGCCTATTATAATAAATGTTTTGTACAGGATTCTTATACAAGATAAGATCTCTATTGTTCATCTATCTTTAATAGTTCTCAGTGGAGAAAGTAAAGAGAATTGCCTTTATCATACATGATCTTGTATCTAGTCTCATATTCAGAGTCCTCCTTCAGAGTATGTCACATTGCTACAGGTATATGGAGACCAAAAGAGGCTGAGTGAAAAAAGTTTTGTAGATATTTCCCTCCTTTGTCTTGAAAACAATTAAGTTATACATTTGTGGTATTACTCAGGAAGATCACAAGAAATGGTACCAATAGGCATATGGTAACTCTCAGAATATCAACTAGTGGGTGGTTTTTCCAATGCACAAATTAACATGGTCAGATAACTGAGTTGTCAGGTTATTTTTCTCGTTCTTAGTAAATGAAATGTATCCCTAAAATATATAATCCATACAATTGGTAATCTTTAAAGAGCTAACCGTAAAATTTTCTGTTAGAAATCTGGTTCTGCCTAAGAACGTGGTATTTTAGTAAAATAAGGTAGCATCACTGAGCAAGCACTTAAGTGGGCACAAGACTCGTGGAACCCAGCACAGTTACACTCACTGAGCAAAAA
The DNA here is from genome assembly GCF_045843805.1 of Urocitellus parryii. Taxonomy (NCBI): domain Eukaryota; kingdom Metazoa; phylum Chordata; class Mammalia; order Rodentia; family Sciuridae; genus Urocitellus; species Urocitellus parryii. The sequence continues at coordinate 104,938,936 of NC_135532.1, forward strand.
ACTGCTCTCTGTGGCTAGAAAATCCAAACTATACCAAGTAACAGTTAGACAAGAGAAATAAGTTCTAGTGTTCTATTGTACAGGAAGGTGACGTACTGATACTGATAATGTATATTTTAAAAACTAGAAGAAAGGATTTTGGATTATTTCATCACAAAGAAAGATAAATGAGGCTAGACTATATGAAAGGCCCTGGATTGGATCCCTAGTACTACAAAATAGAACAAAAATAAATAAATAAATGTTCAAGGAGATAGAGGTACTTACTCTGATTTGAACATTACATAATGTATAGATATATCAAAACATCACATGGTATCCCATAATTATGTGCAATTATGATATCAATTTTTTAAAAATCATTTTTAAAACTCTGAACTACATATCATTCTTGACAAAGTATAAAGTCAAAATTAAGGCACAACTTCTACCACAACTCTTCAGAAATACCCTATTAAAGAAACTGCACTTCCCCAGTGGGATAGTCTATAGAACTTAATTAGTGACCAGTTGCTGTGTACAAGTCATATACATAATAACCAGCATACAGTTATCTATATTGCTATCATATTAATCACCTATGACTGAAGCTTAGTCTAGAACAAGAAGTTAGGAAACTACTGTACATGAAAAGGCAAATTTCATAAGATTATTACCAGGAAGTGTCCATGGCTTATAGAGGTATGTACCAAGTGCAGGCGGGATCTTCCTGTTTTCTGTGCCCACTTCTGGTGTCAGTTTTGAATGCTCTAAAGTCTTGATAGGCCCCTTCTCAAGGTGGCAAACCAAACTCTGAAGTGCTTATGGTGGGAATCTCTTCTGGGCTAGACCAATGGTTCCTTCAGTTACATGAAGCTTAACAAGGCTCAGAGGCAACCAAGAGAACCCATACGGAAAAAGAAAGGCCCAAAGATAGAGTTCAGGAGTACACAGACAATCCATATATGGAATAGGGCTGTGATTTCTGGTAATGGCGTCTAGGGAGACAAAATGGGACTTATTTTGATGTAGTGCTTTTCAAAAGAAAAATTGTAAAATTAGCTCCTAGACATGAAGATATACCCATGTGTGTGTCAAGGCTGTGTGTGCACGTGTGTGTTGTGTGTTCTAGGAGGACTGCTCAAAAATACAGCAAAACCCCATATGAGCAGGGTAAGGAAAACAAAACAATGTTTTTGGTGAATCTCAAAACAGTAATTTTTATTGCACTTGAACATTCCAACTTTATCATTTTTTAGACTACAGTCAATGTAGGTGTAATCATCCACGTCTTGACAAAAGAAATGTACTCATCACTTCCTTCTAATATATTATTAGGCCACTTGGCAGAAAAAGGGATATGGGCTTTGGAAATATAGAGACCTTCTGAAAATCTGGCTTTGCTATATAATACTTCTGAGAGGGGGGAAAAAAACCTCTCAGCTTCTCTAAAATATGAGTAACAATTTTCTTTATGAAAATGGATTAAATGAAACAATTTGCAAGTATCCTAGTAGCATCTGGAAACCAATAAATACTCAATAAACAGTAGTTCACTTCCTCATATCTACTGAAGAAAATTTTATATAAATAAAACCATTCAAATTGAAAACTAAGAGGCTCTGCACCACTCACACAAATGTTACATTTTAAAGAATCAAAATTATTTAGGACCTTTTTACCAAATTTTTCTGAAACAAAGTACTAACTTTTTTAAAAATTTTTTTTAGTTTTAGGTGGACACAATATCTTTATTTTTGTTTATACGTGGTGCTGAGGATCAAACCCAGTGCCTCACGCATGCTAGGCGGGTACTCTACCACTGAGGCACAACCCTAGCCCAAGTATTAACTTTTTAAAAATTCACTAGCTTGACTTTTAAACATAAACAATTGATCAAACAGACAAAACAGATGGGAATTCACTTTGTCTTTTTTTTTTTTACTGTTTTAAGTAAAATAAAAAGTTACCCCAAAACAGAAAAGTTGACATTAGGTTACCCTTGTTTTTACAGATAGAATAGTCTTAAGAGAGACTAATAGCTTAAGACTAATACTGCATTAAATTCATTTATATTAATAGTCATTTTGGGAACATAAATATACTCAGTGTAGAAAATTAAACCATTATAGGAAAGGTCAATTCCCTTTGTTCTAATCATCTGTTAAGGTTGATATTTCTGTTATTAGGACATTATAACCCAAGTCACTCAGGCTAATTAATGCCAAATTCTGTGAATTACCTCTACAGTATCTCTTCCATTTCTCCTACATTGCCATTAGCTTTTTGTTAACTTAGTTTAGGCTCTTACAAACCTTAGAATAATTTTCCTAAGGTGTAGTTCTGACCATAAGAAACTTTTTAGTGATTTTTGTTGCCTATTGAATAAAGTTAAAAGTCACTAGCTTGACATTTTAGGTTCCCTGTTCATCTCCAGCCTTCCTTTATAATCTTATCTCTTCTTATTCCCCTTTCATCTCCCTATATGCCTTTGCCAGTTTGTGCTATTAACTGTCTCCCTGAAGGTGCTCCTCTTGTTCTCACCTCCAGAACTTGTTCACATTGTGTCTTACACCTGGAATGTTATCTTTTCACTCCTAATTTCTGTATTTTGAAAATATATGGAAGAGTTATTATGAAGATTAAGTGAAAAATGATATTTCTGTAATATGTACAGAAAACTTATTTTCAACCTTTGGAGTAGTTGACATAGATCAATTTTTATATCAAATGACAAATTACATGCAATGTATTTATAGTTTGTGATGTGGTATTAGAAGCTCTGGGTTTTTTTTGTCAAAGTTTTATACGTACATATTTATACTAATTTTTTTTACTTTATTGCAAATAGTATACATACATGTTTATTTATTCAATAAATAATAGCTATGATTATTATTTGGCTTTACCCCCACCCCCAATTGTCTTTTACCTTGTGATATCTTGTCCAGGACCTTAGTCAATTGCAGTTTCCCTTGGAGATTAATTCCTTTGGGATCTGTGTTGGCTCCTACCCTTGTATTAAAGGTGTCCTTTGAAGTAGATCTGGGCTAACTAGCACACTTCCAGACAGGAGTAGGTTCTCAGCACTACTGTATTTAGAAAGACCTTAGTAGAATGAAAAGACTATAGACTGTGGGGTTTCACTTATGTCAGATCACCTTACCAACTATGTAACTATGAACTTTTTATTGTTAATTTATAAAAGGGAATAGTAGTGCTTACCTGACAATCTTACAGAGTTGTTGTACAAATCAGTGAGACATTTGTGAAAATATTTACAGTCTTGGACCATCCAACTACTTAATTATCTCCTGTTCATATCTCAGTAGTATCCTCCCCAAGGACATAAACACATATAAAACCCTACAGATATAAATACATAATCTCTCCTAAACAATTCACATAAACATACACATGCATACTTGTATACCTGTACAGAAGTATATACATCAAAATCTATCTATTCAGTAGTCTGATATTTGGGATTCCAGTGCTAGATAAAATATATATGGTAGAATCTGGATTTACTATATGATGACCTTTGCATGGAATCATTGATCTTGTACACAGAGAGTTGGCCATTTTTCCATTTCTGTTAATTTATCTGATCAGTTTTGATTCCCAGTGTTGTTTATTTTCTTGGTTTAACTGTTTATTTTTTGTCAGTGGCAAAAGCTACTATTTCCTGTAAATAGTTGTACATCTCTCTTCTTCCTTTAGGTATTTATACAGAAGTTACTTTTTCAACGAAGCCTCCCTTGCTTACTCTTATGGTCTGCTACTTCATGTGGTACCCATCCCTGTTTAACACATATTATTAATGTAATTAATACACTTTTACTTATGTGTCTCCTTTATAATCAATTTCTGCATCTATTAGCTTAATAACACAGATTTTTGGCTATTTTGCTCACTGTTGTGTCCTTAGTATCTTAGTAGTAGGCACTTGGTAAATATTCAGATGTGTGAATTTCAGCATCAGTTTATTTATTTTCAGTGTACCATTGTATTAACACTAGAAAGATTCTTATATTTAGTGCTTCTAGTAATTATGTACAGCAAACTTATTTTTTACTTTTGGAGTAGTTGACATAGATCAATTTTTACATCAAATGAAAAATGCAAAAGGATTTACAGTTTGTGATGTGTTATTAGAAGCTCTGTTTTGTGTTTTTGCCAAAGTTTTATATGCTCATATTCATACTTATTTTTTACTTTATTGCACATTATAAGCTAGGCATGGTACTAAGGATTGGTCCCATAATTCAGTGAAGAGACACCCAAGTCTCATTTTTTCCTTCTCTTGCTATCTTATCATCTTTACTACCTCAGAAGTTAGCTTTGAGGCTTAGTGTTCAAATTTCTTTTCTTATTCATATTTATTCTTGTGATCTTATATAGTCCCATGGTTTTATAACTGTTGTATACTTACTGATGTTCTCAGATTTTTATCTCCAGCCAAGATTCTTTGATCTGCACTTGATTTTTTAATTCCCTTCCCAATAGGAGTCTTCTACCTCTGGAAATGACATCTCTATTTATTTAACATTTCAGGCCAAAACTCTTAGAATGGTTCCTTGATCCCCTTCTTTCACAGTCTGCATGCAACAGTCCTGTTGGCTCTGTCTTCAAAATATGTGCTCAGATGACCTGTTCTCTATGCCAATGACTGCCTCCACATGCAGATTACCTCTTCTCCAGATTATCACAGTAGCCTCCTGTCTAGTCCATTGCTTCTACCCTGTTTCTTCTTTAGTGATTCTTCTAAAACAAAAGTTATATCTTAGGTTCATAATCCTCCCATAGCTTCCCATGTCATACACAAAAATCTTAAGACTTTCCAGTAGCCTGTTTGACTTTCCCCCTCCCCCAGCCCCGCCCTATTTATGTCATTTCCTTCTTCTCCCTGCTTTGCTTATTGCTTTATAGCCATGGTGGCCTCCTTAATGTCCCTTCAGCATGACATCCAGTCCTATCTTAGGGCCTTCAATTATTTTATTCCCTCTCCCTGTCCACCTTTTCCCCCAGTTATATGCATGGTTTATTCCTCAATAACTTCCTTCAGGTACCCACTTAAATATCTTAATAGAAATACCTTCCATGATTCCCTATATAAAATGACATTGCTTTCCCCTCTCTATCTTCTGGGCCCTCCTGCTTCTTAACTTTCATATTGTGCTTTGTGTTCTTCCATGGCAATAAATATTTATTTCTTTCATGCTAATAAATATTACATATTGACTTCTGAGTTTTTGATGTTTGTTTCTCTTGTCTAGATTATATAACAGTTTTATGGGGCAGATATCTGTTTTTATCCAGTGTTATATCTTCAGCGTTTAAAATGGTGCCTAGCATATTATGGATACTTAATAAATATTTGTTCAATAAAGTGCAACAAATGTGATAAAATATGATCTCTATGGTAGAAGTACTTATAATGTTCAGTAGGAACATAGAGGAAAGAGTGATATAACTACCTAAGAGTTGAGAGAAGACTTTATAAAAGTTGCTCTTAAGCAGAGCTTTCCGGATGAAAAAGCAAATGAGGGAAGCCAGATATAGTGGTACACATTAGTAGTTCCAGCAACTTGGGAGCTTAAGGCAGGAGGCTCACTTGATTCCAGGAGTTTGAGACCAGCCTGGGCAACAAAGTAAAACCCCATCTTAAAAAACAAAAAAATCAGATGAGAGCATACTACAAAGAAAATAGCATCATATCTGAACAGAGGCATGAAGAAACACAATATGTTTAAGGAATCAAAATTATAATATTACTAGAATATAACTTAGGGTAAAGATTAAACAGATGAAGCTAAACATGTAGTGGAGGACACTTGATCATAAAGGATTTATCAGACTATGGACTTTTAAGATTTTTATCCTACAATGTGGGTAGTGGTAGGTAGTATAGAAGACTTTGAAGACCATTGAAGACTTTTGAGCAAGGAATGATATATGCATGCACAGCCCAGCGCGCGCGCACACACACACACACACACACACACACACGCGCGCGCGCTTATGTGTGTAGGGGTGTTTACATATAAGATAGTAACTCTGGTAACACTGTGAGGATGAGGATCAAAACTAACACAGCATTTCAGCTCAGATATGTGTGATGAGTAAAAACAATTACTATCTTGTGAGTAAAGGACATTTCATTTTATTGTTGAATCATACTATTGATATATAATGGGAAAATATTCTTGGCATACTTGTAGTACATTTGTGAATCCTTCTGATAGAGGATTATTCTGTTCATGTTTGAAAACCTATGCTTTTGGAAAGGAAACTAAAGAATTTAGTTATTAATAATGCTTCAAGTCATTATGTAAACTAGAAAAGTGCTTAAGTACTTTTTTTCATAACCATTATGAATTCAACAAGAAAAATGTTATAGAATAAAAGAAGTTATGCTTGAGTACTGGTCTCCTTTCTTCAGAGGTGAAATGATTGGTCTCCTCCTCTTTAGATTCATTGTTAAAGGAAATACTGACTGTCATAAGAACAAGCAAATCTACACTTTTTTTCTGCAGGGCCAGTATATCTGCCTCTGCAAATTATAGTACTTAAGCATGCATAATTTTTTAAAATAAAGAATGAACTATAAAAATTTTTTTTTCATTCAAATGCAAGTAAAAACTCCATTTTTCAACTGGCTTACTTGAGTATCATATCTTAACTATACATCAAATGTCTTAATTACTTAAATCTCACTACTTTGGGGTCAAGATATGATTTGCAAGTTTAAGGATAATTTAGAGGTACTCAGAATTTGCACATGATGTGAATGTTTTGAATTTGGCAGTCCCAATTCACAGCAACATGATTCTGTGTTATTTGAGCATATTTTTAAAACCACAACCAAATGCTTTAGCAGATGATGATGAAATATTTCCAAAGGCAGATGCAACCATACATAGAATTAAGATCCATTTGTCTCCACTTACTAAGTTGAAGCACTAATATTTTGAGTGTGCTGTGCTTTTAACTCATTATCTGATAGAATGAGAAATTGCTTCATAATTTCTGAGTCGATGTTTGATTTAGATAGCCACATTTAGCTGATAGATATACCAAATTCTGATGACCAGTAAAGTAAGGTGGAATTTTCTCTTTAGTTAGAAACAAAGTTTTGTGGGGGTTTTTTTGCCTTTATTTTTATGTGGTGCTGAGGATAGAACCCAGTGCCTCACGTGTGCCAGGCTAGCATTGTACCACTGAGCCCCAGCCCCAGCAGTAAAGGGTTTCTAATAAGAAACCTACTCTAATCAATTCAAGCCGAAAGAGTTTGAGTAAAATATATGTACCTATAATCCCAGCTACTCAGGGGGCTGAGGCAGGACTGTTATTTTGAGGCCTGTGAGAGTCTTCTGAAAAAATAAAATAAAATGGGCTGAGGTGTAGCTTAGTGGTAGAGTGCTTGTTTAGCATGCACGAGTTCCCTGGGTTTAGCCTCCAGTTCTGGGGGGTGGGAAGAGGTGTTTAAGTGGCTTATAGAATTAAAAAAAAAATGTTCTTATGAGTTGTTGATGGACCTTTATTTTATTTACTTATTTTTATGTGGTGCTGAGAATTAAACCCAGTGCCTCACGCATGCTAGGCAAGCGCTCTACCACTGAGCCATAACCCCAGACCTAGAATTGTTTGAAAAGAACACAAAAACAAGACAAAAAGCATCTAGACTCTAGGTGGAACTTTTAGGAATGACAGTAAAAGGCCATATTGCAGCTGAGCCATCAAGAAATTTACTACCTCTTTTAGGATCAGAAAGACTCCTGCACAATTGGGAAGCTACATGATTAGGAATACGCTAGTATTAGGAAACAGCTATTGGCAAGCAGCCACCTTCATCAGTAAGTTGTTGTCACTGCTGCTGGCTCAAGAGCCAATTCATACCTGTCACAACCTGTATTACAGAATGGATGCCTTCTGTCTTCCTTCTTAATACACATGAAACTTGTGACTGAATTCCCAGGACTTCTACAAATGCTGTTGCAGAACATGGACATCTCTATGACAGTGCTTTCTAGTAGAAGCAGCCTAAGCTCCACCACCTTTCTTTTCTGTCCTCCCCCGCAAGTGAATATAGTTGGTGCAACTTAAATCACATCCTCAATTGTAGCTGCAATAGAGTCTGGGAGATGTAGTTTTTAGCTTTCCGATCTCAGTAATATAGTAAGGCATATACCAAAGGAGATTGAAATGGCTGTTGAACACCAATCCTGTTTATCTACAACAGGTATAGAACCTGATTTTCCTTAAGGTTAGGTTAAGGATATAGTTAAGTTGAGAACATATTGCAAATAATACCACCAAAGAATGTTGAGGAACCATTGTTATTTAGTATATTTTTGTTTTATAATACTACATTTTAAAAAATACTTAAAAATTGGCCCTCCACTTCTATGATAAATGTTCTATGCCAAAAGTTTCCCCATATTTAAGATGTGCTAAATGAGCATAAAACCTAAAAGAGGGAGTAGAAGAAAGAATGCGTCACCTAAACTGAGGAAAGGTAAATATTATCAAATATTAAAGAGTGGTCAAATAAAGTGGGAACTGAAAAACAATTATTTGACTTGGTAGCACCTAATATTAGTGTTCATGAAGGTTCTAGAAAAGGAATGGGAGCAGAAGGTAAATTGCAGGTTTAAGCTAGGAGTAGAAAGTAAAGATTGGAAACAGAATGCGTTTTTAAAAAGCTTGGATTTTCAGGGATAATAGTTTTTGGGTTTTTCTTTTTTGTCTAGCGCACTTGCTTGTATACCAGAATTGGCTAGAGCTAGTGAAACCCTGTACAAATATCAGATGTGAACTACTACAATCTTTGGAAGTTCTTCACTTTTGTTTTCTTATGTACCTGGATGGAATGTATACTCTTAACACATTCATTTGCTGCTCAGAGCTGTAATACATACCTTACTTTTAGAGCAGAGGAGATCAGAGAAGACAGTTTTAGGACCATGAAGACTGTGGTATAAAAATGGGATTTTATTCTAAGTGAAATGGTGTACTGTTGGAGCAGGGGAACAACTGACTTGAATCATGTGTTTAAAAGATCACAAGCTGGATGAGGTGGCACATACTTGTAATCCCAGTGGCTCAGGAGACTAAGGCAGGATTATTACAAGTTCAAAGCCAGCCTCAGCAACTCAGAAAAGCCTTAAGCAATTTAGTGAGGCTCTGTCTTTAAATAAAATATTAAAAAGGGCTTGGGATGTGACTCAGTGCTTAAGTGACCCTGGGTTCAATCCCCAGTACCCCCACTCCCACCCACCCCCTAAAAAAAAAATCCAACTGCTTGGTGAAGAATGCTTTGTAGGAAGGGTTATAGTAGAGAAAGAAACACTAGTTAGGAAACTGGTATTGTCCAAATGAAAGATCATAGTGACTTGAATTTAGGATTTATTTTGAAGGTTGGCTAGATTTGCTAATAGACTGGCTAGGTATGATGGTAGAGAGGGTAGTGAGAGGATGGTGAGTAAGAAGGTGATAGATTCGGGGAAGAACATGTTGTGGGGGAGGTAATCAGTTTTGTTGAAACTGGTTAAATTTGAAATAGTACTGGATATCCAGGGAGACAATTGAACATTCACACTAAGTGTTTGAAGCGGGGAGGTCAGGCAGAACTGGGAGATATCAGAATTAACTAACACCTTCTACTTAAGGAGTTTGAATAGAGAAGGAAGGGAAGGGGGTCCAGCACTGAGCCCTGAGGCAGTTGCAACATTTAGAGGTGAAAAGGTGTGAGCAGAGGCCAGCATGGCCGGGAAGTCAGAATATTGTGTCCTGGAAGCCAACAGAAGAGAGCATTGTTTTTTTTTTTAAGATGGACACAATACCTGCTGAGGTTCGAACTCAATACTTTTCAAGCTATTTCAGGAAATAGAAAAAGAGAGAGAACTTCCAAATTCATTCTACGAGGCCAACATCACCCTGATTCCTAAACCAGACAAAGACACTTCAAAGAAAGAAAACTGCAGACCAATATCTCTAATGAACCTAGATGCAAAAATCCTCAATAAAATTCTGGCGAATTGGATTCAAAAACATATCAAAAAAATTGTGCACCATGATCAAGTAGGATTCATCCCTGGGATGCAAGGCTGGTTCAATATACGGAAATTAATAAATATTATTCACCACATCAATAGACTTAAAGATAAGAACCATATGATCATCTCGATAGATGCGGAAAAAGCATTCGACAAAGTACAGCATCCCTTTATGTTCAAAACTCTAGAAAAACTAGGGATAACAGGAACATACCTCAACATTGTAAAAGCAGTCTATGCTAAGCCTCAGGCTAGCATCATTCTGAATGGAGAAAAATTGAAGGCATTCCCTCTAAAATCTGGAACAAGATAGGAATGCCCTCTCTCACCACTACTGTTCAACATAGTTCTTGAAACCTGGCCAGAGCAATTAGACAGACGGAAGAAATTAAAGGCATAAAAATATGAAAAGAAGAACTTAAATTATCACTATTTGCAGATGACATGATTCTATACCTAGCAGACCCAAAAGGGTCTACAAAGAAACTATTAGAGCTAATAAATGAATTCAGCAAAGTGGCAGGATTTCAACACGCATAAATCAAAGGCATTCCTGTATATCAGCGACAAATCCTCTGAAATGGAAATGAGGACAACCACTTCATTCACAATATCCTCAAAAAAAATAAATATTTGGGAATCAACCTAACAAAAGAAGTGAAAGACTTATACAATGAAAACTACAGAAACCTAAAGAGAGAAATAGAAGAAGATCTTAGAAGATGGAAAAATATACCCTGTTCATGGATAGGCAGAACTAACATCATCAAAATGGCGATATTACCAAAAGTTCTCTATAGGTTTTTTTTTTAATTGGTTGTTCACAACATTACAAAGCTCTTGACATATCATATTTCATACATTAGATTGTAGTGGGTTATGAACTCCCAATTTTACCCCAAATGCAGATTGCAGAATCACGTCGGTTACACATCCACAATTTTACATAATGCTCTATTAGTAACTGTTGTATTCTGCTACCTTTCCTATCCCCTACTATCCCCCCTCCCCTTCTCTCACATCTTCTCTCTCTACCCCATCTACTGTAATTCATTTCTCTCCTTGTTTATTTTCCCATTCCCCTCACAACCTCTTATATGTAATTTTGTATAGCAATGAGGGTCTCCCTTCATTTCCATGCAATTTCCCTTTTCTCTCCCTTTCCCACTCCTCTATAGGTTTAATGCAATGCCAATCAAAATCCCAACGGCATTTCTTGTAGAAATAGAGAAAGCAATCATGAAATTCATATGGAAAAATAAAAGACCCAGAATAGCAAAAACAATACTAAGCAGGAAGTATGAATCAGGCGGTATAGCGATACCAGACTTCAAACTATACTACAGAGCAATAGTAACAAAAACAGCATGGTACTGGTACCAAAACAGGCGGGTGGACCAATGATACAGAATAGAGGACACAGAAACCAATCCACAAAACTACAACTATCTTATATTTGATAAAGGGGCTAAAAGCATGCAATGGAGGAAGGATAGCATCTTCAACAAATGGTGCTGGGAAAACTGGAAATCCATATGCAACAAAATGAAACTGAATCCCTTTCTCTCGCCATGCACAAAAGTTAACTCAAAATGGATCGAGGAGCTTGATATCAAATCAGAGACATGGCGTCTGATAGAAGAAAAAGTTGGCTCCGATCTACATATTGTGGGGTCAGGCTCCAAATTCCTTAATAGGACACCCATAGCACAAGAGTTAACAACAAGAATAAACAAATGGGACTTACTTAAACTAAAAAGTTTTTTCTCAGCAAGAGAAACAATAAGAGAGGTAAATAGGGAGCCTACATCCTGGGAACAAATTTTTACTCCTCACACTTCAGATAGAGCCCTAATATCCAGAGTATACAAAGAACTCAAAAAATTAGGCAATAAGATAACAAATAACCCAATCAACAAATGGGCCAAGGACCTGAACAGACACTTCTCAGAGGAGGACATACAATCAATCAACAGGTACATGAAAAAATGCTCACCATCGCTAGCAGTCAGAGAAATGCAAATCAAAACCACCCTAAGATACCATCTCACTCCAGTAAGATTGGCAGCCATTAGGAAGTCAAACAACAACAAGTGCTGGCGAGGATGTGGGGAAAAGGGTACACTTGTACATTGTTGGTGGGACTGCAAATTGGTGCAGCCAATTTGGAAAGCAGTATGGAGATTTCTTGGAAAGCTGGGAATGGAACCACCATTTGACCCAGCTATTCCCCTTCTTGGTCTATTCCCTAAAGACCTAAAAAGAGCATGCTACAGGGACACTGCTACATCGATGTTCATAGCAGCACAATTCACAATAGCAAGACTGTGGAACCAACCTAGATGCCCTTCAATAGACGAATGGATAAAAAAAATGTGGCATTTATACACAATGGAGTATTACTCTGCATTAAAAAATGACAAAATCATAGAATTTGGAAGGAAATGGATGGCATTAGAGCAGATTATGCTAAGTGAAGCTAGCCAATCCCTAAAAAACAAATGCCAAATGTCTTCTTTGATATAAGGAGAGTAACTAAGAACAGAGTAGGGACGAAGAGCATGAGAAGAAGGTTAACATTAAACAGGGATGAGAGGTGGGAGGGAAAGGGAGAGAGAAGGGAAATTACATGGAAATGGAAGGAGACCCTCAGGGTTATACAAAATTACATACAAGAGGAAGTGAGGGGAAAGGGAAAAAAATACAAGGGGGAGAAATGAATTACAGTAGAGGGGGTAGAGAGAGAAGAGGGGAGGGGAGGGGAGGGGAGGGGAGGGGGATAGTAGAGGATAGGAAAGGCAGCAGAATACAACAGACACTAGTATGGCAATATGTAAATCAATGGAAGTGTAACTGATGTGATTCTGCAATCTGTATACGGGGTAAAAGTGGGAGTTCATAACCCACTTGAATCAAAGTGTGAAATATGATATATCAAGAACTATGTAATGTTTTGAACAACCAACAATAAAAAAAATAACTGAATCATCAAAACCATTCTAATTTCTCTAAATTTCTGAATATGCGATAATTTTCTTCCTCTTCTTTTCAATTTTCATGTATGTTCAGATTTATTATTCTGTACTTCAGGCCAAATACTAGGGTTTGTTCCATTTGCATTTTACCCTGAGAGTTTGATAACAATTTCCAAATGGGATCATGTCCCCTGTACCTCTGTAGAGAGATTTTTATATTAGGCAATACTCAAGAGAATGAAATCATTCAGAAAATAAAATGCTCACAATCAGGAAAGTGATCTAAACCTTTATATATCTCATCTAGAATATGTGTATATTTTTCTCACCTATCTGAGAGAAACAACAGTTGATGGAACTTACAATCTTAATAAAAAGAGAAACTAGTCACAAAAAAAAAAAAAAGATGGACACAATACCTGCTGAGGTTTGAACTCAGCCCCTCGAATTTACTAGGCATGTGTTCTACCACTGAGCTACAACTTCAGCCCAGAAGAAGACAGCATTTTAAAAGGAATGTTCACTTGTGTTTAAGGTTGGGTAAGATAAGGACAGGGAAATGATCTTCGTATTTAGCAATTTGGAAGGTTTTGGTACCCTTGGCTAATGCAGTTTCACTGTCATAGTGAAATCCAGAATTGATTGGAGAAGGTCAAAGAATGAGTGAAAAGTAAGAAAGTGGAGAAGATACTGACTAGACGGTGATGCTTTTGACAAGTTTTGAGAATGGAGATTAAGATGGATGAAGTGGAGTGATAGAAGATTTTTTTTTCTTTTTGTTCACTTTTTTTAAATTGGGAAACTCCCAAACGTATATATGCGGGTGGGAGAAATATGGTAGAAGAGAAATTAATATTGATTAAATTCTTTGAGGTGGTAATACAGTGGGATAGGATGGAGAACACAAGTAGGGGAATTGCCTTTTTATAGGGACAGAGATGCAGTGATTTAATATGATCTCACATGTCCTTTAATACAGAGCCTCTCCCTTCGGTCTTAGCAGTCTCTGTTAGAACAAGTTGATCTTTCTCTAATCACTAGTTCTGTTTTCCTGTGTTACATACAACCTATTCTGTCAGATTGAATTTGTTGTATATAAGTCTTACTGTGAAGCAGCTGGTGATGTGTAATACCAGTTTTAATTTTTGTACCAACAGGTGAAGCAAAAAATTTATTGCCATATCTTGGACCCAACAAGATGAGAGATTGCTTTTGTACTATAAATTTGGACCAGGAAGAAGTTTATCGTACCCAAGTTGTTGAAAAATCTTTAAGGTTGGTAGAAAAATTGGAAATTATCATTTAGAAGATATATATTGATTGATCAATGTGTATGTTTTCCAGATTATATTCACCAAGAAGACTGTCTTCATTTGAAACTTATATTTTGCACTTTGAATTTTTTTTTTTTACATTATGAATTTACTTTTAGAGTTACCGAATCTAAGAATTTGAAAGAGCCTGAATGTTCGTTGAGCAGACAGACTAACCACCTTATGCTTAGCATCTTCTTGACCATGGCTTTGATAGGTGATCTTATGGCATTTGCTTAGCAATGTTCCAGTGACCAGGGAGTTCATTGCCTCCTAAGTATCTCATTTGGTCTTTGAACTATTCTGACTCCTAGAAAGCTTTTATGTTTAGTTGGTTAATGATTATTACAATGAGAACCAACTATATATATGCCAGTAACTTGCTGGATTCTGTTTATTTATGTATTCATCCATGTGGCTTCTTATTATCTCAAATATATTTTTCTTTTAAATTGTACCTAATTCTATATGTTGGATTACTGGGAAATGAATTTAGTCTGTCTTTCATTTGGCGGTCTTTAACGTTTTTGAAAACAACTGTTATATTTCAGTCTTGTTTTCTAGGTTAAATTTTGCCCATTTATTTTAACTTAGAGCACATTATTTTATTTCTCTAAAGAATAAATTACTTCTTAAAGTTCATATATTGTTAGTTAAATTAGCAGTACATTATCAAGGAATGGACTCTTAGGTAGATTTTTCATCTTTGAAAGTATAATTACACTTTAAGACCATCACAGTAAATTCTGATTTGTAAAATGAGAATGTGCCACCTCTGCTCTTAGCAGTATTTGTGACATGATTCTGGTACAGAGCAGTGCTAGAAAGATGCAGTCTTATTCAGAAATAAGGATTAAAACAAGGGTTCAGGGAGTTGTTGAAATAAGCATGTGGTAGATAAAATGTTGATGCCATAAATTATGTGAATTGTATTTCAGATCAGTTGTATTTCAAAGATGTCTTTTAATACTTTTTTTCATACCTTTTTTTTCTTTACTTGCCTTTTTTTCTCTCTGAAGTTTGCCTTTACATTTTATTTTCATTTTCTATAATTTTGAATATATACTGAGTTCTTCACAGGAGACGTAATATATAGAACTGAAAATAACTTAGTAGCCCAAAAAGATTTGCAGTAATATACTTCAAATCTTTAGTTACATGTCAGCTGTCCCTCTTGTGTTAGAATTTTGGTATTCTTTATATTTGTAAATATAAATTTATAAATATATTTGTTTTATATTCATAAATAATGAAAACTGAGTTACTCAAAGGCGGAATATTTTTTCATATATCAAAGAAAGAAGCAAAACTAATGGCATTTAAATTTTAATTTGTTAAATAAATTGTTTAATTTAATTTTTAATTTGTTACTTAAAATGTACACTGATTTCATATTGCACAGTGATCAGTAATATACGAAAATAGTTTGTTCATAAATTGGATACTGTAGTAGTTTCTAGTATGTAGCCTTATAAATGAGTAAAATTAGCTTTTTTTTTTAACCTTTTCTGAATATTTGTGTAGGGGAAATGATGAAATTAGTTTTGTTTTTTTTTAATCCTCATTTTTCTAGTTGCATAGCAACTTGGAATATAATTTCAGCTAACAGTACTTACCTTAGGCAATTTTGATATAACTAGATTAGATGCTTCTGGGATTTTGGACATCCTCTAGCATTTTTTCTTGTGGAATAGGACAAAAGAATTTGTAGTAAAAACCCTTGCTCACCTTGTTTTCATTTCATTGTTCTTAGTGCTTGTGGATAGTGTGATAAACTGTTAAGCTGAAAGTCACTAGGTACTATTTAGATATTTTATAGTTTCTGGATATTATAGTTTATGTATATAGGTAAGAGTTTGATACTTTTTTCCATATCTTTTTTCCCTTTATACTTGCCTTTTTTCCTCTGAAGTTTCCCTTTATGTCATTTATTCTGTTGAGTTCTTCATAGAAAAGGTATTATATGAAACCAAAAATACTTTGCAGCCCAAAAGGATCTGAAGTAAGAGATAAAGTAAAAGTAGTTCAAATGTTGGAAGCTAGCTATGGGCTGTGCGTGTGAGCTGTGAGCATTTCAGCACATGATGGGACTGGACTGATACTGCTTCTCTGACTGAGCTATGCGACATATGTGTCCTTTTCGCTTGCTTTGCCTTTGATCCCACACAGCACCTGAGATGGATTTGGCTTTCCGAGATGTCAGTCAAATCTGCAGACTATGAGACATCACCAAGCAACCTCCTGAAACCTAATCCCTTGCCTTATTTGGGTTGAACTTTCTTGAATGTCTTTCTCTTGGGCTGGGGTTGTGGCTAAGAGGTAGAGTGCTTGCCTGGCACATGTGAGGGCCTGGGTTTGATCCTCAGCACCACATAAAAATAAATATAGAGACTTCTCAGTCGTGCTCTCTCTTCTTTCAGTGAACCCTTAAGGTTGAGAGCTGTCTCCTTGATTCCTGCAAGCAAAAGGTATTTCCGTGTGTTGCGTGCTTCTTTGGCCATTTTCTTAAGTTATTGGTACAGCCAGCTCTTGTGAACCCAGCTCAGGTCGCCAGCCCGGCTAGTTGGCAATATTCAAATCCTTTGAAGAAAGAGGTAGTATTTAAACAGTAGCAGCACATTACTGGTGCTTCAACCTTGTTGGAAAGTTTTCTTCAAATGCATCAATTAAGTAATGAATTATTTAAAGACGTGGGCAATCAAATGTGGAGGTTAGGTTGTTGAGATTTTCATGCTACAACAATACAAATAACATAGTAATTCTGTTCTTATTTGACTTTAGATGTGTAAATATGTGCTATGTAAAGGAAATTCTCTATTTTATTATTCTTTAAAATAATACAAAGAGAAACATGGACACATGTCACCTTTACCTATTAGCTGTTTTTGCATTGATTTTTTTTTTTTTATGTTGAGACTAATTAAAAGACTCTAGTTACTTTGACAGACCAACTTTAAAAAGTTGGTTGCAGAAAGGAAAGATACTGAGGACTGATATTGACCAAATTGTGGTGTTATCTTGTGTGTATGTATAAATGTATAATAACAAATTGCACCATTATGAACAACTCTAATGCACTAATAAAAATATGGAAAATTGGTTACATTTGAAGTGAAAATTGTAGTGCAAAATTTAACTGGACTTTATAACAACTAAAGACCCAAGTCAGCCATTTTCTGGACAATATAAGAATGACTTCTGTAGTAGTATTTTACTTTGCATTTTAGCTTCTCATTTAATTATGACAGTCTAATGATATTGCATTTCATGGTGATATTTTTAACCAATCATTTTGTTATTTAAACATTCTCAAGAAAGAAGTGTTCATGAGAAAAGATATCTACTAGGATTTTAGAGATTCATATCTTCATAGAAGCATTTAAATATAACAAAACATTTTTAAAAAAATTTTTAAAAATATATTAATTTTCTAGTTATAGGTGAACACAGTATCTTTATTTTATTTTTATGTAGTGCTGAGGATTGAACTCAGAGCCTCACGCTTGCTAGGCGAGTGCTCTACCTCTTAAGCTACAACCCCAGCCCCACAAAATAATATTCTTAAAATGAACTTATAAAAATTAGCTGTTTAATAGGAGAAAACCTTGCAACTTTGCGGTAGGTAAAATTTTCTTAGGATGCAAAAGGCACCGATTATAAAAGAAATTAGGCTTCATCAAAATTAGAAGTGCCTATTCAAAAGTGACTGTCAAAAAAAATTAAATGATAAGTCATACCTGGGAGAAAATATCCTGACAAAAACAAAGCAAAAACTCTTAATTCATTAAGAAGACAACCATTGAAAATATGAAAAATCTTGCATATTTATTTTAAAAAAAGATGATATGCAAATGGCCAAGAGCATGTTAAAAGATATTTAACATAATTCTTCATTAAGAAAATGCAGTTTTAAACCATTTCTGCTACTATACGTTCTATAACATAATCTGTAGTGATAGAACTTTGGTTGAGAGTGTCAATATGGTGGGGGTGATTGCAGAAGGGTGCAAGAGAAATTTGTGTGGAGAGAGAAATGTTTTATATATTGGTTAGGATAGAGATTACACAGGTATATAAATTTCTAATGTCACATTCACTAAAATAGCTAAAATTAAAGACTGTCAGTTGATCTATAGCAACTGGAATGCTCATATGTTACTAGTGAGGAGGGTAAAATTGTACAACTACTTTGGAAGGTAGTTTGACAGTTTTCTCACAGGTTATATTGTTTAATCTGCCCTTTAACTCAGGAATTTTACTCTCTGGGGAGATTAGATTATTTTGATTGGGGAAAAGTCTACACAAGCTTATAAATATATCCAAAGTCATTAGTCTTGGCTTTAAATTGAAGGTTATTGTATGTAATTTATACCTTAATAAAGTTGATTTTAAAATAGCCTGTTTCAATTTTTAAAATATATTTTTAAAGTAAGACTTTATATAATGTTACTTGCTTTAGGTGGTATGTATTATTGTGATTAATACAACTTTACATATTTACATATCTTGAAGACTGGTAGTGGTGTGTATGTCCTTAGCTCTCATATAATAAGTCCACTTTAGGTTATCATGACCCTAGGTGATTACTATATCTTTTGTCCACAGGACTTCTGAAAAGCTCTTTGTTTAGAACTCATCCTGGCAACTGAAGTCCTCTAAGTTCAACTTGGTTTGTAAAGAATTTAGTTGAAACTTAGCATTGATAATTATTTTGAGGTTTTTAAAGTTCTTTTCTGTGGGAAGCCATTCTTGCACGTGATTTGAGTTACCTTCCTGGCTAGGTGAGAGGCGCTTAGACAACTGTGTCAGAGCCTTCCCCACCCTGTCCCAGGTATGTAAATTTGGTGAATCTTGGTCACAAAACCAAGGGCAAAAATTCACCTATAACCTTTAAGAATTGTAGCAACTGAGTCTTTTTTATTTGTTTTCCTTTCTGATTAATGATTGTCTCTAAAGTAGTCAAGTACATGTCCTTATCAGTAGAAGTCGAATTTCCCATTATTAATAATTTTAATGTCTCCTTTGCTTCGGTACCTGCCTGGTACTTCTGTGACCCCAAAAATGTCACCAATTCCTTATTTCTATAGCGCTTTAACTCAACCTAGTCAATTTAATATGCTCCACGTTGGGCACCACTTCTGCCACTCGAGCTTCATAAAAGAGGTTTGAAGCATAGAAATTAACTAGTGAGTTTTAAAATTAAAGAGACATACTCTCTTTACCTTTAATGCCCAGCTCCAGAGACGGCTTTTCCCAGCTCCCGCCTCCAACCACCTAATGCAGTGGCGAGGTTTACACAAGAGGCTAGCGAGAGAGGAAGAGCATGCCAGGGAGTGAGCTTTTATTGGGGAACAAAAAATTCAAAGGAAAATCCCATCCAGTGAAGGTCGAGGGGGGCAGCATTCCAAGGTCAGGGTCAGTGATTGGTCTTTGCGTCAGTGGCCAGACACACCTCCACACAGACAAGCCCTTGCACCTGGGACAGGGTGGGGAAGGCTCTGACACAGTTGTCTAAGCGCCTCTCACCCAGCCAGGAAGGTAACTCAAATATGTGCGAGAATGGCTTCTCACACTTTTCAGTGGAATTTGTATGTAATTTTCATTGATTTTATTGAAGGCAATATCTTTTGAGTATTAATAGTACTATTGTTAGTGATAGTACTAAGTTATTTAGTCATTTGATATTATTTGAAGTAATATGCTTTTTCCCCTTTTCTTTTCTAGTCCATTTTTCAGTGAAGAATTTTACTTTGAGATTCCACGAACTTTTCAGTATTTGTCTTTCTATGTTTATGATAAGAATGTTTTACAACGAGACCTTCGTATAGGTAGGTACTCTTCATAATTATTTTTATCACAAAATTGGTGTTTATATTCATTCTTTCTGTAAGTGTAAAGTGTTAAAACTCCAAAATAATATATGCTCAACTTTCTAATCCTGTTGTCTACACTGTTTACTTCTGAATTTGACTTTTTTTAAAAGACAGAGGTCATGCTTCTCTCTTTTTATAAGTTTTTATTTATAGATGGACAAAATACCTTTATTTATTAATATGTGGTGCTAAGGATCGAACCCAGTTCCTCATACATGGTAGGCAAGTGCTCTACCACTGAGCTGTAACCCCAGCCCCTGAATTTGACTTTTAATTTATGTGTTTAGCTTATATGACACTTCCTCAAGAAAGCTCTGTTGGTCCCCTAGTCACTATATCATGTTTCCATACTACCCATAGTTCTCTTTCCATAGTACTCATGCTTATTCCTTAGTTTGTCATTTAGTATCTAGATTCTTTAGTTAAACTAAATGTGGTACTTAAGAGGGTAGGGATGATCTCACAGAGTGCTGTACTTAGTAAATGTTCAAAAAGTATTTGCTGAATGGTTTAAATAATGTTTTTATTGAAATGATTTTATGCAGTCAGTATTGATCCATCTAAAAAACATATGCTTTTTGAGGTTTTTCGAATAGGGTAATAATTCACTTTAATTATATGTTTTCTCCCTGATTTTATTAGTGACCACTAAATATATTAAATAGTTGACAGAAACTGGCTGCATATTGTGTGTCACATTTATGGTCATTGTATCACTGTCTGCGTGTATTAATAATGGTAGATGCCTAATTTACATGTTTTATCCTCTTTCTTCTTTGTTCCCTGAATTTCATGGTCTCTATCTCTTCCTTACTGATTGAAACACGTTCAAATCTCCTGTAGCTTAAAAAATTGTACATCTGACTTTGTCCTTTTAACTGACTTCTAGTGTCTCTCAGCTTTTGCTCGAGAACTCTCTAACAAATATTCTCTGCTCATCCTGTGCTTACTACTTAATTTTTTGAAAGAGCTCCCTAGTTTAGCTTCCAGATTTTTCTGACAAACCTTTTTTGAAGTTTGCCAAAGTTATTTCTGAGCAAATCAAATAACTTTTAGAAATAATACATTTTTCTTATAAAATTATTAACATGTTTTTAGTGACTGATAGTGACTGCCCTAGAATAACTTATAGATAATAAATTGGCATATTTTTCTCAATTCTTTATTTTGTGCATTTATACTATTACATTGTTTATTTTTTTTCTCTTTTTTACTCAGTATCATCTAATGATCCTTTCTGTGTCATATTTTACAAAAATATTTGCTGTATAAAATACTTTGTGTGAAAATGTGTTGTTTGAACCACTCTCTTTGTTGGTGAACATTTTATGTTTCCAGATTTTTGGCTTTTTGAATGCTATTACTATAAACAAATATCCTTCTGCATAAATTTTGGCATGTCTCTTTTTTTGTTAGACTCAGTTTCAGAAGTGAAAATATTGGGTCAGAGGGTATGAACATTTTAAACATTTCCTTTATAAATTTCTACAATTGGCCTTCAGAAATATTGTACTAACTTATATTTCCCCAAGCATGCCTTGGGCCTAACCATTTTACCGCACCCTGGACATTCTTGGATACTATCATTGGGAAGACATTACCAATATGATAGGTGAAAATAATACTTTTTACATTTTAACGTGGTTTTTTTTTTCTGATTTTCAAGGAATTTGAGGTGTTTTTCAAATATTTATTGACTTTTTACATTTTTTCCTGTGAATTAATTGTTCTTTTACCTAATTTTTTTTTGGTTGGAATTCTTTACTTTATTCTTAAATATTCTTATTTGTTAGAAAGGTTAGCTTTTGTCAGTTATATACATTCCAAATACCATTTCTCTCTCCAGAAAGTATTGTCTTAGTTTTTGTCACCTTGACTTTTGGTTGTTTATTCAACTTGGAAAGCCAAGGAAAAGACATTTTCATGGTGTTTTATTTCTTAAATGTCTTTGCCCAGCTGACTACTACTACTTCTTCTTTTTTTTTTAAAGAGAGAGAGAGAAAAAAAAGAGAGAAAGAGAGAGAGAGAGAGAGAGAGAGAGAGAGAGAGAATTTTTATTTATTTTTCTAGTTTTCGCCAGACACACATCTTTGTTTGTATGTGGTGCTGAGGATCGAACCCAGGCCGCATGCATGCCAGGCGAGCGCGCTACTGCTTGAGCCACATCCCCAGCCCGCCCACCTAACTATTTCTTGACTTACATGTATTCTTCCATTTCTAGCAACCCCTTATTTATAGATCACCCCTAAGATGCCATGCTCAATCCAATTAAATAAATATTTACTAAGATACTTATATGAGGCATACAAAAGATGGGACTTTTAAGATGAAAGGCTTGGAGTGCCTTCATGCTATCAGAGGGGCAGACTTTAATACTAATATTATAGGTTGTATATTCTCTATCTGGAATGCTTGGGACCAGAGGTGTTTCATATTTTGGAGTTTTACATAGACTTTCCTGGTTGAGTGTTCCCAATTTGAAAATCCAAATCTGAAATGCTTCAAAATTTGAAACTCTTTGAATGTCATGTTAATGCTCAATATATTTCAGATTTCAGAGCATTCTGAACTTCATTTCAGACTGTATTATAATGGTGGTATAAACAAAGTACTTGGGTAGCATAGAAGGGAGAATAGGTTGTCTGGTGGAGGATTAAGAGAGACTACTTGGGTAGGAAAAGAACAGTTACAAAGTGATAGGAATTGGCAGAAGCAAAGAGGGAAGGTGAACTTTATATTTGTAGTGTATCTTGATTTAGTATATAACTTACACAGGCAGGTGATAGCAGATAAAGCTAAGATTATAAACTGGGGCCAAACTGTGATGGATCCTAAAACTTGTTCCACGTTTATACTAAGGAGCTTGGACTTTATCCTGAAGACAATGATTTTGAATCTCTTAACACTTTATGTAATCTTTTTATGTTGACTTTCTAGTTTGGAAGTTGTAGGCAATAGAAACGTGTTGATTTAGAGTAGGAGAGATGGGGCTGGGGATGTGGCTCAAGCGGTAGCGCGCTCTCCTGGCATGCGTGTGGCCCGGGTTCGATCCTCAGCACCACATACCAACAAAGATGTTGTGTCTGCCGAGAACTAAAAAGTAAATATTAAAAATATCTCTCTCTCTCTCTCTCTCTCTCTCTCTCTCTCTCTCTCCTCTCTCACAAAAAAAAAAAAAAAGGAGAGATTGGCGTGTGGAAACCAATGAGGAATCTGTTATTAAATGAAATGTGAATGAGAGAATGTACTTGAGAGGTTTCACAAAGGACTTAAGGACCAGGGGACTAATGAGGATATAAGAAGGAGAAGAGTTAAAAATGATGTTGTTTCTATGGCTATCATTAACTGAGATAGGGGACATAAGGAAATCGTTAATTTAGGGAGGGTAGTGAAAAAAGGAGAAGAGATTTTGGTTTTAAACAAATTAAACTGGTTAACTGGGGAATGTCTTGGTGGACATGTTGGTTGACAGCTGGAAATACAGATTTGAAGCTTAAGGAAAAGAGGTGGAACCACAGATTTGAGAGCTGTCAGCGTTAAGTGATATTTGAAGGCTATGCTGGGATGAATGAAATTACCTGGGAGCAGATAAGAAGGGTTTCAGGGATACAGAGGCTTCCGTGAACAGTGATAAAGCATTATTAGAAAGCAGGAAGAGAGAAGAGGAGGCAGCAGATCTTTTCATGTCAGCAATCTAGAGAGGTAGAGGAGGCAAGGATTGAATTGAAGCTGTTGGTAGTTATTAAAACCCTTGAGAATAGTACATAACTTTGATCATCATGATACCTCTTTAAGAAAGTGTTTAGTGATTTCTTTTGTCCCTTTACATATAATAAAACCTATGTATAGATTTTAGTTGAAGTTTATAATTATGATTTCTGAAAGTTGCCTTTGGTATTTATTTTTGACATAAAAATCAATTTTAAGTAAAATAATTTTCAGTCAAAATTAATTCTTTATGGAGTGGTGTCAACAATCCCATAACTGTTGGCTTGAGGATTTTTTTCTTAAATGTTTATTTCTTGTTAAGGGAGGGATAAAATTTCTACATTTAGTGGGAAGTTTATTTTTCTATATAGAAAAATTAATATTAAAGTAAACACAGAATATCCCCATTTTAATATATTTTTATAAATTTTTAACATTTTTCTAGTTTAACATACTTTCTTTTTGTTAATAACTCATAATTTTTTTATTTGAGCTATTAGAACTTGTTTTTGTAAAATTTTTTAAAAATCAGGTCATTATAAAGAATACTAATTAAGAGAATAAAATTATGGCATTTGCAGGTAAATGGATGGAGTTGGAGAATATCATGCTAAGCGAAGTAAGCCAATCCCCAAAACACAAAAGCCAAATATTCTCTTTGATAAGTGGATGCTGATTCATAATGGGGATAGGGGGAATGGGAAGAATGGAGGTACTTTGGATCTGGCAAAGAGGAGCGGGGAGGGCAGGGAGTATGGGGGTAGGTAAGATGGTGGAATGAAATGGACATAATTATCCTAGGGACTTGTATGATTGCACAAATGGTGCGACTACATCGTGTACAACCAGAAAAATGAAAAGTTGTGCTCTCTTTTTGTACAATGAAATGAAATGCATTCTGCTGTCATGTAAAACTAATTAGAAAAAAAATTTAAGATGTTAATATAAAAAAGACATAATTTAAAAAATATAAAAACTAAAAAAGATTTAAGACTTTAAATTATAAAATCTCTACTGGAATAAAAATAAAAGGAAAAGCTAAAAAAAAATGCTAAATTACTTTTTCAGCTTTTTTTTTCCCCCCTTACAGTGCTGGGGATTGAACTCAGGGCCTCACACATGCAAGGCAAGCTGTTACCACTGAGCTCTACCTCCAACCCTTAATGAATTTTTTTTCATAATTATTTTTGATTACTGCCCTCTTGCAGTCCCTGTCCGTGAAGTAATAATTATTATCAGTGCAGGACATAATTTATCATATTGGGCATCTTGATGTGTAAGGAAATAGTTGGTACAAAAAATAGATTGTGGATTAATTCAAAATTTGAGACCTAGGATACATGCTACAAAAAGGCAGTTGTAAAGTTAAGTCCTGTTTTACAGTGATATATTTTTCCTAATATATAGTGTCATCTTTTCTTGAAAAGAATAAAAAAGAGAAAAATACTTAAAGCCTATATTTTTATTTCTAAAGAGTATTTTAATATTAAAACATGTATTTTACCTCCTCATATTCTAGATATTTTATATTTTAAGGGAATTTTTCAAGGAAATTCAAGTAAGTTGCGGATATCTTAGTAGATGTTGGCAGCGTCCCCCCCCCCCCATCCCTTGGCTCAGAACTGTACAAAGAGTATTTCACTAGGATCTAGGAGACCTGAATTCCAATCATAACTCTGTCACTGACTCTGTAACCTTTTAACAAGTCACTTTTGTAAACCTAGTTCATCTATAAAATAAGGCTGGGTTTAAAATAGTTAAGGTCTTTTCCAACTCTTTGAATGGTAATTTCTGTTGGCATTTAGCTCTTAAGTCAGATCTACTATTTAGAATTTGCTTGTGGCAACGCTTTGAATGTGTTCGTATAGGTATTATATCAGTTATCTCTTACTGCATACAAACCAGCTGATATTTAATGGCTTAATACAGCAATCATATATTTGTTCATGATCTTATGGGATCTTAGTTTGGACTTCACTCAGTGAAGTAGTTCTGCTGATCTCATTTGGAATTGCTAATGTAAAGTTATCTGGAAGGTTGACTGGTGCTGGATGGTCTGACTGGCTGTCTGTGCTAATTATTAGCTGGCTCTTACTCTCCACATGGTCTCTGGGTTCCAAGAGGTCAAGTGCTACTGCACAGGTGCTTATTAAGCCTCTGCTTGCATTATGTTTGCTGATGTTCCATTGGCTAAAGCAAGTCACATAACCAGTCCCAGAGTCAGTGCTGGAGGGAAATACACAATGGCCTAGATACCAGAAAGCATGATTTATTTGAAGACACTAACATACCAGTCTGGTCTGCCTCAGAGACCAAAATGCATCCACCTAAATTCCATACAGTAAGGCTTCTAAGTGCTGCCTTTGTCTCTGAATTGCTCTTGTTGACTATCTGCCAGAATTTATTCAGTCCTCTAGTCCTATTTCATCTTGTATAGGCAGTTCCACTTATTACTACTTTTATCTACTCTTTCAGCGTTTCTGCTAGTGCCCAAGTAGGAACAGGATGTATATCAGGTTGAAATTTCTAAGACTATATTGTGACTAAAAATGGGCCCAAGGATAACTACTATCTACTGATGGCAAGAAAATGTTGCTTAAAAGTTGTATTGCAAAGTTAAGAATACTTTTTAAATTTAGAGACAGAGGTGGTTCCTTTGCCCACAGTTCCTTAATTTACTTTTGTGTTTCCTCTCCTTGTCTGACTTTTTGAGGAACTAATGGAGTATCTGGTGTGTGTGTTTAGTTTTAAGTTCTGTCTGTAGTTTCTCAGGACAGTGGGGAAATGAAATAATACCTTTAAATGATTTGTTGGGAAGTTCTTGGATGATTTTTCTTTCTTTCTTTTTGAGGTTGGTGAGTTCATGGTTAGTGAAATAATGAGTTACTATTTTTAATAATAAACCCTAAACTTAAAACAATCTTTGGAGGTAAGAATAGTTTTTAAGAGCTGAAAGTCATTTCTGATACAGAGAAGGCAAATCAGATATAAAGAGTTCAAATAATTAACTCATGATTACACAGCTAATAACAGACTTGATACCTGTGTCACAAGGAACATCAACAGGTAAGATTGGCTCTGAAATCTGGCTTCAGCATGTGTTAGTAGGCATTTCTAAATATTGTTCATCTTTTCTTATTTGTAAAATAGTGATGATGTCCTCTACCTGTTAAGGAAGTTGCTGGCTTTTGAGTTCAGTGCTTTTTCTCTGTATTACATACACTGCCTTGTCTTTTATGGTTAATGCCTGCCAGTTTAATGATACCACAGAATGACAAATCAGAATAGTGATTTTTTTTTTTGTCTTATGTTTCAGAAACTTAACCTCTTATTTCTCTCTCTACCCTGTACTTCCTTCCCATTTTTTCTTTCATTCCCTACTCCCCTTTACCTGTTTTATTCCCTAGTGCTAATGACATGTATTTCTTTTTCACATGTCATATTGCCTAATAAAGTGCTGAAACTTGTAGGTTTCCTGCTACCTAATGACTTACAATATTTTTCTTTATTTTCATCTAGCATTTTTATATAATAATTTCTGGCTTCTTGAGATCATGTGCTCTTTTTTCCTCCTTCCTCAGGCCAACTAGCCTCATGCAACTAAATCTTTATATTACTAGAAACTGACATCTTAGGAACTTAAGAATAAGATCTGGCAATAACACTGTAAGTTCTTTTCAGCTTACAAGTGGCTTATTTATGCAACTAATCAGAGAAGAGTTTTCCTCTCATAGGACAAGAACCATTCGACTCTTTAGTGACAATGAGTATCATGCTATATAAGGATTCTCTTTTGGAACGCCACCTGTTATGGAGAAGATGTATTTCCAGTGATCTGAGTTGTTAGTCATAAATAGGACAGGTGGATTCCTACAGTTTTTAAAAGCATTGTTAGTTAAATAGACTGGTTGAGGGAGCATGGAAATCAAATCATCATTTAAACACATTGTCAGTGTGGCTATATGTAGAATGAGGGAATGAATTGGTCAACATTTAAACTTCTGAGTAAAATTTGTTTTAGAACTCTCTTAAATTTGGTACTTAGTTTATATCATATGTTCACATAATATATACATCTACATAAATATTAAAAAATTACATTTAAAACTATAAATTAAGGGAGTTGTAGAATAGAGGTCCTTACCAACACTCTACCAGTGAGTTTCTGAATGGTAGGTAAATGCTCTTAAAATCATATGGCAGAGCTCGGGATATAGCTCACTGGTAGAACACTAGCTTAGAATGTACAAGGCCCTTAGTTTGGTTCCCAGCACCAGAAAAAAAAAAAATTATTTGTGAGATATTATCTGTTCTTTTTTGTGGAGAAAGGACTACAAAGATAGCATAGCTACAAAGATTCTTAAAAGCAGCAGGGAGTGGTTTCCCAAAGGTAAGCACTTCAACAGATATATAGATCTATATCTATGTGTACATTATTATTTTTTCGAAGTATCAAGCTATTATGCATCGCCTTTAAATTTATTTATCTGATGTGGAATCAGTGGTAATTGGAACTATGATAATCATCATTTGTGGCATATAATATTGAATACTTTGTCATAATTTTGTATCCTACCTATTCCTGGTATTTTATTATTTTGCTAGGAATTCCATATTATCCAAAAAAAAAACCAACCAAGAGTTGTATGATTTAGCTCTTTTTGGGGGATGGGGGGATACCAGGGATTGAACTCAGGGGCACTTAACCACTGAGCCACATCTCTGCCACAGTCCGGCTGCAGCAAAATAACCAGGGGGGTGGGGGGGTGGGTGATGAGCAACTTGTGTACATTGGTACAACAGGAGTGGGAGCCCTTTATTGTAGGACAGGAGGGGTATATATACATTACAATTACACACAGCTTATCTTAATTAACATAAACTAGATTCAGCAGTCAACCAATAAGGAATCTCCACATTTAATGGCTCGTTACTTTACAAACCACTCCCTCTGGCAAAATGC
Source organism: Urocitellus parryii (assembly GCF_045843805.1). NCBI lineage: Eukaryota > Metazoa > Chordata > Mammalia > Rodentia > Sciuridae > Urocitellus > Urocitellus parryii. The sequence continues at coordinate 104,967,808 of NC_135532.1, forward strand.
CAGGCGCCATCTTGACTTGTTTACAGACCTTAACACATCTCCAGCCCTATTTTGTATTTTATTTAGAGACAGGGTCTCACTGAGTTGCTTAGCACTTTGTTTTTGCTGAGGCTGGCTTTGAACTTGTGGTCATGCTGCCTCAGCCTCCCAAGGTGCTGGGATTATAGGCCTGTGCCACTGTGCCCAGCTGATTTAGCTCTTAACATAAATTCATTTAACAGTATAAGGAATATGTGGATATTTCAATCAATACCTGAATTTCATACTTGGCTCTTAATTCAGTAGTAGGAAAATTTCTGTTTTCTCATTATTTCTATCTAAAATTTCACAAAAAAAGAAAAAAAGCTTGATCTTCCTAGTGCTATTTACTACGAGATTTGAATGAATTATAAATGCTGTGTATTCACATAAAGATTTTAATTGTCACATGAGATTTCCTCCCAAACTTTATTTTAAAGGTTGGAAAAATTTATACTGACTAGGGCCCATTTATTAATTTTAAAATATTACATTTTAAAACTTTCATGTGTTAATAGATATAGCTCATAAATATTCAAAAGGTATCCTCTGTATAGTAGTATTCATACAGTTGCCACTATAATAAATCTAGTTGTGAATTTTAATATTTTTCTTAAAATTGCACATAAGTAGGTGGTCTTTAGAGCTTGAGTTTCAACTCATAAATGGGAAGATAAGCTTATCAAAAACTGTAATATGATTAAAAAGTTTTAATAACAGATTTATTAAGATATAAGTCACGTGCCTTAAAATTTACCCTTTTAATGTATATATCACATTTACAACTTGTTTTTCAGTGATTCAGAAAAGGAATCATACATATATAGCAGAAAGAAAGGGGGAGAGAAACATGGTAAAATATTAATATTTAGGGAATTTGGGTAATGAATATGAAAATTTTTTACTGATCTTGCAGCTTTTTTTCTCCAAGTTTGTAATTTTTTTTTTTAAGTTGGACACAATATCTTTGTTTAATTTATTTATTTTTATATGGTACTGAGGATCGAACCCAGGGTCTCACGTGTGCTAGGCAAGTGCTCTACTGCTGAGCCACAATCCTAGCCACTAAGTTTGTAATTATTTAAAAATAAAATATTTTAAAATGAAAATAAAAGTATACAATGTAATGGGTTTTATTATACTTATAAAGTTGTATAGTCACCACTATTTACTTCCAGAAAAGTATTTTAAGCATACGTTCTGTATTTATTTTTATATACTTTTTACTTAATACACAATAATTGATGTATCTGACATCAGAATTTCTTTACCATTTTCTTAAAGTTTTCAAATGTTGAACTAAAAGACCAAAGTATGTCATAGTGCAAAGATGAAGTATAATTAAGACATGTAAAGTGAAAATTTTTATTTGCAAAAAATTAAAGTGAGCTGCTTTTAACTTTAGTATGTGTCCTTTGTTGAAGCTTTTGAGTAGAATCTTAGAATAAATCCTTAGTCATATGCAAAACTGTGCGTACTTCTTAAAACTTGAATTGAGGAAGGAAATGCTTTATACCACCATGGCAAATACTTTATTATAATAAGAACATTTCTTGTTTCTTCCTCTCATATTACTTTGTTCGTTGCGTTGGGTTTTTCCTGAGATAGAAACTCTTTAGGGAACTGCTTTGATTTTTGTATGTATTGAAGCAGTGTAGTTTCAATAAAGTAAGTTTTTGACAATAGCATAGTTTTCACTTTTGTTAGTGATATATGTTGTTTTTCCTTTTCACTTAATTGGTACTTATAGTCTATTACTATATGCAGCTATATCTGCTCAAAATTGACCTGAACACATGGTTCACATATAGTACTGAATAGGTGGGAAGATCAGTTTGCACTGCCATTTTACATTGCTTTTTATATTGAATGTACTATGGGTAAGAGTGTCAATGTGAGTAACTACAAAATGCAATTGCTGTAAATACAACTGAGTTTTTGTCAAATCAGGAGATTGGACAGAAAGACCCAGAGAAGGATCTGAGAAGGGGCAAGGAGGAGTGGGACGCTTCTTCATTCTTTAGACATAGGAAGCTTTATAAAAACATAATATCATAGGTGCAAATAACTCTAAAATGTTTTCTATAAAGTATTTTATATGACAGTGCTAATGAATCTTAGGATCATGCAACATACGTTATCTCATTGTTTTTCTTATTTTTTATAGGAAAAGTAGCCATCAAAAAAGAAGACTTGTGTAACCATAGTGGCAAAGAAACTTGGTTTTCACTACAGCCTGTTGATTCCAATTCAGAGGTTCAGGTAAATATTAAGTCTTAAGTAATGCAAGAGATTGTCACACATAGAAAATGAGTGAAAATGAAATGGATTATGCTGGGTCATTTAGTTAGAGTTTGTGCCACTTTATTGTGAATTCAAAACCAGATATTACAGACCTTTGAGTAATATAGAGCTGTGGGGAAGGTAGAGCTGAAAGGAAATGACTGTGGCATGTTTATTCAAAAATAATGCACAAGTGTATGCAAATGTGTGGGTTCAGAGAGATTATGTTAGGGAGCATATATTTTTTTTCCTGCCTTAGTTCTGCTGTTCACGTAAACAGAAGCAAAGTATTAATTTTTTTTAAAGAAGAGGAAAGTTATACTTTATTAACTCTGACCTTGGAAGTCTGTGATTTTATTCTTTCTCATCGGGATACTCTGTTCACTCTCTAATAAACTAGACTCGGGGAAAATGTTACTCATTTTAACTATGCCTGAGCCCACCATATAGAGCCTTCATTCCCATACCCATCCTTCCTGTTGTTCACCTCTTTTTTTATATGAAAGGGTATCATTACTCCTTTTAATCCCTTCTTTTGTTTTGTCAAAATAAGAGGGCTTTTGCAGATTCTATACGAGTAGAGATCTATCTTTTAACCACATAGCTGAAGTTTCTATTCTGGAAAATTTGAGTTGCTCTGTCTTAGAAATTGTTATTTCTATCTAAAGGGAAATTTTTTTTAAACCTATTTATTTATAAAGTATGGTAAGGATTGTGAAATCATTTCCCGAGGGCATAACTGCAAACAGGATTCATCTTCTCTAAAAGAAGTTATAATTTGCCACTGTGACTAAAGCAGAAGTTTTAAGACAAGAAAAAAGTGCTGCATGCACACCCACAGATAATTTGCAAATAAAGTGCCTGTGCTCTATTTCCTCATAACCTTTCAAGCATTCTCTGATTAGATTCTCAAAAAAACTAAGCATTTGTGTACAAAACCCCTGCTTAAATACAGAATACAACTGACTCTTCCCTGGTTTTATCTACTCCACCTCATTTTAATACTCTTTTCTTTCCATTTGACTATAAGTATTACCACATACCAATTATACAGGGATGTTAATGATCCAGGTGAGAATCAATATGAGTAAGTGGAAATGGCTTAAATTAGAGGTCAGAAAATTTAGGTTCTAGTGTTTATATGTGGTTACTTTAATGATGTTGAAATTAATTTCTGTAAAATGGGAAAAGTCATCATGTTTGACTTATATGGTTTTAAGAATTAAGCGGAAGAGTACTTTAAAAACTGTTAATTGCTATACAAATATAAAATATGTTACTATCAGTCTGGTGGCTATTATATAATGTGCCTTTACAGAAAGCATATTTTCATTTTGAAAATTTTACATTAAAATACCAGCTTTTACTTTTAGTTTTTCATATCCAATTTAATACCTTTTTCATAGACAACCCACTATTATACACTTTTGGTATAATGTAAATTTTTCTAATAGTTTTAACAGAAGACTAGAAGTGGCTTTGAAAATTTTGTCTGAAATGATATTTGAGGATTATTTTAAGATTTAGTTCAATAAGTGTTCTTTTAACCAGTATAAATTTTCTAAAGGATTTAGGGCTCTAGTTCTGAAAAAGTAGAAATCTCTATAGTATAACTCTTAGAGATAGTTATTAGAGGTTAATACTGGGACATGGTTATACATATAAAACTCATCTCTGAAACATAAAGATTCTAAAAGCAACATTTACCTATTAGATATCATATTCACATTTTAAATTTGCTATAGGTTATTTTCATGACTATGGGTTGCTAACCTTTGCTGTCATTTTTGTCTTAAATGATAATTAGCTAGTAAGAGTTACCTGCTATTTAAAATAGATTTTAGAAGGAAGAGTATGTTAGGAAGTAGAAGGGATGCATAATACTTTTCATATTAATATGGTGCCATTGGGAATATTATTGTGCTGGCCAAAAACTGAACTGGGAATACAGAAGTTAACTTTGTGAGTCTAGAAAAGCTAGAAAAGTAGCCCATGATTAATACAGATCCCAGTTGTTGGTTGTTTTGTTTTGTTTTAAGTTTGCTTGCTTATGTAAACTTTACAAAAAAACATTTGGAAAAAGTAAGAGCAATTGATGAGGACAGTAGGAGAAAGCTATGAGATAGACTGAGTTTGGCAAGGATTCTAATAATTGCTTTTATATATCATTATATACCAAACATGGTACCAAGTATTTAATATATGTTATCTCATTTAATCTTTACAGTAACATTATGAGGTAGGTAATAATACCTCCATTTTACAGATAAGGTAAATGGAATTCACAGAGATTAAATGACTTCTCTACAATCACAGAACTACTAAATGATGAAGCTGTGATTTCAATAGAGATCTATCTGATTCTAATACTCCTAACTACAGTCTTTCTGACCTTTTAATACTCTGTACTGTTAGTCATAAAAAGTCTTTAGCAGATTAGGAGAGTTACTTAGGTAACATCTAAAAATAGAATAGACGCCTACTCAAATTAGCTCAAACAAGCATTGTACAGTGGTGTGTTCTGGTAATCACAGCTACTTGGGAGGCTAATGTAGGAGGATCACAAGTTTGAGGCCAGCCTGGGCAATGGTGAGTCCCGTTCTTAAAATAAAATTTGAAAAAGAGCTGGTGATCTAGCTCAGTGGTAAGAGGGCCCCATGATTGGCATTCAGTCCCCAGGACTTAAAAAGTAATTAGCTCAGAGAAAAAGGAAGGGGCATTGGAAAGTTCCTAGGGAGTTTTTCTGTTTTGGGTTTTTGTTTATTTGTTTGTTTTGCCATGGTCTGAATCCAGTTCTTTCTCTCTTTTTCTTTTTTTAAAATTTGTTCTACATGACAGTAGAATGTATTTTAACATATTACACATACATGGAATATAACTTCCCATTCTTATGGTTGTAATGGTATGAAGTTACAGTGGTTGTGTATTCATATATGAACATAGGAAAGTAATAGCCTATGCATTCTACTATCTTTCCTATTCCCATCCCTGTCTTTCCCCTTTGTCTAATCCAGTGAACTTCCGTTCTCCCCACATTATGTGTTAGCATCTACATATCAGAGAGAACATTTGGCCTTTGGTTTTTTTTTGTGGGGGGATTGGATTATTTCACTTAACATGATAGTCTCCAGTTCTGTCCATTTATCGGCAAATGCCATAACTCCATTCTTCTTTATGGCTGAGTAATATTCCCTCTGTGTGTGTGTATGTATAAATATATATGTGTGTGTGTATTTTCTATACATAAATACACACACACACACACACACACACATTTTATTTATCTAACTGTTAAAGGGCACCTAGGTTGATTCCAAAGCATAGCTATTGTGAATTAAGCTGCTATAAACATTGATGTGGCCATGTCACTATAGTATGCTGATTTTAAGTCCTTTGGTTATATGCCAAAGAGTGGGATAACTGGGTCAAATGGGGGTTCCATTCTAAGTTTTCTGAGGAATCTCCTAGTGAGCTTCTTGAAATGTAATTATAGGAATGTCACTATGGCTACCTTGAGTAAGAGAGTTATCAAGCATTTGCAGAGAGGCTATATCTTAAGTGGAGGTTAGGTTATGACAATAGCAGAATAGAAAAAATTGATATGAATTAAAATTGTTTTTGAAAAGACTTTAATTTCTCATAAAGCATACTAGAGCGGTTTGGTTTTTATTGACCACCACATAAAATAGTTGGCTTACATTTGGGGCCATGGTGGAATGAAAAATATGTACTATATTGTTAAACCATAGACCTCCACTTAATAACACTGTAAGAGGCACGCGGGAACTGAGACTCCTGATTCATTTCTTCCTACTTATATACCCACTGTGCTGACTGAGTACAGCTATTCACTGTTTAGTTTTTTTTTTTCTTTCACGTGTGTTTACACGTGAACACAACATCTATTTTGTTTGTTTATTTTTATGTGGTACTGAGGATCTAACCCAGTGCCCCACAGGTAGGGAGCAAGCGCTCTGCCACTGAGCTACAACCCCAGCCCCTCCTTTGATTTTGAAGAGTGAATAGTTAATGTTTTCTCTTTCTAATGAAAAGGAAAGGGAAAAACATCATTTAAAGATAAGATTCCATTGTATTCTTCTTGTATATCCATTGAGACTATATGTCTGTTCCTCTGCTTCTCTGTGAATCTATTCTCCTGTTTATAGACTTAATCCATGTGACCATATAGCCCCCTAACTCTTGAAGATCAGATTTAGCAATTCATAGAATTGGACAGATTTGGGTCAGATGTCCACTGAAGTCTAATTTGATATGGTTAGAGGAAAAGCATTGGAGGGCAATACATTTTAGGGCTTTGCTCCTTAAGAAAGTGGTTTGGGTCCAGCATGGTAGCTATACCTGCAATCCCTATGAATTGGGAGGCTGAGACAGATGGATCACAAGATTTAGGTCAGTCACAGCAATTTAGCAAGACCCTGAGCAACTTAGTGAGATCTGTCTCAAAAAATTAAGGGTTGGAAATGTAGCTTAGTAGTAAAGCATCTCTGGGTTCAGATCCTCAGCACTTGATTCTTCTACCTTTTATAGTTTTCCCCTCTGGGTTGAACCATTTTCTTCATGCTGCTCTGTTTTGCCTTCAGACTCCACAGTGATTCAGAGGGAAAGCACAAATGGCTCGCATTATCTGTGACATCATATCACTATGTCTAATGGACACTTTTCAGTACTCTTATTTGATCTTTAAACAGATTTTGATTCTGGGACAACAATTCCTTAAATTTGAAGGATTCTTTCCCTTTGTTTCTGGTCCTGGTCACCAGTCTACTTCAGGTGATATTCTTTTTCCATATTGATTGCCACATAGGTGATGTTAGTATGGATTGTGTGGTGCTTTCTGTAAGTCCTCTTTTGTTTCAGTGATCTGCAGCCATGCTCTTGGCCATTAGGTCCTGGAACTCACAAAAATCTTCTACATATTTTTCCATTCTTTACTATTAGGTACTATGATAAAGAACATGCTTTACATTAGACTGATTAAGCCATATCTTCCATATTGAGAGTTTACTGCTTTTGTTAATTAAGTGAGTTTGTCTCACACAGCTTGTACAAGCAGAATCTAGATGTAATGTCAGTCATATCCTTTTGATGCAGTTACTTAAGTTGCTGAGTCTTTTCCAACAAGCTTAACTTGAATTTCTGGATCATGCCATAAGCTTTTGATTGTTTTATCATTTTTTAAACATGGTCTCTGCTTTATCTGTTTAGACAAGTATTTAAAACAAAATGCAGTGATTATAGCTAGTAATTCATATACCAGTTTCTTAAAACAGTTAAGACATAATGAATATAAAAGCATAGTTTATTATTGCAAGGTTTTTTAAACTTTATTTATAAATTTGTATATGTAAATAACAAAGGAATGAGCCATCCTACATCACAATAAATACTTAAGGAGAAAACAAGTCCCACTGTAAAGAACTACCACTAATATAAGAAATATGTAAAACCTTTATTTTGCTTTTTTTGACAGGAATTATGTTTAAAATTACTTACAGAGGTAATTTGTATATATAAAAACATCCTATTCGCTAGGTGTGGTGGCACATGCCTATTATCGTTATCCTGGGAGGAGCTCCTTGGGAGGCTGAGGCAGGTGGATCACTTGAGCCAACGAATTTAATACCAGCCTGGATAACATAATGAGAACCCTGTCTTCAAAAAAAAAAAAAAAGAAAGAAAGAAACTATTACAAATCCAGAAGTTTTGATGTTCCTCATATTTCTTTTTTCTGACCACTTGAAACAGTTCTTTTATGTGGAAATGGTTGTTAAAATTTAGTGATTTTTAACTTAAAAATGTTTAGACTTGAGAGACTTTTAAATGCATATATTGTACTGTGCCCAAATGCCTCTCTTCATCTGAGTTTCCCCAAACTGTATGCGGAATTTTACATGTAATTCTATATGGCTCCCAGAATATACATAATGTAAAGTTGAAATGATCACAGATATTTCTATGTAAAATTTTTGTAAAATTAATTGAAATAATAAAGTTAGCATACAAAAATATTAAATCTTCAGACAGTATCAGAGTAATATGAATTCCTAAAAATGCTCCTTAATACAAAGGAATGTAATTTAAAATATATCAGCCTAACATAATAATTAATGCTATGAAATTCACATAAAATAATACATTCTAGAAATTTGTTTTATTTTAAACTAGAAATATACAAGACAGGGGCTGGGGTTGTGGCTCAGTGGTAGAGTGCTTGCCTGGCATGCATAAGGCATTGGGTTCCATCCCCGGCACCACATAAAATAAACAAATAAATTAAAGATGTTGTATCCATCTTTAAAAAAAAAAGATATATACTGTACAGTGCCACGTACTTTATCTTCCAACATTTCTTGACACAGGTGAAAAGTGCCTCATTGAACTTCCCTCAGGAGATTAAATAATTTAAAAAAGCATTTGAGTCCTAAATCACCATTTCATGTTTATCATCAAACATGCTGTGGTTCCATGTCAGAGTTTTACTATTCTTTGTAGGTAATGTCTGTTTTCTGTAGTTGCTTTTAGGACTTTCTTTCTTTATTATTGTACCAGGGATTGAACCCAGAGGTATTTAACCATTAAGCCCCTTCCTCAGCCCTTTTTTGTATTTTATTTAGAGACAGGATCTGCTAAGTTGTTTAGCACTTTGCTAAGTTGCTGAGGCTGGCTTTGAACTCCCTGTCCTCCTGCTTAGGCTTCTGAGCTGCTGGGATTACAGGTGTGCTCCACCATACTGGGATAGCACGTACAATCAGTTCTTACCAGTCTTATTGTGCTGTGCCTAGTTGTAGTTTTCTTTCTTTTTTTTTTTTTTTTGAGAGAGAGAGAATTTTTTAATATTTATTTTTTAGTTTTCGGCGGATACAACATCTTTGTTTGTATGTGGTGCTGAGGATCGAACCAAGGCTGCATGCATGCCAGGCGAGCGCACTACCACTTGAGCCACATCCCCAGCCCCTAGTTGTAGTTTTCTTTATGTTTATCCTATTGTGTGATCCTAGGATTTCTTGAATCTGTGACTTGATGCCTTTTATCAAGTTTCGAGCAATCCCAGGCAATTATCTCTATCCACTTTTTTTCTAGCCTATTCTTTCTCTACTAGAATTCCAATTACATTAATAGTACACTAATTAACTGTGTTTCATATATATCTCTTATGCTTTTCTTCTTTTCTGTGCTTCATTGTGACTTAGTATTTTCTACTGACTGACCTGTCTCACATTTTGCCAATCTTCTTTTCAACTGTGTTTAATCTAAATATGTCTTCATTCTGGCTATTGACTGGTTCTAAATTGTTCATTTGATTCATTTTATAATTCCCAGTTACCTTCTGGATTTTCCATTTAGCTTTCTATCTTTAAAAAATCTTAAAAGATAGTTATTTTGTACTCTCAATCTCTTGTAAATATGTTGTTCTTGTCATTTTTTTTCCTTATGGTTCTAATCCACTATTCCACTATAGTGGAATTTTAAATAGATTGGAAATAATCTAAGGCTTTTCCCCAAAAAAGATTTATGATAGCACACCACAAGCTCTTTCTGTTCCATTGATCAGAACTGCATCAGATGTCTATTCTTGGCCACTGTTCTTGGCCTCAAGGGAGGGTAGATAATATTATATTTTTATGGACTCATAATTATCCCCTCAAAAAAGGGGCTTCATTTTCTATAATTCAGGCCTATAAAATTATGACAAATACAAGTAAAACTGAAATTTTGCATGAAATAGCCAAGAAGACTAAATTTTTCTGAAATGTTTATAGATTTGTTTTCCTAACAATTGAAAAGTAGCCTCAAATAATTTGATGCTTTTGTTCATTTTTCTTTACTAACAGCAGTACAGTAGTAGAAACTTTGAATATCTAGATTGATAGTAAAGCTCTGAAATTTTAAAGCAAAAAAAGCAAAGCAAAAATCCAAAATCCTTACTAAAGATAACTTCTGTCAATTTTTGGTAAATATATGGCTGTGTGTGTGTGTGTGTGTGTGTGTGTGTGTGTGTACATATTTATGTGTATTGAGGTTGTTTTTACAAATTAATGCATTATACATTTTATTCTGTTGCTTCTGTGCTAAGTTTAATGTAACATGTTTCCATATTTATGTGTTCAATGAGGGTTTTGTAGTTTAGAAATTATACTTTCCTTAATTTAATTCATAAAGCTTTTCAGTTTTAATGTTTCGTATCTGCCTATTCTGTCCCTACTGTTTTCTTGACTAGGTTATACATAATTATGTCATTACTGACTAATACCCAAGGAATGTTCTGCTTGACAGGCAGTGGGAGTAATGAACATACTACATAGGCTCTGACTCGGTTGTAGTGATTCCTGGTAGACTCCATTAAATATCTCTTTACTTTTAGCCTCAACAATACTGATTTTAGTTATGAATAAAATGGTTATACTTTTTTCTACTCTCTGGGTTTTTAAAAAATTTTTTTAGTTGTAGATGGACATAATACCTTTATTTAATTAATTAATTTATTTTAATGTGATACTGAGGATTAAACTCAGTGCCTCACACATGCTAGGCAAGTGCTCTACTGCTGAGCTACAACCCCAGCCCCTCTACTTTCTGTTTTAATGGTGATTAGAAATACAGTAGGTCTTAGATGTTTCCTGCAAGATGGTTGGGAGTACTTTGTTATCATATAGTTTCTATTATAAAATGGTACATTTTAAAATAGAAAAACTTTTTTGAGATGCAGATGTTTGTACAGTTGGCTAAAGTTCCCTTGTTAGCTAAGTAACTCACATGCTGGCATGACAGAAAACATGACTTAAAATTCTAGTTGAATGATATTATAAATTATTTCATTGTGGATCTTTAAGGTCACTCTTGAATAGCAGAGCTTGTGAATATTAAAGGCAGGAATAACAGAAGACCCTACTTTGTAAATTATATATGATTTCATAAACATTCGTGCCTAGATTTTTAGTGAATGATTCGTTTCATTTGGTTCCAGCTCCACCTGTCTGTCAATTTTATTACAGCTTATGACTTTTTTGCTTTAGAGCTTAACTTTTTCATGCAGACTTTTGTATTAGGATCCGTCAATATTTATTGCTTATCACTTAACTCTGCATCTAACCCTGAACTTTATAGCTACTGGACCTCAGATTTCATTATTATATGACAAGACCCATAAAATAGGGCAATTCAGGTTGGAATCTTTGAAAGAATGTCTGAAAAGGGTTGTTCAGAAGAACAGTGATAGGTAATAAACTTACTGCCTCTGATGAAATCACTCGCATCATCAGCCCATAGACATCACTCCTCTGTAATCTCTACTTGGCACTATGCCAGTTTGTCTTCTCAGTTGGGTGGAGGTAATCTAGCACTAATTCTGTTCACAACCTGTTTAGAATTGTTCATAACCAGTGGAAGGGAAGACAAACCAAGCTCTAGGTTACATTGTTCCTAAGCCTTTAATTTTTAAGAAAGTGACAGTTCATGTTTCTTTAAACTTACTAGATATTATTATTATTATTATTATTACTACTACTATTATTATTATTGTTTTGCAGTTCCATCTCTTAGTGGCTATTCAAAAAAGTACTCCTTTATTTTTCTCTCATCTTTCCATCAACATCTTGGCAATATGTTGTTGTCTTTTATTTGTTGTCTCCCTAACTAGTTGTATACTGTTTTTTTGTGTGTGTTTTTTTTTTCTTTTGGGACGCTCAGGATGTTGCACATGGTAGGCAGGCACTCTACCACTGAGCTATATCCCCAGCCTTTTAAGCTTCTTGTAAATAGTAAGTGTGTCTTAGATGTCTGTAGATTCCTACTTGCTCCTATAGTGCCTCACTAACCTTGTAGGTATCCCATTAATCTTGATTAGTTGATAAAAGTAATGATTAACAAACAGTCTTACTGGATTTAACTTAGAGTTTTATTGTTTTAGAATTATGAGATTTTTTTTTTTCTTTTTATGGTATTGCCTCAGTTCTTATTGCTGGTTTATCTTCTCTAATAAAAACATCCTACATTTTATAATTTAATTTCATTTAAAATTTCCAAAAACATAAGTAATATCTTTCTTTTTGATCTATGATAATTGAGGTATGTAACATTTTATTGAACAGGGCATAAAATTCTTAAAATTAAATACCATATTTGATACAAACATTTGACTTTTTATATTTTTAAGAACTTTAATTTACATCAACAGTTATTATAACAAATAGTTTGGTCAAAGCTATGTGCTACTGAAAAGTCAGTGTATAATTAAATATGGGTACCATTTGAAAAAGTACATACTTTTAGTTAATATTTTGTCAGCAAAATAGACTACTCAGTTTATAATTTTTTTTGTCTTTATAGGGTAAAGTTCACCTTGAATTAAAGCTGAATGAACTGATAACAGAGAATGGGACTGTGTGCCAGCAGCTTGTTGTACAGTAAGCATATTTCTTTTACTAAAATCAGATAGAACTAATTCTTCATTTTGTGTTTTTAAACCAACTTCTTATTTTAAATACTTCAAAAATGAAACTCTGGGCTAGGTGTGTAGCTCCAGTGTGAGAGTGTTTGCCTGGCATTCCTCGGGCCCTAGATTCAATTCCCAGTACCACAATAAAAAGAAAAAAGAGCCAGGCACATTGTCGCATACATATAATACCAGCAGCCAGTAGCTTGGGAGGCTTAGATAGTAGAATCATGAGTTCCAAAGCCAGTCTTGGCAAAAGCAAGGTGCTAAGCAACTCAGTGAGACCCTGTCTCTAATTAAAATACAAAATAGGGCTGGGGATGTGACTCAGTGGTTGAGTGCCCCTGAGTTCAATCCCCTGTACTAAAAAAAAAAAGAAAAGAAAAAAAGAAAAAAGAAATCCTGATGTGTCATTTCTTTACTCAGTTCATATTTAGTTTATTTTTCACATATCTAGTCTGTTGAGATTATAATGAGTCATTAATTCATTCAACCAGTTTTTATTTAATTGGGTTAAATGATATATAGAGGCATTAGAGAATGACAGGATCACAGATAAGGTAGCTGCCTACCTGTTAGTGCAGACTTGGAAAGGCTTTTTAGAACAGGACCTCTAGAAACACCCCAAGCTTTAAAGACTGTAGGGCTAGAACCTGATGTCCATGCTGAGATGACCACATTGATTGCCACATACTTTGGATTTCTTTTTACTCTTTTTACCCTTAGGTCATTTTTTTTTTTTTTAATCATGCAGGCTCTAATCTCCTGTTTTAGCCTAACCTCCTCCTCCTCCTTCCTTCCCCTCTACATCCTCTCATTGTGGGTTACCAACTGATAACCTTCGTTCTGAATGCTTTCTCCATCTGTCCTCAGTTGATATCTGAATATCTCTAAGGTTCTGAGGCCCTTCTACAGCCTTCTCAATCTGAGTCTGTGTTAGTTTCTATCATACCCACATACCTTAGGGCAAGGCTGTAGAAGAGATGTTGTGTTCTTATGGCTGCTCCAAACTATAACTTAATTGTGAAAACTCCAGCTGCTTTGAGGCATTTTCTTTACATATTAATGTATACATATCTAATACTATGTATGGTATTATTTAGTTAATTTTTCCTGAAAAGTTCAAAAGAAGGTTGCATACATTATGTCCTTTATCTCTTAATGTATCAGTATGTATTTCCTAAGAATAAGGATAAATCCTAGATGACTCCAGTTTGGTTACCAAATTCAGGAAATTTAACATTGTTGCAATACTTTAATTTATAGTAATAGTTAAATATTTGTTTGCTATTTTTTCCCCTAGACTGAGAATATGTAGAGAAAGTCCTTCTGCTACTTCCTTTCCTGTTTCTATTTGTTTATGATAGTCATTTAAAATGCAGTTAGTTGAGTTGGTTTTGTTTGTTTACATTCCATTTTAGATTCCCCAACATCCTTGTTGGTTTAATTTTTTTTTAATTATTTATTTTTGAGTTGGACATAATAGTTTTATTTTGTTTATTTTTATGTGGTGCTAAGGATCAAACCCAGGGCCTTGAATGTGGTAGGCAAGCGTTCTACCGCTGAGTCACAACCCCAGCCCTAATTTTATTTTATTTTATTTATTTTTTAAAAATATCTTTATATATTTACTTATTTTTATGTGGTGCTGAGGATCGAACCCAGTGCCTCACGTGTGTGAGGCAAGTGTTCTGCCACTGAACCACAACCCCAGCTCCCTAATTTTATTTTTGATATATAGAATATTAGCATGATTTCAACAGCTAAAATTGTACCAAAAGGCATTCAATTCCACCTAGCCCTAGGCAACCACAGTCTGATTTCTGTACCTATAGTTTTTGCCTTTTCCAAAATGTCATATTAATAGAATCATGTAATATGTATCTTTTTGTCTCCTTTCATTTACTTAGCACAATGCTTTTTTTTTATACCTTTGTTTTATTTATTTATTTTTATGTGGTGCTGAGGATCGAACCCAGGGCCCTTGAGCCACAATCCCAGCCCCAGCATAATACTTTTTTTAAAAAAAGTTTTTTTATCATTAGCCAAGTGTAGTGGCCCATGCCTGTAATCCCGGTAACTCAGGAGACTGAGACAGCAGTATTGCAGGTTTGAAGCCAACCTTGGCGACTTAGTGAGACCTCTTCTTACAAAAAGGAAAAAGGGGCTGGGAGTGTAGGTTAGTGGTAGAGCATCCCTGGGTTAAATCCCCAGTACCACAAAAATTTTTGTTGTTGTATAATAATCATTCAGAATAGTGGACTTCTTTGTGACATATTTGCACATACTCATAATGTAATTTAATCAATTTAATTCCCTGGAGTCTCTCCTTCCATTCCCCTCCTTCCCCCGAGATCTTCCTCTATTCAACTAGTTTCCCTTCTATTTTTATGAGATTCCCCCCCCACCCCCCCCGCTTTCTCTTAATTTTTCTTTCTAGCTTCCATGTAGGAGAAAACATACAGCCCTTGATCTTCTGATTTGGGCTTTTTTCACTTAACATGAAGCTCCACAGTTCCATCCATTTTCTTGCAAATGATATAATTTCTTTCATTCTTAAGACTGAATATATATATATACCACACTTTAATTATTTATTCATCTGTTGTACATCTAAGCTGTTTCTGTAGTTTGGCTATGATGAATTGTGCTGCTATAAATATGGGTATGCATATATTTCTGTAGTATACTGACTTTAATAATTCTTTTGGGTAAATACTGAGAAGTAGTATAGCTGGATCATATGGTGGTTCCATTCCTAGTCTTTTGTGGAAGCTCCATAATGATTTCCACAGTGGTCATACTAATTTACATTTTCACAGACAGCATATGAGTTTCTACCTGCTACTACATCCTCACCAGCCTTTATTATTTTTTTATCTATATACTTTTGAAAAATTTATCTATGAGAAAAGAGCTAAGAGGCCAATGGGGGGAAACATTCTCTTGGAGGTACTGTAAAGCCAAGTCTGTCCACTGCATTTCTTGTTCTTTCAAGATTCTGTGGTGACACTTTTTCTTGTTCGTTTCAAGAAGTTCATTCAGTGGTATTGCAACATCCTCATAAGGCAAATTGTCTTCTACCAAATGTTATCAATCAAATCTAAGATCCTTCCATCTCTCTGGACCTCATTATCCATTTTTCTGCTGTTTTTCTGCAGCTTTGACCTTGTCAGATCGTATAAACTTTTCTCAAATCAGTGCAGCTTCAGCAGGCTTTCTGCCCTGAATTCTTCTTGTCTGCTGCTGGCCCACTGCAGCACCTTCTTCCTCTGAACTAGGTCCTTGGCATCACATGACCCGCATCCCTGGATAGCTTTTTTTTTTAAATTGTAGATGGACACAATGCCATTTATTTATTTATTTATTTATTTATTTATTTATTTATTTATTTATTTATTTATTTATTATTTTCTGTGGTGCTGAGGATTGAACCCAATGCCCCACACATGCCACGCAAGCACTTTACCACCTACAACCCTAGCTTCCTGGATATCTTATTTTTTGTTCTTGATAATCGTCATTCTGACTGGAGTGAGATGAAATTTTAACGTAGTTTTGATTTGTATTTTTCTGCTGGCTAAAGAGCTGAACAATTTTTACATTTGGTCATTTGTACTTCCTTTTGAGAAGTGTCTATTTAGTTTGCCTACTTATAAATGGGTTATTTATTTATTTTGGTGTTGACATTTTAGTTCTTTATATATTCTAGATATTAATCCTCTGTCAGAAGAGTAGCTGGCAAAGATTCTCCTATTCTGTAGGCTGTCTGTGCTATTGTTTTCCTTTGCTGTATAGAAGCTTTTTATTTTAATGGCATCCCATTTATTCATTCTAGGCATTATTTCCTGAGCATTGCTGCCTACTCCTATATGTTAGAGTGTTTCTGGTATGTTTTCTTCCAGCAGTTGGAAAGTCTTTGATCTTTTTGAGTTAATCTTATGCAGCAGGAGATGGGGATCTCTGTTCAATCTTTTGTGTACGGATATCCAGTTTTGCATGTTATAGTATAGGAGGTACCCCTTCTCTTCTCGAGAGTGAATTCTTATATATGATACATTCTATATTTGATCTGTTTCCCCCACTCAAGGAATAACTCCTTCAGTTATGCTTTCTTTCTCTAGTTTTATCAGCTTTACCTTATCCCCTATGTGTTCTAATATCTACCATCCTAAAAGGCATGCCTCCCATACCTCATGTCTTCTTACCTCACACATCTTCCACCCCCAGCTACACCTTCCCCATTTCTCTGCTCTTCTTTGAAGGAAAACTTCTCAAAGAAAAATAGATATGGGGTGAGAGAGAGAAAATACTAGCTGCATTTACTGAGAAGGCCTAGAAGCAATGCCATTCCATTAGCAATGAGCATATGTAGCACCTACATCTTGGTTCCTAAATAAAGCATTCTCTGTTCTCACCAGTAGATCTTTGTGTGATGAAGAAAATGTTTTATGTCTTCATTGTCCAATATAATATCCACTAGCCATGTATGACTTTTGAAAACTTGAAATATGGTAAATGTGACTAATGAATTGCATTTTTAAATTTTATTTAGTTTTAATTCATTGAAATAGCCACATTTGGTTAATGGCTTTATATTAGACAGTATGACTTCAATGAAAAGAACCTATACTTCTTTTTTTAGCAGTGGTGATTTCAGGACTAGGGTAGGGAATATATAAGATGAGGCTGGAATATCTTGTGGTGTCAGAGAGTAAGGAAGTACTCAAAAAGTTGATCTCAAAGAAGTAGGGAACAGAATAGTGGTTACTTCATGGGGTATGGAGAGGCAGTGTTGGAAAGAAGATGGTCAATGGGTGCATTGGGTTAGGAGGAGTAACTTCTATTTTATTGTATAGTAGGATAAGTATGGTTGACAGTATAGCTATTAGAGAAGATTTTGAATGTTACTAACACAAAAGATTCAAGTCTGACTTGATAGAGATACCAGTTACCCTGATATGTTCATTACACATTGTAGACATATTGAAATGTTACACTGTACCCATAAATCAGTAAATAAATACTATGTATCAATTAAAATACATTTAAAAAAAATAATTGGATACAAGGACAGATCATCTGTGGTACTAAATAAGTGAGTATGATGACAAACAGCATATTTATATAGCCTCAAAGAATCTCCCCATAAGGTACCTAATAGCTACCACCTGACTCAAGTGATCAGTGTTAATATTACCAATAATGAGACATTCAGCACCTGCTGAAATGATGCAGTGTAGCATTGAGGATACCAGCATGCACAATTCTAACCTAACCATGAGTAAACATTAGACAAACTCAGATTAGAAAATCTCCAAAAAAACAAAATAATTAGCAAAGACTGGTAAAATCATGGGGCAAAAAAGATACTAAGGAACTCCCTCAGGATGGAAGAGACTAAGAAGACATGACAACTAAGTGGAATGTGGGGTCCCTTATGCATCCTGGATCAGAGACGGACAGTGTTAAATTAAGTAAAGTCTGTAGATTAGTTAATAATATTTTTAGCCAACATTATATCAATGTCACTTTCCTGATTTCAGTAATTCCACTATGGTTACACAAAAGGTTAAATGTTGGATGTTAGGTCTGCAGAAACTCTCTATTACTTTTACAACTTTTCTGAAAGTCTGAAACTGTCTCCAAACAAGATGTTTTCAAAAATTGTCTATACCCTGTGCATTCATCCAGGTTTGTCTTCTGAGTTCGAAACTTAGTATGTCCACTTGATGTTTCACAACATCACAAACTTAACTCATTTAAAACTGAATTTTTGATTCTCTTGTCTATACATCTCCTTCCACAATCTTAGCAAATGTTTGATTTCATTCATTGTGTTTTTAAGTCAGATTTATGTTTTTTTAATCTCTAGACCATTAGTTTTTTATTTTATCTGTGTCTGCACAGAATATATGAAATATAATTAAATCATCTTTAAAATGTCATTGTCATATCCTAGTAGTATCCTGGTTGTTCTCTCTTGAACACCAGACATTGTGAAGTTGACATTTTTGTATTTCCGTGAATGTTGGGTATCAATTAAGTTACTTGGAAACATTTTGATCCATTTATGATATCAACACTCAGCAGAAGATTCAGCAAGGATTTTTGTAGCTCTCTGGAGGTTTTTCTTCCTCTGTAGCTTTCTTCCCTTCAGTATTGTGTCTTGGGAACCCTAGCCACTTTGACCTCCCCAGCTTTTGTCTTTTTGGGGGGTTGTTTCCATTGGAAGGTAAATCTAGTCCCTGTTACTCTATCTCGGCTGGATGTAGAAGGTAACCTTTGTTTTTTGTTTTTAAAAATATCTAATAAAGCTTCATATGGTGGCGCACGCCTATAATACCAGCGGCTTGGGAGGCTGAGGCAGGAGGATCTCAAGTTCAAAGTCAGCTTCAGCAACAGCAAGGTGCTAAGCAACTCAGTGAGACCCTATCTCTAAATAAAATATAAAATAGGGCTGGGGGGCTGGGGTTGTGGCTCAGTGGCAGAGCGCTTGCCTAGCATGCGTGAGGCACCGGGTTCGATTTTCAGCACCACGTATCAATAAATAAAATAAAGATCCATTGACAACTAAAAATATATTTTAAAAAAAAAATAGAGCTGGGGATGTGGCTCAGTGGTTGAGTGTCCCTGAATTCAATCCCTGGTGCCAAAAAAAAAAAAAAAAAAGAAAAAAGAAAAGATTTAGATTTATCTGTAGTGTAAGTAAGTTTGTCCATTTTCCTTTGTAATTTCCAGATAGCGCAGAAATACAGAAGCTTTATATGTCAATATAAACAACAACAAAAAAAGAAATTTAGTATACTGAGGTCATTTTCAACATTTGGCTTCTGCGCATTCATGTTTATGATGTGAAATTGTTTGATTTATAGATTAGAACAACAGTTATATCCTAGGTAATTAGGAAAATAATATTTTAGAATATAGGTAGAAAATAACCTGTATTTACTAATGTTACTTAAGAGGCAGGAAACCCCAATATTCACTTTGTCTTCCATTTGAAAATTAAGAATACTTTTGATGGTTTATTTATTTTTAGGCTTCTGCTTTTCTTTATGGGCATCCTTTTGTTTGGTTTGTGTGTGTGTTTTTATGGATGTCCTTGTAAACTCCACTGCATTTTTCTCATTTTTTATACCTTATTGAGATTGTAGTAAATCACATTTTATAATTGAGATTTCTCATAATTTGTGTAATATGAGATAAATTTGGTAGTGCAGGTGGAATAATAATAATAGTATCAGGCATAGTAGTAATGTAGAAGGACTCTGGGCTTTAGTAACAGCAAGATAAGAAAGTAGAAGTTTAGTCTTAGCCAGTTTTTTATAACTTGAGCCTTACTTTCTTTTTAAAAATGACAATGCTTTTCTCAAAGGCAGTTGTGAGAATTAAGTGCATTTTGTGAAAGTACATAGTAAACTATAAATACTGTATAATAATCTGGTATCATTTTGAAGCTTAGCCTTAGAAGTATAAATTTCAAGAAGTAAGTACAGTGGGAAAATTTTACTATACCTGAACCTAACATAACCAGGATTATTATCTTGACCTGTGCTTTCTTTGTTTAGTTTCAGAAATTTTTCAATTTGAGTTTTGATGCTTGGTTTAATAGAAATGAGTCATATTATCATGTCTTTTTTCACTTGACAGTACACCATTTGCTCTTCACCCACATATGTGATCCATGGGTTTGGAGAGAAATAAGGATATTGCTCAATAGCCTTCATCTTTAGACAAAGAATACTTTTCAGCTACATTTGTGAGTTTCTGTTAGGCCTTGGGAAATGAAGACACATTGATATTAAACTAATTAACTTAATAATTAGTGAGAAAACTTGAACAGATCATTAAGTTAGGCTCTGTGTTCTCTATAAATACCAATGATAACAATTCATGGAGTGGATTATATGACCTGGGCCTTTATAGTCTAAAACATTTTCTACAGAATGGTGCAAGAACTGTTAACTGAGAATCAAAACAAGGCTACAGAATTATGTGAGACTTGCCCTATATTTATGAATCAGATTTTAAGTGGAAACCACAGTTGTTTCCTTGTATGCCATTCATGCTTTAGCAGAGGATATGATGCCATAGAGCTGGCTTGTTTTGTAGCTTCTCAGTTAAGGTTGCATTGCTTTCTTTTCCTTTTTGGAAGCCACAGCAGTTTTTGATGTATTATCAAACCACACAATGTACCGTCTTGGTTATGTAGCAGGAAGAAATGTGTTAATGTTGTTTGATAGTCTTGGTACTGATTGTGGCATTCCATTTAGTCCTCTTTTGAAAATACAGCATAAATAAATGTGTGCATGCATTTATTAGGGGCAGGTAGTGTTAGGGTCTGTAAACAAGTCGGGATGGCGCCTGGCATTTTGCCAGAGGGAGTGGTTTGTGAAGTAACACCAGCGAACCATTAAGTGTGGAGATTCCTTATTGGTTGACTGCTGCATCTAGTTTATGTTAATTAAGATAAGTTGTGTGTAATGTATATATACCCCTCCTGTCCTACAATAAATGACTCCTACTCCTGCTGTATCAATCTACACAAGTTGCTCGTCACCCTCTGGCTATTTTGCCCAGCCAGCTGGGCTGCAGCAAGGTAGAATCCAGGCAGACATGTGGGAAACAGTTTTGAGCTCTTTGAATATATTAGGTTGTGTTTAAAATAATGTTTTAGATCTGGGGATGTAGCATGGTGGTGAAGCTCTTGCCTGGCATGCACGAAGCTTTGTGCAATCCCAGCAGCACACACACAAAAAAGATAATGTGTCATATTGTTTAACTTGACTCTAACATGTTTAATCTCTTTCATTCCATTTTAGCATCAAGGCGTGCCATGGGTTGCCTCTCATAAATGGACAAAGCTGTGATCCTTATGCAACAGTTTCTCTAGTGGGTCCTTCTAGGTAATGTTTATTGAATGGTTAGTGGGTTTTTAAGTGTAAAGTTGGTTTTAAGAATTGGAAAAATAGTGTTCTTAGAGCAAATGCTCAATAACTAAGACATAAAATAATCCTTTAAAAGAAGAATCTTTGGTGAGTTCATTAAATACATGTAAACAACCAAGTCCTATTTTTACAGAATAATATTAAATGCCATTTTAAATCTGTCATATGCTTAGTCTGTAGGGAAAACCTCAGTCTCATACTATTAAAAATGTGCTTTGAAACATAAACTTGGCCTTCTTCACTTATTAATATTCCTCCTTTTAAATGACCTAAAATTGTACACAGGTAAAATCCTGCTTTAATAAACACCAATCTCACTTGCCTAGTATCCACAAAGCCCTAGTTTTGATCCCTAGCATTACAAAAAAAACAACAAATTCCAACTCAGAAAATGAGGCAATTTCTATAATGTTATCTGGAAAGCAGCTTGGGACTGAAAATTGCCTTTTCTACTCATGAGATCCGTGTTCTTCAAAGAGAATTCTAAGCTGTAGACAAACTACTGAAGTACTAGAGCATGGTGAAGTGTAGATCATTGGTTTAACTAATTTGTGATAATTTATGAGAAAAACCTTTAGCAGTTTGTGATATTTTGTATTATATAGCTTCATTATGGTTTATCTAAGGGACTGAGTAGTCTGAAATTTTTCTACAAGTTGAGAATTTAGAATCAGGAAATAAAAAGCACAAAATTTCCTACACACACACACACACACACACACACACCCCTTCTCTCCATCCCCAAGAGCTCTAGTTATTCTGATTAAAAAAAAAAAACTGCTAATAAATCACTTTGAAAACTATATTCATATATATATATATAACTGCTAATAAGTTACTTTGAAAACTATATATATATATATAAAGTACCTAATACCATACTGTGCCTAAACTATGGATGTTTACATAATGGCATTCTACTCTTAGTATGATGGTTTTAAATTTTAAAACAAATAATCATATAATATTTAGTGCTATCAGAGTGGTTTCATTGTGCATGTTAATAATGTTCAATCTAGTAGAGCTGGCTTTGTTTTTTACTTAATTATCTGTACCTGACATATAAATTGTTTAGTGTAATTGTTTAGTAACATATAATTAGAAACTATTTAGCATATGAATTTGTTTTAAAAAGTCACTGTTAGTTTTGCTGTTGTACCATACTGTGTAAGATTTTCACATTGGGGAAGGCTGGGTACAGCCACAGGATTTGGCTGTACATTTCTTTGTAATCTCCTCTGAATAATTATTTCAAACTAAAAAACATGTTTCAGTCACTATTATTAGCTGAAGCTCAAGAAATAAAGTGAGTTAAGAATATTTTTTTTGGTCCTCAGGTGTTTTTTTAACATAGGTAAAGGCACTGTAAATCTCATGGCCTGCCTTCTCACCATTTATTCTGAGTTTCTTATGTTGTAGAATGTGTTTTAAAACCTCTGAAGAGAGCTTGGCAGTCAATCTGGTATAGGCATAGACAGAATAATACACTCTTGGCGTATAGAATGTTCTCTTTTTTTGAGTTTGTGGGGATATCTTGTCTGCCCCCCAACCCCAATAATATTTAAAACTGCAGTCTTTCCTGAGTCATCTTAACATTTAAACAGAGGTCAGGCTCCCTGGTTGGAAATAGCATGTTTTATAATTGTGTACTATTAAGTTCTACAAGGTAAAACTCTACCACATTGGAACAGGAATGACCAAAAGAAGACAAAAGTAAAGAAGAAAACAAGCAATCCGCAGTTTAATGAAATCTTTTATTTTGAGGTAATTTCTTGTTTTATATAAATGTTAACAATGAATATTTAAGATTTAGTTCTACTTGATTTCTTTTTCCAAACCACAGCCATAATAATCATTTTATCAACTAATGCAACCAAGCATTTTCTGTCTAGAAAGCAATAGAACCATGTACTGCATATAAAACAGATAAAAGTAGAGCTCTGATTGATTTGGTAGTAGGGAAGGCTAGGGTCATCCACCCCCACTCCAGTCATTCTCACCATCACACCTTCTTCTATATCCTCCCCACCCTGTCCAACTCCCCACCTGACACGTAATGGCCACAAGACTCTTCTGCAGCATACTGTTTCAAAACCACTAGTGAAGTAAGTATGGTTATCATTCAGTAGATCTGAGCTGTAGTCCCAGTTGATTTTGAATGAGTCACTCAGTGTGAGACTTGAATTTTTTTTACTTTGTGAAAGGGTAATATTGTAAGGGAAAACGTTAGCGTCTCTACCCAACTTAGGAGTGTTTTTATAATGCCCAGAGCATGTAAGAACCCTTTGAAAGTATAAAACACTTTGTGACTAAAATCTTATTATTGGGGCTGGAGGTATAGTTCAGTGATAGAGCACTTACCCAGCATGAGCAAATTCCTGGGTTTGATCCCCCAGTACCCAGAAGGAGGGGTGTTATTAAATTCTTTTTAGTCTAATTTACTCTGTGGACACATGTTTATTTATTTTCATGGAGATCTTCAAGTGCCTCAAAATTGTCCCAAACACAGTGCTTTGGAGTTTTTTTTTTTTTTTTTTTTTTTTTTACTTGAGAGCATCCAGTAAAAAAAATCCTTTTTATTACTTAAAGACTACAGAAAAGCATCTCAAACTCTAAAGGTTGTATAATAGTGGAACATGTTGCAGTTGATAATAACTTGTGAGAAAGGTTTACAAAAAGGAGTTACATTTTGTGCTTTTTCTTCTTTTTTTAATGTTTTTCTTCTCTTTTAAAATTGAGAAAGTACTATGGTATCTCTAGTCATGCCTGATTATTTTACTGTAATAAAGAGCACAGGCTGAAGAAAATACTAAAGTGAAATAGAAAACTGTGGGGGTGGAAGGAAGGGAGAAAAATGTACTGATGTGACTTTCCCACTTCCTGGCTAAGACTTGTTACAGTCATTCTACATTTATTAATGGTTATGCATTTATATTCTACATTTATTTGTTGTTACATCTAACCTGGAGAAAACAAAGAAGGCAGCAACTGACCAAAAAAGGGCTACTGACTGAAGGCCTTTATTGTCCCCATAAGTCCACGTACCTTGACTGCAGATGGGATGGAATCTACTAGCATTACAGAGCCTTGCAGCAAACAGAAGAGTTTTTGAAAGTCAAGACCTGTTTGGTGTACCAGAGGACCTGCTAGACCTTGAAACATTTATCTAGTGGCTCCTTTGGAGTTGGTTATAAAGATAGATAAAGTTCAGTTTCTATCCTCTGGCTAGAGCAGGAGACAGCATACATATGCATGCATCTATACAACAGGCAAATGCAGTAGATACTGTTTGCCTGAGGTGGTCAGAAGAGGCTTGAAGAAAGACTAAATTTTCGTGAGAGGAAAAAGAGCATTTTGAGCACAGCCAGCCAGCCAGAAAGTTATCTCCAAAGAGGAACAAGTAATGATTTAACTGAGTTTGTTTAAGAAAATAATGTCAGCCAGGATTAGAATAGTAGAACAGGACTAGCTAATGAAAACCCTCCAGTTTCTTGGCTCGGGTGCTTTAATTTTAGACATTGAGTTATTTTGAGTCTGAAAGTAAAGCAGCGTTTTGAAAAGAATTAACCATGATTTGTAGGCCAGGTGGCTCAGGTGGAAAAACAAACCAACCAACCTAGGGATGGTCTGTTCTAGAGAGTAGTATAGAAATACGGAGGAAGAGGCAGATAAGAAAGGTACTACAAAGGGCAAGATGACAAAATGGTTATAGAGGAAAAAGGAAAGAAAAGAGTCAAATGGTTTCAAGTCTGGAGAAATAGGAAAACTAGGAGAAAGAAGATATGTGGCTTAGTTTAGGACATAAAGAAATCTGACTAAAAAAAGCTCCAGTGGGCAGTTCATGACTGGAAACAACATAAATGATGGTTGTAGTTCAAGATAAAATGGTAGTGCACTTGCCTGGCATGTCTAAAGCACTGGGTTTGATTCTCAGCACCACGTATAAATAAATAAAGTAAAGGTCTATCAACAACTAAAAAAAGCAATAATAAAGATTTGTTTACCAAAAAAAAAGCCTGGGAGTTGAGGTTTACAACAAAGGAGGAAAAGTGAAAAGGCTTGCTTCAGCCACTTATTCAGTGTCATTTAATTTTTGTACTTTAGCTTCCTCATTTTAAAGATGAGGATAATAAATCTAGCCCTGCCTGCCTCAGAGCAACGTCTGATGAACAAAGAAGATAATGCATGTGAAAGCAATTTATAAACTGTACAGCACCATCCAGCATCAAGTTGTTTTTAGAGCAAAGTAAAAGATAAAACCTCAGAAAGTACTCATGTCCATAGGCTCAGAGAAAAAAACAGAGCAGAGAATGCTGCCAGAATAATGCCAGGTAAATGCAAAGACAAAGTTGTTCTGGCAAGGGAGCTATAGTTGTATGATCACTAGGTCAAATAGAGGTCAAAGACTGTGATAACTAAGAGCTGGTCATCAGAATTGGTGATGCAGAGAAAGATTGTAGGAGGGTAATCTATGAGGAGACCAGATAGGAGCTGTGAGTGGGTGTTGAGGAAGCACAGACTGAAGGATGAATTATAGTTTTAATGTATTTGGGAAAAGAAAGAAAGAAACCATAATTTAAGGCGAGAATTTTTCTTCTACTTGAGTGAGGTGAACAAACTAGTAAAGAAAGCTGCAATTAAAGCAGATTGAATGCTTACTGCATGCTTATTACATACTATATGTAGGTGGGGTAGTCTTAGAAAAGAAGAGAATCATCTCATTCTCATGTTGAGAAGAGGATGAGAAAACTCACAAAGTGGAGAGGCCTGTGTGGGAGTGGACCCATTCAGGTGGATGGTAGTTGAGGCAGTTCCTGCCACTGGCCTTGATGTTTTCATCAAAAATGGGAGAAAGAAATGTGAGTAGAACTGGTACTTTGAGAAATATGAGACTGTCTTTAAACAATTTTAAGCAAGTACAGCTTCATTGAATTAGTTCATTTTTACTCTTCAGGCCACTAGAAGACCACCCATGATCTGGGAGCTTAATGTTCCTGTATATTGAGTTGATAGGAACAACGTGAAGGCGAGGATTTTTTTCTTTCTTTCTTTTTTTTTTTTTTTTTTTACTTTTCTTTTTTGCACACTTCCTTATTCTTACCTTCCTGCTACTTTCATAGCTTACTTTCCATACTTTTAGGTAAAATATTATCTCATTGTGTTCTTCTGTTTATATCTGTATTGAATATTTGGGAATGGTCATTTTTTAAGTTCATGTGGGAAAAAGATACTTAAATTTTTTTTTTTTATTTTTTTTTTTACTAAATTGTTTTGTTTACAGGTAACCAGATCCAGTAGTTACACCAAAAAGTCCCAATTCCAGGTAGAAGAGGAGGACATTGAAAAGCTAGAAATTAGGTATGTACTTTGGGGATTTACATAATTGCTTTTTTTGTATGCAAAAAAAAAAATCCTAAATTTAACTGAAAAGGGAGAAGAACCAGCCTTACTAGACTTCACCATAGCAAATTGTTTGATGAACTTAGAGGAAAATGCATCTAAGTTAATCTGGATTATCTTTTCAAAACCTGATTGATTTGCAGAATATATTGATTTTGTAAACAAAGACTACCTAATTTTTACTTGTTTTATTTTTAAAATTTTTTCTTAATTTAATTGTTTCTTAAATATCTGGATCATAGCATAATGGATGGAAAAGCAATTATATCTGCGCCAATTTAGAAATAATTTTTTTATTCTTCTTAACATATCTGCTGACTATCAGAAATTTCAGTGAGGTAAGAAGATAATTCAACAGGTGCATGTGTTTGCAGTTTGTGATATTTCCTAGGCCTTAAATATCTATGCTATTTTGGAAAGGGAAGTTTGGCAAATGCATGTGTAGGTGTGGTGTTAACAGTGTGTTTATCTAAAGGGCATATTAATCGTGTTTAAAGTGATCAGGTAATATATTTTTCTAAGTCATCAGTCTTTGCATATTGGTTATAATTGAAAAAGAAACTGTAATCTTCTGTTGGTTTCTTTTCTCAAATTAAACTTTGTTATCCTTATTGCTACAGGTTAAAATAAAGTGTAATTTTCAAACTAAGAATCTTGCGTGACTCATTTTAGACTATTTAGAATTGACACTTTTTGTGTTTTTAAATAAAAACTGCTGTAGTATTTTGCATTTCTAGTCTGGATAGTGAGATATATGGTAATGCTAACATCTCTTACTTTTCAGCATGTAAAATTAATGCTATAATACAAATCAAAATAATTTGAAACTATTTGGTGTTGTGCATTTACTTAAACATTATTTGCCAAAAATAAAGCCAATTTTCAATTTCAGGATTGACTTGTGGAATAATGGAAACCTGGTCCAAGATGTTTTCCTGGGTGAGATTAAGGTTCCTGTGAATGTGTTAAGAAACGATACCTCTTATCAAGCCTGGTAAGAAAAACAAATATTGTAGTGAACTCTGTAATTTAATCCTCTGTAATACAGTATATATGCAAATAAATGCTTACTGTAAACATTTTAAAATTGCTGTTGATTGAATAAGCAAAAAATCATTGACATTAATTAATTTGGTTATGAATTCATGATCTTACAAATATAAGTACTTCAATGGTTTTATGACTTGACCTGTACTCCTTAGATAAAAGAACTGAATCATCCAGAATTACTTTTCTGTTTAAAAATGAAATTATACAAACTCTGAGAAAGTGGAGAACATAAAACATTACATGAGTTGCCATGTGAGAAGATACTTGCTCAGAAGTAAACATCTACAGCCCAGAAGCTTTATTATCAATCATCAGAACTAGGGATATTTGAAAGCTAAGGGTTTATTTGGGGGTGTCAGTCATTCATGAGAGCTAACCAGTGATTTTCCTTCACCACACTATGTTGAAATGCACTGTGGATAGCCCTGATGTTATTTCCTGAGTTTCTAGGTTCTTGATATTGTCGAGCTGATTCAAGTAATACATTTTATTGGAGCTCTGGGGGCTCAGTAATGGCTACAGTATTATCTTACCTTTTTATGACTCTGTCGGTGACACTAAATTGATGCTAATTTCCTTCACAGAACGAATGGGAAACTATGGTTTTTTCTGTCTCCAGCACTTGAAAAAGCATCTGTATCTTATCCCTTGCAGTAGGCTGCCCGCATCCATCATGCTAGTCTCAACTGAATGTAAAATGAACATGCCTTTTCTCATTTGCCTTTTTAGAGACCACTTTTTAAAAAATGGTATATTTTTATTTATTTGCAGAGTACAATATTTTAATTCAATACATGTATATAATGTATAATGATCAAATCAGGGAAATTAGCATTTCTCTCTCTTTAAATATCATTTCTCTGTATTGGAAACCTTGAAACTCTTCTCTAATTGTGGTGAAATTTATAATTGTTATAGATCATAGCTGCCCTATGGTGCTTTATAACACCTGCATTTTTGTACCTATTATCTACTATGTCTCTATACTCTCTCTCTTTCCTGGCCTCTGGTGACATGTGTTCTGTTCTCTGCTGACATTTGATCAACTATTTTAGCTTCCACAAATGAGTGAGAACATGCAGCATTGGTTTTTTTAATGCCTGTGTTGCTACAAAGAACAGAATTTCATCCTTTTTATGATAGAATGTCTCTAAATGGATGAATGAATTTTTAAAATGTGATATATATATGAATATTATTTAACCATAAGAACCACATACTGAATGTTTAGATATTTCTTTTGGTCATGCTTTTCCTTGTCTGGACTATATTGTTGTCTTCTAATACTTGCAGATTGATTTTTAAACTTTTCATTTTATTTTTCCTCTACCTAACGCAGATATAAGATTTATTGGTCATGATGGCATTTTATATGGTTTCCAAAATGCATCCACAGAAGGAAAATAATTTAACTTGGTCTCAATGAAAAATTGATGAACATTTGGGATTCTTCACCCTCCTCCCACAATATATCTTTTTCCGCCTTCCACAAAATAGCATACATTTTAAAATGAAAATTTCTGAACTCTGTCAAGTTCTATACAGAAGAGAAAAATTACTTGTTTTGCCTCCCACAGTCCCTCAATGAGCTTCAAATATGCCACATAGCCTGTATTTTAAGTGAGGTAATCTCCAGACATACTTTCCAAGTTTAGCAAAACTTTATCCAGCTCCCTCTGTAGGTTGTACAAACTTTAGCAGACAGAAATTAATTTTATTCCTGTAGATTTTGCTTTTTGCCAATAGTATAAATATTTTAAAGTAACTTGCCCAAAGTACTAAAATTGACATAGCATAAAACATAAGCATCTGCTAATTTGTTTATACTGACATAGGTGTAAGGAAATATAAAAATGTGAATGATATTTCCTTTTAGATAGAAACAAAACATTTTGAATTGTAGAGCTGTAGCATCCCCTTGTGGGGTTGATGGTAACTGCTTGAATACGCCAGAAAAGCTTTGTTTACCTTCAGGATTTCAGGCATGCCTTCTTATTTCCATATTAGCAAAGGGATAGAATAACTGTAGTAGTTCACTTCTGTTGTTTGAAAAGTCTCAGTTCACTTTCTTTTTTCCAATAATTTCTATTAGTATTTGTCTGTTTAAGTTTCTCCTAACACTGACTTTTGATAGTTCTAATTTAATTTTATTCTGAAATTATAATATGACAATTCAGTTACTCCTCCCTTTCTTGGTTGTTCGGTTCTTTAGTAGTGTTATGTTCTTAAGCTGATACTTTGATCAAATGTGAGGATTATCTTGGTTCTTTTACTATATTGTTGGTTTGGTTAGTTTTTACTTTTCTCTGTGTAGATAATAGAATTACAACATAAAAAGATATTTATATCTTTTTTTATCTCAGGTCAAGTAAAAATCTGTGTCCTGCTCCTTCCTCCCAGCTACTCAGCTTCTCAGTTTCCCACTTCTGAGGTGACCACTGTTTTGAAGTTTCTGAAAATGTTTTGTATATATACAAACAAAACATAATTTTTCCCCTTTCTTTTTCATAAATAAGTAAACACTGTATTCTGCAAGCCACCTTGCTTTTTTTACTTTACAATATAACATCAGTATAACAATAGAATATCAATAAGTCTTTGTTGACTATTGATGGTGATTAAGAGTATGGACTCTGGAACCAAACTGCCTTGATTCAGTTGCACTTCTGCTGTTAACTACTTACAATCTTGAACTCAACTTGTTTACCTTTACTTTCTTTGACTATATAATGGGATACTTTGTAAAGTCTTTAGGAGAATGAATGTTGTTAACAGTACAGTAACAGGCAAGGCCTTTGACAATGGATGTAAATCATGCTATCAAGGTTTTTATTACTGCTTTACTATCCTCACCATTATTCCAAAGAAATGCACATAGAATTTCTGCTTTTTTTTTTTTTTTTTGCATAATAGCCCATAGTTTGGAATGTTGTAAGTAAAGACAACCTTAGGGATAATCTAGTTCATGTCATTTCATTAGTTACCTCAGTATCAGAGAATTTAATATTTGCATAATTTTTCATGTATAAATTGATATAATAATTTCCCCCAGGTGACCCAAAATATAAATGGACATTTAAAAAATAGATATAAATATCTTTTTATGTTGTATTTTTTTATTTTGAAAGTAATATTCAAATAGTAGATAAAATTAATGATTGGGTTTTTACAAAGTAAGCACTTTACACATAATTTAAAACTAGATTAGTGTTTTACTTGAGATTGTCTGGTTTTGCCAATTTTGGCACTTTTTGTCCTCAAACACTTTTTTTTTCCTGGCCTTGTTTTTTTTAACATCTTTTTACTACTTGAATTTGGAAAATGTAAAGCATCTTTCATCCTTAGTAAAATATTATTTTAAATGTTTCAGGTGATAGGCAAAACAGTGATGTTTGGAAGGTTTGGTTTTGTTTTCTTTTCAAATATTAGAAGAGCTACCTCTGAACAGTTATTTTTCAGCTTATGCGTTATGTACAAATAATTATAATTTTGGTTTGCTCCCTCAATTTTAACCTTATGGCTAAAATTTTTCAAATGCTGATTTTTTTTCCTATTAATGGGCTATCAAACCTGTTAACTTTTAAGAGCATAGAATTGCTTTTATGCCTCTGTAATTGTGAATGAAAAAGATAGCAATGGAATGCCACTTTCAATTAATAATTTTTCTTTATTTAATGTTTTTTCTCATTCTTTGAAACTGAGTTATTTCATTCAGAAGCTAAGAAAAATATACTTCAGGGTTTTATTTTGTTTTTTTCCTTATTTGTTCTTTCCTAGATCTTAGGCCTATCAGATATTTCCTATTTAACAAATCTTGAGGCTTTTCTCTTGAGCTCTAATTAATACATATTGCATGATTCATAAGCATCCTTCAGGTGATTTACTAAATTGAGCTTTTGTAATATTTTCAAATAATAATCATATATAGTTATATAAATAACTATGTCATTCATATATGAATATATATTTAAGTGGGAATAGTTATATTATATTAACATTTACAGTGTTAACTGTGTGCCTGGCACAATTTAAGTGCTTTGCTTATTTAACCTCTTTGGGGCTGCTATAAGGATTAAATCAGTAAGGTACTATTAATACCCCTTAATAAACAGAAGAGGAAACAGAGAGAGATTAAGTGACTTGCCCAAAGTTACATAGCAGGGATTTTAACCAAACTATCTGACTCCAATGTTTGTGCTATTAACCAACATATTAGAATAAATTCATACTTTGGCATACTTTTGAATATGTTTAAAATTCAGAAACATCCTCTGTTTTAAGCTAGTAGCAATGAGTGACCCTTGTAAAATATTATTTTAAATGTTTCAGGGGATGGGCAAAACAGTGATGTTTGGAAGGTTTTATTTTGTTTTGTTTTCAAGTAGACAAGAGATGAATTGTTTTTGTCTATAGGGATTTCCTATCTGCCAAAGAAAACCCAAGGGGGCAAATTTGAAAAGTGACAGGAGTGAGCCCTTCTGGAGTTCCTGAGCATCCTAATATAACTCCCCAAGTAATTTGGAGTTAAGGAAATAAATTTGCCCTCTGAGTAAAATTTCTGTAGAACAAACCTACGCAAAATTTATTTTGACTGTAGAATGTGGAGTAGAATGTGGAGAAGTTGTTTGAGATAGATAGGTGCAGTCCCAGAAAGGCAGACCCAGTTGTAACTGAGTAAGCGGTAATACAATTGATGTTATTCTACTGTGTCTGGAAAACACTAGTTGCAGACATGGGCATAGTCCATCCAGGCACAGTAGAGGAGGAAGCAGCATCTGGCCTAGAAGCATCACTATTTCTTTGGCAAGACTAGTGTCTAGCTGAGACATTCTTAAGACTATTTAACTCTTCTTGTGTCTCTGTACTTAACACACCACCTTTTTGATAATTTGCTTTTCCACATAGTTTACCTACAGGTTAAAAAGACATATATATTAGTTAAAATAGGGGATATAGATGAAAACACTATGGTACATGGTGAAATTTGTTAAAGCCAAAGGGTGAGTGCCTGGGAGGTGCTACAGCAGGTGGGGGGGAGTGTCCATTATTACTGTTAGCACTCTTCTGTCTATGAATGAACATTTCCATAATAAATTGTTCCATAAATATTGGCTGCCAAATAATGCAGGTAGCTATGCCACTTGGCCATTGTATTTCTTTTCATAAATTTATTGAGCTTCTTCAAGTATATCAGGCTTTGCACTCCATCTTTGCAGTTCACATTCACTTTTAAGTATACTGATAAAGCTAGATGCTGGAATTTGCAAGTCTGCAGAGACTTATCCTGGATTGTGGGAAATTGACAAAGTTATGTCCTTGTCAGGATGTTTCATGATCAGCCAGCTGGACTTAGAGGTCCTTCAGTCACCTTTGCTAACAGGCCTTTTTCCAGTTATTTTTAGCCATATCTGTACATCAGTGTTTCTCAAATCAGAAAGTAATTCTGAAGGTTGATCTTTCAAGATAGGAATTCCTCTATTGGGGGGTCTAATAGGAGAATATAGTGACACAGTTTCTATAATTTCTTCTCCCTATAGTATCTCTTTGTCTTTTATATTTTGCTTGGTTAATTCTGTGGTTCTCTTTTCTGTCTTTATGATATCTTTCTCAAAGCTAATAAGCATTCTATTAAGTCCTTCTCTGTTCTATCTTTAAATTTAAATAAGTTAGTCCAGTGGGGGAAACCATAGCTGATAAATATAAAAATATCAAAACTACTGAGGTTCCTTTATAAAAAGCATTCCAACTAATAAGTGAAGCGGAATGATAGAAATATAAAAATTACAATAATGATTAATTTTGGTGGTTAATGACTCTAGATAGTGATCATCAGTGGCCACTAAAATCCCCAAAAGAGAAAACAGATATTAGTACCGCTTGGTGGAACTATACAACACTACCAATGAAGCATTCTTGCCCAAACAGCAAGCCTCTATATCTAACTACCAATATATAGGAAATACAGAGAGGACAAAGGAACATCTCAAATGTGAAGAATGCTTCAGAACAGAACAAAGTACATGATTCTTGTGGGAAGTGGAAGAAATCTGTAAATTAAAAGAAACATGAACACTATTAATGAATTATCATCTGTATACCTTTTTGGGTTTGAACAAATTATATGAAACTATTTATGATAAATTTGTAAGAATTTGAATCCTAAGTGGTTTCTAAAGTAATGCATGAAACTATAAGATACCTGGAAATCATTTGAAAATAATAAAGCAGGAGTGAAATTGGAGAGTACTGAAACAAGATTAGTCTTGAGCTGGTAACTGTTCGAGTTAGGTGATGAGATACATGGAGTTCAATGTACTCTTTGCTTTTGTATGCA
The DNA here is from genome assembly GCF_045843805.1 of Urocitellus parryii. Taxonomy (NCBI): domain Eukaryota; kingdom Metazoa; phylum Chordata; class Mammalia; order Rodentia; family Sciuridae; genus Urocitellus; species Urocitellus parryii. The sequence continues at coordinate 105,002,297 of NC_135532.1, forward strand.
TGTAAAATTTCCATGATAAAAAGTTTTTTAAAAATTTAGATTTCTGGTTTTGAATCCTACAGCCTTCTCTCGACTTGTAAACATTTCCTTTCATGAGGTATTTAAAGTTTGTGTCTGTTTTTGCATATAGTTTTTTTTTTTTCATTTTACTTATCTGATAAAAACTATGTTGGTATGATGTCTGGAAAAAAAACATTTTACTATAATTATTGTTACCCTTTTAATAATATAAAAAGCTATTTAAAATCTTTAATCACTAACTAAGTCAAAATTTTTACATATAGAATTTACTTTAAAACTTAAGTCACAAGGCTAGGGGTGTAGCTCAGTAGGAGAGCACATACTTAGCATATGCATAGCCATTAGTTCAATCCCCAATTCCAAAAAATAAAAAGCAAAAACAAAGTCACACTCTCAGTATATTTTATCTATTTCATCTAAATGCTTCTTTGTTAAATTTCAAATTTTTTAAAATTTTTTTTTATTGGTTGTTCAAAACATTACTCAAAATTTTATTTTTGACAAATACATTGAATTTAAGTAAGTTTTACATTTTCTTTCTAAAACAGCAAGCTAATAATAAACTCTTTAATCCCTTTGAGATCTTAATTTTTTTTTTTCATGTTTTTATTTCTGGGATAAAAATCTACTTACAGCTTTCTAGTGCAATATGTAATCTGTATCAAGCCTCCTAGCCTAATACTAAGAAGTGCCCTAGCTTTAACTTCGGGGTTGACTTTTCAGTTTGTTTATTTAATTTATTTTATTTGGGTGCTGGAGACTGAACCCAGTCCTCATGCATACTAATCACATACTCCACCACTGAGCTAAACCTCCAGCCCTAGTTTGTTTTTTTTAAGCTTAATTTATTTACCTAACTTGCTTGGATGCTCATTACCAACGCTTGGAATTGATTGTATTTTTACTTTTAGGTACTTGCTACAGCCACGAGATAATGGAAACAAGTCATCCAAAACTGATGACTTGGGATCTCTTCGATTAAATATATGTTATACAGAAGACTATGTGCTTCCTTCAAAGTACTATGGTCCTTTGAAAACTTTGCTGCTAAAATCACCAGATGTTCAGGTACTTAGATATTTTCAGTATATGATTTAATATAAAAAAAGCCAAGCTAATTCTGAAATGATAAAGAAAAGGTATCAGAGTGTCAACTTTTTTGAAAAAGTGTATTTATTTATCTGAACCAGAGTATTCATTGCAATGTATGCAGATTTATTCTCTGATAAAAATTTAGGAAATTAAATTTTCTATAAACAGATACATGAACATTTGAATTCTGTTTATAAGTTAGTGATTGAACATAATTATGTTTTCTTGATTTTGTGCTTTTTTCCCTACTTTCTGTATTCTAGCCAATATCTGCCTCAGCTGCTTACATTTTGGGTGAAATATGTCGAGATAAAAATGATGCAGTTTTGCCTCTTGTACGATTGCTGCTGCACCATGATAAACTTGTTCCTTTTGTCACAGCGGTGGCGGAATTAGACTTGAAGGATACCCAGTAAGAATTATATTTTATTAAATGTTAACTATGTATCATTAAAATTGGACCTTAGTTTATGCTGAGTTGTTTCTATGGTCTGAGTTCTTTTGTATTAACCAGCCCTACTATATAATTTGGCTGAAAAGAAATGCATAGGAAATAGCAAAAGCCATTCCTTTTAGGTTACAGACAAATCCACAACAGTAAGAATAACAACTGATAAAGGAATTTTTTTTACACAGTGAAATTCTTTGTTACTGTTATTAATCAGTATAACGATTCACATGTCACAAATAAACTACTAGGACAGAAGTTGTTTTGCCCCATTTTCCATTATGTGGAACCCTTATATGCAAACATGACTTTATAACAAGTAATCAGTGGTTTCCCATCCCTTCAGAGTCTATTTTATGGGCGTGTAAACACACAGAGACACATACAAAAACATTGTATGTTTTTGGATCATGAACATGATTTTTTTCTTTTTGCTACCTGAATTTTCACATATTTTTAGAAAGTAATTTCAGTAAATTTGAAAAACTAATAATAGCAAGCTTTTCTTTTTTAATATTTTTTATAGATAATGGAAATATCTTTATTTTTTTAATTAATTAGTTTTATTTATTTATGTGGTACTTAGGATCAAACCCAGTGCCTCACACTTGTTAGGCAAGACCTCTATCACTGAGCCACAACCCCAGCCCCTGTAGTACCAAGCTTTTAAGTAGATGGTAAAAATTTTCTGACCAAAGTCAAATATGTCATATGGATTTCACAACCTTTTTTACTACACTGATTTCACTTATTTCTATTTCTGTTTCAGAGATGCAAACACAATTTTTAGAGGAAACTCTCTGGCTACCCGATGTCTGGATGAGATGATGAAAATAGTGGGAGGGCACTACTTGAAAGTAACCTTAAAATCTACTCTAGATGAGGTAGAGTGCACTTCCTGTAATGATAGCCCCTGGCCTTGTTACAGTTTCTCTTTCAACAAGTTGTTTGTGGATGGGAAGGATCTGTCTGTTTTATTGAAAGAATAAGGCTAAACACTTTAGAAGTGGATTATTTACCTTTATTTCAATGGATTTTTACTCAAGGCACATTATAGTGTAATCTACATAAAGATTTGTTTTTGTAGTTCTGTTTTAGCTAGAGTTTCAAAGATATGAGAAATACTTTTTGACATAGTTCTTTAGGAAAATTGTATACTTTTATATATTATCTCTGGATGGGGACTTTCAACTTTGCTGCAGTTTTAATTTTTATCATTAATTTATCAGAGAAAAAATTATTTTCATATTGTCAAATTATTTAGAAAAGAACACTGAGAAATTATTTTCCAGATATGTGAATCCTCAAAATCCTGTGAAATTGATCCTATTAAATTGAAAGAGGGAGATAATGTAGAAAACAATAAGGTAAGTTCTTATCATGCCTGCATTAAAAATTGGGTCTTAATGATGCACCAGTCTCCCACTTATGTTGCATTAATGCTCTGTGAAAGGAAGCAGTGCTGTTTACTTTTGTTTACTTTTGCATTAACCTACTATTCATAGCATCCCCTAGGACCAGCTTTTGTTTGTTTGTTTGTTTGTTTGTTTGTGGTACTGGAGCTTAAACCTAGAGGTGCTCTACCACTGAGGTATACCTTCATATTTTTTTAATTTTGAGACAGGATCTCACTAAGGTGCCCAGACTGGCCTTGAACTTGTGAGCCTTCTTAGTCTCTGGGATTATAGGCATTTTGCACTATGGCAGGCCCAGGACTAGTTTTTAAGAATTTTACGTCAGTGGTTTCACTCTGTTTTTGTTTCTGATTATCTCATTTTTGGTTTTAGTAACAGTTGTGGAGCTAGGCTATATCTAGTTGTAGCCTACATTCTGACTGTTCCTTGTAGGTCAGACTGATACGGCTAAGTAGCGTACTGACTTGGTCAGTCAATATTTTTAGTTGCCTCTGGGAAACTTATATATTAGGGTTCACAAGTTTTCGTTGTTGTGAATAATAGTGTCACATTGTCCTGTTATCTACATATCTTGAGTTATTTCCCTTTCCATCATTTTATTTTCTCTAGCTTCCTATGAAGTTTATTCTTATGGTCACCCCTTATGCCTAACAAGTCTAATTGATTAAATTAGGTCAGACTGTTAATTGCCCTTTAACTGAATGAGATTAGAGAAGGGAAACAGGGTTTTAGAATACTAGATAGTGACTGTCCAGTAAGTCTCATTTTCAGTGCATTTTTTTTCCCATAAAGATTGTTGAAGATTTGTGGAAGCCAAATCTTAATGTTTCCTTTTAAATTTTGCAGGAAAATCTGCGTTACTATGTGGACAAGTTATTTAGTACAATTGTAAGATCAAGTATGAGCTGCCCCACTGTTATGTGTGATATCTTTTATTCTCTAAGGCAAATGGCTACTCAGAGATTTCCTAGTAAGTGCCTTATTTTACTATCCATAGCATTTGATGTACTACATTTTTGGTAGGAATTGTGTGTTTTTGGTTTGTGTGAAATATTTAAGATTCATAGGTATAGTTTTCTTTAGTTTTTGAAGATAACTCCTGCTTTTTCCTGAGACATCTGGTTTATTTTTCTTATAATCTCAAAACACATAGTCCATTTAGTTCAATGTAATGGCAACTCTATTATATAAAGAACAATTCAAATCAAGAAACACAAAAATTTAGAACTATAAGTAAACCTACCATATGCTTATGAGTTTGCTAAATATAATTTAAAAATCTTTGTTATTTTATCATCTTTTCTGGATACATGTATTCAAATAGTGATAATCTTTAGTTCCATACAGTTGACTAGATTTGACAGTTTTGATAATGCTAAGGTTTTGGTGGTGAGATGTTTTTACAGAAATGGTCTTTAACATTGGAAACATTTCAGCTATGGGCTGGGGATGTAGCTCAATGGTAGAGTGTTGCCTAGAAAAGTATTATGTTAAGGTTTTGTTTGGAAATATTTCATAAGATTATGAGTTTCTCTTGTACTTTCAGTACTTGGAAGAACTCTTAGTTTCAGTACATCTCTGATATGTAAATATACTGGCTATAGCTGTCTTTCCAGATCTGTATATAATGGAGGTGAGGGAGCTACTTAAATTATCAGTCTTTCCCAGCTATGTGAAACTGTAAGTTTATTTCTGTAGCCAAATGAAGAGATATTGCTATTTTATTATTTTAAATGTATATGTTTATCTGCCCTGTGCTTAATTTACTCAGTACTAAAGTGGTGTGGCTGAGTTGTCTAACTTGTAGATAAGTTCAGATCTGGATATCTTGGCTATTTATAGTAAAGACATAAGCATTAACCTCAAATAAGTATGCTAAATTTAGTCCTTATAACAAAAATAAAGGGTATAGAGACATTAACATATGAGAAGATGAAATGCTGAGTCAGTTATATTTTTAAAATAGTGAATTAGATCATGCTAACCATAGTGACTATTTAATGAGCTAACAGGCACAGTGCTAGCCCAGAGTATCCTTTCAACACTACTTGAGGTGATTACCACTCCTATTAGTTAAATAATGAACCCAAGGGCAAGTGAGATTGAGTAAGTCTCAAACCTGGGCCTTGCCTACTTCAAAGCATGGTTGCTAATCATTGTACTCTAACTACCCAGTGATCTTGGCTTTAAATCTGTTTTAGCTGTTTAATTGTTGTTTATATAAATGATCTAAAACACACCTTATGATTTCTTTATAATTTCAACTGTATCTCTTTAACTATCTTTTTGTTGGCATCACTATTATTAGGTCTTCATATTGTCAGTCTACCCCAGTATTGGTAATTTTGTTGCTATGAAATATTTTCATATTTTCTCATTTATTCTTACTACCCTGGGAATATGGATGGAGAGTAGACAGACAGCCGGGGGCTGGGGGTGGAGAGCAAGTATTATTAAAGAACAACAAATCAAACAACTTGGTCGTGGTTATCTGTTGAGTGATTTATAAAGAGTTAAAACTTGACTCATACCCAGAGGTTCTTTCTCTTACCACCTACTTCTCTACCATCTGATTGTCATGTTAGGTGTTTAGTCTGAAACAAATGCTGTAGATGAATGATCAAAGCCACCAGTAGTCTTCAGTTCATCTGCATTTTAATATGAAATGTTGATAGCTTTTCAAAGTAAAGATGTCTGACAAATTGTTTTTAATTATTCAGAAATCTTGATATCAGCAAGATTTTTAGGGAGGAATTAACAATAACCTAAAACTGAAAGGGATTTCAGTGTTACCACTAGGCAGTGCTAGATACTACTTTTATTTTTGTTATAGTTTCAAGAGTTACTTCTGGTAGATGAGGAAGGAAGTATTTTTTCAAATTAAAATCTTTCTAAAAGCTTAGTAGCTTTGCCTTTCATTTTCTTGAATATTATTTCTTTCAGATTATTTTAGGCATGTAGTGTTCTTTTAATTTAGTCATAATCATTACTATCATTTCATCAACTCAGTTCTTATTAGACAAATTATATTGCTCTCCAACTTAGTTTACATGTTTTTATGCTTTTTTACTTTATCATCTTTGTTTTTTAATTCAGTGTTTTGTGCATGACATTTCACCATTTTTTTCCTGCAGATGACCCTCATGTTCAGTACTCTGCAGTGAGCAGCTTTGTATTTCTTCGTTTCTTTGCTGTAGCCGTAGTATCACCTCATACTTTTCATTTGCGACCTCATCATCCAGTAAGTGTTCTTCTCAAAGCTTTATTCCATTTTTATTTATTTTTAGTAAAATGAAGGAAAGATAAAATAAGCCAATTTCACTTGACTCTTGTTTTCTTATAATTGATACTTAAATTTACTTGATATTTTTCTTGGCCATCAGCCAATATTTTAGATAAGATTAAAAATTTACTTGTTAAGAGATTTTTTTTAAAGGAGTGATAAAATTCTGAAAATTATTGGTGATGAGCACAAAGGGGATTCATTATATTTTTCTCTCTGCTGTGTTTGTAAATTTTCATAATACAAGGTTTTTTTTGTTTTTTGTTTTAACCTCATTAGTTACAGATGTCATTTTGATGGTGGTGGTGGTTGTTTTGAGTGGTTGTTAACAGAAATTGTTTTACTAGTTTATTAAAATACTTTAATCTTGTGGATATTTAAAAATCTCAGAGAACTCTAAATAGGCTCATTTAAAAAAGATTTTTTAAGTTGTAGATAGACCCAATACCTTTATTTTATTCATTCATTTTTAGGTAGTGCTGAGAATTAAACCCAGTGCCTCATATATGCTAGGCAAGTGGTCTATCACTGAGCTACATCCCCAGCCCTTCATTTTTGAAAAATGTAGGATCTTCTGTTGGAACATAATTTGGTAGCTCCATATATTACTTTTTATTTACCTGAGGTAGTATTGTAAATATATGAGATTTAAATTTTTTAAAGCTTAATATCTTTTTGTTCTGAAGCCTTATTTATTTATTTATTTATTTAGTTAGTTAGTTAGTTAGTTATAGTTGTAGATAGACAGCATGCCTTTATTTTATTTGCTTTTTTTTTTTTTTTTTTTTGTATGTGGTGCTAAGAATCGAACCCAAATGCCTCATGCATGCTAGGCAAGCACTCTGACACTTGAGTCACAGCCATAGCCCCCTGAAGGTCTTATTCATATAATAAATAATAGCATTTATTTAGTGCTTACTTTCTGCTATGCCTGTTCTGACTGCTTTAGTTCTCCTAGTAAAACTTGGAATAAATTCTTTTATTACACCCAGGTACAAGTAAGGAAATCACAATACAGTAATTTCTTTAGGATCACACAATAAATAACTGATTAGATCTTACTCAATTTGAACTGAAATATTCTAACTCAGTCTTCAATCTGAGTTTTTAACCCTGTTTCTTCCAACCTCTAAGATAGACATTAAGGACTTGTGCTGTATTAAATATTATGCTCAGTATTGGCAATGTCCTCAAGAATTTCACAGTCCAGAAGAGTTGCTTATTAAGTAATACAATGTAGGGAAGACATGTACGTTTTAGAGTTAAACTGGGTTGAGTAATCATTCTTTCTGGATAGCTACATGACCTTGACTACTCATTTAACTTTGTGAAAACTGAATAGAACCACGCTGCAGTGACAGCAGCATACCCTTTCTTCTCAAAGGACAAATGTTCTGCATAGTCATAACACAGAGCGGGCCTTTGTTCGCAGGGCTGTCCTTTCTGTTTCCTCTGTTACTTAAGTTATACAGACCTCTGGGGCAGTGAAACCTTGGTAGCAGCATTTTGTACACAAACAGAACTCCCACCTCTGAACCCGTGGCTCTGACTTGTACTTAGACTTGGAATTCCATATTCCTGTAACAGATGTTGAAATTAAATCCTTTTAATCATAGACTGTGTTTTAGGTCACTATTTTCCAATAAGTATTCCAAAAAGACTGCTTCAAAACTGCTATATAATTTTATTATTTGCTTTTATTTTCCAATTTTATTGCAATTTTTTCTTTCTTTCATCATTCCTGGTGAGGCTTGAACCACATTTCTGCTTTTTTAAAAGAACCTTTGAGTCTAATTGTCATTAACAGGACAATACTTATGATAAACAATCTAAAACTCTGTACATAAATTTAAAGCTAGCTTAGTACCAAGTAAGGAGTTTAGATAGGTTGATTCTGCTATAGAAACTTGAGAGCAGGCAATGAATGATCCCAGTGACCAGGGATGATGACATTGTCAAGACCAGTATTGAGGGGTACCGAGTAGTTTGGAGAACTGATGAAAAGTTGGTGGACTTTATACCTAGAAATTCATTGAATTGTGAGAAAGTGTTTTAATAGAATAGAAGAGAAGCAAGTCAGATTGCAGAAGATGAAAGAATAAGTAGATAGATATAGTTTATCCTAGGAAATATATCAAAAGTGAGCTTTCCCCGCTGCTAAAAGACACTGACAGGGGCTGGGGATGTGGCTCAAGCGGTAGTGCGCTTGCCTGGCACTCATGGGGTGCTGGGTTCGATCCTCAGCACCACATAAAAAAATAAAAATAAAGATGTTGTGTCCACCAAATTAAAAATTTAAAAAAAGGAGAGATATTAAAAAAAAAAAGACACTAACAAATTCAGGAATGTACACATGCGTGTTTGTGTGTGTGTATGAATGATTTTTTTTTTAAATTTATGGGTGATATTAACAGTGACATGGTAGACCACTTTTGAGAAGTTTAACAGCAAAATGAAGAAAAGGACTATCCTTCTCTACCGCCATTCTCTCATTAATAGCTCCTTCTAAGAACCAGCCAAGGCAGACATTTTTAACCTGCTAGTCTGGTTGTATGCCTGTCTTGTGCCTATAGTATTGTGTGGCTCTCCTAGTCATGATATTTTTCATGCTGTCATATGAACATCTGTGTACAATCTTCACTTGTGGGCTATTAATACATGAAGAGCAGAACAGGAATATGTTCCAGATTTGTGTATCCTAAGCACATGGCACAGTGTCTAGGACAAGTAAATGCTCAAGTGAATAAGTGAGTGAATGATGAAAGATGGTGAGAGCTTATCAAATGATGAGTGTGGTTTAAATAGAGGGAGAAATTGAAGAGAGAAGGGGTATACTACCAGATGGATATCCCATAGGATTCAGAAAGAGTGTCTTTAAAAGAAAAAGCAGTAAAATAAACCTTGGAGAAAAGATTGAAAAATCATGGTGAACCATATGAAAAATGTTTCTGTAGACCAGAAATAGACAAATAATAGCACTTTCATATGATTTAACCTAATACAAGGAAAAAGGATAGGAGAATGGTTACTAGGTTAGTTTGGGGTGAGAAATTCAACGTTTTAATAAATGTTATATAGCATCTACTGAGTGCCAGTGGCAGGATGTTGTAGTAGGTGCCATTGAGGAGGTAAATCCTGATCATCTGTGACTCATCTGTGAAAAATTATAGTAAGGGGAAAATTTAGTACAGCTTATACAGAAAGTACATCAGGGAATCAACAGCAGCCAGAGTGACATAATTGTCAAACAGTATGGAAGACCATGTTGATGTAAATAAGCTTCTGCTGTTCTGAAATTGAATAAAATGTTTTGTTCCCTTTCACTGATTCAAGGAAGAAGTAATCTAAACCACTGAATTTAAAACGAAATTTGACTGGAAAAGTCTTAGTGAAATTCAGTTCAAATTCAGTTTACCAGGACACCTGAAGAATATTACTTTCTTAAAAGGCAGAGAATTTTAGGGCCTTGTATAGACATAATGGAACCTGGGTGTTCCAACTAAAGTATTTTCTGATTAACCTTAATCCAGCTCTGTAACTGTTTTGTAAGTATCTTACAGAGGTCATTTCCCAGATAGTCCTTCTTTTCCAGATTGCCTCACATCCTGGTTTTTTCTTCCTCTTTTGTTTTCATTGTGGGGATTTTCATTGTGCAGATTCTGTTTTCATTTCTGTTTTCACTGCCTGTTTTCATTGTGAGGATACTAAGAAAATTAAGGAATGTCAACTAAAAATTATACTTGTCTACATCTAAATTTTCCTGAATTTTCTTTTAATGGAAGGTATTGTTTTACTTTGAATCCCTAAAACAAAGAAAAATGGTCTGTGGGGTGTAGTTGATTCCATGGATATGTGGATTGGTGAAAACTCAGCAGGCTATACATCTAAGACCTAGTCACTTCACTGTATGTAAATTATATCTCAGTTTATAAAAATAAAAAACAATGGCTTATGAGAAGGGGCTAGAGAATAGCTCAGGGGTAGAGCTCTCACCTAGCAAGTGTGAGGCCCTGGGTTCAATCTTCAGCTCCACGGAAAACAAAACTCATGAGAGAACACCATTTGATCAATTTTATTTACATTTACTTTTTTCAGGTAGGCAGGCCTGTAAAAACACTCTAGATAATAGACCAAATAGTTACCTTCGGGTAAGATTCTAAGTGAATGGGGTGACTACTCATTTCTTAGTCTAGCTTTATGTCTTTCATTGTGAAAAGAGTTGATTGCAGAAGCCATATGAATTATTGAATATGCTAAATGGATTGAGCTCAGAAAATTTGGAAACTACTATTTTAAGATATAAGTTAGAAAAAAGTAGATAACAGTCAACATTCCAAAAACGAATATGATTTGTCAGGTAGATACTTTCCATATTGTACAAAATAACTTGTTTATAGTATTAAATTATGGCTTTCAGAAGTAACACATCAATCATTAAATATAATTACTTTGAGAGGAATTTTCAATTACATGTGCCTTCTTCAGTCTCCTAATTCCTTAGTTCAGTGAGTTATGTGCCACCTTGTTTATATTATCTATGTTGGTGATTTGAATGAACTCTTTTGAGTCACTGCTTTTAGAGACATATAGCTCATTCACTCTCCTTTTTATACAAATTGTGTTTCTTGAAAACTTAATGAGAATTTTGGTCTTCTTGAATTCTCTAGGATGCACAGACAATTAGGACATTAACTCTCATCTCAAAAACCATTCAAACTTTGGGAAGCTGGGGGAGCCTTTCCAAAAGCAAGGTGAGTCTTCACATATTTTCTTTTCACACTTCTAATTATTGTTCTATCTTATGATTCACCTACATCCTTCCATATTAAAATCAAAACCAGGGAGGGGAAAAAATTATATACACATAGATGCAATAGTTATCTTTTAAGTAGATGTTGCATCTTAGTCACCTATTAAAAAAGACAGTTTTACTCATCCTGACACACCTGAGGAGGGAGAAGTCCAGTAAGAAACTTCAGGAGCAATCTGGTTATCTAACCATCTATGCCATAATCACCTACCATCTTTAAAAGAAGTCCTCAGCTCCAATCCCTATTATCTGGATATATATAATCAAACCCTTTCAACCCTTAATCCTCGGCTTAAAATAAAGTCCATTATTTTCTTAGTTCTCTACTTACCCATAAATTCTCTGTTTTTTCTTAGTCAAGTTTCAAAGAGACATTCATGTGTGAATTTTTCAAAATGTTTCAAGAAGAAGGATATATTATAGCAGTTAAAAAGGTATGGGTTTTTTTTTTTTTTCTGAAAATAATAGCGTGTCTGTCATATTATTATTCCTAGGAGTCAAACTCCAGTTTAAAAAAAGAATGTTTAAAAAAAAAAAAAAAAAAAAAAGAATGTTTAAACTATCCATCAAAAATACTCTCCTCCACCACCACCAACTTTTCCTCTCATAAAAAGCTATGGGTTTTGTAGTGGAGGGGGATGGCTTAGTGAGCGATAGAGCATCTATCTAACATGCACAAGGTCCTGGGTTTAATCCCCAATATTGCAAAAAAAAAAAAAAAAAGAAAGTCATAAGTTTTTCCACTAAAACAGTGTCTAAAGAAGTTTTAGGAACAGCTACTCTTGCCACAAATTATAAAATTTCTATAGTTAAGGTTTCTTGACAGTAACACTATTTGGAGCCAGATAATTCTTGATTGTATAGGACTGACCTGTTTTAATTATAGGATGTTTAGCAATATACCTGAATTAGATGTCAGTTCATCCCTGGTTTTCACAACCAGAAATGCTCCAGATGTTTCTAAGAGTCTCTGAAGAATAAAATTGCCTATAGTTGAGAACCTCTGGTCTAGGGGTAAAGGCCTAATGTGCCTGTAATATAAGGGACATTTAATTACCATAGTAAAAATATATGAATTATTGAACATTTAATGAGTAACACATTTGTGGCAGTAACCAAAGGTATGTTACCAAAAAATTAAAATATTCAGATGGCTATAGTATATACTATCCTAACATGAGGGCAGAAACAAAAAGAAACTATGTGCTTCAAAATTGAGAATATTTTGAATGTCTTTAATTTCTTTAGTCTTTTTAAGCAAATATATGAAATACATTTTTTATTTGCTCTTTTTAGATATACACGAAAGTAGAGTATATTTTAACATATTATATATACATGGTGTATAACTACTCTAATTAGGATCCCATTCTTGTGGTTGCATATGATGTGAAATTACACAAGTCGTGTATTCATATATGAGCATAGGAAAGTGATGTCCAACTCATTCTACTGTCTTTCCTATTTCCCACTTTTCTCCTCTCCCTTCATTCCCTTTTGTCTAATCCAGTGAACTTCTATTCTTCCCCACCCCTTCCTCCCTTGCTTGGGATTAGCAAACACATGTCAGAGAGAACATTTGGCCTTTGGCTTTTTTAGGACTGGCTTATTTCACTTAGCATGATAATCTCCAGTTTTATTCATTTACTGGCAAATTCATTCTTCTTTATGACTGAGTAATACTCTATTGTGTATATATACCACATTTTATTTATCCATTGATGTGTTGAAGGGCACCTAGATTGGTTCCATAGCTGAGCTACTATGAAATTGAGCTGCTATAAACATTGATGTGGCTGCATCACTGTAGTATAAACCAAGGAGTGGAGTAACTAGGTCAAATGGTGGTTCCATTCCAAGTTTTTTTAGGAATCTCCATACTGCTTTCCAGAATGGTTGCACCATTTGCAGTCCCACCAGCAATGTAGGACAATTGAGTGTACCTTTTCCTCCACATCCTTGCCAACATTTGTTGTTGCTGTGTTCTTGATAATTGCCATTCTGACTGGAGTGAGGTGAAATCTCAATTTTAATTTGCATTTCTCTGATTTCTAGAAATGATGAACATTTTTTCATATATTTGTTGACCATTTGTTACTTCTTCCTCTGTGAAGTGCCTATTCAGATCTTTTAACTATTTATTGATTGGGTTATTTGGTTTTCTTCTGGTGTTAAGTTTTTTGATTTCTTTCTATATCCTGCGAATTAATGCTGTATCTGAGGTACAGGTCATAAAGATTTTCTCCCATTCTATTATAGGCTTTTTCATTTGATACCATTTTATTTATTGATTATTGATTTTACTTCTTGCACTTTAGGGGTCTTATTGAGGAAGTCAGTTCCTGTGCCCATATGTTAGAGTTCGGCCTACCTTTTCTTCTAGTATGTTCAGGATTTCTGGTCTTATACCTAGGTCCTTGATCCACTTTAAGCTGAGTTTGTGTAGGGTGAGAGATTGGGGTTTAATTTCATTTTGCTACATAAGGATTTCCAATTTTCTCAGCACCATTTGTTGAAGAGGCTATCTTTTCTCCAATGTATATTATTGGTGCCTTTGTCTAGTATGAGGTACTATATTTTTGTGGGGTTGTCTCTGTTTCTTCTATTCTGTTCCATTGATCTATTTACTGTTTTGGTGCCAATGCCATGCTGTTTTTGTTACTAGAGTTCTATAATATAATTTTAGGTCTGGTATTGTGATGCCTTCTTGATAAGGATTGCTTTGGCTATTGCTAATTTTTCAAGATGAATTTCATTAGTGCTTTTTCTATTTCCATGTAGAACATCATTGGAATTTTGATGGGAATTTCATTGAATCTGTATAGCACTTTTGGTAGTATGGTCATTTTGACAATACTAATTCTGCCTAGCCAAGAACCTGGGAAGTCTCTTCCTCTTCTAAAGTGCCCCTCAATTTCTTTCTTTAGTTTTCTGTAATTTTCATTGTAAAAGTCTTTCATCTCTTTTGTTAGATTAATTCCCAGGGAATTTTTTTTTTTTTTTTTAGAAGCTATTGTGAATGGGATGGTTTTCCTAATTTCCCTTTCAGCTGATTTGTCATTGGAGTTTAGGAACACAATTGATTTATGAATGTTAATTTTGTATCCTGCTTTAGGAGTTCTAGAAGTTTTGTGGTGGAGTATTCTGGGTCTTCTAAATATAGAATCATGTCCTTAACTAGCAGAGATAGTTTTAGCTCTCCTTTTCCTATTTGTATCCCTTTCATTTCCTTCTTTTGCCTGATTGCTCTGGCTAGAGATATTCGAGGACTGTGTTGAATAGAAGTGGTGAAAGTGGTTATCCCTGTCTTGTTCCTGCTTTAAGCCTGTTGATATAATGAATAATATTTATTGATTTCTGGATGTTGAACCAACCTTGCATCCCTGGGATGAAAACCTGGGGAGTTCTTATTCACAATAACCATATAATTTGGTATCTGTACCAGGACACTTTTAAGAGTAATAAGGAGTATAAGCCTAGTAAGTCCCAAGTTTCCAATATAACCCATGGCATGTAAGTTAAACTGAATTTTTTTTTATGATGTACCTTTTTGCATGGTGTAATATTTGCCCGTTTCTCCATTTAGTTCTTGGATGAAATTTCATCGACTGAAACTAAAGAGTCCAGTGGTACAAGCGAGCCTGTGCACCTGAAAGAAGGGTAATTAAATGAAACTAGACATGAAAGTTATGTTTCAGTGTAAACATTAAATACAAAGAGCATGGGTCTAGGAATGAGTTTCAGTTCTTATGCTAGGACTACCTAGGTCACATTAGTCAGGTAGGTCACCCTCACTGTCCTTCAAATTAACAGAGGGGCACAACTCCCTGTCCATAATAATCCCATGTTGTTTCAGTGAAATAGGTATTAGAATACTTAGAAAAAGTGACAGCGTTATTCAGTTTTAAAGTAAGCTAATCATGATAGGAAATTAAGGGGGCGATTCCTTATTTGGCCCTTTTTATTCTGTATGTAGCATAATTTTAAATACTATATTAATTAAAGACTTCATCTCCTAGTACCACCAAAATAAATACAAGAATCATCAATAGCAAAAATATTGTTATATACTTATTACAATTTTGCATGTCATTTAAAATTAAAGGATCATTCTTTGTTATGGATGAACCAATTGAATTTTGTAGCTAAATATTTACCTCTTGTTTTGACAGTGAAATGAATAAAAGAGCTCAGGGAAGAACTCGAATTGGAAAAAAGAATTTCAAGAAACGGTGGTTCTGCTTAACCAGCAGGGAGCTCACCTACCACAAACAGCCAGGTAGTTGTGTTTATGCTTTATTGTGGGTTTTTCCCTCCAGTTCTCAGTGAAGCTTTCCTTTTTGTTTCTTTTCTTTCTTTCTTTTTTTTTTTGAGAGAGAGAATTTTTTAATATTTATTTTTTAGTGGATATGATGTGTCGGTGGACACAACAACTTTATTTTATTTTTATGTGGTGCTAAGGATTGAACCCAGCACCCCGCGCATGCCAGACGATCGCGCTACCACTTAGTCACATTCCCAGCCCCTCCTTTTTGTTTCTTAATTCGCTATAGTGAATTCTTTCATAGTAGTAAAAGTGTCTCGTGGTGATATAAAGAATAAAATAGATAGCTGACAAGTGACATCATGTAAATTATATTTTTTGCACACATTGAATTTCTTGTGTTACTAGAAATGACATTTTTTTCAGTATGTTTTGTTTTCTGAAATACCCTGGTAAATCCCTATTGTTGTAGTCAGTATAGAAGGAAGAACAGTTAAACCCCTTAGTACTTGGAAGTTACTTGAACTCTTAGGCATATCAGTAGGATTCAATATCAAATGAACAGGACTATTTCTGTGATTTCTTTTTTTTTTAGAAGATATCAGCTAAAATTCACCACAATCATACCATAGATTGTGGTCCCTGTACAATTGTCAGATTCATTGTAGCCTATTGCCCAGCCTAATCCAAGATGGAGGTTTTTAATAGTTTGCCTCCTAAAAAGACTGTTGTCACAAATAATTATAATGTCAAGGCCCTAGATCACAAATAGTAGAATCTCATTCATCCAAAGGGATCAGGATCCCAAGATATTCACTTAACCAAGAAGCTGAGTAAAGAATCATTTAAAAAATAAAGCAAAAAGATGCATATTCTTAGTATTTATAATTTTTTAGCATTTTGTTTAGTTTTGGTTGTGTGTGTGTGTGTGTGTGTGTGTGTTGCTGAGGATTGAATCCAGGACCTCAGCCTATTTGTTTACCAATCTTTGGATAAAGAACCCCAGTCTTTGAGTACGACAGTATAGATTGGAGTATAGATTGTACTTCCTCCTTTGTCTTTTTTGTGTAAATATATTTCTAATGCTTCAATTTTCAGGTTGAATTTTTTCCAAAGTGAATCTAGATCTGAAAGAGAATCCACGTACAGAATCCTTTTAGATTTTCAGGATAGTCACCCTGAATTTCCTACCTTCTGTCTCACCCCAACATCAGTTTTATTTGTATGGGCATGGGTTTTCTTTTTCGAAGTCTTTTCAAAAAAGTCTTTTCCTGGCTTTCAAATAAATGATAAACTTATTAGTAGAGAGACTTATTTTGTCACTTTATATAATATTTACAATATGGAGAACTGGTATAGTTTTGGGAGCAAAGCCAATGGAGTTGGTAAGCAAAATAGCCTAACCAATGGAAGTGGAAAGGTGTAGGCATAACAGAATAGCCTAGGAACCAGAAACATTCAGCATCTCATGAGCATCTCTCAATGGATTTTACAGAGGAAGTGAAAAATCTTATTAGTTAATCCATCAAGTCTCTTAGATGAAGATCTGGTAAGAGAGCTTCCACTATAAATTCTAGAATAACAAACATCAGATATAAGATACTTTTGAGAGACTATAGGCACAGTTAAATAGATTGCTTCACTGGAGATTAGAAGAATAATAAGAATTGAAGAATAATTTTTAAAATAAGAAAATAATAAAAATAATAAGAAAAAAAATTTTTTTAAGAGACTGAGTTTCACTGTGTTTCCCAGGCTGGTCTGAAACTCCTGGGTTCAAGTGATCCTCCTGCTTCAGTCTCTGAAGTAACTGGGTTTACAGGTATGTGCCATCATACTAGCTAAGAAAAAAAAAAAAAATTTGTTCCATAATTCTTTAGGAACAGCTTAGCCAAATTATATGTCCAAATGTATTAGTAAAAAACAAAATGCAATGTATTTTTAGACACCCCATTTCTTATAGCAGATAAATACTAAAACAAAGATCAGTGGGATATAGATGGGATATTTCAAATATTTTAGAAACTGCAGCTTATATTGATTATGTTCTCACCTATGAATAGCATAGATACCAATTATGTACACTTAGTTATGTTTACATTTAAATAAATGAGTTACTTTTTCCTCACTTAAAGCATTTCTAATCTAAATCAATATTCTAAAGTCATTTGTTCATAATCTCCTTTAAGAATTATATAATAGCTATGAGCCCTTCTAGAAAACCGAACATAGAGCATAGACACAAGATTTTGCATTTAATTTCACGGAGTTCATAAACCTTGAACCACTGTTCTGTCCAATGGCTTTAAGAGGATAAAATTTTATAGAATTAGGTCACTGTTGTATAAAACAGACACCATGGAACTTCGTTGTTTTCATGTTGGAGGAATGAGACATTCATTTTGGAGGTTTTGAGATTATTTCCCAAAGCCTACAGTTAAGCATTCATGCTTTTTGTTTTAACTATTTTGATGAATTTTTCTCAAACTGTATTACATGCTTTCCTGCCTTCTATACAAGAATTAATTGAATGAAAGTTTACTTTTTCTAGTTGACTTGGGGCTATCATTAATAATATTATTATGTGGTACTCTGATTTCGTGATATTTTCAGGGCTACTTATGGGTGTGTGCAGCTGTTTATTCCAGCTAAATGCCTTTACTCCCCAGCTGACCTGGACTGTTCTGCTTTTTATGTATTCTGTGTTTGTATTATGCAGTTTTCTTCATCTTATGGTCAGGCTGTCTACTTAAATTCCTTGTGTTGTCAGGGAACCATTACATAGCATCCTATTCCCATCTCTTTTTGCTGCTAAGTTTCTGTAAATGAGGGTGCCCAAACTATATTTGTTAAAATTATACAAAAGATTACAAGGCTTCCAGTGAAGTTAGTAGGACTTTTCCCTATGAATAAAGCACATGGGCTTTGCATTTCCTGGTTGTTCAGCAGATGTTTTGCTTACTTCCTGTTTCCTTGCTGTTTTCTAGGTAGCTAGGTACCAGTTAAGTAATCTCTTGATATATTTACTGTGTAACTACGGTGTCTGAAAGAATGCCTCCCAGATTTTCTATAGCACAGCTTTACATAATTTCATCTTTCACTCAATCTCCTGCTAAAACGTATTATTCTGAATCAATATTTCTACCTCAAAGAAACAAATAAGTGGTCTCTTTCCAATTTTCTTGAAAATGAATTAATAGAATCTTCTCAGTGTTAAGGATTTTTATCCAGTAAATTGTTGAATTTTTGATGTCCACTTACACAGTTACTAATAAGCAATAGTAAGCAAATTATCTTCAGTATAGTTAAATTAATGTGTAGCAAATGAGTGTTAATCAAACACTCAATCAGCTATCAGTAATGATTACCTTGACAGCTTTTTGTTGATATGTTGATTGTGCTTATGATTATGATTTTTATGTTACTATACTATAATGTAGTCATATTCTGCAAGAAAAATTCTCCTAGTTGTATGCTGAAATTAAAAGTTATTTATGTTCTAGTGTCTTTGTGACTCATCCATTCTCATTTTTTGCATTTTCCATATGGGACCATACCAAACTGGCTCTTATAGTCCCTTTAAATTGTGTTTTTTACATTCATGCTTCTGCATATGCTCTATCTAGAAATCCTTTTTTTTTCCTTCTTCCATTGTGTAATCTGGTGTCCTTTAAGCTTCAAATTAAATATCAGCTCTTTATAGATGTTATTTTAAACCTCTAGCCACCTTTATTGTACTTTCTTAACCACCCTAGCTTCATAACATCTGGTGCAGTAGTCACTACTTTTATCAGTCTCTTCCTCTAGTCTTTTAACATGCTCTGTGGTAATGGCCATATTATTGGGGGCATAAAGAAAGGCATTTAGTAAATGTTCTTCAGAGAACACCAGGTCTTTCAGATGTGCTATCATCTGAATTACTTTGAGAACCACAGCTCTAAGTTTTACTAAACATACTAATAGGTTATTAACAAATTTGTCTTTGAAATTCCTTTCTATAAAATTTGATATTATCTACTTTTGAAAACGTTATTACAGTAATAAGGGGAGAGAAAATAATGCCTTAAACCAGTTGGTTGCAGTGGAAGTGATAAAAATGGATCCCATTCCTGATCTCTTTTAAAGATAGTCATCAGAGGATTTGCTCAAGGACTAGCTACTAGGAGTGAGAGAGGCACCAACAACTAGAGGGATGATGTTATCTTTTTAAAAATAAATGCATGGAGGTGGGCATGGTGGTGCACACTTTCCCCCATACCCATAAAATCACTTCCAGCCTATGCAGTGTGAAGTGGCTAAAATTCAAGCAGAAACCTGCAGTTTTATTAGTTTGAATATCAAAGGATGGAGTTCAGGGCTGGCAGTTAGGCTGGATGTGGAGGTGAGGAGAAGAGAAGCCATTCAATCTGCATCTGAAATCCATAGCTGACTCTTAGTTTGATCATGCAAGGGGAAATGCCACAGAGGCTCATGAAAAGCAATAACTGAAATTTTTTAAAAGATGAGCAAAGATTTCAGCTTTTTTCCTCCTCATGGGAGATAGACTTTAGAATTTTACTTAGAAAAGTTCAGTAAACACCCCAGAATTTTCATGGAAATCTTAAAAAGGTGGTGGTTTAGGAGGATTAAGAATAGCAGAGTATAACCAGGCATGGTGGTACAGACCTGTAATTCCATCTACTCAGTAGGCTGAGGTAGGAGGATTACAAGTTTGAGGCCAGCATAGGGAACTTAGCTAGGCCCTATCTCAAAATAAAAATTTAAAAGTGTTAGAGCACTTACTTATCATGGACAAGGCCCTGAGATGAATCCTCACTATCACAAAAATAAACAAATGCCAAAATATAGTATAAACAACCAAGATTCAGAGTGATCAACTGATGTTGTAACTGTTAAAGGAAAGACTTTGTAGTCTCAGTAGTATTTCATCTGTAATACCCAGTATATAGTGAAACATGATAACTTAAAAAGAAACAGGAAATCATGGTGCACAGTCAAGAAAAATTGCAGTCAGTGGGAGTAGATCCTAGATGATCTGCATGTTGGAAATGGCAGACATGGACTTTAAAGCAATTATTATAAATATTTCAAAGACTTAATGGAAAAGGTCATCACAATGAGTAAAGAAATGGGAGAATCTCATCGGAGGAAGAAAACTACGAAAAGGAATCAAATGGAAATTTCCAAATTGAAAAGTATAATATATGAAATGAAAAATTCACAGTCTGGGCTTCTTAGCAACAGAATGGAGATATCAGAAGAAAGGTTCAGTGAGCCTGAAAACAGATCAGTGGATACTGACCCACTTAGGAACACAAAGGCGGGTAAAGCAGAATGTGGAACAATATCAGGCAATCAAGCATTTGCATGCATGGTCATACCATCCCAGAAGAATAGTAGATAAAGAATGGGACAGAAAAAATATTCGAAGAAATAATGGCCTAAAATTTCCCTCATTGGTGGGGGGGGGGGGAGAATCATTATTTTACAGATCTAGGAAGCTCAATGAACTGCAAACATGAATACGAAGAAAACTCCACTGAGACATGACAATCAAACCAGCAATAAAGAAAAATCTTGTAAGCAGAGGAACAAAAGACAGGTTACATATAAGGGAACTATATAGTACAGTTGACAGCTAACTTCATGTGTGAAGTCACCGAACTTTAAAATGCTGAAGGAAAAAGTTCTCAACCTAGAATTATTTGAATGAAAATTTCCTTCAAATATGAAAATAACCTTTAGATAAATAAAAGCTGAGAAACTTAGTTGTCAACAGGCTTTATGATAGGAAATGCTAAAGGAGATTCTTCAATCTAAAGGGAAATAATACCAAATGAAAACTTAGGTCTACAAGAAGCAATGAAGAACACAGGAAATAGTAAATATGTGGATAAATGCAAGAAAATCTTTGTTTTCTCAGTTCTTTAAAAAGTAACTTTTTAAGGCAGAATTTATGTTGAATTGTGGTTTTATAGCATATCTGAATATAAAATATCTGACAATTGTAGCACAAAGGAAGGGGATAAAGTAATTTATTTTAAGGATCTTATATTTTATGAAGTGTCACAAAAATAATTTTAAGAAAACTGATGAGTTAAGACTGTATATTAATAACAGACTCTTAGAGGGGTAAAAAAAATGAGTATAACTAACCAGACCCCTCTTCCCACCCCCAAAATAATAAGAATGGCAAGAAAAGAAGAACAAAGGATCAAAAATCAGAGGGGGCAAATAGAAAACAAATAACACAATAATGGTTTAACTATATCAATAATTAGAGTAAATATAAATGAACTATATTTGATTATTACAAACTGACTAGCTTTTTAAAAAAGCAAGATCCAGTAGTATACTTTCTGTAACATATGATTTTAAATATAAAGATGTAGATAGGTTGAAAGTAATTAGATGGGCTGGGATTGTGGCTCAGCAGTAGATTGCTCACCTAGTATGGGTGGGACCCGGGTTCGATCCTCAGCACCACATAAAAAAAATAAATAAATAAAGGCATTGTGTTGTGTCCATCTACACCTAAAAAATAAATATTAAAAGAAAAGTAAGTAATTAGATGGGAATAGACAAGATGTAACCTTAATAGTAATCCTAGACAAAGTAGTCTTTAAGACAACTTTTTCCAAATAAGTAAAGGCATAGTTCATAACGCAAAGAGCATTTATGAGGAAGGCATAATAATTCTAAATGTGTACCTAATAATAAATTCATTGTAGTTGGAAGAGAGACACAGAATTGAAATAGACATGTCCACAATCAGAGTTGAACATTTTTATATTTTTCTTTCAGTAATTGATAATATAGGCCGTGAAAATATATAAATTTGAAATAATATCCTGAATCAACTTAATCTAATTTAAATTTATGTAACATTACACAAAATAAAGAACACATGTTCTTTTCCTATAAATATTGGAATATTCAGGAAGCTAGACCACATAGTGGAGCATAAATCTCAGTAAATATCAAAAAGTGGATGTTATACAAAATAAGTTCTCTGACCACAACAGAATTAATAAACTTATGATATCTAGAAAAGCCTTCAGATATTTGGAAATTGAATAACATACTTCTAAGTAACCTGTAGGTCAAGAGACTCCAGGGAAATTTAAAAATATTTTTAAATAACCATGAAAAAGTGACCAACACATCAAAGTTTGTGCGATATAGCTAAAATGGTACTTAAAGAAAAATCAATTGCTTTAAATGTTCACATTAGAAAATAAGGAAAATCTTCAAGACCTTAGGTTAGGCAGAGTTTTCTTATGTGTGTTATGTTTGTCTGTCTCATAAAAGAAAAAATTGGTAAATTGATTCTCATCACAATTCAGAACTTTTTTTATTTTATTTCAAAAGTCGTCATTAAGAAAATAAGAGGGAGGGAAAGGGAGAGGATCATGAACTAAAATCAATCTCCATGCATGTATGAGTTTGTCAGGAACTGAGAATGGGAACCAGACTAAACTGTCAGGGCACGTGAGTGATCTTACTGGGAAAATGAAACTGCACTTAAATTTGTTTATTCTGATGATTGCACCACTCACTAGAGTTACAAAAATATATTCAGATATACACTTAATATGGGTGAGTTTTATGATATGTAAAATGTTTGTCTGAATAGTGCTATCAATTGTATTTTGTTTTTCTAGTTTCTTAAGTTTCCAACTTAAGAAACTAGAAAAAGAACAAAATAAATCCAAATTAAATGGAAGAATAGCAAAAGTAAAGAGAATAATCAAAATAGAAAAGACAACTTAATAGTGAAAAATAACAAAGTTAAGCTTTAATACAATTGAAAAAATGCCTAACAAGATTGATCAAAGGAAAAAAAAAGAAAACACAAATTAACATTATTAGGAATGGCAGAGGAAAAGATCATTACAGGTCCCAATGACATTAGAAAACTAATAACTATTTTGAGCAACTTTCTATCAATAAATTTGCCAATTCACATGGATGGACAAATTTCCTAGAAAAACACAGCTGATCAGAACTGACACAAGCAAAAGTAGGACATCTGAAAAACCCTCTCTGTTTTTGAAGAAATTTGTGATAAAAACAAACTCCAGGTAAGATAGATTTACTGGCAAAGTCAGCCAATTACTTAAAGAAGAAAGAGTATCAACCTCAAACACAAAACTCTTAGAAAATAGAAGGAAAAGCCGGACATGGTGGCATATGTCTATAATCCCAGGCACTCGGGAGGCTAGGTACGAGGATTACAAGTTTGAGGCCAGCCTCAGCAACTTTAGCAAGGCCCTGAGCAATTCAGCAAGACCCTGTCTCTAAATAAAATATAAAAATGAGCTGGAATATTGCTCAATGGTTAAGCACCCCAGTACCAAAAGTTTAAAAAAAAATGGAAAGAATACTTATGAACTCATCTTTTGAAGACTGTGTAATTCTGATGCCAAAACCAAAGGTTTTACAAGAAAAAATACATAGAATGAATTAATTCCAGCAAGAGGAAAAGGATAATCCATCATAACCAAATGGAGTTTGTCCTAAGAATGCAAAGTTAAATATGTGAAAACCAATCAGTGTAGTTTGTATTAATGTAATAAAAGAAGTAAATTATGTAATTATCTCAGTTCACAAAAAGTCCTTTGAAAATATTTAACACCCGTTTGTGATTTAAAATAAAAAACTCAGCCAATTGCAGTGGCACATGCCTGTAATCCCAGTAGCTCACGAGGCTGAGGCAGAAGGATCTTGAGTTCAAAGCCAGCCTCCATAAAAGTGAGGCACTAAGCAACTCTGTGAGACCCTGTCTCTAAATAAAATACAAAATAGGGCTGGGGATGTGGTTCAGTGGTCGAGGGCCCCGGAGTTCAATCCCTGGGTGCCCTTGAAACAAACAAAAAAAATGAAGTCGAGAAGATAATATCCTTAATCTGATCAAAAGTGTATATGAGAAATCTGGAGTTAAAAAAGCAAGGATTATCCACTTTGGTAAGATCCATTCAATATTTTACTAGAAATTATAATTAAGAACAGGCACAATTATATATAAAATCCTAAAGAATCAACATATCAGCTTCTGGAACTAAAAAGTAAATTTAGCAAAACTTTGAGATTCAAGATTAATATATACAAATAAACTGTATTTTCATAAACTAGCCGCAGAGAGCAAAATTTTTTAAAAGTCATATTCTTTTCAATAGCAGTTCCAAAAAAGAAACTCTAAAATACATAGAAATAAATTTTTTAAAAAGTACACCCCTAGGGCTGGGGATGTGGCTGAAGCGCTAGTGCGCTCGCCTGGCATGCATGTGGCTCAGGTTCAATCCTCAGCACCACATACAAAGATGTTGTGTCTGCCAAGAAATGAAAAATAAATATTTTTTTAAAATTCTCTCTCTCTCTCTCTCCCTCCCTCCCTCCCTAAAAAAAATCTACAAAGCCTTTGTTTGTGAGATTGTTTTTTTAAAAATATATAAATAAATAATTTAAAAAGTACACCTCTATGTCAAAACTACAAAACATCACTGAGATAAAGACTTAAATAGAATATGACGTATTTTTGTAAATTGAAGATTCAGTATGAATCTTTTTATGAAGTCACTTATCCCCCAAATTCATCTTGATTTGAACACAGTCCTACTTTAAATCCATGCCAGCTTTTTTGTAAAAACTGACATGTTGATTCTGAAATGTATATAGATGGAAAAATAAAGAACAGAAAAAAAATGTCAAAAAGGTGAAACAAAGTTCAAGGACTAATTTTCAAATTCAAAATTAAGGCTGTCATGAAGACTGGGGTATCTTTGTAGCTTTAGCATAAGAGGAAGATTGGTAGACTGACAGGAGTGCCCAGAAAAAGACATGAGCAATCCACTTTTGACAGTGTTTCAATAAATATATCAAGGCCATCCAATAGACTTGTCAGCCATGGGACATGCAAGGATTTCTTACAGAGGGCATTAAAAGTACTGATCTTTTTTCCTAAAAAAGTTAAGTTGGATTTCATTGAAAAATAGAAAAATTTTGCTGTACTTTCTCTTTTTCTGATATTTTCACTTTTTTTCTTGTTTCCTTTTATTTTTTTTTTCTTTTTGTTGTTGCTGATGGTGGTAGTAGTGGTTTAATATGATGAGCATAAAATATGGTGGTTGTAATTTTTCAAAAATTGGGGGGTTTGTGCTGCTATAAACATTGATGTGGCTGTGTCTCTGTAGTATGCTGATTTTAAGTCTTTTGGGTATAGACCGAGGAGAGGGATAGCTTGGTCAAATAGTTGTTCCATTCCAAGTTTTCCAAGGAATCTCCATACTGCTTTCCATATTGGCTGCACCAGTTGCAGTCCCACCAGCAATGTATGAGTGTGCCTTTTTCCCCACATCCTTGCCAACACTTATTGTTGTTTGTCTTCATAATAGCTGCCATTCTGACAGGAATGAGATGATATCTTAGAGTAGTTTTGATTTGCATTTCTCTAATTGCTAGACATGATAAACATTTTTTCATATATTTGTTGATTGGTTGTATATCCTCTTCTGAGAAGTATCTCTTCAGGTCCTTGGCCCATTTATTGATTGGGTTATTTGGTTTTTGGTGCTTAAAATTCACAATAGCTAAACTGTGGAGCCAACCTAGATGCCCTTCAGTAGATGAATGGATTTTTTTAAAATGTGGCATATATACACAATGGAATTTTACTCAGCAATAAAAGAGAATAAAATCATGGCATTTGCAGGTAAATAGATGGTGTTGGAGAAGATAGTGCTAAGTGAAGTTAGTCAATGCCAAAAAAAAACAAATGCCGAATGTTTTCCCTGATACGAGGAGACTGATTCATAGTTGGGGAGGGAGGGGGAGCATGGGAGGAATAGACGAGCTCTAGATAGGGGTCAGAGAGGTGGGAGGGGTTAGCAAAGATGGTAGGGGCAGAGGGTTAGCAAAGATGGTGGAATGTGATGGACTTCATTATCCAAAGTACATGTATGAAGACACAAATTGGTGTCAACCTACTTCATATACAACCAGAGATATGAAAAATCGTGCTGTATATGTATAATAAGAATTGTAATGCATTCTGCTATCATTTATTTTTTTTAAAAAATCAATTAAAAAATGGGGGTTTTGTTTGTTTTTGAACAGCAAGCTAATGTTTTCACCAAATTTGGGAGTTTTTTTGCTTATTTCCTCAAACAATTTTTTCTTCCCCCTTTGTCTCCTTCTAGAACTACAGCTATATTTATGCTGATTTTTCTTGATATTGTCTCAGAGACCTCTCTGAGACTCAGTTCATTTTTTTTTCATTCTCTCATCCCTGATTTTCAAATTATGTCCTGTTTACATTTAATTCTTTTATACTCTCAAATCTGCTTTTCAGTTCATGTGAATGCTTCATTTATTATACTTTTCAGCCCTAGAATTTCCACTTTTTAAATACATTTCTATTTTTCCATTAAAGGGTCCTATGTGTTCAGTCATTATTAGCATATTTTCCTTGAATTACTTGAACATGTTTATAGTAGCTTCTTTGAAGTCTTTGCCTGTTAAATTCAACATCTATACCAGAGTCATTTCAGTTGGTTACTTTCTTTCCCAAGTTATAGATCACATTTTCCTATTTCTTTCCATGTCATATTTTTTAGGTAAAAAGTGGACATTATAGATAATATATTCTAATGTGTCCAGATTCTGTTTGTGAGTTTGAAGGCTTGCCTAGATTGAAACTGTAAGGTCTTCCCTGTTTTGCAGTGTGTGGCTACTGATGCATCTGCTTAGATTTCCTCCCCCAACCCTGATCCTTGGCCTGCCCAGCTCCCTAGGGATCTCACCTGAACTTGTATAGTTTAGTGACCAATAAATGGTTTGAGCAGAAAGCTAATATTACTCATCGGTTTCCACCCTGTCACCTTAGGTTTATGTGAATTAGAGAACACATTCAAGTCAACACATTTACAAGTCCTCCTAGATTTTCAATTTTGTCAGATTACCTACGGCACTTCACATACATACATACATGAACCATAAGCCAGACATCTGGACAGTTTATCATTCAGCCTTTGGTAATTCTCTTGCTCCCAGAATCTCATCTTTAAATTGAATCTGCAGGCTCCAAACAGTAAAACTAAGTTTTTATTGCCAAAGCTGGGGATAGAGAAGCACCCCAGAGCCAAAAGACCAAAAACTCCGTTCTTACTGTGTAGTTTCTCATGAGTAAGCATGTCTCAGATTGTCATCTACCCTTGGTTATTTTCAGTGATTTGCTGAGTTTTATACTTGCTGTTGTGGTTTGAATATGTCTTCCAAAGGTTCATGTGTTATAAAATTGGTTCCCAGGGTGGTCCTCTTGGGAGGTGTTTAGTTTTAGGAGTTAGAACCCTGTGGGAAGTCTTTGGGTCATTGTAACCATACCCTTGATGGACCCAATCTCTTGCTCTAATCGCTGGCCATGAAGTGAGCAGTTTTGTTCCACCACACTCCTGCCATGATATCCTGCCTCACCACAGGCCCAAAGCAGTGGAGCCCATTGATTATGAACTGAAATCTTCAAAGCTGTGAGCCAAAATAAACCTTTCTCTTTGTAATTAACTGTCTCAGATATTTTGTTACAATAATGTGCACCTGATTAATACTTGCCTTCTGTGAAACAGAATTACGGAAGTTTCTTACACTATTATCAAAAATAGAATCATGATTATTTTAACTGTGTCCCTTGGGGCCAACATTGTGTTGGTAATAACTTTTATTTTATTATTATGAAATTATTATTTTAAAATTCACCCTTTTAAAAGTATAAAATGTATTGGTTTCATCATACAATTGGCCTTCTGTATACCCAGGTTCCACATACAATGATTCAACCAACCACAGATCAGAACTGTAGTTAGGCCTCTGATGTTACATCTGTGCTGAACATGCAGATTTTTTTCCCCTTGTCATTATTCCCTAAACTAGGCAATATAACAATTATTTCTATTGCATTTGCATAGTGTTAGGTATTACAAATAGATGTGATTTTCAAGTGTGGGAGGATGTATTAAGGTTGTATGCAAATAACATGCTATATTATACAAGTAACTTGAACATCCAAGGATTTAGGGCTTTGAGGGGAGAGGGGCAGAGGACCCTGGAATCAATCCCCCATGGATACTAAGCAATGACTGTATTTATAAAGTTGTGCAATCCCACTAATTTAAGAACATTTACTCATCCAAGACAGAAATTCTACACTTACTAATAGCTACTCTCTATCCCTCTCTTCTCTCACCCCTTGGCAATCACTAATTTACTTTCTGTCTCTATGGATTTGCGTGTCCTAGATATTTTATATAAATGGAATCATACAATAAATATGTAGCCTTTTGTGACATCTTTTTTTAACATAATATTTTAGCATCAGTCAGCACTTTATTTCTTTCATGGTTGAATAATAATCTAGTGAATGGTTGTATACTATTATTGGGTTTTTTGATTTATCAGTTGATGGACACTTCAGTTGCAGTATGAATTATGCTTCTGTGAACATTCATTTGCAAGTTTTTGCATAGATATATGTCTTAAGCTCCTTAGATATATACATAGAAGTGGGATCAGTGCATTTTGTGGTAATTCTCATTTTTTGAGGAGATAATGGCAATTTTAACTGAAACCTGATTGTAGTTGTTTAGTAGGGAAATTTTATGGCACTTTTATTGTGATTACTGTGATTACTAATTTTGCATTTTCTATTTTAGGCTTTTTCTGTTTATTGGATTTACTTTTTCTTTTCTTTCCTTTTGTTGGAATAATTAAGTATATGCTTATGTGCATATATGCTCCTCCTCCTCCTCCCCAGGATAATTTGTTAACAAATTTAAACTTAGGTGTTTATCTTAATGTCTATAGTCAATCCAAGTCTCTGTTCAAGCCTGGAGAGAATATTATCATGCTCATATCTTTTCCTGATATCGCCATAATGAAGTCATCTGGCATTATTATTCATGGGTGTTTCTTTTACCTTTTTACATTGTTTTCATGACTTTTCTGTCCTTGTCTATCAGTTTTTCTATTTCTTTGCCCAGCGCTGCTTTTTATATATCTGTCTTTTTCCTAGATTCATAATTATTTGACAAGAGTACTTCCTCAAGAAATTTTTTTACATACACTTTACGGCTGATAAATTTTCTGAGTCCTTGCATATATAAAAAAAATCTTTATTTTATCCTTTCTCTTGAATTATAGACTGAGTTTTAAAATCATTTTTCTCTTAGAACTTTGAAAATACTGTCCCATTGTTTACCAGCTTCCATTTTAACTGGAGAGGATTTTTATGTCAATCTGATTCTCAGTCTTTGGATTCTTCTCTCTAGAAACTCTTAGGAATCTTCTTTAGCCTTTATGTTCGGGTATTGTACTGCCCAGAATTTAGGTATTTGGTTTTCTTTTCTTTTCTTTTCTTTTATCCTGCCTAGTACTTGATAGATCTTTTCCAACTGACTGACAGTTTCTACCTTCTTCATGGGGATATTCTCACTTCTAATTTTCTCCTAAACACTTTCTATTCTGTTTTTTTAATTATTAGTCATATAATGAAACTTTGAGATCCATTCACTATGGCCCCAACTTTTCTCTTACTTTCTTTGTCCTTTTGTATTGTATTTTTGGAGCTTCCTCAATAAAATATTCATTTTACTAACTCATATTGGACTCACTGTTAGCACTACTGTGAAGTTAGCCCTGATGATATTATGACAATGTATGTGTTTGGGAGCAGTGCATTTTCTCCATATACCGCATTTTAAAAGTGTCCAGAAATAGGGTGGCTAGGGGAACCCCAATAAAGGGCTATGTGTCTGTATTATATATTCAATAAATATGAAGATCAGGTCCACTTGCAAATTTTTAAAATTCTCTGGCTAGAATCTCTGTGGTATCCTGTCAGTACCCAGATAACATGTATCTCCTCTGCCCACTGCCCCCCACCCAAGTTTTTATACTCCTGATTTCCTCAGTTGTTAACCTTTCAATCACATGCATCTTTTCTTCAGAGTGATGTTTTTTCTCATCTCTTTGTTTATTGTCCTGGTAATTGCCCATCTTTGTGTTTTATGATCCATTCACCTCTTGAGTGTTCTGTGATTGTGAGGGAGGGCAGGAATGCTGCTGCTTGTCTCCTCAGGGTCAGCAGCTGCCTGTGAGATTGCACCCTGCAGCCTGCTGTACATCTTTTCTGTGTCTGCTTGTGGACATTTGGCCCAGCTGTTCCAGATGCAGCTCATCTGTTAATAATCCTGATGTATGACTGATTCCCTCCTTATCCAGCTGTCTGTGTGCACTGTCTTGAATCTCTGCCTAACTACTCCTACTTTTGCAGACATCTTATCCCACACTTAACTTGAGCTATGGCTTCTTTTAGTTACTCCCTCCCTCACCTTCATGTTATCTGTTCTGCTTCCAAGACACTACTAATAGTATTTTCCTATTTTCCCATGCCTTTATGGTTCATATTTATTTAATGTAAATGCCATTTCCTCAGAGATGTTTTCCCTAACCACCCAATTTAAAATAACTTCCAAATTACATTTTGTCGCATCACCTGTTTATTTTCATTGTAGCATTTATCTCTAGTTAATATTTATTTGTCCTCTATCAGTCTTTCCAGACCTAAATGCAAGCTCCATAGGGGACCTTGTATGTTCTGTTTACTGCTCTGTCATGAGCAGTTAGAACAGTGCTTGATACATAGTAGACGTTAAACATATATCACACACACATCACATCTGCTTTAATGGCCTAAATTTTAGATTTTATAACAGGAAGCTGGCTTAACATATAGTCTATATTAACCTCTCTTCTTGAGACAGAAAGCTCTTTATTAACCAAATAGTTTTCTTTGCCAAAAAAAAAACTACACTAATCCATTGAATAATATAAAAGGTAAAGTTGGGGGCTGGGGATATAGCTCACTTGGTAAAGTGCTTACCTTGCATGCACAAGGCCCTGGGTTCTATCCCCAGCACCAAAAAAAAAAAAAAGTTCTTAATCTCCAGCATTTTGATCCACAGTCTTTAAAGCAAAGCTTCAGGCATTATATAATGACCAGAAAACAGAATTATATTTGCCTGTAGTTTCTATGATCATGCGAGAGGTAGTTTATTCTCAAATAAATTGGAAGTCAACGTGCTTCATATTTCATGCCGTAGTATTATGGAGCTCCTTCAGCTCAAATTTCTCTTCCTGAATTTTTAAACCCTTAAATTAGCTGAAAAATTTACTCCACCAGATAAAAATTTTTCTTTTGTCGCCTGTACCTCCTAGAGTAAATTTTGTGGCTTTGGAGTGTAGTCAGCTGACTAGCCAATATGTGATAGTCATGAACACAATTTTTTAGTTAAAAAACATTGTTTTGAGGGTTAATTTTTTTTTTCTTTTTGGTACCAGCGATTGAACCCATAGACACTTTATCACTGAGTTACATCCCCAACCCTGTTTTATTTTTTATAGAGACAGGGTCTTACTATGGTGCTTAGGACCTTGCTAAGTTGCGAAGGCTGGTCTTGAACTTGCAATCCTCCTGCCTCAGCCTGTCAAATCACTGGATTACATGCACAGCACCACCATGCCCAATTGAGGGTTAAACTCTTAATTAAATATTAGGTTGGAAAAATAGAAAAAAAAATCTGCTTACGTAACTATATCCAGTACTTACGTAACAACTCCCATGAAAGAAAATTCCATGCCTCAGCTTCTATTTGAATAGGTCTCTATTGCTAAGTATTTAGTCATTTCATTTTCCATAGAATTAATGTTACAAACTTTGGAGCATTCTTATTTTCTACATTGATATCAAATTTGTTCCCACATTTTTCCCTGACAGTGCTTTAATTTATATTGAAAAAAGTAAGAAGGAAGTTAATTTATAGAAAATAATCAAAATTCATCTGTTGCATAAAACAAAAAAATACCTACTATCTAGAAGTGTACTATAGGTTATATATATATTTCTGCCATCAAGAGGAAGAACTTAAACTCTATATTAACTTCTTACCTTTGTAATTTTGAGAGAAATTATTTTAATTTTGTCTTATTTATTATTTAGGCAAAGATGCAATTTACACAATTCCAGTAAAAAACATTCTTGCTGTGGAAAAACTGGAAGAGAGCTCTTTCAATAGGAAAAATGTAAGTTATATAAATATTGAAAGCATTTTAAGCTATATATATTATTTAATTTTTAAGAAGTTGTTTATTTTATTGTTTACCAAAATTGTTGAGTTTATAAATTGTTAGCTCATGCTTCATCTTGAAATTGTCCATAATTGATGCCTCAGTCTGCCTACTTTATTAAGTTAAAGGAAGTTTTCTCAGTACTTCCCTACTGTTACGCTTCTCTGTATGATGTTCAGGTCTTTTTTTGGGGGGGGGGGCGGTTGAATTTTTATTATTATTTGTTCAAAACATTACATAGTTCTTGACATATCATATTTCATACATTTGATTCAAGTGGGTTATGAACTCCCACTTTTACCCCGTATACAGATTGCAGAATCACATCAGTTACACATCCATGTTTTTACATATTGCCATACTATTGTCTGTTGTATTCTGTTGCCTTTCCTATCCTCTACCATCCCCCCTCCCCTCCCCTCCTCTCCCTTCTCTCTCTACCCAATCTACTGTAATTCATTTCTCTCCCTTGTTTTTTTTTTTTTTCCCCTTTCCCCTCACTTGCTCTTATATTGATGTTCAGGTCTTTAAGTGATATCATTCCAACCTGTTTATCTAGTTTTGTTTTCTGCTACCACTCAGCACATATGCTCCACTCAAGCTAGCAAGATGATGTCGTCATTCCTCAGTATTTCCCCACTGCTTTCCCTTTTCATACCTTTTCCTCAATCTGAAATTCCTTCCCTCCCTTTATTCTTATTTACATGAAAATCCATTCTTCTCAACATGTGTGGCTCCTGGAAATTCCATTATGTTGTATTGCTTCTTAGTACCATCTAACTCAGATTGTCTTTGAGACTAACTTGCTTAAAAAGTAATAATCATAAAATATTTTGGCACAGTTATCTAGCCAAGCAAACTGGATTTCTGTTATATATATTTTTCTGTTATGTGCAGTGTTCTGATTTTGAAGACTAACTTTTTATCTTAATTGCCTATGAAGATGTTCCAGGTAATACATACAGAGAAACCACTTTATGTCCAGGCAAATAATTGTGTGGAAGCTAATGAATGGATAGATATACTCTGCAGGGTGAGCCGATGCAATCAAAATAGGCTCAGTTCTTTCCATCCCTCAGCATATCTAAATGGAAACTGGCTCTGCTGTCAAGAGACTAGTGAAAACACTCCAGGCTGCAAGCCATGTACTGCGTAAGTTTCTTTCCTATTAAAAAAGCGATGTTTCAAAACGTAGTATATCCATACAATGGAGTATTATTGACAATAAAAAGCAATGGAGTACAGATACAATCTGCAATACAGATGAACCTTGAAAACATTATGCTAAGTGAAAGCCAGACATAAAGACCACATATTGTAGGAAAACATTTGTATAAAAAGTGTCCAGAATAGGTGAATTCATAGAGACAGAAAATAAATTAGTGGTGGCCAGGGATGAAGGAATGAAGGAATGGAGGAATGGGGAGTGTTAATGAATACAGGATTTGAGAGGGTGTTGAAACTGTTAGAAATTAGCTAGGTGTGATGGTGGACGGACATCTGTAATCCCAGCCATTCAGGAGGCTGAGACAGAAGGATAACAAGTTCAAGGCCAGCCTTGGCAACTTATTGAGATCCTATCTCAAAATGAAAAAGTCTGGGGGTGTGACTCTGTGGTAGAGCACCCTGGATTCAATCCCCAGTACCAGAAAATAAAATGTTCTGAAATTAATAATGGTTGCACAAGTAAAAGAGAAAGAAAGAAAGAATGGCATTGTTTAAATAGAAGCATAAACCTGAAGGACTAGGGATGTGGCTCCGGAGTGCAATGCTTACCTAGCATGTGAGAGGCCCTGGGTTCTCTCCCCAGTATCTGTAATCCCCCTGCCCCCCAACTCACCACAACCATAAAAGAAGCTTGAACAAGATATGAAGGAAGAGAAGGCATTTAGCATTCTCTAATTGTATGGAATAACCATAATCCTATAGACTTAAGTAATAATGAATTGCTTTTGTGATACAGCGTAGGTTATAAAAATGATCTTGTTAAAATCCTCTCCTTATATATAATTAGAGTCAAATAGTTACCAAACCCCTCTTGATCCCATTTTATTTAACTATCAATAAAACTAAATTTCTGAAGTTATTTTTATAAAACTCATGATTCTATTTTTTGTCCTGGACCATCAAAAGTCTTTGATGTTGGGCTGGGGTTGTGGCTCAGTGGTAGAGCATTTGCCTAGCATGCGTGAGGCACTGGGTTCGATTCTCAGCACCACATATAAATAAATAAAATAAAAGTCCATTGACAACTAAAAAAAAGAGTATTT
This sequence comes from Urocitellus parryii, assembly GCF_045843805.1. Classification (NCBI taxonomy): domain Eukaryota; kingdom Metazoa; phylum Chordata; class Mammalia; order Rodentia; family Sciuridae; genus Urocitellus; species Urocitellus parryii. Next base: position 105,037,075 of record NC_135532.1, read on the forward strand.
AAAAAAGTCTTTGACGTTAACAAAAATCTTTTGGTATGTTAACAAAATAAAACTTTTTCAGTGTCTTTAATTTTATTTTTACCATAGAGGTGTTCCTGCAGACATCCAAATAGATATTGATGAAGACAGAGAAATAGAAAGAATTTATTCCCTTTTTACCCTCAGTTTACTTAAGCTGCAGAAGATGGAAGGTAAATAAATACACAGCTAATCTGTTTTTATAAAACCATAAGCTTTTATTACCAATTCCTGAAATACTGTTTTGGCATTATTAAAAAGTTGAAAGTGTTCCTAAATTTACCAAAGTTTACAAACCCCTAAAACCCCTAAGCGGGAGGGCGGGGGGGGGGCTATTTTTCATAGATATTCATGGGCAAACCTAATGATCCTAATAATACAGTTGATAAATTTTGGTCATCTATGCACTACCAAGGGGAATCTCCCCAGCGACAAGTTAACACAATTGAAAAGTGTTGATTTATACTACAAGTTGCATTTATGGAATTTAGTTTTGTGATCAGAAATTTCACTGCTCCTTCCAGAGGCCTGTGGAACTATAGCTGTCTATCAAGGACCACAGAAAGAGCCTGATGACTATTCTAACTTTGTAATTGAGGATTCTGTAACAACCTTTAAGACAATTCAGCAAATAAAGAGCATCCTAGAGAAGCTGGATGAACCTCATGAGAAGTATAGGAAGAAAAGATCAAGTAGTGCAAAATATGGGAGCAAGTGAGTATTTTTTTAACCTACTATACACATGTTTTTAAACAATGTAAGGCTGTCTCTCCCACCTCATCCTCATAACCAGCTGCAGGCCTGCGTACTCTTGGCTGTCAAGACTCAGCTAGAGCCTTTCTCTTGTGCGGATCTCCCTGCCCCTCAAAATCAAAGTGCTCATTGTCTTTTTCAGTCCAGCTGTCATTTCATCTTGCTCCTGCTGTATTCTATGTTTAGTGTTATAATTCATTCCTTCAATACTTCACAGCATTTTGTTTTTATGGATCCTTCTTTATATCTCACATGATGCCTTATATATAGTGAGTAGTTTAAAGAAACAAACTCAGCTGTGGGAATGTTAGAAGTACTTAGAGTTGATTTTGTGGATTCATCACAAATGCAGAGGATACTACAGTGAATGACAGTAACAGCTAACGAGTGCTGGGAGCTTACTCCACCCCTGGGACACTATGCCTAGTACTTCACCTCGTATCATTTAGATTGCTTTTAGCAATAAGTTGCAGAAAATCCTAATTGAAGTGACAAGAATTTTTTTGGTTTCCAAAATTAAATCCTAACTTCTAGTTTGGTTAATTCAGCAGCTCAACACTGTCATCAAGGACTGCCTGCCACTCAACCATCCTCAGTTGAGATGGTTTCCATCTTCCTCAAGTTTATCCCCTCATCAGTACAGATGAGCTACAGTAGTTTGAGGCCTGCATTTTTATAGTCAGGAGTCAGTAAAGACTGTTTTCCTATTCACTCAAAGAACCTCGTCTAGACTACCCTCAGTCTCTCTTGAAAACAAGAGGGCTTCCCAGTACTGAACCAGAATCAGAGTCCTGTTAACAACCAAGTGGATAGGGAGGGTTTGGTTCTTGGCCAGCAGTTAACAGTAGGTGCCATAGTAAATACTCTCTCATTGATCCTCACATCAGTCCAACATGGCTAACACATAAACTAACACAGTCCAACATGAACTAACACAACTAAGATTCAGGGAAGTTAAGTGCTTTACCCAAGGTCACACAGCTGATTTGCATCCTGGCCCCACTGTTGTAAATGACAACAAGGGTTTCACCTGCTTTGTTCACTGCCATATCCTTATCTTTTAGAATAGTACCCAAAATGTAGTAAGTAGTCAGTAAATACTTCTTGAATTAAGAAGAATATGCTTGATGGATTCTGTATTTGTCACTTTTTTAATTTGTATATTTTTTAACTTTTGAAAAATGGTTTTCTTTTACTGTTTTCTAGGGAAAATCCAATTGGGAAAACATCTTAAGAGTTTGACCAGTTGGTCCAAGAGAACTGGAAAATATTCTTCTTGGAGTTTTCCAATTCACCACATATTTTGTTCATAATATTTAAGAATGAATGTTGGCTTCAATGTCATCTGCATTCACATTGTATTTAATATTTAATGATTGAAGTTAACTGTTTGGGGAATTCTGGTATTGATGTATTATTAGAGAATTTGAAACCCAAGATTTCCTTCATATCTTGTGTGTCAAAGTTCATGTATCAGCAACTTCTTTTTAATAGAATCTTCCTAAAGAAGGTTCCTAAAGAAGTTTTGTAACAAAGGGAGTACTTCTCCATAGCAGGAAACCATCTCTTCTTGTAACTCTCTGTTCTGTGGACTTGTTTTCACTACCATTAGTGCCTGCTCTATACTGCCAACATAGTGTTCTACTAGAAAATTTCAATCTTTATCAATTCAGAGCTTTCCATTTACTTCATTGGGACCTTCCCTTTTTTAAGAAAAAAAAATTTTTTTTCCTTTGGTCCATTAGTCATTACAGGTTATGGTAGAGACAGTGACAGAGACTTTAGAAAACTGCCAGAGCATCCTTGAAAGTTGGTAGATCCTTTTGCCTATTTAAAGATGTAAACAGAACTCAGGAGCAATCAGGGAATATGTTCTATTGTGTGCATCATGTTTACATTTGGGATGAGTGATGGCAGATGAAATAAAATGAGACCACTAAATATTTTTTATTGTTTTATATATCAGGTACTCATTTTCTTGATTTGAGAGTTCAGATTAACATGACTTCTAGGGACATCTCTTCTAAACCAGAAGAGAAAGTAAACAGTGAAAGAAGGTGGTGGGAAAATCACTTGACTTCACCTGCTGTTTCATGCTATAATAAGGGCACTGTAAGGACGCCCTCTTCATAGTGTTAGATGGCAGTCTAACCCAAGAACAGTCACTTGGCGCACTTTAATAATCTGGCCTGCCCCAGATTATATCTTAGATACTCTATGGTATCTGTCTTTATGATCAGTTGAATGATCAGTGTTTAAATCTAGAAATAGTGCTTTCCTGAAAATGTTTATATTTCATTGCTGTTTCCTTATTGCCTACTAGCAAAATGGAATTTGAGTCAGCAACTATTTGAATCCTATTTTTCCATAGTAATTTACTTCTGTCCTAAAAACTGTAACTGTAAATTAGCAGTCGAAGCAAGTTGCCACCTTGAAGTTAAAGGGATATACTTTGCTTCATCAGTATTAAAAATCATGGTACTTTATTTTGTCTTTTTAAATTCAGAACGTTTTCTAAATGAGGTACTTTGAACCTTGGAGTATTTACATATGTTCCTGTTTAAAACTGTGACTTATTAATGTAAGTCTAGCTAGTACTTCTTTTTTTGTTTCCCTGAGCATAAGCTATATTTGAAGATATATTTGCCAATTCTGGTATTGGTGAGTAATTGTTTTGAAATTGTATTATGATTAAGTAATCATTTTTAAAAACCATTGGCACACAGTCATTTCATAAGTGACTGGGTAATGCATTTCTCTAAACAACTTGTAAAAATCAATTGTATCTGAGAGTCATCACTTGTCTGCATTACGATAAGTTATTACCCCTGGCCCATACTGAGATTTGGAAGAGTACTTTAAATTTTATGAATTTATACATTCCATAAATCACACTGATTCATAAATGCAAAATAATTTAGCCATTTAAATAAATTTATGATAAAGTGTATTCAGATTAAAATTCACTTTAGGATTCCCTAGAAGTGTCTACTTGCATTACCAGGTACCACTCATTACTCTTCAGTGGCTTTTCTTTTCTTTTTTTAAGGGAAAAAAAAAATTCTCCTAACATTTCGAATCCAAATCCCCAATTACAATTATTTCTAAAGATTACAGGGCAATCAGAGGGACCTAGGCTGTGGGCACCCGTCCATACCTTTGGATTTGGAGGGAGAGTTCAGTCATCTCACTATTTTCTTCACATGACACTTTCAAACAGCTACTTTGACTGGAAGTAACCAGTATGATAAAGTCTAAAAAGAGAAATGTGGGGTTAATTTTCCTTGAGTTGTTGCATTAAGAAACAGTGTGAGTAGGGCCCTAAGACAACCCAGGGCCTTGCTTTCCAGGGGCCTCTTTACTCATGAACATGGGTTTTACTACCTGGTCTGCCCTCTCTGCCTTTTCTGAAAGCGTTTGAAAAAAATACATGGCAGCTCATTTCTCCCTAAAAGCCTGGAAATCCCAGGAAGGACAGAAAAGGGTGATGGGGAAAAGAAATTTCTTGCTGTAAACGCCTACTCAGATTCTTGGTTTAACCATTTCCATCAATTGAAATTACAATGATCTGTTGCTTGTTTTGTTATGTTGTTGTTTAGCTTGATTTTTTAAAATATTCATTTAATAAGATAATAGGCAATAATAAAAGATTTTACTCCCAGGATTATAATTTATCAAATTGAACTATTTTATTTGCCAAAGAGATACGTTTTATTAATCATGAGTAATGGTTAAGTATCAAAACCAGGCTTTTTTGATTTTACAAAATAAAAGGTGATGATGTGTCTTTTGTTTCTGTTTCTGAAGCCTGATTTCATTCATTTATGGGAAAAGTTCGTTCATGCCAGGTTTTGAAAAACAATATATATTTTTTTTAGTGAAAGTACCTTTAATTTGTTCTAACGGTACATCCTGTAAAGACAGAATTCTGCATAGACTTTTAGGTGTCCTTACAGTATGTGAAAAATCCAAGACTCATTCTAGAGTTAAATTACCAATCTTGATTGATATTATCTGCTTCCATTTTTAACTTGGAAATTAATATGTTGCTAGTAAATATTGGTTTTTACAGTGTCCAGTTTGAAAATGTAAGTTATCAAAACTTAATATAGTGAATTTGTGTAACCATGTTGTATTGTTGAGAATGTATTTTTATTTAAATTTTATTTTCTTATCAAGAGTATTATAAAAATTAAAAACTTTTGTAACTGTCGCTTGGAAATAACTCAAATAAATTACAAGAAGCCTGTCCATTCCTTCTATTCTTTGTGATAGCTTACTTACAGACTTAGGAATTTCTTATTTAAAAAAATCACTGCACCTTGACTATTAGTAAGGGAATAGTAGAAGTGAGAAGTCTTAAAAAACAAATTAGAGCAAAGCAAACTGGAAGACTCCAGTATTATTTTCTGCCACTTGAGGAGACCAGGCTTTGATGGACTGCATTCCTGTTTATTCATCCATTTGCCAGCCTTGTTGTCTTGAGGACCTGCAGTATTCAGGCACCAGTCTCCTGTTGTTCCCCAGTGGCACACACGTGTGGAGGAATATAGTCCTCCCCTGTCTGGGTGAAAAGTTTAGAGCTGAGCCCACATTGACTTTTTTAATTTTGTTTTTAAATTTTTTTTAAAAGAGAGAGAATTTTTTAATATTTATTTTTCAGTTCTCAGCAGACACAACATCTTTGTATGTGGTGCTGAGGATCGAACTCGGGCCACACGCATGCCAGGCGATCGCACTACCACTCAAGCCACATCCCCAGCCCCCCACATTGACTTTTTAAAGAATCCTGCTTTGTGTTCATCTCAAAGAAGTCAGCATCTGACCACTCGGGTCCTGCATTGACACTTGTAGGTTAATCTGCCCTGTACTTGCCCTTCAGTGCATCTCCTTGTTAGAATTCTGTGCCATGCCCTGTTGATGACTTATCTAGGGAATATAAAGTAACAGCACCAAAGACTAGGTTACTAGGTAGATGATGCCCCCAATGTGAGAAGCTGAGATCTTTCCCCACTATTGCCTCAGTAGCCCCTTTAGTATCCTGAAATAAACCTCCTGGGGGCTGGGGATGTGGCTCAAGCGGTAGCGCGCTCGCCTGGCATGCGTGCGGCCCGGGTTCGATCCTCAGCACCACATACCAACAAAGATGTTGTGTCCGCCGAGAACTAAAAAATAAATATTAAAAAATTCTCTCTCTCTCTCTCTCTCTCTCTCTCCTCTCTCACTCTCTCTTAAAAAAAAAAAAAAAAAGAAAAAGAAATAAACCTCCTACAGAGCACAGCAGCCCAAGACTCCAGAGGAATTGAAGGTTAACAAAGAGGAAGGGTTAGGTTCTGAATCTATTTGTTGAAATACCACAATCCCTCTCATTCTAGCCCAAGTATAAAGAATAACTTATAAGAAACATCAGACTTAGGGTTATATTCTAAGATATTTTTAAGAAGATAGTTCTTTAAGGGAGAGGGGGCCATACTTGGAGGTTTGGGGTGTTTCCCCCCACCAAAGTGCATGATGCCAAAATGAGAAACAGCTGAGATGTAGCCACATCCCTTTTTCACACATAAATTCAAAACGAGACACAGCTTCACACCACTGGTCTAGGTTTTCTGCTACACCTCAATGGCACATGCTAGACTCCTCTTCAGACCCTTCAGAGAATACTGTTTTGGATAGACTCAACCTGCTACAAATAAACTGATGCTCAGAGGTCTCTGGTCTTTATTATTCATACACATCCTCATCTGGGGTTTGATCTTTGTGCCCAACAAGTTCATTCTTTAACATGTGTTTGCTATTTGATACCTTAATTTGTATATAGTATTTGCCACCATTTTTCAAGCTTATGCCTATGTTTTATATTGACATCAGAAAATCTGAGACTTGTTTAATTAAGGCCCTATTAAGATGCATTTCAGCCAAGCACAGTGGCACATGCCTGTAATTCCAGTGGCTTGGGAGGCTGAGGCAGGAGGAAAGCTAGCCTCAGCAAAAGTGAGGCTCTAAGCAACTAAGTGAGACCATATCTCTAAATAAAATACAAAATAGGGCTAGAGGTGCAGCTTAATGGCTAAGTGCCCCTGAGTTCAATCCCCTATATCCTGCGCCCCCCCAAAAAATTGCATTTCATTTTCTGCCTTATGTTTCAAATCTTTGTACTATCTGCTTTTTAGAGATGGAGTTCAGTCTTAGATAAATAAATTTCACTAATCAAGGAAGAATTCTTTACTCTGGAGCAGACAACATTGTCTTCCAAACTTAACATATTTCTCAACTCCATCCAGAACCAAGAAGACCGTCCTGCTGCTAAAGAAGCACCCATGACTTGAGATTGATCCTCAGTACAGACTGGGGTAGACAACCCCTAGAGAGGCAGACCAGAATCTCCCTGAGAAAATGCAGGAACCAAGAGAGGAAAGGGATATAGTTTGAAAAGGCATAGTCAATATTTTAATTTTGCTCATGGAAATAATTAACCTACTTTTGTAATACAAGCTACCACAAGTAAAGATCAGCAAAATCTTGCTTGCTACCCACTCAGATGAGACCGTGATTGATTCTCACCTTTGGAGCCTGAGATTTTGGGTTTTTTGTTTGTTTGTTTGTAAAATTTGGGAAACACTGGACCATGAGCTAAAGTAAATTTCAAATCTTGACCCTGAGTCTCAGTCCTAAACCATACACCAAAAAATCCATGTAAGGATACAGCAAAAAGTATTGCCTCCTTGAAGCTTACATCGTGGGAGGAGGACAATGGTAAAGTGTGTCGTGTTGATAAGCATAGAGCGAAGTGACATGAGACAGGGACACTGGGAGTGCTGCAGATGGGATGGGCACTGAGGAAGATTCGGAGAAGGTGGTAAGGGAGACTCGCAGGTATTTGGGGAAAGGTCCTCCTAGGCAGGAGAAATACGATGCATGGCGCCCTCAAGAACACCAAGGAGATTGCATAGCAGGATGAGTGAGGGGAAGTCACAGGCAGGAGCCCCTGGTGATGGCACTACTGAGTGACTATGGTCCACCTATCTTTTCTGAATTCCTCTGCTGTGGTGAGAAAAGTCAAGAAGGACAAAGGAGGAAGCAGGGGGACAGAGGCTAGCACACCCATCAGGTGAGGGGAGTCGGTTCTGCTTACATTTGATGATGGAACTAATAGGATTTGTTGGCAGGTGGAATGTGGGAGAAAGAAGAGTCTAGGAAGATCCTGTAGCCTGAGCACCTGGGAGAGATGAGGGGCTGGTTACTAAGATGGGAAGGACTGTAGAAAGAATAAGTTTATGTGTCTTACCTATGTCTGTGTTAATGGTTCTGGAAGCCAGCTCCATTGAAGTCTCTTACTAAGCGCCAGCACATATTCTATCCAGTTTATAGATGTAACTTCCTCACTAGATTGTAAATGAATCCAAGGGTAAGGAGGGCCTTTAAAATACCCACAGCCCTTTGCCCTGAGATGAGGAAGGCTTGGTAGATACTTTGCAGGAATGACACACTGGCTCATGGTACAGAAGCTGTCAGGGCTTGGTTGACCATTGTAGCTCCGCTGAAAGCCATCTTTATGATCTTGGTCTTCGGGTTTTGGTTTCCCTAGATGTGTAAGACTTAATATTTAATCTTCAGGAAAAGGGTATTCGGCTCCTGCTATGAACGAAGCCCTCTGCTAAGCCCGGGAGCCTAAGCTGCTACCCTCAATTTGCTCACAGTCAAACGAGGGCCTGAAACAGGAACCTGAGGATTTCTACACAAGTTCAACACCCAGACAACCCGAGGGCCCTTTCACCCTCCCCAAGTGTGTATGTAGGTGATTTGAGTTCTTCAGTGAACCCCTTCTAACAGGATGTTCCCAGTCTCCATAACACTGCCATGGTTGGACCCCATATGATGAATTATCATCCTTTGATGAAAGAAAGAGTCCTGGTCATTCATGAAACTTACAAATGAAACAGCCTGATGGAGGGGAAGAGTCTAGCACCCATTATGCCAAGAAGTGTGGACAAGAAGTAGCCTTCATCGCACAAAGTTGGCTCAGATAAGATGCCGGAGGGTCTAGTGGTTACTTTCTAATGTTGCAGAGGATGTTCTGGGTGATATTCTGCCCTTCCAGTACAGAGCTTGGATCCAAGAGTCTCCCCTCCTCTGTCTGGCTTTGTCTCCGTAGCTAGCCACACCTGCTGCCCTTGTTTACAGACAACATGGGGGAAATGAAAGCCTGTGGCCAGTAAGTGCCTTGATCATTTGGGGGCTCGAATGGAGTTTTTTTGATGTTGGCTTAAAAGAAAACTAAAAATGCTAAATGTCAAAAACATTTGCAGCCAGAAAACAAAGCAAATTACTATCTCAAACTAATCTTTATGATTAAGTGCCCTATTAACTTGTATCTTAGAAATTTTCAACACATATTATTATTCTTAGTGCCTGAGGAAACAGTCTTGTTCAGTTATGAAATTTAAACGACAAAATTCAATCACTTCATTTGAAAACATAACATGCACATGCTGAGGAATATATGGAAACTCATAAACAAACCACAGAAATGTAGGAGGGAGGCAAACCATATGACCTGTATACTTTGAGAATGTGCCCAAAGTCCGTTCATATTTTTGTTTTTCAACCATCCTATCGAAGAGGGAGAAGTTTCTAATTATAGTTCAAGGATTTGTTTTCTCAAACTTAAACCCAGTTTTCCTGTAACTTTTGGCCATTTCAGTTCAACCAGCCTCACAGAGCATCTTTCTCTCAGATGAAAGGATATGAGGAATTTAGGCTGGATAGGCATGTCTCTGAGCTTGGAAGCTGGACCCAGGGGTACTGGACTCTTTCTAGCCATTCATGTACCTCAAGCAAATCCCCTGCCGACTCCAGTCTCCATTCCTTTGTAAATTGGAGTCAAAGGCCTCTGCTTCCCTGTGGGGTAGCGTGGGGGTCAAAAGTCTCTGATCCACAGCAGAGGATCATATCTGTTAGGAAGAGGTGGTTCCTATTCTCTGGGTCCCTAAATCTAAGTCTATGCAAAAGATCCCCTGCTCTTGTTGTCTGCTCTTTCCCAGTCTAAAACATAGCTTAGCTGAGGGAGAAGAGAGGTTATCTTCATGGGAGCACAGGATTAGTCCTACTTCTGAGTAAGAGAATGGCCTTCTCAATGTGTTCCACTCCAATCACATTCTAAGCATCAGCATTTGGGGAGCAACATCTGGCCTTTTTCAAATCCCCACATTATCTGAACTTTCATGACCTGAACATAGAGCGCTCAGGCCACCCTTCCAGCCTCGCCTGGCTCCCTCTCAATCCCTCTCAGTATGCAGCCCAAGGTTCAGATCTCCAGCTATAAGGCAAAGTTCAGGGTTGGACAGTGAGGTCAGAGAGGACCCCAACTCTAGAAGCAGTCCCACGGGTTGAGGCCCAGGGCATTGATGGGCATTTTATGAGCACTTTCTTACAGAACTCCTACCCTAGTCCAGACAGGAGGCAGATCCTGCTGCCCAATGAAGCTGTGACCTTCCCCAGGAGAAGGGTGTGGCTCCAAAACTTCAATTCAACAGGCTCTGGCGGAAGCCTGAGTGCAAGTCTGCAAAGAACTAAACAGCAAGATAGAAAGTGCCTCTGCGACTCAGAGGGGGAGAGAAGTAAGGGGCAGTGTCATAATATGCAGCCAGGCCCACTGACCAGCCCCCAGTGGAAGGCGCCCAGAGGAGTCATGATCACCAGAGATGGGGAGACTGGGTGCAGACAGAGAAAGCAGGGTGGGAGGGAGACCCCTGCAGAGGTCTGACCTGTAGCCCAGCTCAAGCTCATCTGAGGTCCAAATGGGTGCAGCAGGAAGTCTGGAGGAGTTACTGTAAGACAATAGCCAGAGCCCAGGGAGATGGGTCATCATGGAGCCTCGAGAGGTGCTTCAGGACACAGGGGCACAGGCACCCCTACCCTGCCAAGCTCAGACGCCACCTCCATCTCATTCCCCTGCACTCTGCTCAGCCCCCTTCTCTGTAGCTGCCTGGCCTGCCTGTTTGCCCCCAACCCCCACACCCAGGTCTCAGATTCTCTGGACTCCTGGGACATTCATGACACTTGTTCCCAATGCCTCATTGGCTGAAAGAGCTTTCTGCCCAGACTTGTGAATCCACCAGGCCTGTGGACGCCCTCTCGGGCAGCCTGGACAGAGAAGATAGGTTTCTAGTACTTCCTCTCTCTAGCTCAGTTCCAAGGACTAGGCTCAGACACCCCAAACTTAAAGGACTTCCTTCTGACTGAGCACACAAGTTCAGACAGCCCCAGAGAATCCAGGATTAACCTCCCCATGGACTTGTTCCAGGGAATAGCCACAACTGGGTACTTCCAGGAACTTGCCAAGTACCAGGTGGACTTGACCCCTTGAGACATCCCCCCTTCACCCAACATTTGGGAACCAGCCAGTGTGGCCTTCTTAAAACCCCTGTTTAAAGTGCAAATCCCAGGGGTGAGGGGGTGTCGCTTCTCTATTCCCAACTGTGACTTAATATTCTAAGGAGCTTTGGAAAGAAACACTGGACTAGCAGTTCTCAGTGGGAGTTCCCTGGATGGGCTGCACCTGCAAGCTTAGTAAAGATACAGACGTTCAGTCCAGAACCCCTGAGTCTCATCTGTGGGGTGGGGCCCAGCCCTCTGTTTAACACACCCTCCAGGGGATTTAGACAGCCCCTCCAGGTGGAGAACCCCTGCTTGAGTCATTCTTGAACTGGACTGGAAAAACCACCAGGTGCTGCAGGCACCTCCAATGTCCCACCCAACAGACATCTGCAGACCAGGGGAACCCGCCTCCATGGCCAGGAGGCAGGGGAGGCAATTCCTGGAAGCACCAGATCACTCTCCCAGGCTTCTCTGACATACTGTAGGTGTTAACATTGGGAGGGGAAAGCCCAAAGCTGAATTCGTGGCATAGATCCCTCTGAGATTTAAAAAAAAAAAAAATTAAACTACCCAAAATATTATTGTTGGGAGGACTTAGGAAGGCTCTAGTGTGGTGCCTTTTACACAAATATTGTGAATCACAATAACTCTGTTTATCTTCTTTTTCCTTCAGCAAATAAGGAAACATCTGTGGGGGTGCTGATATTTGTTTTTTTTTTTTTTTTTGAATGAGCGTCCTAATGGTGGAAATATTTTGTAAGTGATTATAGAATCCTAGGGCTAAGCACTGCCCTGAGGGGGAGTTAACTGGTAAATGATGTAAACATTCCCTTCTAATCAAGACTTCAGTGCCTTATTTTTAGTTGATATTTTGCTTCTCAATAAAATGCAAGGTCAGGCCCGTGGCAGAGGATACCTGGCCCAACCATAGCAAATTATACTGTCTTTTCTGTGCCTCAGTTTCCCCTTATTTCTCAAGGAGGATCTGGGAAGCCAGGTGTGGCTCTGGACTTGGGCCGCCAGCCTGCGTCCAATAATTCCTAAGTACAAATCTCTACGGTGGCTGCATAATCCCTTGCCTAAAAAGTATACTGATTTGCACAACTCATTTGTGCTTAATGCAAGAGAAAAAGGGGCCTCGGTGTACTGTGATGATGAAGCCCAGAAAAGAGGAACAGCTCTGTTAAAGCCCCATTAGCACGAGGCTGACCCCAAAGTAGGCTATGTCCCCTGTACCTATGTACTTAAGGAAGGGGCTGGAAGTCACAGGCATTCGGAGAGAATGCTGGGTTTTAAGACTGGGTTGGGAGAGAAAAATCTACATCCACATAGTCACTTGTAAAGGAAGATTTCCAGAAGCTTTATTTGTCATAGCCGGAGGGGAAGAGAACACCCCTTCACCTGCCCACCCCCCTCTCTGCCCCTGCCTTGGACCTCTGACCTCACCTCAGTAGGAAATGGACACCAACTGCTCCTGAGCCACACTAGGGGCTCCTGCAGGTGGGGAGACTGTGGGTGTGCCCTCTCACAGGAAGAGTACTGCTCCTGACACCCTGCAGGACTGCCCAATGCACCCAGGCTGCCTCTGCGAAGAAGTGTCACCCAAGACCACCTGCTGCTGCTCACTTCAGGACAGCCCTGGTCCCAGAGAGCTCCCAAGTAATGTGACATAGTGTGACATGTACGTACAAATCTGGATTTTTTTGCATACAACCCTAACCCATTTATTACATGCCTTTTTCTATTAAATATGTGAATGATGATAAAAGGTGCTGCTGATATTCTGGGGGAGGGAGGGGAACAACCCAAATGCCCATTAACTGCGGCATGGATTCCCAGCAGCATCCAAACAATGGAATGTGACACAAGGAATGGAAAAGGACACACAACCATAGAGGGGAATCTCAGGATCTTTCTGAGCAAGATAAGGAGCCGCTGAATGGTTCAGAAACGGCAAACTAATCTATGGTGGCCCAGGGCAGAGCAGTGGTTATCTGGGGGACAGGGAAGGGTCTGTGGTGAGGGATTCCTAGGAGCACCAGGAAATCTGGGGTGATGGACAGGTTCACTGTCTTGATTGCAGTGATGGTTTTGAGGGGAGTCAAAGATACGATACCTAAAATATGGGGCACTGGCTTATTCAATATTTGAAGCTGAAGGACTTTGGGGAAACTGCTGAAGCAGGAAGTTCATGCCTGCCCGTCCCTCCTGCCCTTCTCCCCTGCAGCAGGTCTTAAGACCCTCATGAGAGTGCCCTCCCTGCACCCAGCGGAAAGGAACATGCCACTTCTGAAGACCCGGGTCAGAGAAGAATCTGAACAGACAGGTCTTGCTCAACTCCCCAGGTACTGCCATGAGGTCGGACCTTCGTCCAACTGTATTTCTTCACTGACTGTGCACTCTTCATCAAATTAGCAAGAAAATACACAAGTTTAACTGGTTCTTTGGCTCTTCTTTTCCTATAAAGGCCCCTGTGTCCTATGAAACTTATATTAAATCAGTCTGTATGTTTTTGTCTTGTGGGCCTCAGTCAGGATCTATCTGCCAGAGGAGCAATTTACAAACACCGTCTTATTCAATGCTCACACCACCTTTCGGTCGGTATTATTGGACCCATTTTACAGAGGAAGAAACTAAGACAGAGAGATTAGGCAACTTCCTAAGGAGTGGTAGACCAGGATTTGAAATAAGTCTGTAAAATATCAATCCGACTAGTGGAATTACAAGTGGATTTTATATTTTTTAACTGTTTATGTTTTTCTAAAACTTTCTACAATGAACATGCTCTATTACTAGCCAGGAATACCTATAAAAATGCTATAATCATTTTGTAACAATATTTTTTAAATCCTTCTCTCCTAAAGATAATTCATGCTGCCTATCAATCCTGTTTAACGCTACATACTTAATGGTCTCATTTCAATCTGCAAATTAAGGATGGGAAGCTGGGGCTCAAGGCAGGTGAGTTACAGGCTCAAAATAGCAAAGCTAAGGAAAGAGAGGCAGGATTCGAACCCAGAGCTCCCTGGCTCTGGAACCATACATATATTTCTCACATTCAAATCCAACCAAACGCCTCACAGCCATTTAACTGCCCTGAAGGGACCCGTGGGCAGAGTTTGCAAGGCCAAGGTCACTGGTGCATCTCCCATTGTCCTCTGTCTCTCCTCTTCAGACCCTCTGAGGAATATTTTCCACTCGAAGATTTTCCGCGCCTCATTAGTTCTTTAAAGAGCCATGTGGTATTTCCTTCAACTGATGTATTTGATATATTATAATCACTCCCTCGGTCGCTTTTCTACAGTTGGTCTGCGAGGAGCTTTTTATAGAAAACAATGCTATTTGTAAAGGAGCCAAAAAAGCGCCAGTTAACTTGCGATCCTTTCCAAAAATAACAGAGAGAAGCAGTGGGGACAAAGATGCCCTTATGATTAGAAGCAGTTAGTCATTTGCACTCTAAAACACGCTGGGGACAGCTCGGCAGCATTAACTCTTCATCCTCAAGAAGAGGCCGCAGGACTCAGAGGAGCCTCAGGGGGATGCCTCCTGTCCATGTTGTGCCTTTGGCAGAGTTCACTTCTGCTCTCCCCCACCCAACCCTTTCTTCTTTACTCACTAGGAACCCACGGTTACCCTCTCACCCCCTCCCTGGGGCAGCACTCACCCATCGGCCCAGCACAGGGAGTTTTGGGTCATCTGTGCATTAGGGAGGACTGCATACTGATTCAGGACAGGACAGGGTCACACAGGACAGGGGTCAGCAAACTACAGCCCAAGAGTCAAATATGTTCCTGTACAATCCACAATCTAATGGACATTTTATATTTAAAAAGATTATTATAAAATACACATGACATTTGCCATTTTTACGTGTACAGTTCAGTAGGGTTAAGTATACATTGTTATTCATGTTGTCATGCAACCAATTTCCAGAACTTTATCCTCTTCCAAAACAATCTCCATACCTGTTCCACAGCTTCCTGTTTCTCCCTCTTCCCAGGCTCTGGAATCATCATTCTAACTCTCTGCCTATACAAATTTGACTACTTTCGGTACTTGATATAAGTGGAAGCAAATGATATTTGTCTTTGTGACTGGCTAATTTTGCTTAGCATGTGTCAAAATCTTCTTCCTTTTTAGGGCTGAATAATATTTCACTGTAGGTCTGCATCATATATAATTGTTTATCAGTTCATCTGTCATTGGCTAACATGAATTAGTTGCCATGAACATGGTCCACTTGCTTGGGCCCATGATGGCGCAGTACCTCGTGGCAGGAGCACATGGCAGAAGAAGCTTATTTATCCCATGATATCCAGAAAGCAGAGAGAGAGAGAAGGGGCCAGGGTTCCAACATCCCCCTCAAAGGTACAACACCAATTACCTACCTTCCTTCCCCTACGCCCCACCTCCTAGAGATTCCACCACCTCCTCATAGTGCCACTAGCAGTCGACAAGGTGTTTAACACACGGGTCTCTGGGGACAGTCCAGATCCAAATATAGTAGGCCTTTACTGAGGGAATAATCTAGGGAAAACATCTACTCCACAAAGGGAGGTAGCAAGAAAACTTGCCAGCCATGTCCTTGACTCTGGGTAAAAGGGACCTTATGGGTTTTGAGAAGCCATGACTCTCTGGCTCATTTCATGAAGTTAATATGACCTTGATACCCAGACCAGAGGCAACATACATGCAAAATCTTTTTTTTTTTTTTTTTTTGTACCAGGGATTGAAACTGGGGCATTGAACCACTGGGCAACTGGAGACATCCCCATCCCTTTTTAAAATATTTTATATCTATTTTTTGAGACAGGGTCAGCTAAGTTGCTGAGGCTGCCTTTGAACTTGCAATCCTCCTGCCTCAGCCTCCTGAGCTACTGGGATTATAAGCATGTGCCACTGCGCCAGGCCTTATATGCAAAAATCTTACATAAAATGTCAACAAACCAAATCTAGCATTGAATACAAAGTACAATATGATATCAGCCAGGTTGCTTTGCTGTTAGAAAATTTATTAATGTAATTGATCACACGGACAGATTTTTTTTTAAATTAGAACCATCTTTGTATATACATGACTTGGGAAAGATAAAGGCCATTAGGGCGAAGAGGTGAAGTTAGAGGGAGCATCTATAAGTAGCAGGGGACAGCCTAGCCAGGTCCATGACTAGAGAAAATGGCCAGAGCTTAGATCAGCCAGGCCAGCCATCAAGCCAGGGGGTCAAGCTGAAGATCCATGAAGCTCTCTTTGGTCCCTCACAGTGGGGTTTCTCAAATCATACTGGGCTCTGGACTTGGGCCTAGAGCCAAGGATGGGCAGGCCAAGCCCAAATTCCCTCCATTCATAGGAGCTGCAGGTCCCAAGAACACCAGAGGGCTGGGAGTGCTGTTGGTGAACAGTGAGATTCTGTACCCAGAGCTAGTCATCTTGTTGGCAAGCCCCGAGCCAGAAGTTGTGGTTGTGCCAATGTACACAGCACCTGGGTTCTTACCAAGGGTGAGCTGGGTGCTGAGTGGCATGCCAAATGTGAACCTGGGCAATGCCATGCCCCCAGACCTGGCTTCGATGTGCTGCCGCTCAGTGGTTGAGCCGTGGGAGAGACTGAACCCCTACCCAGTGCTAGTGATCCTCAAGGAGAAAGAGTCCTCAAGTGGCTGCCCATTTGGAACCCTAAATGTGGGCTGAGGGGGTGGCTCCTGGGTTCACAGGATGCTGAGAGTTGCAGTTGGCCCCTGCACTGACTGTGCATGCAAACTGGTGGCAATTTGAACAGAGGCAATGCTCCCATGGGATGCTAGGTTCTCAGAACCAAGAAACACCCTGTAAAATGGGCTGTAGTTGTCCTTGGGGACAGGAGAGACTGGAGGATGACAGCCTTGGGTGGAGGGCTGGTAACCATAGCACTGTGACCACAGCAGGCTTGAAGGATGATATTGCAGAAGCCCTGCTGCTAGAATGGAGGGTCTCTGTTATTGCCCATGACAGGTCACGGATTTGGGCTGAGTGGTTTCTGGAACAAAGGGATGGTTAAAATTTGGGGTGGAGCAGGAGATCCAAGATGTAGGTGGGCAAGTAGAGACAGGTCCTTTTGCTGGGGGCCTCTGCTGAGTACTGT
Organism: Urocitellus parryii; assembly: GCF_045843805.1. NCBI lineage: Eukaryota > Metazoa > Chordata > Mammalia > Rodentia > Sciuridae > Urocitellus > Urocitellus parryii. The sequence continues at coordinate 105,054,339 of NC_135532.1, forward strand.
AATGGATGTCCGGGAATGTGCAGGAGCTCACACAAGCCTGAGGGAGATCTACAATTAACAGCCGGAGAAAGGGGAACTGTGTTCATGTCAGTGACCCCAGGATCTACAGCTGGTTGCCAGGTGGGCTATGCAGATGCATTGGCTGTCACAACCAGAAAGACATGCTGCAGATGTGGGTCTGCCAGTGCTAACTGGGGCAGGACCTAAAGGGAGGAAGAGGAGAGCAGGAGGAGGCAGAAAAGAGAGCCTGTGTATGTTATTCCCTTGTCACTATTTGGTGTGGGGAAGGACAGAGGGACAGACAGGACCAGGGGCCCAGCAGCTCCTCTGCTAAGTCCATGGTGGCAGGAATAGCTGGGATCTAATAAGTAAGCAGACCAGAGAGTCCAGTCCCTGCTGCAGGTGGGGAAAAAGAAGAGGCAAGCTGGTGGCAGTGCAGCTGCCACAGCCCGTTTCATCCTCCAAGACCGCCTTCGTGTCCTCTAAGATCTTCTTCTTTTGACCCTGGATGTTCTCCAAGGTGCTTAAGTCTTTCTCCACACAAATACAAGGAAGCTTGGGAGGTGGGGGCAGCCCCCCTTGATGTCACAGCAGTGCCAGTGGCAGTGGTAGCACCATTGGCATAGACCACTTTCTGTGGTCGAGCCTCCAGCTACCAGCTATGGGAGGACAGCTTCCTGATGGGCCAGAGGAAGGTGCTCATCCTGCACCGCCTGTCTGAGCCCTGGAAGCCTACAGAGCCGCCAGATGGTCTCCATCCACCATTCCCCGAGCAGCCTGGGGCAGGGGGCAGGGAGCATTGCTGCACCTGCATCCCACAGCCAGCAGGGCTGTGTGAGCTGTGGACAGCATGGCCATCGGAGAAGTTCATGGAGTCACCCTCCAAGTCCTTGGAATGGAGATTTCCCTCCTAAAAGTGAGATCTCCCGAGGCTAGGATGGTGCCACTTCCTGGTTGCTGGCGGAGTCCTTCCAGATGGTGCTTCCCGTCTGTCTCTTCGAGACCTCCCCACGCCCTCTTTTCCCATCTCTTCCTCAAGCTCTTCTTGGGCCCTCACCTCTGTTTCCTTGGGTCAGGGAAAGGCGAGGTCTAGCTGCTCAGGCGGCGAGGGCAAAGGGGTCTGCGCCAGGAGGAGCGACCCTCTTGGCTCTGATGAGTGACAGCCCGGGCTTTCCCCAGGAGTTTCCCCAGGGTACCCCAGAGCGGAGTGAGTGGCCTGCCTAAGAGGGGCTCTGGAGCAGCCAGCTGCTAAGGGCCCCCGGTGGGCATTCTGGTGGCAGGGCGGAGGACACGTGCTGGAGCAGCGTGGGATCCACCCAGGAGCCAGCAGAGTAGCCTGACCCAGGCAGGCGGCGGGGACTGAGAATATGACCCATTCAGAGCCCATAGACCTGGGGCAGGTCCTATCGGGAGAAGGGACAGGAAACCAAGAGATCTCCCCCTCCATGCCAAGTCCTCTCGAGGCCAAGCGCGCATCGCTGGGTTCAGCCCCTGTGGCGACTCACTGGAACACACGACCGGACAGGGCGTGCAGGCAGCTCGTCCAGAAAAGGTGCCACAGGGCAAAGGGCAAGGCCTCCTGTCCTCCAGGTTGATCTTCTAGCTCTAGTACCTGTGTGTTGCCATCTGTCTCCTGGGGACAGGAAGTGGTGGCTGGGGTGGTGCTGGTTCATCCCTCCATCTCTCTTCAATTGAGCCCTGTAGCCCAGATCCCTTTTTGGTTTGGTTTGAAGGATTCAAATATATATAAAGGTTATATTCTAGGGGCTGGGGATGTGGCTCAAGCGGTAGCGCGCTAGCCTGGCATGCGTGCGGCCCGGGTTCGATCCTCAGCACCACATACCAACAAAGATGTTGTGTCCGCCAAGAACTAAAAAAAAAATAAAATATTAAAAATTCTCTCTCTCTCTCTCTCTCTCTCTCTCTCTCTCTCTCTCTCTCTCCTCTCTCTCTCTTAAAAAAAAAAAGGTTATATTCTAGATCAATTTGAGTTTATGCCTAAAGAAATTTAGCAGTGCATTATTTCATATAGATAAGAAGCCAGTTTCTGTGGCCTTCCTGGAATATGTCAAAGTCCACTCCTCCTGGTCCCATCTGGGTTGCCCAGAGACATCACAGGAGACAGAGTGTTTCTAAGGAAGGGTTCTAAGAGTTCTCAAAGAGGCAGGGGGGTCGAGGCTGGGATTGTAGTTCAGTGGTAGAGCTTTGCCTAGCATGTGTGAGGCACTGGGTTCGATCCTTAGCACCACATAAAAATAAATGAATAAAAATAAAGGTATTGTGTCCATCTACAACTAAAAATTTTAAAAAATTTAAAAAAAGATCAGTGGGGTCCTTGTCTCACATGACAGAAAAGAATTTCAGCATGCATCAGAGGCATAGACAGAGGTTTATTTAGGAAAGAAGATACACCTTCAAGGGAGAATGAGAGGTATCTCAAAAAAAGACTTTTGGGGTCAAGCAAGGAATATACACTCCAGGGAGAAGGGAGGCTATCTCCAGAGGGAGAAACAGTTGACCACATGAACAGATTAAAAAAGAAAAAGCATAGCTCAATAGAGACAGGAAAAGCATTGAATAACTGTTAAAATAAACCTTTAGGGCTGGGCTTGTGGCTCAGTGGTAGAGCACTTGCCTAGCATGTATGAGGTACTGGGTTCGATTCTCTGCACCACATATAAATAAATAAAGGTCCATCAACAACTAAAAAAATTTTTAAAAGAAAAAAAAAACATAAAACTTCTGGGGAAGCAGCTTGCTGGCAGAGTGCTTGCCCAGCATGCATGAGGCCCTGGGTTTTATCCCCAACCCAGCAAAACACAAACAAAATAATTTAAAAACTGGGAACCAGATAAAGGATATCCCTAAAATGCTATCATCATTTTGAATGGTGAAACCTCAAAAGCTTAAAAAATGGAACAACGTAAGAATGCCTGCTGCTGGCAAAATTTGTCATTGATCCATAGGTCCCAGCTAACACAAGTAGGAAAAGAATAAGAAAGAAAAGGAAAAAGACTTGGAAAAGCAAAATCCAAACCAACAAGGAATCAGTTGATATTTTACATAGAAAACTCCAAAGAATCCACAGCCAAATTAACAGAATAAATAAGGAATCTGACCAAGATTGTTTGGACACAATATCATACACATATATTATTGTTTCTTTATACCAGCAATAGCAGCAAAAAAAAAAAGACTTCATTTTTTTCTTTTGCAAAATATTATACAACAGCAATAAAATCATTAAGGTAAAATTTTAATTGTGAAGTGTAATTGAAAGATATTGTACTCATTAGTGAAAACTAGTTTTTCTAGCAAACTCGAAGCTCTTGGTGAGGAAGCGCAACAGAAGTTCTTCTTGTTCCTCCAACCCAACATTGAGGCATTGAGTGATTGGGAGCCTAGGTCCTTCCATCTTTTGGTTTCATCATTTCTTAAGGTCACAGAATCCTCTTAATCCTCTGCCTCCTTAGGAGAGGATTAATCTACACTTGGAAAGAGACACAGCAAGCAGCGTCACACAGGAGGGTCAGGGGGCTTTAAAGCACAGCCCTAACTCTGTCTCAAGCTCTGAACTTGTATTGGCCACACCTCACTTCTAGGGAAGCTAGGAAATGTCGTTTGGCCATGCACGGAGAGAAAGGGAAGTGGACTGGGTGAATGACTACAGAGTCTCTGTCACAGATAAGAACTAAGCAAATGTTTATTGACAAGAAGACTCAGTATCACAGAACTGTTAGGTTCAAGTTGAATTTTAGATTGAATGCAATGCCAATCAAAAATTGTAATAGATCTTTTCATAGAATGTGAACAGCTAATTTTTAAAGGGTGACATTGGCCCAAGGACAGAAAAATATACCAAAGGACCAGAAATGAAAGTCCCTAGATGGAGCCCCACACACATGAGTGACACATGGGCAAACTCCAGGTAAGCGCCAAATGGGAAAAGAAAGGACAGACTCTTCAGTGAATGTTCTGGAACCAATCAGGTGTCAGGATCCTCTCACTACTGCTGTAATTCTCCAGTAAACCCTTCTCTTGATAGACTAAACAAATAAATATGAAAGGTAAAAACATTCACACTTTTGAAAGAAAAGACAGAGGAATATATTCAGGCCACAAGATATGAAAATGTGCCACAGAAAGATAATGATTGATTAGTTAAACTACCAAAATTAGGAAGTTGTTCATCTGAAGGACCCACGAAGAAAATGAAAAGGCCAGTCACAGGCTGGGAGAAAATGTTCACACTACATACAACTCAGATATGCAAAAAAAAAAAAAAAAAAAAATTGAATCCAAAATATATAAAGAATAGCTACAAGTCAATAAGAAAAAGAAATCAACCTTATGGTAAAGTGGATAAAGAAACAGATTTTTCATACACAAAAAAAATGACTGTTTAACAATGCTTAGGCTCATTTGTAATTGTGGAAATGCTAAGTTAAATGAGCATTATGAAATTACAACTAAATGCTGTTTTATACTCACTAGATGGACAATATTGTAAAATCCAACAGAAACCCTTTCATACATAGTTGTGTATGTAAGACTGTTCATAAGTTGTACATTTACAAAGGAAAACAAGAGAATGATAAACACCCAATTCAGGATAGTGGTTACTGCAGGACAGGTGGGATAAGGAGAGGAGCACATGGAGGGCTTCTCAGTCTGTGTGCAGAAGGCAGATGCTTTATGTTATATTATTTTGAATGCCATATATATATATATATATATATATATATATATTCATTCTATATTTTCATATATGTCTGTCTCATATACTAAATATTCCATAATTTTTAAATTAGCCAATAAAATGGGATAAAGATCCTAGCTTGGCTCTGGAAAGACTTGAAATATGGTCAAGGAAACAGAAAAACAAATCATCCCAATATAAGTGGGTAGGTGTGGGAGACCAACCTAGCACATGACTGTGTTAGACCAGGACGCAAGAAAAGACCACTGACTCCAATTAAAATCAAATTAAAGCAAGCTTATTATTTTGACTGACCGAGCTGCCTCTCCCACCCAAAACCAAGGGAACAAGACAGCCCTGCAGCTTTCCTGCAGCCCAGCTTTATAGCCCAGAAAGTTACACAAAGGGGGGTTACAGATAACAGAACTCTGACGAGCATAACACTAATGGTAGAGCTTACATTTTTGCTGGCCCCGACATCAGAATTTATGAAGGTCATTAGAGCCTCAGAGAAGGTCGTTATCTGGCCAGGGAAGGCCAAGATTTGTGAGGCGTCACTAAAGTTTCAGAGAGGCCTGCTACTGGTCAGAGAGCCAGGCATGGGTGAGTTCAAGGCACGGGCAGGCATTCCAAGCAGGTTCAGAATTTGCAGTAATTTATAGTAAAGCTGAAATTATCTTTTCATGGCTTTGTGGCGAGATGGCTCCCAATTTTAAGAAAAGATCAGGTTGGATCTATCATCTGAGTCATACTCCCTGGCTGGGTGCTGAGGCACTCAGTTGCAGAAATGTGGCAGAACTTTCCCCAACCTTCTTGTGCATAGGTATGTCTTGCTACAGCCCCATGGGTAAAGCTATGCTCACCTGTTCATTTGTAATATAACTCCTTGCCCTGTTTAGGATAGAATCTTCCATGGAAGTGCTTTGTGTGTGTCCCCTTCTCTTACTGTGCCCTTAGGTGTGGCCTACCCAGGTGTCAGTCAACCTGCTGACAGTGGACATCATGAAGCTGGACTCAGCTCCCTGAAACCTGACCCCTTGCCTCATTTGAATAGCTTCTCCTCAATAAAAGGGGTCAGCTGGTGCTTGCTCTCTCTCTCTCTCTCTCTCTCTCTCTCTCTTCCTGTGAAGCCTTAAGGTCAGAGGAGCCATCACAGCAACTCCAAAGAAAAAGGTATTTGTGTCTCTTGTGCAGCCCAGTTAGCCCAGTTCAACTGGAGTAACCCCTGAGCCTTTTAGTCGTGAGAACAGAAAGCCGGCAGGTAGGTATAAGGTACTATGAGGCCTAAGAAGAGAAATTCTCCTGCCCTGTGACAGAAGGGAAATTTCGAGTGGGTCTTGAAGAAAGAATGAGTTTCCCAGGCCAACAGACATTCCATCTCATCAGGGCTAGATGGACAAAGCCAGGAGGCCACAATGTAATTGACTGATAGACTGAAGTGCTGGGGACTGAACCCAAGGCCTTATGTGTCCCGACCGACAGGACACATCAACGTGGGCATCGAACCTAGATGGGGAGGAATGAAGGGACAAGAGACACGAAAAGTGACAGCAAGACAGGAATTCTGATCAAGCTGCAAACTTTTATTGTTCACACAGGGGTATTTATATGCTGGGGATGGGGAAGCTCTCTAATCAGCAATTGCTGGATGTGGGTGGTAAAACTGCCAGCTGCAAGATGTCTGATGATCCTGATAGGTAGCTGCAGGATGCTTCCCAGGCAGGATGTCTCCCAGGGGGCTGTCAGGCTAATCTTTGAAGGAGAATTTCCTTCTAGTCCCTGACATTTCCCCGTTTCTTATATAAAATATTTGACCATACCTTACCGCCCATGTTTTTAGGGGGTGATAGTGTAAGGGTTCAGTGAAACCTCGGAGGAAGAGACCACAAGAGACCAGCTTCATGCAACATGCACAAGGGGATTTTTATTGAAGAGGATCCTAATTCAGCACGCTGAGGCTCTAGGCTCACTCAGGAAGGGAAAACAGCCCAGAGCCCAGAGCAGTGGTCAAGCAGAGCTTAAGTACACTTTTTGGAGAGGGTGGCGGGGGGGGGGGGCTTTGCATACATCAGAATAAATCATCATGAGGCACGGGAAAATTGAACAACAACTCTGAGACATGATTAGTACATTCATTGGCGGGAACAGGCTAGGCAGGGGTGATTGGTCACTTCTAAGCGGGGTACACATTCAAACTGATTGGTTTTGGGGCCTAAAGGATTACGTGACAAACTACACAGAGTCCCAGGTTATTAGACAACCAAGGAGTCAGTGGGAATATTTACTGGGCAGTTCGGGTATTGTTCTAACAGAGGAATTTAACAATACCTGGTCCTTCACTTTTTAACTCAGGCCCTGCAGCTTGGAAACTTTACAATGCCGGGTCTTTTACACTTTAACTCAGGCTTTGCGGCTTAGAATCAGCTTAGAAATTTTACCCTTACATTAGAGGCTCTGTTCCTCTAGGAGGCCTTAGAATATCTCCTGATCCGAGCCTTGGCATGTTTTTGGAGGAGACGGCTTTGAGGGGGGAGCATGCCAACCACCATCACCAGAGTGTGTCACTCAGAGGTCTTGGGTTTGGGGACCCGTGGATCCATCCTCCTGCAGTCCTTCCTGCACCCTCCATTATTATGGCCTAACGTCTTCACTCCATGGGTGCGTCTTCCCCCAAGCGGAGGGGCCCATGGAGGAGTGAACCCTTATGGCAAGGGCAGAGGATGGTTGGTCAGAGCTGTTACTTATACTTTTATATAAGAAAGAGAGATCTCTGGGGATGTAAACTTAAGAAATAAGCCTGTGAGAAGGGTAGAACATCCTTTTAAATGTTGGCAGCGTGGTCTTCCATCTCCAGACGATGATAGTGGACCTGTATGGGCTTAGAGGCCAAAATATTAATCTGTTCATTAATAAATTTTACCAGCCTATTTATAATGCAGGGTCCTATGGACACCATTAAAAGTAAACCCAACAAAGGGCCTAATAGTGGAAGAAGGTAGGGTAAAAATCCATTAAGCCCAGTCCAGAGGGGATTTTCAAATAGTTCCCTTCGTCTCTTTTCTAAATCTTCTTGAAGCTGCTTAATTTTAGTGCGTACTATGCCTGATTTATTGGCATAAAAGCAGCATCTTTCCCCTAGGGCCAAGCAAATACCTCCCTGGTTAGCTGTCAGCAAATCTAAGTCTCGTCTGTTTTGAAGGATCACTTCTGCCAGGGAGTCTATTTGGTCCTGTAAATCTTTAATGGTTCCTGATAGAGTTTGTACATCATCTATAAGTTGTTGAGACAGGCGACGGTAAAAGTGTATAGCCGTGCCTAAGCCAGCTGTACCTGTGCCCACAGCAGCTGTTATTCCAAGGCTGGCAAGGAGTGGTAAGGCCTGTATTGCCTGCCTGTGTCTTTTGACTAAAGTGTCTAGGCTAGGAATGGGTAGAGGTTCATCTCCTGGGACAATAGTTATATCAGGGAGTAATAAGGCAAGAACACAGCCACCGGTCCAATTCGCTGGAAGCCTGGGGAAGGCCGAGTTTCCTCCACACATAAAAACTGTGCCATTGGGGGGACAAAGAGATGGGGTGGGTGAGGAATAATTTTGTACTGTTGAGCAATTTCCAAAGGAAGTAACTCCAACATCAATATCATAGGTATTATTCTGCATCGCGCCTAAAAGACATGATGTAAAAGTGCCTATAGGCTGTACTTTAAAAGGAAATCTGGGTTGGCATGTATTATCATTGTCTATGATAGAATTAATAGGAACTGCCATAGGCATGATTGCCCCTGTTGTCATGCAGAGCCAGCAATCACTAGCAAGGGTGGGGTTGAAATTATTAAGCAAGGAGAAGGTAGTTTCCAAAATATCTAATGTATTGGTATCTAAATCTGGGAGCTGGGATTTAGGCAGCATTAAGGGATGATACGTGAGCTCAGGGATTTGGGGTTTCAAAAGTTTGATTATCTGAAGATGCTTGTGAGCATCAGTGGGTCCTCCACCATCAGAGACCCCAGTAGGGGCCTTAATGGGCCAGCAGGAGGGTTTACCGATAGTGCCTTGGCATCCAGCTGACTGTAACTTGGTGTATATGCCTTCTCCTCCCCGTCAAAAAGAACGGGGGTATAATGAATAGTGGTCCCCCCTGCTGCATGAGTTTCAGTTAGGGTGGCTTCAAAAAAATTGTTCTCCCTGCTTGTTAACACAAATTGAGGCTGACGCATAACAAGAGACATGCATCGCCTGGGTATGCGTACAAGTTGCAGAACAATTTTGGAGAGCTTTACTTGTACTGGGGGGAATAATCTTTGGCTTGTTAACACATACCCATTTAGGCTGATGAACTCCTCCGAGTTTATGGTCAACCTTGGCACGGAGGTAAGCCACCTTAGTCAAGCAGTCAGCAGTCTGGGTCCAACTAGTGGGAGCCTGAGTCCAAGATCCTCCCTTGCATTCACAGGGGGGGCCAAAAAGGTACTCCCTGATGTTGGAAGGTGGAGGGCCAAGGCCTCCACGTACAAACCTGTTGAGCAGAAGTGCCTTAAGCAGGATCCTCACACAGACTGTTGGCTGCATCTGCAAAAGAGGAAAATCTGTCCTCAGGGGGAGGGCCTCCGTCCCTGGGTTGAGGTAAGTCATTAACCTGTTTAACCAAGCGTTCTGGTAACCATCTTGGGGCTGCTTGCTCTTGGTCCAAAACACAAGCTGAGCCTCGTCCCCAGATGAGGACAGAATCTGGGCCTTTCCATTTATTTGTAAGGGGATCGCGCCACATAACAGGTGGGCAAACAGAATTGGACGAGGGATGCCAGTGTCTGTCTGCGGCCGAATGGCCTTCACTGTCTAGGGTAAGAAAATTAAGGGCAAATAATGCATGGTTAAGGGGATCCCTGGGAGTGGTAAATACAAGGGCGGAAGCCTTAAGGTTGGGTTAACCAAGTCTAATAAAAAAAAAGTTCCCCTTTATCCTTATGTGGTCGAAGAACATCCTGACATGCCGGGTTGGCGTTTTCAAAAGCAAGATGTTTTACAAAGGTGCTTTCGCTTTCGCTTGATCCAAGCAGGCGTTCTGCGGCTAGGTTAAGCCGGGCAACAAAGTCGCTATAAGGCTCATCAGGCCCTTGTCGAATTTTTGCCAGGGAAGTGGCAGCCAAGCCCTTTTGAGGGAGGCGTCTCCAAGCATGTAAGCCAGCCGTCTGAATCTGCGCCAAAAGTTCAGCAGGGAAACGCGCCTGTCTAGGGTTAGTGTCAAAAGGCGCATTGCCCGCTAGTGAAAGACCCCAGCCCAACAACCTCAGGCCTAGTTACAAAACCACCGAGGCATGTCGCAAACTTACGCAGGCACCAGAGGTGTTTTTCAGATAATTAGTTAGGTGTAACCCGTTAAGAACCAGGTCCCAAGGCATGCCTGAATAAGCAGGAACAAGAGGACCAGAGTGCAAACATGTAGCTTTTATGTGGTTTTTCCAGTAACATAAAGTGAAAAACAACTTTGCCCTTTAGGTAGCCTATATGCTGGGTTTAAAATTAACTATTAAGAAACCTATTGCTTCCCCCGCGTGAAAACTGCCCCTTTACCCTATAAAAATCTCTGTATCCCCAAGCCCGGTGTGCCAGCTCACCAAAGCTCCGGCTGAGGTTCTGCTGGGCACCCGCAGGCGCCTGTGTCCCAATAAACAAACCTCTTGCTTTTTGCAGCCAGTGTTTCGTGTGATTCTCCTTGGACAGGGAAACGGGGGTCTTTTCACTAGCTTAACATAAGTCCAGGATTTAGAGGAGGCCTTGGTTAGATTTTTTTGAGCAGTTTTCCGACAGTGCTCTTTGAAATCTGCATTCCATAACAGGAAGTCTCCTGCACTGAGGGTAGCTCAGGCTAAAAATTTCCAATCATTAGGAGTAAGCCATTGTGCGCTGTGGCTCTCTAGTAAAGCCAAAGTGTAGGGTGCAGTGGGGCCATAGTGAGCACAAGCCTTTTTAAGTTTTTCAAGAAAATGTAGGCTTAATTTTTTGTAGACACTCTGGGTTCCTTCCTGCCTAGGGGTGAACTCCTCATCCTCTGAGTCCTGATCTTCCTCTTGCCCTTCCCCCGCTTCGTCCCCTTGATCCGTTTCTGCCACTTCCTGCTCTAGATCCTCCTCTGAGTCTTCAGCCTGGACGGGCTTATCTGTCTGACTGTGGGTGACTGGGAAGGCGAGAACAGGCCGATGGCTCGGCTTAGCCTTTGTATTAGACCGCCTTGGGCCAGCTCGGGTTGACTCCGTGCCTAAGGCTAATGAGCGAAGCTCAGAGTCAAGGGATCTTAATTCTTTTAAAAGTTGGATCTGTTCCCGTCTATGTTAGAGAGACTCTCACAAGGGAGCCAGGTCAGGCAGGGGAAGTGGAGAAAAAATATCTGAGGGGGCAGTTGGCCCCTGAAGGGCCGGAGCACAAAAGGCAGGAGGGATATAGGAGGGAGGTGGATGTGTGAGTCCTATAGGGTGTGGCAGGGTCCTGAGAGGTGGCGGGTCTCCTGAATGGTAGCGAGCTGCTTCCTTCTCCAAGGTAGCCTCCTCCCCAGGGGTCAATGTGTCTTCGGGATTTAAAACTGGATAAAGGCGGTTGGTAACCCTTGGAGCCTTATTGATTAGGGCGGGATTTTGAGGGGGACCAAGAAGGTTCCCAGGGTCTTGGGGAGACTGAGAAGGGTCTGTGTCTATACTAACTGAAGGGCATGCCGAGGGGGGACGAGAGGTCTTTTGCATAGCCTCTTCCCCAATCCTGACAAGTTTTAAGGTACCATTGTCAAAGGGTGAACTTTTAAGAATTTCATTAATTAAGTTCCAGTAAGAAAAGGTGGGAACAGGCACCTTTTCTGGGCCAAAGGATTCATAATAATCTTTTAAACAGTCTCCTACTCTAAGCCATCTTTTACCATCAATGGTCCCTTCAAGGGGAAACCACAGACACAATTCTCCTATGTATGAAAAGAATAATTTTAAGTCTGAAAGGATAAAAGAAATTGAAATTAAAATGTAAAGGACCAGGTTTTGTAAAGTTTCTAAGCTGCACTCAGAACCTGAAATTCCTGTGGCAGTTAAAACAATTCCCGGAACTGCCCATTAGATGTGTGTCAAAATCTCCCCTGACCACCTAGTTGCTTAACCACCCCCTCCCCGAGACCATGAAGTTCTGCACGTATACACCTTAGGGCTTAAACCAATCAGTTTGAATGTATACCCCTCCTTAGGACTGACCTATCACCCCCGCCCGACCTGTTCCCGCCAATGAATGTGCTAATCATGTTTTAGAGTTGTTATTTGATTTTCCTGCGGTATATGATAATTTGCTAAAGGAGGCTATGATGTATGTAAAGTCCCTGCCCTCTCTAAAGAATGTATATAAACTCTGCTCAAGTTGTTCTCAGGGCTCTTTGTTCTTTGCTCCTCTGAAGTGAGCTCAGAGCCCCAGCATGCTGGACCCCCAATAAACCCTTTGCTGTTGCATGAGACAGTCTCTTGGTGGTCTTTTCCTCCGACGTTCGCCCGACCTTTTCAAAGTCCTTTTTCTTCACACGCGCGCCCCCCGTGTCTTGAGGGCCTCCTTGAGGCCTGACAAAAACAAATCATGTGACGAAACTGCTTGTCCCATGGTGGGTCACTCACCATGCATTGTCCTCACTCTCCTCCTGGATCTGTCTCTCTCGGTCGTGTCTGCCGAGGCGATCTCGAGCTCCGCTTGGCCAAGTCTTCCCGGAGGACGGCATTCCTTCTTAGTCAAAGGCTCGAGCCCCACATTGGGCGCCAAATGTCCCGACTGGCAGGACACATCAACGTGGGCATTGAACCTAGACGGGGAGGAATGAAGGGACAAGAGACACAATAGGTGAAAGCAAGACAGGAATTCTGATCAAGCTGCAAACTTTTATTGTTCACACAGGGGTATTTATATGCTGGGGATGGGGAAGCTCTCTAATCAGCAATTGCTGGATGTGGGTGGTAAAACTGCCAGCTGAAGGATGTCTGATGATCCTGATAACCACAGGATGGTCCAGGGAGATAGGTAGCTGCAGGATGCCTCCCAGGCAGGATGTCTCCCAGGGGGCTGTCAGGCTAATCTTTGAAGGAGAATTTCCTTCTAGTCCCTGACACTTATGCATGCCAGGCAAGTGTCCTACCACTGAGCTGAATCCTCCCGCCCTGCATTTTAATTTTTGCTGTTATGCTGAAAACAAAATAATTAAGTTTCTTTTTTTCCCCCCCAAGCCACCCCACCAGTGTGACTACACACTCTGAAAACTGAATCTCTCAAATGAGATTGTGGTGTTGGGGCTGGAGATGTGGCTCAGCGGTAGCGCGCTCGCCTGGCATGCGTGCGGCCCGGGTTCGATCCTCAGCACCACATACTGACAAAGATGTTGTGTCCGCCGAGAACTAAAAAATAAATAAATATTTAAAAAAAAAAAAAAAAAAAGAGAGATTGTGGTGTAAACACAAAATGGTCCAGCAATCATGACCAGGGCAGATTCATTCATTCCCAAGGTAGCCCAGCTGGTCAGCCTGCTGGACAAGTCTTCACACACCATTCCTACACAGCAAATATAGTGAGCTTGGGAAGGTATTTGCAAAGCCCAAGAAAAATGTTGCAGTTATCCTGAGTAAACATGAGCATAGCTTTGAGGGAAGCATAAATTTTGAGATCTAAGTTTTAGATACTTTACATCTAACTACGTTACCATTACCACCCCCCCCAAAAAAAATAAAGTGGTAATTTTACAATCCCATCAAACCTCTAGCCAACCCTATTAATTAATAAAAGGACTAATTGGAGGGCTGGGGCTGTAGCTTAGTGGTAAAGCACTTGCCTCTCACTTGTGAGGCACTGGGTTCCATCCTCAGCACCACATTAAAAATAAATAAATAAAGATATTGTGTTCATTTACAACTAAAAGAATATTTTTTTTAAAAAAAGAACTAATTGGAAATCAAGCTTTCCTCTCCATCTTCTCTTGTTTTTTTTTTTTTTTTTTTTTTGATAGAAAACTAAAATACTGGAGAATGGGGGTACATTTCTAGAATTTAAGTGACATGAGAATGGGACTAGCCAGTATGGTTGGCATCCTTTACCATCCATTTATCCATGTATGACGGAATTGCAGTAACTTCAGGACATCCTGCCTGAGCCAAAGACCTGCCATGAGAATCCTTTCATTTTAAAAACTGCTATCCATTATTTTCAGGAAATTGTATTACTATTATCCAAATTCTTCAATAATTGCTTTTCTTTAATCAGTCGTTTTCTTATATCCTACGTTTGGTTGAAGAGTTTTGGTGTTTTAATTATGTTATGACTGTTGACCCAGTAAAACAGGCAAAGTCCATGGAAACTTAAACTGATGTTGTTTTAACTTTTAGCTGTTTTGATCTTTCAGCAGGAATCAGTCAGGCAAAGAATCTCAAGAAGTGTCAATGGATCCCTCAGAAGTTACAACTGAAGGCTGGTGGTGTGGCTCAGTGGTAGAGCCCATGCACAAAGCCCTGGGTTCCATCTTGGGCATCATGAACCAAAAGGGACAACAGGGATAAGACTGTCAGGTATCTCTGTGAATCCTGGTCCTCAGAGAATGGGGATGTGATGGTGCATTCACTGTTCTTACTAAGGGGCCCAAGTTTTGGAGGGCTTTCTATTGCTTCTGCTTCTATTGTTAATGGTTTTATAAAGTCCAAGGAAGGAGTAGGAACTGAGAATGTGAGTTTGGAGTCAGATGGATCTGGGAGAAAGCCAGGGTCTCCTCCTTTTACTTTTAGTAGTTCTTTCATCCAAATAAATGTACCATAATTTCTTAGTTTCCATCCTTTTAATTTATGAATAACACTACATCAAATGCCTTTGTATGAAAATCATGGTTCCCTGTGGCAGACGCTGTTGGCTGTTTACCCAAAAGCCTCTTCGTGTGAATAATTCCCAGCGCTGTTCAGGCAGCCAGGGGCCTGAGGAGCCCGGTGGGCCTGAGCCATCATGGCAGCCTGTCAATCATACCCTCTGTCAATGATGTGTCTAGGGGTGTACATGGGTCCCCATTTATATTCTTTTGGGGATGTGGTCTTGCGGTGTTGCCCTGGATGGTCTTGAACTTTGTGAGATCCAATGATCCTCCCGCCTCAGCCTTCCAAGTAGCCTGGGTTACAGGTGGGCACCATCATGTGTCCCCAGGTTAAACAATGAAATGAGAAGGAAGTGCTCTGAGGGCTTCTGGAGGGCACAATGGGACAAGGAAGTTCCAGGTCCTTCACTGTACAGATTCTAAACAAATTTCTGTGATTCTTCACTACCAGATTCCTTAGTTGGCAATAAATGTCTGAGTACTGAAATCAGGTGAGTTTTCTGTCACTTGCAGATGAAACCATTTTAACTCCTACACTTTAAATTATTTCCAGAGCAGGACCCCTCTGTGGAATTTCTAGATATGGATTATTGATGTTTACAGATCACTCTCACTCTGGAAGAGCTTTGATTGGGACTCCCATCAGCCCACCCGAAACCACCTTCTCACCACAGCCTCCTCATTGAGTCCCCGAGTATTATCATTCTTTACTGCTAATTTGGTAGGCAGATTTTTACTACCTCAAAATCCACGGTTGTTCCTCTCCATTTGGTGAAGTGGTGTGTGACAGGACTTGGCCTTGGGGTGTCCTCCCAGGGAGGAGAGTGTGGTCAGGAGCAGGTGGAGGTGGCATCTTATAAGGGCCATCAGGGGAATCACATGGGAGGGATCAAGTACTCATGCATGTGAGGCCAGAAATTTGAGGGTGAAAAGCTAGCCTGAGCCTGCAGGGGTGACCAGAGATCACAGACCACAGCCAGCCCCAGGGGGAAACAGCATTCTGAAGCACCTGTCAAAACACTGAGTCTCCCCAGTCACACTGTGCCTCTCTTGAGGGTGCTTCCACCCAGAGATGAGCTTAAAGACATGATTTGTTAAGACCCCTAACCCAGAAAAAGATAAGGCCAAAATGACCTAACATCTGCTAAACTGTTTTTTCAAATTTTCAATAGAGACAAAGTTAGACATGAGGATGAAGTCTTCTCCTATTGAAACTCAATAAATAAAATAAAATAAATTTTTTTGTATCAGGATTCATTCATTCAGAAAAACTGACAGGGTGGAATGTGATGGACATCACTATCCAAAGTACATGTATGAGGACACGAATTGGGTGTCAACATACTTTATATACACAGATATGAAAAATTGTGGTATATATGTGTAACAAGAATTGTAATGCAAAAAACAAAATACATGTATAAAGACATGATTTGGTGTGAACATACTTTGTATTATATACAAAGATATGAAAAATTGTGTTTTATATGTGTAATAAGAATTGTAATGCACTCTGCTGTCATGTATTTAAAAAAATAAAGTCCATTAAAAAAAAAAACAGAAAAAAAGAAATACTGACAGAAAAACACTCCAGGTATTTCAAACAGATGGGATTTCATTTAGGGAATTTTTACAAACATGTCAGGAAGTCTGAAAGAGCAAAAGAAAAAAAAGGGGTGGGGGTGGGGTGCTGGAGAAATCAGAAGAAATGAATTGATGTGAATGAAATAATTTGAATTTGAGTATTTTCATTGACTTGAGTTAATCTGAATAAGCCCCCTACTCTGTCTTCTTGGACTGTGGCCTTCCTGACCGTTCCTCTCTGCTCCCCAAGCGCCTTCTCTGGGAGTGGGTGTCAGAGGGAAATGTGGAAAGGTGCATGCTAACCTTTCCCTGGACCTTCCTCAGAGCCCTTCCCGGCTCTAACTTAGGAAGGCTGAGCTAGCAAGGTATAAATATGGACACTTGAAAAGAGCTACCCTTGCCCTGGACCTTCCTCATCTCTTCACTTTACTGTGTGCCCCAAATTCCCCCAAGTAGAGCCATTAGGGTTTCAAACACACTTAGAAAGCTAATGCCAGCTCTGCAGGAAAGAGGGGACCGCTGTCCATTTGGAGCTTCCTGACGTTTAATCCAATGTTCCATTCCGGTTAGATAATACATGCCAAGGACAAGGTCCTAAGTCCCAAAATCGTGTCACTGGACTAAAATCAAAGTGTGGGTAGGCTGCGCTCCTTTATGAAGGACCAGGGACAAAGGATTTCCACACTTTTCTCCAGCTCTGGAGATTGCTCACATTCCAGGCTTGGGCCCCCTTTCTCCATCTTTAAAACCACCACAGCAGGTGAGCCCCGCTCTGCATTTCTCTGGCTTTTCTTCTCAAGTCTTAGCATCACTCAGATCTCCCCTGAGCGCAGCCTGGAAGGTTCTGGTCCTGGTCATGAGATTAAACTGGGCCCCACCTCAAGGTCTGGACCTTTCATCATCTGCAAGTCAGTCTGTCACCCAGATTCAGGAGGAGGACCTCAACAGGAGGGGTTACTCTGCCTACTGCTTTCTCCCAATTCTTATCACCCCAAAGTCACTGCCCACGACAAGATTTCCTAAAATCCTTCTTCCAAAAGCTTCAGCTGTTTTGCATCTTTCTCTTAATGTCTCTGAAAAAACATTCCGGGTCCCAACCTCGAGCCTCTTCCTCCTGGGAAAGGGAGAGAAACAACCCGCCACCAAGTCAAACCCGTCTGGAGGGCAGGTCCGGGCCAGGCGGGGACCAGAATGTGGCCCTCCCGCTGACCTCTGTGGGCGGAGGCGGGGAGATCCGCACTGTGTTCCTCCAGGGGCTCCGAGGTGGCCCCCTGCGGCGGGGACCCGCTGAGGCGTCCATCCTTGGAGGTCTCCCTACAACCATCAGGGACACCGTACTCCTTCTCAGCTTTTGTCCCCTGCGAGGCCGTCCCTCGCAGCTCTGTGACAAGCTTGTCCTGCAGCGGGGCCACCAGGATTTCCCGGTGTCGGTGCCAGGTGTCCCCGTCGTCGGCTTCCTCTGCCACCCCAGCCCCGCTCCCCACGTGGGGTTCCTCAGCTGTCCTGCACCCCGCCCTCGCAGTAACCTGTGCCCGCTGTGACCGCCCCCTCTGCGTCTCCATGGCGCTGGGCGACGCTAGGAGCCGCCAAGCCAGGGCCGGGGAGTGCAGGCCCGCCGAGGTCGCCCTGGCCCCGCAACCGTGTGGCCCGGGTTAAATGCTCGCGACAGGGCTGCCACAGGGCTGGGACCTGGTGTGTTCCGAGGTTGTGCACCCGGCACCGCCTCATCTCCCCGGGGGCCACCGCTTCTCCCTGTAGGAACGTCCCAGGCCTGGACCGTGCACAGCCCCAGGGCGCTTTGTGGGCTCCAGGTGGGTAGCTTGGGTTTTCTCGGAAACGCATTTAAATTGCTGTGTGCCTCGGAGAGGACCATAAAGCGGCCACTCCTGTCCTCCTCCTTGCTCCCTGGGACTCCGAGGTGGAGTCAGCAACTGTCCAAGCTGGGTGAGCAGGGGACTCAGAGCTGGGACTGTCCCGCATCCCTGGAGACAGAGGGCAGCACTCCTAACCCCCCTCATCCCCTCAGCTTCCCGCCTCCACTGTCCCATTTCCAGGCCCCTGGGGGTGGGGGAGAGTCACCTTTAGATAACTAAAGCCCAGCACAGGGGAGGTACACACATTTGGACCTTCAGTAACTATTCTCTAAGGAACCAACCTATCCATGGTGGCTTTGAAGCGCCCAAGTCTTTGTTAACCTGGCCCACATTTACTGTATATAGAAATGACATAAAGAAATTCTTGTGACAAAACATTATGCTGTCTTAACAGAGCATTTACAGAATCTATGTGTGTAGTTTATAAGAGAAAGTTGGTGACATTTTGATGTTGGTCTGTAAAAATATTGTAATTTTTCCCTTATGTATGTGTCTCTGTATTTTGCTGGGTTCGTTCTTTCTTTCCAGAATGCTTTTCACTCATGATGGAATCATTTGTTATGCAGCAATAAGATACTAATACCAATGAGGTCTAATTTGAAATTGTGAACTAATCCAGCTAATAGCTCACACAGCACCTACAGATGTTGGCTGGATTTCTCCTGAAAATTTAAAATATCCCATAGTGCCCTTAAGTGTAATGCAGTGCCTCTAAGCACCTCAACATACAGTTTGGGAATTGTGGTTCTAAAGCACAAAGCAAAAAGGATTGATTCCTCAAGAAGATTTGTCAATTCTAAATTTATAGGTACCTAATAACATAGCCTTAAAATATATAAAACAAAATTGGCAGAAGTAGAAAAATTTATATTCATATCCCTCTCTCATTAACTGATAGAATGAATACTCGTATAAAATTAATCCCAGCAGCTCGGCAGGCGGAGGCAGGAGGATCTCGAGTTCAAAGCCAGCCTCAGCAAAAGCAAGGCATCAACTCAGTGAGACCCTGTCACTAATTAAAATACAAGATAGGGCTGGGGGTGTGGCTTAGTGGTCAGTACTCCTGAGTTCAATACCCCCCCACTATCTCCCTCCCCCAAAATAAAGACAAATGTAGTGGGAAACCATTAGAGAGATTTGATTTATATTTCAAAAACATTATTCTGGCCCCGGGTAGAGAACATTATTCAGACCCACTGCAGGCAAGAGAACTGTTGCAGTTGCACAGTAGAAAAGTGATTGTGAGATCGCAGAGCCAGGTTCCTTTTGACATTTACTTTGGTCAATAACCCCATTTATTTCCAGTTTCTTTAGCTCCACCAGATCTGGACTCAAGAGCCCTTTCGATGTAAGACAACTTTGGACAATCTCTATCTAGAAACCTTTTTAAAGGGGAAAACTACAATAATTTCTGAAAACCTTTGTCCATGTGAATGCAGATCAAAGGCCTCACTGTTACCTTTAGCTATCATATGTAGGGACCTTTCAGAGCTGGCTGATTTAAGAAACAAAATCAGTATTAATTGGTGGTTTTGTATGACTAACAGAATAACAATAACATCAACAATGTAGTTTATTGGGGTCTTTCCAGTGTGTGCCAAGCATTGTATAAAGTGCTTTATAAATTTACTTAATCTATACAACAACCATATTTCATTTGACAGTTGACTTCATAACTCACCTAAAGCCAGTGAGTCTAGTGGTAGAGACAACACTAGACTACTTGCCTACAAAGTCCACATTCTTAAGCACTTTGATATTTATAATGCCTGGCAAGACTCGTGCCATTTTGAAATCAGTGTGTCCCTGGTAATACCTGGTACCCAGCGTTAGTGTTAATTGCTTTCCCTTCTATCTGAGTCCATGGGTGCTGCCCCCATTTTAATGAATCCTAAAGAAAGAACACGGATCCATAAACATGGAAATTGGAAATTGAACAGTTCCTTTCTACGCTCTCTATCTTGACTCCCCAGCCCCATTTAAGATAAGCAAAACATTCAAATAAGATTTTCACAGAAGAGTGTGCAGCAATATTTGTCCTCATTTAGAGGGAGGAGGTGAGGCCGGGGATGTGGTTCAGTGGTAGAGGCTTGCTTGTGTGAGGTGTGAAGTTCAATCTCTAGCTGCAAAAATAAAAAAAAAATAAAAAAAAAAAAGAAGGAAGGAAGGAAGGTTGGTTGCTCCTAGAGGGAGAGGCAAGTTCTGTACCTTGAAAAAGACACCTGTATGTTGGGTTTCAGGACAAGTGACTGTTTTCAGAATCCAAGTGGAATCTCACACTACAAAACAATGCCAAGAGCCAAGGAAGGGAAACGCAAAACCAAAGAGGCTTCCCTTCCCATTGTCCCGATTCTTCAAAAGTTCCTGAAAACCTATGAGAAGCACTGCTCCAAGTCTCAGACGTCTGTGTGCCCAGCCATCAGAAGGGACCTGAACAGCAGCATTGACAGTGAACAGAGCCTCAGGAAGGTGAGCAGGGGCCGTCTGTCTTTAGTCTTCTCTAAAACAGACTGACTGGGGGTCACGCCTCCAGGAACAAGGGTCCTCAGTCACCCCCTCTGCCTTCCTGACCCAATGAAGTTCAAAGCCTCGATCATGGCCAGGGATGCCATGATCAGCCTAGCTCCTCTCCTACCTTTCACTCCTGCGGCAGCACCTGTCCCCAGCGGGCCTGCCTTTTCTCACCCCGCTTCTCACCTGGAGTGACCACCCGGCTCCTCTCCCCACTCCACATCTGGAAGGTCCCTCATCATCGCAGCACCTCCCCTCCCAGCACACCAGCCTTGTGTCCTGGCCCTCCAAGTGAACGTCTCCCCGCCCCGCCGTGGCCAACCCTGTAGCCCTGTCTTCAAGCCAGACTCCCGCTCGACCACCTCCCTTGTGAGGCCCATCTCACATGCAGTGAGGAATTCAGCTCCCAGAGCTCTGCTTTTCCGGAGGGGGGGGGGAGTTCTGATGTCATCTCTTTTCTGAGATTAAATATAGGGCTTGAATGTGAGGGGGACAGGAGAGACGAGGTCACCACCAAAATAAAACAAGTACCTCATGGGAAAGGGTCAGGTGATAGACCAGATGGGGCGCCTCGTGCCCCAAAGACAGCCTCACCACTCCTCCATCACCAGCCCAGAGCGGTGGTCCAAGTTCTGATAATCAGAGATGGCAGATTTCCTAGAATGTGGAGTGCCAAACAAGACACCAGGTCAAGCAAGATTATTAGAGATGGGAGCTTTGAAATAGAAGATCATTATTCTAAGGCTACTTGGGGCTGAATCCATCCCCATCATGTTCTCCCTAAATGTGTTTTGGGGCAGGGAGATGATTCCACTGCACCTCACAACAGAAGAACCCATGTTCCTCTCTAACCTTCCCTCTTCACCCCCAGGCTGCTGCCCTTGTCCGTCTTCTTCCCCCCCTCCCCTCCCACCCCATCTGCCCTCCACATCTTACACACACAAACATCTTCCTGTTCATCCTGATGGAAAATCTTCCCAAGGCTATTCTTTTTGTGGTAAACTAATTACTGATCAATATTTTCTAGTGTAGTTCTTGCACTTGGCCTCTACTACTTAATGATAAGGAGTAATCATAAATCTTGCTCAAATGATTCCTCTCAGCAATGATTTCCATTTGTTTTTATTGCAATCACCAGCAGAAATGCAGTTAGCATCCCAAACCCAGTAAATAAGCACCAGAGAGCATCAGTACAACCATAAGGGCTGTTGTCGCTGTTGACTTGGATGAGCTGCCTAGGGAGGGCCTCCATTATAATTCTGAATAGCATTAAAATAAAAGTCTCATGAGACAATCATTATTTTTGCTCCATAAGATGTACTCAGATAATTTCCAGTTTTTTTCTATTTTATTAAAGAGGAGAAAAGAAAAAGTTGGTTGAATCCCACTAAATTGATTTTCTGACCCAATAGCAGGGAAAAAAAAAAAAAAAGTCTCTTCCCTAAAGTCCACTGAGCTTTGCACGAGGCAGGAACTTTGTCAATTGGTGCTGGAGAATTGCCAATGTGCACCTGGCCCATAGTTAATAATACTCTAAAAGCTATTCCGACGTTGTTTAATGACAATATTCCTTTTCCACACACACTGATGCCCACCTGTAGCTTTTTCTTATGCTCCAGTTTACACTTGTGAGACCTGACAACTCTCCTCCAAGCATCCTACCAGTGTCCTTGGAACCTTTGCTCCTGACCATTCGAGATGAGCGCTACATGCTGGGGAAAGAGATCTGCATCTGGGGCCTTCAGCTGAGCAACCCCGAGATCGCCAGGCTTGTGAGTCATCGTTTTAAAAATGTTTCTTCAGGGGGCTGGGTATATAGCTCAGTTGGTAGAGCACTTGCCTCACATGCTATAAGGTCCTGGGTTCAATCCTCAGCACCACACACACACACACAAAAAAAAAGTTCCTTCAGGGCTGGGGCTGGGGCTCAGTGGCAGAGTTTACCTTGCATGTGTGAGGTACCGAGTTCGATCCTCAGCACCACATAAAGATAAGTAAACAAAATAAAGATATTGTATAACTAAAATAATATTTGAAAAAAAGACTTTGGATCTGTTCTAGGCTTACCTTTAAAAAAAATGTTCCTTCAAACTTTAAAATTGTATATAAGGGTTTAACATCATATATTCCAGCCCTAGTTTATTTGGCTATTGATAGACTTGATGAAAGGTTTTCTTTTTTTTTCTTTTTTTATCACTACATTTTTAATAAAACATTTCAAATATATAAAAATGGAGAGAATAATAGAACTGACATCTGTAGACTTACCTCTCACACATAATCTACTTTCTTTTGGGGGGGGGTACTGGTAATTGAACCTGGAGGCATTTACCACTGAACCAATCCTTAAACTTTGTTCTTTCATTTTTTATTAATTATTTTTTATTTTTTTTAATTTTTTTTAAAGAGAGAGGAGAGAGAGAGAGAGAGAGAGAGAGAGAGAGAGAGAGAGAGAGAGAGAATTTTTAATATTTATTTTTTTAGTTCTCGGCGGACACAACATCTTTGTTGGTATGTGGTGCTGAGGATCGAACCCGGGCCGCACGCTTGCCAGGCGAGCGCGCTACTGCTTGGGCCACATCCCCAGCCCCTATTTTTTATTTTTGATATAGGATCTCACTACCTTGCTTAAGGCCTTGCTAAATTGCTAAGGCGGGTCTTGAACTTGCAATCCTCCTGCCTCTGTCTCCCAAGTTGCTGGGATTACAGGTGTGAGCCACCACATCCGACATAATACACTTTTTTAAAGGGATAAAATTGTAGATATTTACCAATATAATAGTTTTAGCTTTATTTCACTTCTTTTCCCTACCTACTTCCCAGAGGTACCACCAGCCTAAGTTGATGTGTACTGACCCTTTGCATATTTAATGCTTTTATTATTTATGTTCCTATGAGCTTAATTGTATAAATGGAATTGTACGATGTATGATATTGTGACTTACCTTTCTCATTCATATTATATTGTCAAGATTTCTCCACACTCATTACTTTCGAGTGCTGTCATATCCTATATCACATATACAATTACAGATTAACTGTTTTTTAAAACTGAACTTCCATTATTGCTGAAGAGAAGGACTTCACTTCTGGAACAGGCAAATAATTCAGACCAATTCTTTCGCTGACAACAGCAACATAAGCTAAAATGTGGAAAACACATACACACACACACACACACACACACACACACACACACACTACCAATGACCTAATGGAAGGTGGAGACCCAGGGAAGAGAACATTACGAGGACAATTATCCCTGGAGCTGTCTGGTTTAAAAGAAGGCAGTGGAGAAACAGAGAAGCTGAACAGTGCTTTTGACAATCTTGCCAACGCTAGGGAACACTGGCTTTCTGAGGAGACCCTGGTGGACCTTCTCTTGCTCTGGGCTGAGACTGAAAAGGGCTGCAGCCTAGAAACACAACTGAACCACACACAGAGAGGTCCTCAGGGACCACAGATTATTTTCTGATCATCTCAAGTTTTAATGTTAAGTTGAGGGATCCTAGATTGATGGTGCCCCATGGATCAGGAGCAAATGAAAATATTCCTTGGAAGACAATTACAACATCATATGCCTCCAATTATATCTATAAACAATTTTGTAAAGAATAAAATCCAGTATGTAAAAAAAAAAAAAAGATTCACAAGCTGTAGAAACAATGACTCTGTAAACAGCTAAACAACCCACAAGGACTCAAATATTTGGATTATCAGACATGTACTTTTAAAAATCTATGTAAACACAGCTGGGCACGGTGGCGCACACCTTTAATCCCAGCAGCTCAGGAGGCTGAGATAGGAGGATCTTGAGTTCAAAGGCAGCCTCAGCAAAAGCAAGGCGCTAAGCAACTCAGTGAGACCCTGTCTGTAAATAAAATACAAAATAGGGCTGGGGATGTGGCTCAGGGACCAGGAGTTCCCGAGTTCAATCCCTGGAACACTCTCCCCTTCCCACCAAAAAAAAAAAAAAAAAAAAAAAAAGATCTATGTTTACAGTGTTCAAAGAAATATGAGACCAAACAAACAAACAAACAAAAAACCCAAGATTTTGCAAAAATTAGGGGAAAAAAAGAACTAAATGGACATTCTATATAGTAATGGAAATTAAAACTTCAATAAATGGGTTTAACAGCATTTTTAACAAATTTAGAGTGATAATTAGTAAAAATGATGTGGCCAGAAGAAAATATGTGTAGTAAAGCATGAAATAACAGAAGACAGTCAGAAGAAAAGAGACCTAGTAGGTAAGTGAGATGATCAACATGTGTGTCACTGGAGTTCCAATAGGAGAAGAGAATAGAGTGGGATAAAAGCAATATTTGAAACGATAATAGCTAAGAACTTTCTCACACTGGTGAAAGACATTACCTCATATTCAAGCAGAGCTATGAATCCCAAACAAGTTAAATACAAAGAGAACTTAAAAACACCATATTGAAAGTACTGAAGAAGAGAAAATCTTACAATTGATCAATGGAAAACACACTGGAACAGTACCTGATTTTATCTTGCTCAACTTACAATTTTTTGACTTTATGGTGTGCCGATGTCTTGGGGGGCACCAGAATCAGGAGGCACCACAGCTTTGTAGGTTCAATCAGCAATTCTTTATTCCCGATCTCACACCAGCCTCCACACACGTTCAGGGGCAATTCCAATATGTCCGATCCCAAATCCTACTCCACGAGGCTTTTTCCAAATCCCATTTTAATCTCACGAGAACTCAACAAGCCACAGGAACACCCTAATCCCAGCAGCAATAATCTTCAACCTCAACTTCCCTAAAACCCATATTCTTAAACCGGGAAACGCCTTAAACCCAAGGACCGGGATACTTCCTCAAACCTGCAGGATACTTCCTCAAACCTGGATCCACCCTCGATCACCTTGAGCAGGGTCATCTTACTAAAGCACACAAGCAAGGTCGCAGCAAATTTCCAAGGCAAGTCCATTTAACATGGGGTACACTGGCAAGGATTACGATGCGTCATACCTACTTGGTAATGGCCCTCAGCAATGGTGGAAAGTCATTCCGCACTTTATTATAAAATGAGCTTTGGTTGGATGATCTTGCTCCACTGTAGGCTAACATAAGTGTTCTGGGCATGTTTAGGGTGGGTCAGGCTAAACTCTGAAGTTCGGTACCTTGGGTATATTAAGTGCATCTACACTTAGCATTGTAAGTTGAGATGCATTTTATATATCCAGGACATAACCCCATCATAAGTCAAGGAGCACCTGAACCTTTAAAGGAGCACTAATAAAACTGACACCTGTCAAGTCCGTTATATGCATGTATAGAAACGGTACCCATTGATTTTTTTTAAAATTAATGTTGAGTTAATTATAAATAATACAAAATTGACATCTGACTTCAACAGAAACCAAGGAAGCCACTCACCAGTAGAAAATCTGAGAATTTTACACCCCAAAAAGTATTCAAAAATGAAAGTGAAAAAAAAAAGGAACTTACCAGACGCACAGAGACTGGGAGAATTTGTCACCAGCCTATCTTCCCATAGGGAAATTCAAAAAACATATCTTCCAGACAGAAGCAAATGATCCCTGATGGAAGGTTGGCAACTCAGCAAGAATCAAAGAGCCATAAAAAAATGATTTCCTTCTAGAACTTGAAAAGGTGATCATAAATTTTATAGAGAGATGTAAATAGCCAAGCATAAGCAAGACAATCTTGACAGGAAAATCACAGCAGGAGAATTTGCTCTGACAGACATCAAGGCTTATTATAAAGCTACATAAATTAAGACAGTATAATATTGCTGCAAGGGTAGATAAGTAAACCAATATAGAAGAAACAGACCACACCTATTTGGACATTTGATTCTTGACAAAGATTACCATACAGAGTAGTAGGGAAAAGATGGTCTTTTCAACCAAGGATGCTGAGACAATTGGGTATTATTATGGGGCTAAAGAAACTTGATCCCTTCTTCACATCATCCCCCAAATCATTCTGGGTAGATTATAGACCAAAAGGCAAAACAATAAAGTTTCTAGATGATATACATCAATAGGACATTGCAGTGCAGAAAATCTTTTAAACAGAACACAAAAAGAGCCATAAAAGAAAAGATTGATAACATGTACTCCATTAGAAATAACAGCTTCTATCCAACAAGAATCACCAGCAAGAGTGAAAAGGTGGGCCATGGTGCTGGCAAAGATTTTTGCTATCTATATAACCAAAAAAGATTCATTATGCAAGATACCTAAGTAACTCCCACACATTGTTTAGTAAAAGTCAAACAAACCAATAGAAATGTGATCAGGAAACTTGAATAAGAACTTCACCAAAGTTATCAAAGAGCCAATAAATATATGAAGAGGTGCTCAACTTCATTAGGATTAAGGAGAATGCAAATTAAAAATATGAAGAGATATCTTTATGCAGCCACAGGAGTAGTGAAAATAAGTGTTTGTTAACAAGTGTCAGAGAGGATGTGGAGCAACTGAAATTTTTATACCCTGTGGTAGGAGCTTAAGTTGGTGCAAATCATTTTGGAAAACTGTTACAGTATCTACTGATTCCAAAGCAATTCTATTATGTAAGTACATATTCACCATAAATATATATACACAGGTACTAGGAGACATATAGGAAAATATTCATGTCTATCAATTGTAGAATGGACAAATTATGTTATATTCATATGGTAGAACACCATAGAGCAATGAATTGAATGAAGTACAACTATGAAAAATAAAACATGACAGGGCTGGGGATGTGGCTCAGGCAGTAGCGCGCTCGCCTGGCATGCATGCAGCCCGGGTTCGATCCTCAGCGCCACATGCGAACAAAGATGTTGTGTCCGCCGAAAACTAAAAAATAAATATTAAAAATTCTCTCTCTCTCTCTCTCTCTCTCTCTCTCTCTCTCTCTCTCTCTCTCCCTCACTCTCTTTAAAAAAAATAAAAAATAAAAATAAATAAATAAAACATGACAACTCTCACACATATAATGTAAAAATGGAGAGAGTCACAAATATATATTTGAGTATATATTGCTTTCTTGCATCTATATAAAAAGTTCAAAAAACATACCTAAATCTATGTTGTTTGTTTACAGAACTGTGACCAAGGACAGCTTAACAGAGAGCACTAGTGGGCCATTTTTTCTAATTGGTTTTTTTTTTTTTTTTTTTTAGTTGTTGATGGACTTTATTGTCTTTATTTTTATTGGTGCTGAGGATCAAACCCAGTGTCTCACGCATGCTAGGCGAGCATGCTACCACTGAGCCACAAGTCCTGCCCCTAACTGGTGGTTCTTTAAAAGTGTCTTTTATTATCATATGATCCAGCAATTACACTTATGAGTACATATCCAAAAAATTGAAAGCAGAGCTAGTCTTGAAGAGATATTTGAACACCCATATTCATGGCAGCATTATTTTGCAACAGCCAAAGGTAGAAGCAACCCAAGTACCCTTGACAGGTGAATAAATAATCAAAATATACAATGGACTGTTATGCAGACTTAAAGAGGAAGGAACTGATTCTTGAAGAGATTCTTCAAAGAAGCTATAGGGTCATTACACATGAAAGGATGTTCAACATCACTAATCACTAAGGAACACAAGTAAAAACTATAATGTCATACCACCTCACACCAATTAGGAAGACTACTATTAAGAAGCAGAAAACTGTAAGTGTTGGCAAGGATGTGGAAAAATTGGAAGCCTCACTGCAGCATGAAATAAGCTTTGAGGACATTATGTTAAGTGATATGAGCCAGTCACAAAAGGACAAGTGCTGTATGATTCCACTTATATAAGGCACCTAGGGAAGTCAAATTCATAGACAGAATAAAGAACAAGGGCAGGGAATGGGTGGAGAGGGGACGGGAAAGTCTTGCTTAACTGTTACAGAGTTTCAGTTTTGCAAGATGAAAGGAGTTCTGGAGAGGGACTGTGGTGATGGTTGCACAATAATGAGAATACACCTGAGACCCCTGAACTCTCTTCTCTAAAATGATCATAATGTCAAGTGTTATTTGTGTGTGTTTATTTTGTCATGGTTAAAAATAATGAATTTTAGGGCTGGGGATGTGGCTCAAGTGGTAGCGCACTCGCCTGGCATGCGTGCGGCCTGGGTTCGATCCTCAGCACCACATACCAACAAAGATGTTGTGTCTGCCAATAACTAAGAAATAAATATTAAAAATTCTCTCTCTCTCTCTCAAAATATTTAAAAAAAGAATTTAGGAAGTTTGAGGAGAGAAAATTATAAAAAAAATAAAATAAAATAAAAATAATGAATTTTTGGGGCTGGGGATGTGGCTCAAGCGGTAGCGCACCATGCCTGGCATGCGTGCAGCCCGGGTTCGATCCTCAGCACCACATACCAACAAAGATGTTGTGTCCGCCGAGAACTAAAAAATAAATATTAAAAATTCTCTCTCTCTCTCTCCTCTCTCACTCTCTCTTTAAAAAAAAAATAATAATGAATTTTAAAAGATATCTTAAATATGTAACCAGCGCCAGGCACAGTGGCACACGCTGTAATCCCAGTGGCTTGGCAGACTAAAACAGGAGGATTGAGAGTTCAAAGCCAGCCTCAGTAACATCAAGGGGTTAAGCAACTCAGTGAAACCCTGTCTCTAAATAAAATACAAAATAGGGCTGAGGATGTGGCTCAGTGGTTGAGTGCCCCTGACTTCAATCCCCAGTATCAAAAAAAAAAAAAAAAAAAGAAGAAGAAGAAGCTTTTATTCAAAGAGTCAGTCAGGGTAGCCAGTCCACTGAAGCCAGAACTAGAGACTGTGCTCATGCGTGTGTGATGTGATCTTTCACAGATCCTTCCAATGTGGCCCTCTTGCGCATCTGGAGGTTGCTAAGGGATCTGTGCTGGAGACAAACAATGCTGGTGCCCAGGGTGTGACACCACTAATCTCTGGTAGGGAGTGGTGGGACCTGGTCAAGAGCCTGTTTAGCATGGACAGTGACGTGACATGCCACATGGTCTCCTCTGTCAAACACAGCTGGAGAAACCCAATCCAGCACTCAAACTGGCATCTCTCATTACAGAGGCCTCAGGTACCTGCCCTGCTGTTAAGGTTACAAGTGCCTTTTTATTCCCAGCCAAAGTATAATTTGGAATCCTATATACAACCAACATGTCATTACCTCGAAGAACCCTAAATCTTCCAAATCCCACCAAGGCCTCTTCTAGGCTTAAATTCTGAGCCAAAGGTGGTGCTTCTAATCGCTGAAAAGTGACTTTGTGACATTCTCATAATTTATAGTTTTATGTAGCCTCTCCTTTCAGTTACGTAGGGATTTAACTGTCAGTTATATCCTCGGTTACTGATAGAAATGACCTTGCTATAGACACTGGGGCATGTAGGGTGGGAGTGGCAGTCCAAGTGCTCATGTGCTGTCCCCAGTCCGGGTTTTTCAGTAGTAAAAACATCCAGAGGCTGAATTCGCACAGTCCAGTTCTGAGTGGACCTCCAGACCCTGAGAATACCATGACTATGAATGACAAATAACTTATTATAAAGTTTTTGTTGAATTATCAGAGCAGCATATCTGTGTCTCTCTACCTAAAAGCAAACAACCATAGGAAGATACATTTGCTGATTAGAAAGTCAACATCTTAGTCTGCTGGGGTTGTCATAATGAAGTATTATAGGCTGGGTGGCTTAAGCCACAGAAAGTCGTATCTCACACTTCTGGAGGTGGGAGCCTGAGACAGAGGCATCGGTAGGGTTGATTTCCTGAGGCCAACAAGAACCCAACAAGAACAACTTAAAGGAGAAAAAGTTTATTTTGGATCCCAGTTTATTTTGGATTACATGGATCACATGGTCAGCCCACTCCATAGCTCTGGGCCCAAGGTGAGACAGAACATCATGGCGGAAGGGTGTGTTGAAGGAAGGTTGCTCAGGACAGAGCAGCCAGGCAAAGCTTGCAGTCAGCTCTCTTCCTCCTAAGTCTTCTCATGGTCTTCACTCTGGACATTTGTGTCCAAATTTCCTCCTTTTATAAGGACACCAGTCATATTGGGCTACAGCTTATCCCATGATCTCATTTTAACTCAATTACCTCTTTACATACTCCATCTCCAAATGCAGTCATGTTCTGAGGTACTGGGGGCACATAATTCAGCCCCTAATAACATCAAAAATCAAATCCTGAAATACATCTCGCCTCATCATAAAGCTTAGAGTTTCTCATATAATTCTTCAATGAATCTTTATTTTCAAGGAAAACCATTTGATCTTTCATGCCCTCTTTTCCTTGGTTGATTAAAGATTATCTTCAAGGCAACAATCTTGAATCTTCAAGGCAACAATCTTGAAGAAATGGGTGCAATTGATGTGAGCAGCATATGAAAGCACGGAGCGCACCTGTCATGGTTAAGTAAGCGTGTTTTATTTTTATTTTATTTTAGAGAGAGTGGGAGAGAGAGAGAGAGAGGAGAGAGAGAGAGAGAGAGAGAGAGAGAGAGAGAGAGAGAGAGAGAGAGAGAGAATTTTTTAATATTTATTTTTTAGTTCTCGGCGGACACAACATCTTTGTCTGTATGTGGTGCTGAGGATCGAACCCGGGCCGCACGCATGCCAGGCGAGCGCGCTACCGCTTGAGCCACATCCCCAGCCCCAGTAAGCCTGTTTTAAATCTTGCCTTCTCAGGCGTGGTTTCTGGAACTGAAGGGACGCGCCACCTGTCCATTTACCACCTTGGAAATTGTTGATTGCAAGATGGATCTCTGGTCTCTAGGGCGGCTGGGGAGGGCTCTGCAATTGAGCTGTTTGCATTCCCTTGTCCTCGATTATTGCAGGTAAGGCTGGAATGTGGAGTTCCTCAGGTAGCAGGGGAGGCAGCAGCCAGGGGTGGCCACATCCTCAGCAAGGCATGGCTGAAAAAGGACCCTCCAAAACCTCCTGAGAGTTGATGTGCCTGAGTATGTCAGGGTTCTCAAAAGAGTCTCTTCCACTCATTTGCTCTTTGAACAAATATCTGTCAAAGGCCAATTTATAGAAGACACTGTGCCCACTGCTGGGACAATACATATGTATATGAGGCAATGTTGCTGTCCAAGTGAGTCTTCGGTACAGTGGAAAAAGACATGCTCTTGACTCTGCTAATGCACCATGGAAAGTCATGTTTGGATACATGTTTTGTGGTACTTCAGATGAAGTGATGGGGTTAGTGGTCACCAGGAGAGGAGCAGGGGAGAAAGGAGGTGCTAGGGAGGAGCAGAGCACGTCCTTCATAGAGCTGGGGTGCCAACAGGGAGGGTCTGGGGGTGAGAATAATAATAATAATAATAATAATAATAATAATGCCAGCAGATGGTTATTGAGTGCTTACTGTGTGCCAAGCATCTTCAGGGATTAGCTCATTTATTCTCCCAATGACCTATGGGATTTCCAGCCCTAGACTAGAGATGAGGAAAGACTTGTTCAAGGTCATCCACAGGTTAGGAATGGAGCCTTGATGTGAATCCAAATTGCCTGACCTCAACAGAAATTGCAGGTTAGCAGCTTCTGGGTGAAGAATTGTCCTTCGCGAGCTGTGAGTGCCCACCTCTGATCCATGACACTGGATTTCCCGGGCTCCATTATTTATCATCCACAATTTCAGACTGTTTATATGGAAACTTTCTGATTCTGTTGAGATGATTTCCACTTTAAAAGTTTCGGAGTCTGTGACTCTTCCCATGTAGCCAGATGGGGTCTTGTACCCAAAAGACCAGTGGGCCATGAGGTGAGAGGAATGATTCCTGCCTGAGAAATGATGTCACAGAGACACAAAGTCCCTTAAAGAGAGAGGGTCCTGTCAGGACCGTGGTGATACTGAACAAGTCCATCAACAAAAACTAGGCAGAATGGGCTGGGGTTGTGGCTCAGTGGTAGAGCACTTGCCTAGCATGTGTGAGGCACTGGTTTAGATCCTCATACAAAAATAATAAATAAATTAAATAAAGGTATTGTGCCCATCTACAACTAAACAAATAAAAATAAATTAAAAATTTAAAAACTAGGCAGAAGGACTCCCAGCCCAGGGTAGCAGAAAGCCCAGGATCCTCAATACACCCTGCGGCA
Organism: Urocitellus parryii; assembly: GCF_045843805.1. Classification (NCBI taxonomy): domain Eukaryota; kingdom Metazoa; phylum Chordata; class Mammalia; order Rodentia; family Sciuridae; genus Urocitellus; species Urocitellus parryii. Next base: position 105,086,934 of record NC_135532.1, read on the forward strand.
AATGCAGGATCGGCTTGGGTGTCTCTCTGATTTCTCACACTCTACTGGAAAGAATCAACCCCACTGCTAAGAGACCCTGCTAAGCCCCAGGTCCTGGGAGGGACCCTATGCGGTGGAAAGAGAGGAGAAAGAAGAAATTCCCATCTTCAGGAATCAGCTTGCCTTAACTGTCCGTTAACATAATTGCTGATGCCAAAGCATAGAAATCTAGAGTTATCAGGGTTGGGTAGATGGAAAGCGCCACCTGAGACCTCAACAGAAATTGCAGGTTAGCAGCTTCTGGGTGAAGAATTTTCCCTTGCAAGCTGTGAGTACACCAGGCAAGATGCCCTTCATTTACCTGCATGACTGCACCCCCATCCCAGCTGGGATACTGGCATATCAGAGGCCCTCCATAATTACTTGTTAATTAGTTAATACATTTAAAAAGTCATTTCTGATAATATTACCCACCTCATTCTAAAGTTCAAGCCTTGACATTGCCAAATCCTTGATGATGTCACTTTACCTCATTGAACCTCAGTTTCCTGACCCATTCATGGTACCAATCCCTATCCAAGCAGGGTGTGGAAGATGCTTGCGATTTCACTCTGCAAACTAAAGACTGTGTGGTCCAAGGTGATAGAGCACAGAGCCCTGATCGGAGAATGAGAAGTTGAACTTTCCTGAACCTGCTCAGGACATACCTTATAAGGCCCCTCCTTATAGGGTCTTGGTGCTGCTAGGGTCTTCTCAGCCTCCTCCCATCCATGTCTAGAGTGCCAACCTCAAGGCTCAGAGCTTGTTCTCCCTCTGTTTGCTGGAATGGGCACTTCAAACCATCCTCTGCTCCCTTTGCCCAAGAGTCAGCCTTCTGGTCCCCTTTGGTCTACACCTGGGCTGACCTCCCCCCACACACACACACTGCCAGCCCTGGCTCTGGAAACCCCAAGCCAGGGCTCAGAAGAAATGCCCCTCCCTGCCCTGGGGAAGGCTTTATGATTAGTAATGCAGCCAGCTACAGAGGTTTAAAAATTGCTAACTTGTTCCTGTCATTTCCTGTAGATTTGGAAATGAAGAAATTGAGAGTATTTTCTCAGGCCTGGAGAAGCATCAAAGGCTTCGCAGCCTCAGTCTGCGTTACTGTGGGCTGGAGCCCCCGAGTGGGCAGCGGCTGGGCTCCCTCCTCAGCCAGAGTGCCATATGGTGAGACGCGGTCCCTCCTCCCCCCGCTCGTCTTGGCAACGTTTTCTCTTCAGTCACACAACCCATCGTGACAGTTATTTTGATTGTTTTTTCCTAATATAAGAGAAAGATCCATTAGCTAAGTCTGGGGATCAAAGGTGTCAGGCTGAATGCTATTGGCCAGCTGACACAGTCACTAGGTCTATTTATGACATGGCCTATTTTTTTGTTTACTATGATCTATTGATTGATTATTTTATGGCTAGGCATATACTTTACCAGCTGAAGATCCTTTTCTATATTTTATTGGTGCATTAAAATGATACATAATATATAGTATATAATAAATAGATAATAAACAAATACATGCATGCAATATAACAATGTAACTTGGTCAATATCGCTCCCCAGTATCTTTTCTTTCCCTCCCTTCCTCCATCCTTCTAATCCCCTTCCTCTACTTTTTTGGTCTCTCTTTGATTTTCATGAGATCCCCTCACCACTTTTTTTTTCCTTTTCCCTTTCTAGCTTCCACATAGGAGAGAAAACACATCACCCTTGACCTTCTGAATTTGGCTTATTTTGCATGACATAATGATCTCAAGTTCCATCCATTTTCCTGCAAATGATATAATTTCATTATTCTTTATGGCTGACTAAAACTCCATTGTATACATACACCACACTTTCTTTATCCATTAAACTATTGAGAGATACCTAGGCAGGTTCCATCATTTGGCTATTTGGGGTCACACTGCTATGAACATGAGTATGCAGGTATCAGAGAAGACCTTAAGCCCTGATTTGAGGAAGTGGAACTAACTCTGGTGAACAATTATTTCGCTCTCTTCTCCAGTGAACTGCACCTTGACGGTAACTACTTGCAATGTTCCGGAGCCCTGGCTCTCCTCAGACCCATGGCGGAGTATGCAGAGATGCAGGGGAGAGACCAGCCAGCCATGGCCTTACCAGACTCTGGAAATCCCCCTCAGCTGCTCCAGAGTAAGCACTGGGAAACTTGGCCCTATGTTCCTTTGGGGGCCACCTGGAAGGAGGAAACTGCTTTGTGATTAAAAGTGACCTTCTTATTGGTCAATGGAGATTCTTCTTTAGATGTACAGGAGGCAGAATAATGGCCCCCACAAATGTCTTTGTCCTAATCTTCAGAACCTGTAAATGTTACCTCTTATGGTAAAAGAGGCTCTACAGATGTGATTAAGTTCTGGATTTTGAGTTGTGGAGATTAGCCTCAACACATGGGTGGGGACAGTGTAATCCCCAGGATCTTTATAAAAGGCAGCAGGAGGGTCAGAGTCAGAGAAGCTGTGACAACAGAAGCAAAGTTTGCAGTGAGGTCAGCAGCAAGGGAATGTGGGGGTGTCCAGAAGCTTGGCGAGACAAGGAAACTAATTTTCCACAGGGTCTCCAAAGGAATATAGCTCTGCTGACACTCACCATTTTTGACCTATAAGATCTATTTCAGCTTCTGACCTCCAGAATATAAGATTAACTAAACTGGTATTATTTTAAACCACTTAATTTATTTTCACTTGTTACAGCAGCAACAGGAAACTAATACAGTATGTTTATCAGATTCTCCGGGTTAAAAGTGAAAGCAACACAACAGGATTAAAGAGCAATATGGGTTTATTGACTCACAAACTGGGATGTCCATGGGCGCAGCTCCCTTCAGAGATGGCTGAAGGAGTGGAGGAGCTCAAACCATGTCATCAGGAGCCCTCAAGTTTGTTACCCCTGACTCTGGTTTCCCTTGGAGGGTTGGCCTCCTCTCCCAGGCTTTCTCCAAGCAGAAAGGACAGTTTATATACCTGCCAGAAGCCCCAGGGTTACATCATTGTGATTTGTAATCAAGCAGAAGGCACAAGCCTCTTGCTTCCAATAAGAAGGGAATTAGGTCACATACTTACCTGCTGGGTCAATCTCTGTGTAGGGGTAGTGAGCTATTGGCCAGAACTGATGAATCACACACTCAAACACTCATCACATGCAGAGGACAGAGATCTGTGCCCAGCGGCCCTGCCAGCATCTCATAAAGAGGGAGTAACCATCCTGAGGCATAGGGGAAGACAGATGCTGGACAGACAGGAACAATAGCTGTCTATTTCCCTCTAAATCGCTTCTCATCTGTTTTAATAGATTCTAAGGATGCATATTCATGACACATTTTAAAGCTGACGACTTTTTAATAACTGGTCACAGCAAACTGTAGCAAATGGTTAAGAGCACAGACAGAGGCCTGGGTTCAAATCTCTTTGTGTCTTTGAGCGTGTCTTCCAGAATCAATCTAACTTCAGCCATTTCAGCTGCAAAATGAACACAATGATAATTAGCCCATAATGGTCCGTGAGAATTATGTGATTTAATGAGCGTACTTACTTAGTACGATGCCTTGCTCAGAGTAAGTCCTTGAGAGACATTAATTTTCATCATCACCATAGCAACAACAACCCCTTCCCAGGAAAGCAGAATCTTCAATAATATTGGTAAATACGATTGCTCTATTTGCTGGGGGAAAAAAATGAAGATAAAGAGCTTGATGTAAAGGCCACTTCGTGGACGTGAAAACAAATAACTTGTAACAAATTCATATACGTAATGGTTGTTGCCTGTTTCGGGACCTTCATCAGAATTATATAGGTCATCTGTTGAATTTGATAATCCAGCTAGCCCTATAACTATGCAAAAGGAAACTGGAAAAGAATGTTTAATATCAAATATACTTTCCCTGTGCTATTTTTTTAAGCCATGATCCTACGTATGAAGTCCTGCATGATAGCTTTGGAATCTAAATAACAAGTGGATCTGTTATTGTTGTTTGTTTGTTTGTTTTTTAAGAGTTGGAAATGTAAAAGTGGTGTCTCAAGGGCTTAGCATGTGGCAGGTGAGGACAGGTGTGGGAATCATGAGAGGTAACTTGTTACAGCAGCAACAGGAAACTAATACAATATGTTAATCAGATTCTTCAGGTTCAAAGTGAAGAAACATGAAGATCCCCCTTTCCAGTTGTCCCAAGTGCTTTCTGCTAAAAGGGACAGTGACACTTAATATGGAGAGTTCTGGATTTGTTTTCCCAGGGTTGGAGTTGAGGGCAGAGAGTGTCTGTCCTGTCATTCCCCACAGGTGCCCCGGGTGGGTGGGAACTGCGCTGGGGCTGGGCCCTGCCATCATGGGTCAAAGGACAGAAGCTCTTATAAGTTTTCACTTAGGGTCTCAGAAATACCGACAACACCCACCACAAATTCAGGTACATTTCTAGGTTCTTCTCTTTTCCTAAGGCTGTGACACTAAAATCCACTGGAACCTTCATTTACTTATTTTTTTCATTTTTTAAAATTTCAATTCGTTATATATGACAGCAGAATGCATTACGATTCATGTTACACATATAGGGCACAGTTTTTCATATCTTTGGTGGTACCCGGGAACCTTCATTTTTATCCCATTTCAGCTGGTACATTTCACTATACTGAGTTCCCCTGGATAATTGTATTCATGTTCTCAGGCTGCCATAACAAAATGCTGCCGGCTGGGGGGCTTACACAACCAAAATTTTATTTTCTCACAGTTCTGGAGGCTGAAAGTCCAAGATTAAGGTGCCAGCCAATTCTGTTCCCACTGAGGGTTCTTTTCATGGCATGCAAAGGGCCACCTTCTCACTGTCTCCTCACGTGACCTTCCTCGGGACATCAGGTGGAGAGAGGGAATGAGCTCTCTGGCCTCTCTTCTTACAAGGACACTGAATCTATCAGATCAGGGCCTCGCTTTCCTGACCCTATTTAACCTGAATTCCTTCCTTAGATTCCCCGTCTCCAAATATAGCCAGATTAGGGGTCAGGGCTTCAACATATGAATTGGGGCAGACAACAACATTCAGTCTATAACAGTAACGTGCACACCAGCACAGAGGGAAAGAACCTGTGTTTCAGAGCTGGGATCATAGACCTCAGCTCAAGCAAAATTATTTTTCCCATCCTGATTTAATATGCCAGCAGGATTAGCCTTAAATAATAGAATAAGAGGCAAGTGAGGCAAGAAAGTTCAATGACCATGTGTCACCAGCAGCCCCTGCCCCATCTCATTTTCTTTTTCCATTTTAACTACAATATACTTTATAAATCCTGATGTCTTATATTACCTCGATCTGTCAAAGGGAAAGCAATTGCACAGATTGTTCTCCAACAATCCAGGGTCATCTCCAACCTCCCCCACTAACCAGGATCCTGATTTTGCCTTAGTGAGGAGGTCAGTGGAGGTGCTGGCCCTCACCTGGCCATGGGTAAGTATGGAATCCACCTGGACTTTGCCACCCTAAAATAGGATTCTTGAGCAGAAGAACCTGGTGTCTCACCCCAACTACCTGTCATTTCATGATCCTGCCAGATCCTTGTTGCTGTCCTGGCCCCTGTCCTTAGATAGCCTTGCTCTTGGAACACAGTACATGAAAAGTTTCCCAGGATATGTTGGAAAGGGTGTGAGTGGTTGCTTGTTTGTTTGTTTAATAATTATAGCCTAGAAATTTAATTTTCATTTTATTATTATTATTTGTTGGGTACTGGGGACTGAACCCAGGGGAACTCTACCCCTGAGCTGTATCCTCAGCCCTTTTTATTTTAGATTTCAAGACAGGGTCTCACTAAGTTGTTGAGGCTGGTCTTGAACTTGTGATCCTCCTGCCTCAGCATCCTAAGTTGCTGGAATTATATGCCTGTACCACCATGCCCAGCTAGATTTTTTTTTTTTTTTTAAGAAATGCCCAGGTCTCAACTTCCGTGAGAATCATGTACCTGTTGTTAAAATATCCCTGGTCATAAGCATCTCATTCTCCCACTTTGCAAAAGAAAGGAAAACCTCTCTTCCGATCAGTATCTTAGTAGAATGTTTTGCTCTGTAATACAAAAGCAAAGAGATAATTCAAAATATTATGCAAATATTACAGAAGTTACTGACTCCAATAACTCAGGGACAACCTGTTTTTACACATCAAGTGGTTTCCAACTTTTGCTTTTAATGAAGGAGGACCTAGTCTAGTTATCAGCTGACATGTTATTTAAAAAATCATTTTTTTTTTTTTTTGCAGGACCCAGTGGCACATGCCAGTAATCCCAGTGGTTTGGGAGGCTGAGGCAGGAGGATCTAGAATTCAAAGCCAGACTCAGCAATTTAGCAAGGCTCTGAGCAACTCAGTGAGACCCCGTCCCTAAATAAAATACAAAAAGGTCTAAGATGTGGCTCAGTAGTTAAGGACCCCTGGGTTCAATCCCTGGTACAAAAAAATCATTTTTGTATATGATAGATTACTAGGCAATTTTTAGTATATAATTCAAGTATTCAAAGAATTGGATAAAACTGGTAAGGTAAAACTTTTTCTAGAATTACACAGATGAAAAACAACTTATTATAAGTATACCCCATACAATGTTTGGGATATACATGCCCTAAAATAATTATTCTTTATTCATCTGACAGTTAAAGTTTCCAGGTGTCCTGCAATGGAATGAGAGTATGGGGACAGATGGGGGGTGTTTGGGGCAAGGGAGGCTAAGCCTGGCAACCCTACTCCATTCTCATCTTGTGCAAATAAGGCTTGTTAGCATGTAAAACTCTAGCAACAACCACAGAAAACAACAGAACAATACTGAACTCTGTATCACTCTAGAATATTCTCCAATGGATATGTGAATTAATACAAAAAAAACATTAATTGTCTCACTGAGAGATGCAGTCGATAAAATTTTTATTTCTGTACTTATTAAGGCTTATCAAAATGTGTAAAATACACCTGCTGTATTATATGTGTAGTTCTAAAAGTTGATTAATAACTGCAGAAGAAATTTTTAATGCTTTACATCATATTTATTGCTTTATAGACATATGAGGATATTACCCCAAGAAATTTTTAAAATTTGGGGCTGGGGATGTGGCTCAAGCGGTAGCGCGCTCGCCTGGCATGCGTGCAGCCTGGGGTTCGATTCTCAGTACCACATACCAACAAAGATGTTGTGTCCGCCAATAACTAAAAAATAAATATTAAAATTCTCTCTCTCTCTTTCTCTCTCTCCCTCTCTCACACTCTCCTTAAAAAAAAGAAATTTTTAAAATTTAAATATTTAGACACATAGCATTTTTATTACAGAGGAATTTTACACGATGACCTGCAAATGACTTTCAAATACCAATTAAGCAGAATGAAAATAAAAATAACAGCACAAGAAAAAAAGGGAATAATATAAAACTTTCAACAACTGAAGAAGAGTTTGCTTGGGATTCATGTTGTTTCTGATGTTTTACTGAATTATAGTTGGTGTCAAATTGCTTGGAGTTGAGATTCCATAATGATACAACAGATTTTATTTTTAAAATGTCAACATTTGCCATAAGCTAAAAAATTTTTGAAATTTTAAAACGTATGAAAAATTTAAATATCAACCTAAAATTGTACAAGGTATTCCTTGAGGATGTTATGAGAGAACTTTTTTTTTTTCTGTGCTGAGAATGGAACCCAGCTCCTCATGCAGACTACACAAGGGCCTTACCACTGAACTGCACCCCCAGCCCAGCAAAAATGTATTGAGATCACTGCTTAGTAAGACCCAAATGTTTGGTTCTCTCCTCTCTGTATGAGCTACTCCCAGGCCTCCCAGAAACTTCTTTCTGCTAGAGTCAGGCACTATGACTTTCTAATGCCAACAACCAAGGGGGCCCAAATAGCTCACAAATAGCTAATGACAAATTTGTTTTCTTGGTTACTTGTTACAACATAGGAATGCAATCTTAATAATGATGTACCTTCCTCTGCTCATTGTTTGTTCTGACATCCATCAGATATTCCCCCATGTGCTTAGGTTATGATGGTGCACAAAACAAAGATCTCTCCCCTGGAGGAGGGGGCTGGAACGCAGCATGCATGGGTGTGTGCATGTGTGCGGAGGGTGGTCAGGCAATTTTCAAAAGGTGCAATAAATATACATATGCTACAGTTTGGAGGAAGGTGATAATTTATATGAAAAAAGAAAAAGAGCAAGGTGTGGGAGTCTGGGAGTCTGGGGAAGGAAGACAGATGGCCTGTGATTTTTAAGTAGACAGTTGAGTGCGGCCACCTTGAAGAGGTAGCATCTGGGAACAGGCACAGCAGTGATGAAGGAGCCCCACAGAAGGGTGCAGATGAGCAGGCCAGGCCCGGGGAACAGCCTGGACCAAGGTCTAAGACCTTTGCATGTAAGAGCAGAGGGTGCTAATATATTTTTCAGGGACCAGTGAGGAAAGGACCCAGTAGCTGGAAAGGAGCTGAGGAGGGGAGGCTGCGGGGTCAGGAGCAGGGGACAGGAGACCTGCTGGGGGCTGTGGTCCTACAGGCAAGAGAGGCATCTACACAAGTGAGTCTGGGGTTGGTGGGAAGGGATCAGATTCTGCATTGTATGGTGGGGTGCAAGAGAAAGGCAAAAAAGAGTCCAAACTGAATCCAGAGAAATAATATTTTAATACATTTTGGTGGGGCCGGGGGTACCAGGAATTAAACCCAGGGGCACTCGACCACTGAGCCACAGCCCTAGCCCTGTTTTGTATTTTATTTAGAGACAGTGTTCACTGAGTTGCTTAGGGCCTTGCTTTTGCTGAGGCTGGCTTTGAACTCGCGATCCTCCTGCTTCAGCCTCTGAAGCTGCTGGGATTACAGGCGTGTGCCACCACACCCGGCAATACTTTTTTTTTAAAACAACAACAACAACAAAATGTTCCTCCCTGCTGTGTTCCTATTGAGGGAGCTGTGGAATGTAAGGGAGATTAACTGGAGGCCTGGTGGGCTAGTTCTTGGGCCTGACTTGGTTGCCTGTTCACCTCAAGGCTTCAGGGAGGGGAATGAAAAGTGACAGGATGGACAGGGTCTTGGCAGCAGGTCGGCTGATGCCTGTGAGAAACACCTCCCTCCAAAGAGCACATAAAATGAAGTATCTAGCGCATCATTCAAATTGCAACAGGCTACATTTTTTTAAAAATCTTTTTTGTTTTCCAACCAGCTGGCCAGGGAGCAAGATCAACTTTGAGCCAAACTGCAAAATCGTCTGAAGCCATCGCAGTGAAAACCACTTCAGAGAAGAAAAAGAGAAGAAGAGGTATTTGTGTTATTGCTGTTTGGACAATTCCTTCCCATCCCTTCTGCTTATAACTCACTTCCCCTCTCCTGGGCTGTGTGTTCCCAATACCACCCCAAAACAGAGAGAAAAACCCAAGTGGAGAAAAGACTCAATGTCTTGTGACCCCATATAAACCAAACAGGAAGGGCTTCACCTTGTCCACCCGAGGAGTTAATCTTTGGCACATTGAATGTTCCGAAAAAAGAATTATGGGGCCTAGGCTGGTTTGGGAACAGCTTTGTGAGATCAGCCAGCAGGACCTCATAAATCTAGCTTGGAGCCTTCTCCAACTATAATTTTACTTAGAACCAGAAACTGAGTGGTTTTGAAGGAATTTTAAGAAGTCACCGACTTCATAGGGACCAGGGTCCTATTCCTGACATCCACACCAGCGCCTGGCTCTCAGCAATGTGAGGGCATTGCGCTCCCCAGTTTCCAGTGTTGTGTTAACAGAGAGAAATTCCAAAGAGCCAGCACAAGACAATCCTGGGTGTGTCACCTACAGTAGTCTTTGGGAAACTCCGCCCAGAGGCCAGCTTGAATCTGTGTTGTTCTGTTTTAGACCACTTCATGAGTTTTTGGTACCATTTGTTTGCAGGGAAGTGTGACTGGTTTGGGCCACTGAGCTGTATCCCTAGCCTTCTTTATTTTAATTTTTTAAATTTTGAGACAAAGTCTCAAAATAAATTGTCCAGGCTGACCTCAAACTTGCAATCCTCCTATCTGAGCTTCCCAAGCAGCTGGAACTTTAGGAGTCCAAAACAGGCCCAGCTCTCTTCTTTGATCGTAATCTGTTCTGTGTGGGCTTTATTTTTTTTTTTTAATCCTGTTCTTGTATTATTAGTCTTGCATCTTCTCTGTGAAATATCGCCAAATTCAAAAATTATAAATTCTTATAAGTTGTAAAGTGAAAGAATGTATCAGACCCTCTCTCTGTCATCTGATGTAAATATAGTCTTTCCACAGGGTAGAGCTAGTAGAGTTTGGAAATTCACAGGAGAGTCTACTCCAGGGATGGAGCTGGGAAGACTTTGGAAACATGCTGGCCTGGTATGAAATCAAGAAAGGATTTCGTTGAGGAAGGACTTGAGCAAGCCATGAGGCCCAAGTTCAGCTAAAACAAGAGGCTGTGAGGTTTGGGCCTCACAAGGAGGAAGGGTCACACTAAGGAGGACCCTGCAAGGAATCCTTTGCCTGAACCCAAGAGAAACAACTTGGATATGTATTTATTTTACATTTCCAGAGTTCACCGAGGAAATTGAAAAACATCTTCCCACATTGGGCCGTTGCTTGTAGAGTCATAGGGTGTTTGTTTGAGGGGAGAGTTTGGCCTTTGGTAGAACAGTCCTACTTGTTTCAAAATGAAGGGTCAGATGGAGCTGATTTACATCCTCCTCCTGGGTGAGGAGGCCAGATGGTTTCCATTTGGCCCTAATTGAAAACAGCCACACTATTTTCCTGCACATCTCTTTTTGGACAGGAGGCTTTTGGCCTTCTGCTTGGAAAGTTGTCCCCATCGAACCAGAGGAGTCCAAACCCCATTCAGAAGCTTGACCCCCCCGCCCCCATTCCTTCCCTCACTTGGAGTCATAAGAACCTCGACAGTGATGATTACAAAAACTGACAACTTGATGTTGGGCAGCCATTTACAAGTTGATAGAAGAAGCCCAATATTCCATTTCTATGCTTGCAAACTTGAGGCATATTCATCCCAGTCCAGTCCTGTCCTTCAACACCAGTGACCAGGAAGACTCATAGACCTAACCAGCGGCTCTGGCCATAGTCACTCCTCATCTCCAAACCCTATAAAAAAGCAAAAGAAAAAATTAGAATTATTAGATTAGTGCTTTTCTCAACTTGAACGCCTCCACAGGCACCTGGAGGACTTGCCAAAACACAGATTGCTAATAAATTTTTTTAAATAATAAAACTAAAATAAAAAAAAGGCAAGCACAGATTGTTAGGGACACCACCCCCTCAAGGTTCTGGACCTGGAGACTCTGTATTTCTATGAGGCTGATGCTACTGGTCCAGGGACCACATTTTGGGAACCATTGCTTTTGGACTTAAAAAAAAAATTAGATTGCATGCTCTTGATTTATTTTGCTCATTGAAGAAAATTAGAGAACAGAGTGAGACTCCTGGCAGCCTCTTTTCTGCTCTGGAGCCATGGAATCAGCAGGCCCGTGCCCATTTCTGTTCTGGTGTCTCTGCCTTGTCAGTTAGGCCCTCCTTGGATCCCGTGGCTGTCTGCACCATGGGGATTCAGGAGCTGGGAACTCTGGGTCTGAAGGCTGGTCAACCCTCAAATGGGAGAGGTCCACCTTGGCCTACGCCCCACAGACCTGTGAGGTCCATGCAGAGCTAGAAGATGGCCAAAGGCTGGAAGTCCCTGAAATGTGGACAGGAATGGCCATCTGTGGATGACATGGTTCCCTGATCCCCATTCAGGCAGTCCTCAAAGTTCCTGAAAGACCTGATAAGGACCAAGGGGTACCTTGTCACCTGGATGTGTTTGTCTTCTAGCCAAAGCCCCACACGTAGTCTCCAGGAGAATTTAGGATGAAACAAACCAATAAGTGACTTAGACATGTACAGGGGTCAAAATTCAACCATAACATGATCTTTCCATGAGCTTGAGATTGATCAGAACTTCACTACGGTACCATGCTGCCCAAGCACCAAACCCACCTGCCCAGGTGAGACACTGTTACTTATATCATAGTCTCAGTCCACAGAAATATCAGTGGCATTATGGAACAGAAGGATCAAATTCTAAAGTCAAGACGTAATCTTCAAAACAGCGTTATTAGTTCCAAAACAGGAAGGTACCACTTATAATCCTGAAATTATTTTATTGGAGATTTTATCCTGGGGTGACAGCTAAACAATAAAAACCTGTACAGATGAGTTCTAAGATCCAAGGTGTGAATCATCCCATGCTAATTGCACCTTGATTTCTGAAGCCCTGTAATCAAGCGAATGAAGTTTATGTTCTGGTTTGTAAAACTGGGAATTATACAGGAAATTACACGTGTTCTTTGTCAATGGAAAGAAGTTATTTTTAACAATTTTTTTTTTAATTTCACCACAAAGAGAAAGTCCTGTCAGGGCCTAGCACCCACAGGGTGGTGAATAGTATTGAGCAGACCGATCTGATGCCATCAGAATGTGTAATGCTCACCTGATCTGGTGGCTCCAGAATAGATCAGAGGGTGAAGGAGATGAGGGAGTCTCCCTGGAGAAATGCTGGTTCCATGAGAACTTGCACTTGGCCTTTGGGTACTGGCCCACCTCAGCTCTCCAGGAAGGAAGGAGAAGTTTACCAGCTGGCAGGAGAGGGTGTTCTAAGCAGAAAAGCCACATGAGGAAAGGCTCAGAGAATGGAGGTGTCTGGAGGGTGGGACATCCTGTAGTCACTGCAAGAGGTCATGAGGAGTAGCTGGAGCTGTGGTACCTTTGACTTCCCCATGGGGAAGCAATCCACACCTGCCCTATCACAGGCCCAGAAGCTCACCTCCTCTCCAAGGGTGCACATTTGTGCCATGCTGGCTGCAAGGGGTACAGCCCTGGCTGAGAACGTTTCTCTCCTTGCAAAGTTCAGCTGTGTAAGAACTTAGCTTCTAGACTTCAGCCTGGGCCCACCGGCTCACCTTGCACCCATCCTGCCTTCTGGCAGGCTGGGAGGGGGTGAGAAGAAATGAGGGCCACGTGTGGTCGGTGTTCACGTCGTTAATCATTCCGAGCAGCAGACCGAACTTTTCAAAGGCATTTATATTTGTGAAAAGATTTTAAAAATAGAAAAAAATCATAATCCATTTGTGTTCACAAAGTGGAATCGAAGCATGATTAATAACATTGTACTTGAAAAAACAATGAACATAAAACTTTCCACAATACAACTGCACTCTACGCTCCATTTGTTATTCATTCATTCACTCCACAAACATTTATTAAGTGTCTACCGTGTGCCAGACATTGTCCCTGTGTGTCAGCACTGCTCCATTATTCATGAAAGCTGTCTTTTGTTATCGTCTCCATGCCCTGGATATAAGGACAAATAAGATTTAGACAAGTTAGGCTTATCCCCAATAAAACTAAAGGACAGGCCAGCTGTCATCTCTCCAAGTGTGTCCTGAAGGGAAATAAATCCATTTTATTCAATGATCCAACACATTAGAGCCATATCCCAAGAAACCAATCAACCCCCCCCCCCCTTTTTTTAAAGCCTATTTTCTACTTTTTGTTTTTTCTGAGCTGGCACACTAGGGTGACCTATGTCCAAATTCACCATCTTTCCCTAAAATGTCGGTTTTTGTCCAGGGATTGAAGACTTAACACTTGATCACCATGACTCTCCACATATGCTGGCTAACCTTCACCTGACACCAGCTCCGTGAGGGCTAAAGGGCTGGCATATTGTCCCTTTGGTTTCCTGTTGGGTCCCCAACACCTAGAGGACAGCTTGGCCCATAATAGGAAATCAACAATATTTGTCGACTGCCAAATGCATCCCAGTCAATAGAGACCTGATAACCTGGGGGGAAGCTCTAGGCGAACATGTGGGCAAATCAGTGTGCACACAAAGGATCCTTTAAGATCCCTTAGTTGCCTGTACAGCATGATATTTAGATGTATTCTAAGTCCCACGCTGTTTCTTCCCTGGTTTTGGACCAGATTCCTTGCTCCTGAGTTGAGTCCCGGATGAAGTAGTTAGCTTGTGTCTAGGGGGTGCATATAACTGTAAATACCTGGGGGCCCCCAAAAAGCTGTCTGGCTTTGGGATTGGTGGTTCAGATTTCCCATCTCACTTACTAAGTGGACAAGCTGGTAGTATGCTCACTGCTATTTCTCCTTCTTCATCAATGTTTTTTTCTTTACTAAATTCCTAACCTTGAACTGGTGTGAATTACATGTGTGCACCATGCCACCCCACAGCACCCACAGCACCTACAGTGAGCCTTTTAAAAGCCATGGAGAATGAAGGTGAGCCAGCCCAGGACTCCCTTTTTAAGGCCTCCCACATCCCCACAATCAGCAGACAACTCCTCTTCTATCAAGATTCTGCCAGGGACTTCAGTTTTTCTCTCTAGATTAATACAGAGCAATCTGCGGCTTCCCAGGTTAAAGGATAAGAGAGACATGGAGTATGAAACAAGGACTTTAAAAACTACATATGTAGTACTTCCTTGCTATATTGCAAAATGAATCCACTCACACAAGTCCAGCGAGTACAGATTTTTTTAAAAAATAATCAATTTAGCTGATGATAAATGGGAACTATTGTCTAAAATAACAAATCACTCTGATTTTCTTGTAGGATTCAGGAAAAAAGTGAAAGGTTTGACGGAAGCTGGTCCTTGGCTAGTGAAGTTGTACTTGGCAGATAATGGCATAGACGGAAAAGGAGGAGGAGCGGACTTGTTGGAATTCACCCGAACTTTAACATGGTGAGAAGCAAATAGAGGTCTGATTTGTCCACTTTCCAGAACTAAGTGTTTGTAAGTCATGGGGATGATGATTTAGTTATCTTATTATTTATTTATTTTGGTACTGGAGATTGAACTCAGGGGCACTTAACCACTGAACCACATCCCCAGCCCCTTTTGTATTTTATTCAGAAATGGGGCCTCATTGAGTAGCTTAAGGCCTCGATAAGTTGCTTATGGCCTTCAACTCACAAAACTCCTGCCTCAGCCTCCCAAGCTTGTGCCACTGTGCCCAGTAGGAATGATGATTTAAATGCAGATTTTTTTTTTTTTTTTTTTTTTTTTTTAGCAGTTTCTTGTAAGGTCGTTCACCTCCAAGAGCACTGTGACCTGAAAGGAAGCACAGCCTATTTGGAAGTATACACTCCTTTGTGTTGTCCCATCCTCCTCGGTCCCAAAGACATAGCTATTCTTGAGAGTTTCTGGAAAACAGAGTATTTCCTTGCCATATTTGTCTTGACAAATCTTAGGCCTCTCCCTGCCCAGCTGCACAGAATCCACATCCTCCGTGGGCCAAGGCACTGTTCAGAGGTACCATAAATTTAGGAAAACTTGCTGGGTGGAGAGGGCTCTGGAGTACACACCCCCAGCAGGAGGTCCTTCTGGCACCTGAGGCATGAACAAGGTCTGAAGCTGGAGGGCTGGTGGATGGCAGGTTATAAGTTTAGAAGAAAAAGATTCCTTCTCTAATATACTTACCTCCTTATTCAAAGGAAGAAGGGGAAGATGTTTTAATTGGAGAGCTTTGCTGCACTTTCTATAATAATTATATTAATGAATTTCCTTTTATTAGCCTTTTAGTATAGTATTGAATTTAATATATTGCTGATGCATTATTCTTTTTATGTATTGCTAAAATTTTGTTAAGGTTTTTTTGCAACTATGTTCCCAGGTATACTAACCTTGTACTTTCCTTGTAACATCTTTGTCTGTCTGGGATCTAGATAGTCCTGGAGGCACAGAGTGAGTTAGGAAATGTCCCCTCCTCTCCTGTCTTATGAAATACTGTTTGTAGTAGTGATTGGCAGTATTTCATCCTTAAGTATTTTTTAGGTTGTTCAGTGAAGACACTGGACCTGGAGCTTTCTTTATGAGACATTTTGAACTACAAATTCATCTTTCAAGTAGTGATAGGGCTATATTGGTTTTGCTTGTTTTTTTCCTGTATAAATCTCTGATAATTGGTGCCTTTCAAGAAATTTGTTCATTTCATTCAAACAAAAACTTTTTTTCATGACCCTTCCTTATGAGCCTTTTAATGTCTGTTGGATCTATAGTGATGCTTCCTCTTTTGTTGACATTGATAATTTGTTTTTACTTTTTTTCTGATCATTTTGGTTAGAAATTTATAATTTTATTAATCTTCTCAAAAAAAAATCTTTGGTTTTCTCTACTGTTGCTCTATTTCCAATTTCATTTATTTCTTCTCCTTATTATCTCCTTTCTTCTCCTGACTGTGGGTTTCATGTTCTTCTCTTTCTAGATTATTAAGGTAAAAGCTTAAGTCTTTATTTTAAGCCTTTTTATTTTTTTAATATAAATAATTGTCTTAGCACTAAACACCTCTTTCATTGTGCCCTGCCAATTTTGATACATTGTATTTTCATACAGCATGGGATGCATTAGATTGACAGCCTTGGTCAAGTCTTCCATGCCTTTACTAACTTTGTAGTTACTTGCTCTAAAAATTATTAAGAGAAGGGAATCTGTGATTATATCTCATTGAAGTTTAATCAGTTTTTGTTTTGTGTATTTTTAAGCTCTATTATAGTTACATGTCAGAGTCCATCTCCAACAGGGGGTCTCAGGAGACGAACTGATCGTGAGGAGTCAGCGAAAGGGGGTGGAGAAACAACACAGACACAAAAGTGAAGGTGCTGAATCCCAATCTTTACTTGTGAAGTTGATCATATATACTTTTCATTTTGGCAGGCTCACAGTACTTTGTGGTTACAAAACAGGAATCATTATTCAAAGAAACAAAATATTATGTAGCTGCAATTAGATAAGAAGAATGTATCTTGGCTTATGCATAAGCAAGCATTTTTACTTTCAGTTCACGTTTTGCTTTGAGCTGTTTCTGCTTAGTTAGTTTTTAATAATAGTTAGAAATGTCCCAGATTATTGGCCTATACCTTGACTATTCTTTCTTAACTTACTGACTAGAACCAGCACCGCGGTTATGGCAAGTGGTTAACTTGAAAAGAGAGGCTACTAATTTTAATCAAGAGTAAGAGCACAAACCATTGTGTACAGGAACAAGAACAAGCACTAATCTGTCTTCTTCTCTAGATTTTAATTTAATTTCTCAAAAACTTCCTTGACTGTTTTTCCTACAGGGAGTTTTTCATTAAACATTAACAATTTACCTTCCACAGCTGAATCGTTGCATTTATAGCAAACAGATTTATTCTTTAGAAGTAGTTGCATTAATTGGGAAAGTCATGTTTTTTCCTTCATATTTAATGGTCATATGAGAAGTCGAAACTATACTTATTAAGAGAATACAAAAACAAACCAGCCCATTCCCAGAGACATACTGCACTCCTCCAGAGGATGGACGCCTTGTGCCATCCACCTCAGTAGGGCCTTGCCATAGCCTGAGTCAGGGGAGGGGTGCAGCAGTTACATAAACTTTTAAGATTGTTAGTATCTTGATGAATTTACCCTCATTATCATTATGAAAGATCTTTGGTTGTTGTTGTTGTTTTGTACTGGGGATTGAACCCAAGGGCACTTAACCACTGAGCCACATCCCCATCCCTTTTTAGTTTTTGAGACAGGGCATCACTAAGTTGCTTAGGGCCTCCAACTTGTGATTCTCCTACCTCAGCCTCCCAATCTGCTGGGGTTACAGGCGTGCACCCCCACACTTGGCCCACATTCATTTTTTTCCGGTCTTTTGTCCCTTTGCCTTCCACCAATGGTTTCCATTGCATGTCTTGTGTTCATAATCCATCCTCCTGCAAGTCTAACATGCCCTCAGTGCCCTCCAGTGTGTTTTTTTAAATAACTTTATTACAACTATGGTTTATTTTTATTTATCTTATTTTATGTGCTGCTGAGGTTTGAACCCAGGGCCTTATACATGCTAGGCCAGTGCTCTACCACTGAGCCACAGCCCAGCCCCAATCCAATGTGACTTCATCATCTTCATCCCTGTCAGTTCCACTTCATCATCTTCATCCCTGTCAGTTCCACTGATCGATCCACTTCTACCTGCAACCTGTTCATGCTCTTCTCTGCCTTCTTGAGTGTCTAGAGTACACTGATAATGAACGTGTTGATGTCTTGGATATTATCACCCATGTCATTCTGGGTATCTTGTTTTTTGTTTTTTTTTTTTTTTTTTTTTAAGAGAGAGAGAGAGAGAGAGAGAGAGAGAGGAGAATTTCAAAATTTATTTTTCAATTTTCGGCAGACACAACATCTTTGTTGGTATGTGGTGCTAAGGATCGAACCTGGGCCGCACGCATGCCAGGAGAGCGCGCTACCGCTTGAGCCACATCCCCAGTCCCTGGGTATCTTGTTTTATCTTTTTAGTTGTAGATGAACACAATACTTTTATTTATTTATTTTTATGTGATGTTGAGGGTCAAATCCAGTGCCTCACACCTGCTAAGCAAACACTCCACCACTGAGCCTCAACCCCAGCCCCTCATGTGTCTGTATTATGTTGTTTTTAAGTCCTTTAGGTATAGACCGAGGAGAGGGATAGCTGGGTCAAATGGTGGTTCCATTCCCAGTTTTCCAGGGAATCTCCAAACTGCTTTCCATATTGGCTGCACCAATTTGCAGTCCCACCAGCAGTGTATGAGTGTGCCTTTTCCCCCACATCCTCGCCAACACTTATTGTTTGTGTTCTTAATAGAGATGATGAACATTTTTTTCATTTACTTGTTGATTGATTGTATATCATCTTCTGAGCAGTGTTTGTTCATTTCCTTGGCCCATTTATTGATTGGGTTATTTGTTTTTTTTTTGTGTTAAGTTTTTTGAGTGCTTTATATATCCTAGAGATTAGTGCTCTATTTGATGAGCCTGTGGTAAAAATGTCCTCCCATTCTGTAGGCTCTCTCTTCACCTCACTGATTGTTTCTTTTACCAAGAAGAAGCTTTTCAGTTTGAATCCATCCAATTTATGATTCTTGATTTTATTTTTGCTCTATAGGAGTCTTGTTAAGAAAGTCGGGGCCTAATCCAACATGATGAAAATCTGCACCTACGTTTTAAAATATTTTGTTTTTTAGTTGTCAATGGGTCTTTATTTATTTATATGCAGTGCTGAGAATCAAACCCTGTGCCTCACACATGCCAGGCAAGTGCTCTACCAGTGAGCCATGACCTCAGCCCCTGGGCCTACTTTTTCCTCTATTAGAAGAAGGGTCTCTGGTCTAATTCCTAGGTCCTTGATCCACTTTGAGTTGAGTTTTATGCATGGTGAGAGACAGGGGCTTAATTTCATTTTGCTGCATATGGATTTCCAGTTCTCCCAGAACCATTTGTTGAAGAGGCGTTTATTTTCCATGATGTTAAAACTCACTTGATTTTGAAAGCTGCCTTTATTTTGAAACCCTGGCCTTTCTAATTTTATGCAAAAGTACATGTTTATTTATCGTGTGGCTAGATGAGTGTTGTTATTTATTTACCAGGCCTTTTTCAATCCTTCCAACTTTTTTTTTTTACATTCTGCTGATGTATAAAATATAAATGACTGGGAAGTCCTGCACAATATCACACCTTGTCTTTTGAACAAATAAATGAATGAAGGATTTAAGGCGAGTAAAATTCTTACCTTACCAACTTACCTAAGAGATGCAGAGCCCATGGAAACTAGAGAGATTAAACTGGGAGGAATTGTGCTCAGGATGTTGCCAGTCTCTAATTAGATCAGTACTTTGGGGGTGGGGCAGGGGGAATGGAGGGGACTTAAAAAAGAAAGTCCAGCCAGGCAGCTGGGAGGCTGAGGTGGGAGGATCGCAAGTTCCAAGTCAGCCTCAGCAACTTATCCAACTTATTGAGGCCCTAAGCAATTCAATGAGATCCTATCTCTGAATAAAATGTAAAAATGGGCTGTGAGTGTGGCTCAGTGGTTAGGCGCCCCAGGGTTCAATATCCCTGGTACCACAAAAAAAAAGAAAAGTCTGTGCTACAGAATAACTGAGTTATTGAGTGAGTTTCTTTGAGTTTCTTCCATGCTGTGACAACATCATTGTTGAAGTAGCACCCTCTTTCTCCACAGAAAAGTCTTAACTGTGGGGCTGGGGATGTGGCTCAAGCGGTAAGGTGCTCACCTGGCATGCACGAGGCGCTGGGTTCGATCCTTAGCACCACATAAAAATAAAATAAAGATGTTGTGTCTTAAGAACTATGTAATGTTTTGAACGACCAACAATAAAAAAAAAGAAAAAATAAAAAAGAATAACTGAAAAAAATAATAAAAATAAAAAAATAAATTGTACCTCATCTTCTGAAAATTTTGAGTGACTTGGAAAGTTGACACTTAAAGAGTGAATAAATGTGATTTTTTAAGATAAAAAAAATATATAACATCTTTGGGAAACATCAAACCTATATGATTAATCTCCCTTGAAATCTATGCCATGGCAGTATTTAATGAACAGTTTGGTAAGCATTGCTTTATAAAAAAAAATTATTTACACCAAACTAAAGTCATCTCTATTTATGTAATAGTTGCTTAAAAACTCAGAATTATTACTGTTTTATAATTTAGATCATTTTTATTTTCATTATTTTGTCAGTGTCATTATTTAATAAGCAGTCTTAAGACAGGAAGAGTAAACAAGATATATATATATATACAGATGTATGTGTGTGTGTATACACACACACATTTTAAAAATAAGTTTATTTAGATGTTATTTCTAGTTAAGTCTCTGTATGCCTTCCCAAATATCTAGTCTTATTTAATGTGTTATAAAATATGTGTATTGTTTTCCAAAAAGTTCTGGTAAATCTAAGTCTGAAATATATTTCTGGATGCCTTTTTAAAAATTTTTATTTTCCGAATTTAAAGTAAATATTTTAAACTGATGCATAAAAGCATAAAAATTGTATATATTTGGGGTACCATGTGATTTTTCTTTATATTTCATGCATTTCTAATAAAATAATGATGAATATCAAAAAATTTGATTACACAACAATCATATATTAAAAAGTTGAAGCACCCACCCCCCCAAAAAAAAGATGTTGTGTCCACCAAAAACTAAAAAAATAAATATATATATAAAAGGTCTTAACTGGGCTTCTCCGGAAATCTTCACCATGGCTGATTTTAGGGCTGTCAGCAAGAGTCTCTGCAAAAGAGTTCAATGTAGATTAACTTCCTATTTTCATGTCGCCCTGTTTTATTTGGCCACTGGCCAAGAAGATACCAGCATTCCAGGTGCTGGACACCCCCTTACTAGTTTTTCACAAACGTATCCAGTATAGTACTTTGTAGAAATGTACAAACAAGGCCTCTGGCCTTGGACTGGGCTTCACAGAGATGTCTACATTTTTAAGATAAGTTACAAATGGGCTCCATGGTAACAGCTGGCAGGGGGAGGAAAGAAAGGGGAGAAGAAGCTCTCCCCTTCTCAGGTGTTGTCCTTGAAGGGTTAACTTGCCCAGAACAGTGAAAGAAAAAGCTTCTTTAGGGGAACTTCTGCAGACTGTGAACTTCTGAGCCCCTCCCCTTACATGCTGGGTATAAAACTCTGAAACTCCCTGAACTCAGGGTTCAGGGGATTGATTGATTACAGCAAAGGCTGTACCCTCTGAACGTGGCTGCAGCCAAATAAAACTGTTTCCTGCTGTCTTCGGTGCCTTGCCTCATCTGTCCCTACAACAGGGTTTTGTAATTTTCTCTGGACAGCCTGATCAAGTACTCTACCCACTTGAGGGAAATTGACCTTGGAAACAATGACTTGGGAGAAACAGCTGCTGGTGACATCCTTGGAGCACTGAGAGCCAGGAAGAAAGGTAGAGTGTTTTCAATTTGTGTCTCCCCCACCTGCCAATCAGCTCATTCCTAAATTCTGTAGTGTTCACAATTTGCTCCACATTTTTTTCCCCCATTTAAATAACAAGAACTATGCGATGACTAGGAGTAGTGTCACAGGCTGGCCACTGCTGTGTCAATGTGCCCAGTGGTTTGCACAGAGTTAAGAACTTTTATGATGTCATATGTAGTCTTCCATCTAAGTAATGACACCCCCTCCTACCCCCAAGACACAGGGTCTTGGCTATGTTGCCCAGACTGGCCTTGAACTCCTGGACTCAAGCCATCCTCCTACCTTATTGGCCCAAGTAGCTGGGACTAGAGGTCTGGCTAGTAATAAATATTTTTAAAGTGAACTTTTCTCCACTGGTTTTCCTTCCGTTTGCTGTCATCCTTGCTTATTCTCCAGGAACTCTTTTCTGGTTCTCTATTCTCCTCCCAGCCCAGATTGCAATGATTTCTCCAAATAGCAACTGGAAAACTCAAGTAGTAATCCTCAAGGGGTTACCGTGTGTTTCTGTGTCATCTGTCCCAAAGAATGGTTCATTGTGATTGGCCTGAGGCAGCATTAAGAGGATGTCATGATCATTCAGCCTTTGAAAATGAGAGAATCACATGTGGCAGACATTGGTCATTTTGGCCACCCTTGGCCACCCCTGCCCGTCCTTCATGATCAGGCACCACCAGAGTTAACAATGGCTACTTTTCCTGCTGAAGGAGAGGGGGAGGAGAAACACCCTTTTAAATGCAGCACCACAAACAACACCATAAACAGATTTGAAAACGAAATTCAATACTGAGAAAAGTTGGGGGAACTCTTAGAGGTGCACTCCACAGCAAGTCAAGAGGCATGAAGCTGCACACACATCTGGTCTTTGCTATTTCTTCCACAGAATGGCCTTAGAGCCTGGCATGGTTGTAGACTGCATTTTTCTTTCAATGCTGGTAGTGGTTAGAGAGAAGAATTATAATTGCTTGCTGTATTTCAACTTTCTAAACTAGAACTCTGGCCTTTTAAAAAAAAATTTAGTTGTAGATGAACACAATACCTTTATTTTATGTATTTATTTTTATGTGGTGCTGAGGATGGAACCAGTGCCTCACTGGCAAGTGCTCTACCACTGAGCCACAACCCCAGCCCAACTCTGGTCTTTCTAAACCGCCAATCAAATGATGCCAGGATTTTTCAATGATCCTTTTCTTTGGAGGAACAGAACTACTTCTCCCTGCTCCATTAGAGTTGAATTCCAATTCCACAGAATTGTGCTGTTAAATTTAATTCAAATTTGACTTTAATTTTAAACGCGATAAACAGGAGGCAGGTTAATGATTTCCTTTTGCTTTTCCTGGCCCCAGGAAAAGCTTTCATTACCCACTGCAGCAGAAGGCATTAAGAGACTGCAGACAATCTTCCCACTATTAGTGAGTGCTAATGATGGATAGTCTCAGATGACTTGATAGAAAACGATTCTCATCCAGTATGTATTTGCAACTGGCAAACATTGTGCTTTTTCTGTAAATGATTTAATTTGCATAAATGAAAGGATAATTATGAAATGCCACCTGAAAATACACTCATTTAGAAAACATTAAAAGGTAGTGGATAGTTCAAGAAATTGGGTTTTTCCAAATTTAGTAGTGTATGTCAAGAGTAATTTTAATGCATTTATTTATCTCTTGAGCTAAAATAATTATGGGATGTTTCTGACTGGGTGTTTCAGATCGTTAGTTTGAACTGCATGAAAGACTCCCCAAATGGGGACAACTGGTTGGATTCCTTAGGAAAAGTCTTTTACCATTTAGCCCTAATCACATCATTTTAAATGTTAAAAGGCAATTAGTAATATCACTGATTGTAGAACTAACGTTCTTTTACTGATTGTACCTGTGTTCTTATCATTTGCAAGTTAACCAGCTAATTTCTAATTTTACCTGTTTCACAAAATCCACATTAAGAGCCTGGGGTCACTTATTGGCCTACCAGGGAACTACCTTCAATGACGGATCATGCACAATAGGCTCAGAAGCCTAAGACCCAGCCCATCCAATGGGGCTGTGAGATGGCCTACTCCTTTGTGATTATGTTCTTCTTCCCCTCAGGTAAACTACCAGTCTTAAAAATTACAGTCACTCCCCAGATTTCTTCAGACACCTTCAGATCTATTTGGAAAAATAGCAAGAAGTCTAGTAAGGCCCCAAGAAAGAAGAAAAAGAAAGGTTCGTTCTTAAATATCCGTGTTGGTGAGTAGTGTCCACCAGGGGGCGCTGGATGCAGCCTCCGCGCACCGCTGGGGTAGATGGCGCGGTCAGATGCAGATTTCGCGCTGAATAAGGAGAATTTATGTTTTAGATCCCACGCCCCTAAACCAACGTCCCATTATAATGAATGATGATTGCATCAATAGACAAATAGGAAGAGAACAGCATCGTTCCCTCAAAGATTTAGTGCAAACCCTGTCTCCCCTTTAACCCCTTTGCCTGCCCAAATTCTCTACTTCCTAGTAGCCTGTTGCAGGTCTATAAAAGGCGAATTTACCTAAACTCTTCAGGAAGCCTGCGCTACCTCTTGGAGGGGACTGATTTAGATATGTTCATTCCCTATTGTGTAAAGTTGAAATTCCTCCCCCTAACCCCTTATGATTTCCCATTTATTATCTCACAGGCTAAAAACCGAATATGGATGTCAGGTTTCCATGCGCAGGTCATCTATTTTGATGGCGACGCAGACATGCCTGGAAGGACATTGCTTGTTCTGTAATCATATATATTTTTTTCATTGTAACCAAAACATTTTCAAGTTCTAAAATTCCATAAGGTTCTTTTATGAAAATTGAAAGTGATGTTAATCTTATCACACGTCATTTCTAAAATGCAAGTTTCTCGGTAGGTCTTGGTAAATTCAGGTACAATTCTTCTCTGGGACTTCTTTTCTTGTGCATGTGAAATTTGTAATTTGAAAGAAGTATACCCTCCCCCCCCCCAAGAAAGAAAGACTATTTTTTTTTTTTAATAAATATGCCTACAGTTGGGAATAATACAAATGTTGAGAAGTAATAACAACTTCCCAAAAGGAAACATCCCTCCAAATTAGGATCTTTTCAGCCAGGCACATGGTGCACACATGTAATCCTAGTCACTTGGGAGGCCAAGGCAGGAGAAGCCCAAGTTCAAGGCCAGCCTGGGAGACTTTGTTAGACTCTGTTTCAAAATAAAATTGAAGGCCTGGGATGTGGCTCAGTGGTAGAGCATCCTTGGGTTCAATCCCCAGTACCAGACACACACACAAAAGGGATCTTCTCCAAATGAGGAAACTTCTGATCACCCTACATGTCCTTGAGGATGCTGGACAGCCCCATAGGAAATGGAAGAGGTATGATTGATGGATGTATGAATAATACATCAGATTAGCCGAGTTTTACATGCCATATATGGTACAGGTATGAAGAGCATGCACTGGGTACCCAGATGAACCAGAATTCTCTGTGGAGGTCCTGCTATTTTCCAGGCATGTAACCTGGAGCAGTTAACTTCACCACACCTCAGTTTCCCCTTACGTAAGAAACATATAAGAATAATACCTGTCTCGTTCTGTGAGCTTTGAGTGAGCTGGCAGATGTTAAATTTTAGGACAATATCTGGTTCATAATGTCACTCAAAAACAAATGCTAATAGCTGCTATTGTCACTGTTATCATTGGTGGTCGGACTGAGTGGTTCCACCTTATTTCACCTTTGAGGCAAGAAAAATTGAAAAGAAAAAAAGATTTACGACCTCTTCAGTTTGAAGTAGAAATAAAAATCTTCATTCTTCTACATCCAAATTTAATAAGTGTGCACAGATTCCTGGAAACTAATGTGGAGGTGGGCAGGGAGTATAGCAAATTATCTCACTCTCCAGGATCTTAGGAGCTAGCTAAGACAGGTCCTCCTACAGTAGCAGTGAGCAATAACAGGGTATAAGTGTCAGAAGAATGTCATTGATCAGGATAAAGAAGGCTACAGAATAAAGACATCCAACTTAAAACATTTACCAGAATTTATGTATCTGATGTGTGAAACCTCATGAGAAATTTGTTTAAAATCTTCCATGCCTAAAATCCGTGTGCTTCTTTAGGAGGTGTTTTGGCAGTGTCTATCCTCTTGAAAACTGTATAGCTTTTGATGTAGTCATTCTACTTTTAGAAATTTGTTTTACAGATACATTCTCATAGGTGTGGGAGGAAATATAAAAATATGTAATGTAGTATCATTTATTTTACATTGTGAAAATTAAATGTCTTTTAAAGGGTCCTCTAAATAAACCACAGTAAATGTTTGTGGTGCAATACTATGTAGCCTTTAAAGAGAATACTGTGGATATGTAAGATATTCATTTTTTTTAAAGAAAGAGTGAGAGGGAGAGAGAGAGAATTTTAATATTTATTTTTTTTTTTTTTTAGTATTTGGCGGACACAACATCTTTGTTTGTATGTGGTGCTGAGGATCGAACCCAGGCCACACGCATGCCAGGCAAGCACACTACCGCTTGAGCCACATCCCCAGCCCTATGTAGGATATTCAAGTGATACTATTCCACATGTATACAATAATACATGTGGAAGTTTCATATTAAAAATAAATTGGAGGGGCTGGGG
The DNA here is from genome assembly GCF_045843805.1 of Urocitellus parryii. NCBI lineage: Eukaryota > Metazoa > Chordata > Mammalia > Rodentia > Sciuridae > Urocitellus > Urocitellus parryii. Next base: position 105,113,376 of record NC_135532.1, read on the forward strand.
TTATAGCTCAGTGGTAGGGCACTTGCCTAGCACATGTGAGGCACTGGGTTAGATCCTCAGCACCACATAAAAACAAATAAAAAGATATTGTGTCCATCTATAACTGCACAATCAAAAATAATAAATAAATAAATAAATAAATTTAAGATGGGCACAGCGGTGATGTCTGTAATCCCAGCAACTCAGAAAACTGAGTTAGGAGGATCCCAGTTCAAGGCCAACCTCAGCAACTTAGAGAGACCCTGTCTCAAAATAAATAAATAAATAAAAAGCACTGGGGACATAGCTCAGTGGTAAAGCTCCTGAGCTCAATCCCAAGTACTTAAATAAATAAATAAGAATTGAAGCCAGGCTCAGTGGTGCACACCCGTAATACCAGCAACTTGGGAGGTTGAGGTAGGATTATTTCAAGTTAGAGACCAGCCTTGGCAACTTGGTGAAACCCTGTTCTCCACCGCCCCAAAAAGGGGGGGGGGTGTTGTTTCAATCCTCAGTTGCAAAAAATAATTGATGTAGTATGATCTAGCTATTTCATATCTGACATTATTTCCAAAGGAATTGAAAGCAAAGTCATAAAGGATATTTGTATACCATGTTCATGGAGGTAGCCAAAAGGTGGAAGCAGTTCAAATGTCCACTGAAGAATGAATGAATGAACAAAATGTGCAGACCTACTATGGAATATTATTCAGCCTTTAAAAGGAATGAAATTCTAACATGTGCTATAAATAGAAGAGGACGTTATGCTAAGTTAAACCCGGTCACAAAAAGATAAAATCCGTATGTTTCCCTTTATAGGAGATACTTAGAGTAGTCAAAATCATGGAGACAGAAAGTTGAATTGTGGCTGCCCAGAGATGGAGGGAGAGGAAAATGGGAACTTGTTCTTTATTGAGTACAAAATTTCAATTTTGCAAAGTAAAAATGTTGTTACGTAACAGTGTGAAGATACTGCACCGTAACTTAACTATGTAACTGAACTATACATTTAACTATGATTATGGTTGTAAATTTTATGTATATTTTCCCCAATTAAAAAAATTTAATGAATTGATATGTGTCTGCTTTACATATGTAGGAATTTCTGAAGAGTCTATTAACAGTGCATGTGGGTTTCTTTTTAATTGTGTAACTATTTTTACCTTTTTTTTTTTTTTTGGACCAGGGATTAAACCCAGGGGTGCTTAACCACTAAACCACATCCCCAGACCTTTTTTTAAAATATGTTTTTTTAGAGACAGGGTCTCATGTCTCACTGAGTTGCTTAGGGTCTTGCTAAGTTGCTAAGGCTGGCTTTGAACTTTCAATCCTCCTGCTTCAACCTCTGAGTCGCTGGGATTACAGGCCTGCACCACTGTGCCTGGCGCATTTTTACTATTTTAACGATTTTTACCACTCATGAGTTGTCAATTTAAAAATGCCTGAGATAGTTTGATAGACTGCAATGAGCTTGTTAAGCGTCAGCGACAACATTCTCATTGCTGTGGGATCTGGGGCCAAATGACAGTAGAGACCATCTGCCCAGGGTCCTGGAGAGGCATCCTGGGGTGACACTTGAAGGCAGGCAGGGCCCATGATGTGGCAGAGCTGAAGTAACCACCTGGGACATTTAGATTTTGTCCTGAGGACAGTGTGGAACCAGGGACATCTGGAGCAGGAGGGTGCCAGGTGGAGGGCCCTGTTAGAGGACAGGTAAAATTGGGGACAGAAGAAGGAAACCAAGGCAGGGGAATGAGGTTCAGACTCTGTTATGCTTGAATTCGGGACCCCCAAAAGACCACCAGAGACCAAGATCGATGTAAGCAGCAAAGAGGCGTTTATTTCGAGCTAGCTCGGTCCTCCAAGCGCGCACACAGCAACTGGTGACGCTGAGAGGCCCCGAGCCCAGGGTTTGCAGCAGTTTTATACACTCTTGGGGAAGGCAGGGACTTCACATATATCATAGCATCTCTTAGCAAATCATCACACACCACAGTAAAATCATAAAACAACTCTAAATCATGATTAGCACATTAGGAACAAGTTGGGTAAGGGTGATTGGTTAGTGCAAGAGGGGGATTCGTTTGAACTGATTGGTTTAAGTCAAGAGTTAGACCAGGACACAAGACCACTGACTCCAATTAAAATCAAATTAAAGCAAGCTTATTATTTCGACCGGCTGGGCTGCCTTGCCCATCAAAATCCTGGGAGCCAAGGACAGCATCGAGGCTTCTTTGCGGCCCATTTTTATAGCCCAAAAAGTTAGACAAAGGGGGGTTACAGATAACAACACTCTGAGGAGCATAACACAAGTTTACATTTTTGCTGGCCCCGGGATCAGAATTTATGGAGATCTTAGAGACTCAGAGAGGGTCGTTATCTGGCCAGGGAAGGCCAGAATTTATGAGGTGTCACTAAGGTTTAGGAAAGGGTTGTTATCTGGTCAGGGAAAACTGGACATGGGTGAGTTCAGGGCATGGGCAGGCATTCCAAGCAGGTTCAGAATTTGCAGTAATTTATAGTAAAGCCGAAATTATCTTTTCATAGTTTTGTGGCAAGATGCCCAATTTTAAGAAAAGATCAGGTTGGGTCTATCATCAAGAGGGGAGTATTGCTGAACTACATGGTTTCCCAACATGTTATCAACTACCATAAACTACTGGGAGGGTCATCTGGCATCCCAGGTATTTCCCTGTCTCATGCTGATTGGTGGCTGCTAGGGGGTTGCTATGGGTCCCCACCTAGCCTGAGTCAGGGACACCTGGCGCAGCAGATCTCTCCTGTTATTTGTAGATAAACAACTCAGCAGGGTGGATATGTGCCTAGGAGTGCTCTATGGGTCTTTCCAAAGACAAAGGTCATGCCCCTTCCTTGGACAGGCTTTGCTCTGAGGTAGAGGCTTGCTGAGAGCCATTGCCAAGTAGGAATAACGCATCGAAATTTCCTTGCCAGCGTACCCCAATGTTAAATGGACTTGCCTTGGAAATTTGCTGTGACATTGCATGTGTGTTTGAGAAGGTGACCCTGCTCAAGGACCAGGGTGGATCCAGGCTTAGGGTGTATCCTGCAGGTTTTAGGAAGTATCCTGCTCCTTGGGTTTAAGGCGTTCTTGGTTTAAGACAAATCTGGGTTTAGGGAAGTTCCAGGTTGAAGGTTATTGCTGCTGGGAATAGGGCATTCCTGCTGCCTGAGTTCCCCTTGAGTTCTCGTGGAATTCAGAAAGTATTTGGGACGTGAATTATGCGGGCAGAACTTGGATTTCCCCAGAACGTGTTTGTACAGGGCCAGTGTGAGTTCGGGAATAAAGAATTGCTATTTGAATCTACAAAGCTGTGAGTGGCTCGTGATTTTGTGCCAGCCAAGACTGCGGGAGAGGCTGGTTTTTCAACTCCACATTGGGAACGAACGGATAGCTGGGTTTATTCTAGAAACTTCTAAAGGAAGATCCAAGGTGATTATACCTGGAATAAAAATTGGAAAGAGCCAAAGGTGTCCACGGTGTCAGGCCAGGCCAGTTATATCTAGGAGAGAATTACACTCAGGCAGAGAAACTGAAGTCTTAAAGGGAAGCTACATTGTGCAAGAAAGGTAATGAACTCCCTTTTCATCTGTTGAGTCTGGACAATGGGGAGCTGTTCAAGTAGACGTGACCAATGTCTGATAGAACACTCTGGCAGGATTCAGTAGAGAGGTAAAATCACACACAGCACCAGGCCAGATCCAAACCTGGAGCTCGAGAAGATTCAAGGTGGAGCAGTTTCAGACAACTTGATCAAAATCACTCCTGAAAAACTCTTAGTAAATGTCATCAGGTTTCTAAAGAAGTCACCATGAGTTCTAGGCATGGGTTTCTGCATCATTTTCATCTATTCTGAAACACATCTCTTTTTATTCACACCTGAAATTAATGGTTAATGTCTTAAATGGTGAAAAACCAGCCTCTACCTCAGAGCAAAGCCTGTCCAAGGAAGGGACATGGCCTTTGTCCTTGGAAAGACCCACAGAGCACTCCTAGGCACATTCCCACCCTGCTAAGTTGTTTTTCTACAAATAACAGGAGAGATCTGCTGCGCCAGGTGTCCCTGACTCAGTCAGGCTAGGTGGAGACCCATAACAACCCCCTAGCAGTCACCGATCAGCATGAGACAGGGAAATACCTGGGATGCCAGATGACCCTCCCAGTAGTTTATGGTGGTTGATAACAAGTTGGGAAACCTTGTAGTTCAGCACGAACACCCCTCTTGGCTTAAACCAATCAGTTTAAACGAATCCCCGTCTTGTAGTAACCAATCACCCCTACCCAACTTGTTGGGCCAGTGAATGTGCTAATCATGTTTTAGAGTTGTTATTTGATTTTCCCTCGGTGTGTGATGATTTGCTAAGAGATGCTATGATGTATGTGGGGGTCCCTGCCTTCTCCAAAGAAATGTATAAAACTGCTGCAAACCCTGGGCTCAGGCCTCTCAGTGTCACCAGTTGCTCTGTGTGTGTGTGCACATGCGCAGAGGACCGAGCTAGCTCGCAATAAACACTTCTTTGCTATTTACATTGATCTTGGTCTCTGGTGGTCTTTTGGGGTCCCGAATTCGAGCATAACAATGGAACGAAACACTGTTTGGAGGATTTCAAAAGACAAATGCTCTACCAATGACCCAGACCCCCAGTCCCAATAAGTTTTCTGACTTTGTCTTCATACTTAACAAACCTTGGCCCCTTTGGAAAAACTAAGCCAGTTCTATCAATAATCAATGGTCATTAGGTTTGGGTTTGTTTGTTTTCCCAGTACAGCCAAGGGATCCAGTGTATGCCATGGTTGCAGAAGAATTATTTTGAGCTAATGGCATTTGAGAATCAGAGTTTTTGGAAATTCTGTTTTGCTTTTGAATTCTCTTAACTACCAAAATCAGTATTTCCCAGAAGAGTTCAACTGTCATAAATCTCTTCCCCAGAAGTTTCAAAACCAGGGACTATAGACATCTTTCACCAGAGGAAGCACTGGGATAATAAATCACCTAGACATTGTCATAGACCCATCCCATGGCCCATCTACTCTCCTGGGGGTTCTTTTATCTTTCCTAAAAGTTCTTTCCCATAAGCACTCTTTCTCCCCACTCCCTTTCTTTTAATCACATGGTACACAAACTCCAAATTCTAACTGCCTCTTTGAGTCTATTATTCTGTGAACTCCAACTTCCTCTGTGGATAGAGATCTGTCTTTTCTCTTGCTAATGTGTCTTTTGTCAGTTTAATTCACAAACCCCCAATACAGAACACTAGAGTATAGAAAGAGGCTGGGGATGAGGTTCAGTGGTAGAGCACTTGCCTACCTTCTACAAGGACCCAAATTTTTTGGCAGCCTCAGTACTGCCAAAAAAAGGTGTAGAAGAAAAAATATTCACTGAGCACAGTGTAAGGTTAGGCACTGGTGACCAAAAGGAGGCAGATTAAAAGCTGCTGAACAAGGCCATATTGAGATTTGCTCCTGGGTGAGACCCTCCAGTCCAACAGAGCTGGTTCCGGGGGGTTGCACCCAGGCTCAGCCAGATTGGAATTTTATTAGGTTTAGGGCAGGAAGGGAGGGCTTGAGACAGGAAAGGGAGGTTTTTAGAGTCCCCTGTCCCACTGGGGTTAGTCAGGGGATCTTGCCGAGCTCCTTGTCCTTCCAGGATTAGTCAGGAGACCCTGCTGATTGATAGTGCTGGTTATCACTGGGCACCCGCTTTGTTGTCCTTTCCCTCAGGGTTGCTTGGTGCTTTGTTCCCTTAGCCACCTCAAACACAGAGGCTCACACCTGTAATTCCAGCAATCTGGGAGACTGGGAGAGGAGTATTGAAGCCAGATTTAAAGATAGGTAGTTAGTGTAGTTAGGTAAATCAAGTAAAATTGAAAATGAAGGCCATGTTGAGATGGAGTCCAGGAAATGCAAAATAGCACTTGGAATGTTAATGTCCCCAAGGCCTAGAGCCCATCCCAAAGAAATGTTAATGAAACCGCTCCCAGCAAACTCAGAGATGCTAATCCAAAAGCCCTTCCTGCCCAGATTACTCCTTTGGCCCACCTATGCCCCACCCTTTGGGCCTTCCCACCTACATTCCATCACTGGAAGATAACAGAACAAAGGACAGGAATGCGGGAAAGCTGAATGAAGACCTTAGCTATAAAAAGGGGAAGATAGCACCCTTCCACGGATTCCACCTCTTGGTAAACTGTTACCACTGTTTACCAGCGACGAGTCCTTGTTTCCCCAATGCTGAAGTAGAATACCAGAGACGCACGCTGAGGCAAGGTTAGAGTGGAAAGCAGAAATTTATTAAAGGACCGCAGAAAAGACTTCTCCCCAGAGGAAGGAGGGGACCCAAGAGGTGGAATCCTGTCGCATTCCTGTCCTTTGTTCTGTTATCTTTCAGTGATGGAATATAGGTGGGAAGGCCCAAAGGGTGGGGCATAGGTGGGCCAAAGGAGTAATCCGGGCAGGAAGGACTTTTGGATTAGCATCTCTAAATTTGCTGAGAGCTGTTTCATTAACATTTCTTTGGGATGGGCTCTGGGCCTTGGGGACATTAACATTCCAAGAGTTGTTCTGCTTTTCCAGGACTCCATTCTCAACATGGCCTTCATTTTCGATTTTACTCAGTAGTAGACTGGATTTACCTAACTACACTGACTACCTATCTTTAAATCTGGCTTCAGTATCACAAGTTTGAGGCCAGCTTCAGCAACTTAGGGAGACCCTCTGCAAGACTTTTTTTTTTTTTTAATAAAAAATTTTTAGGTGTAGATGGACACAACACAATGCCTATTTTTTTTTTATGTGATGCTGAGGATTGAACCCAGGTCCCACCCTGCTAGGCCAGCGCTCTACCGCTGAGCCACAATCCCAGCCCCAAGACTCTGTCTTAAAATAAGAAATAAAAAGGGCTGGGGATATGGCTCTGTTGTAAAGCACCCCTGAGTTCAATCTCCAGTACCAAAAAAAAAAAAGAAAAATGTTTCCTCCCCAACAACAGGAAAAATTATTTTAGTAAAGTGGAGTGTCATGAAGGAATGGGGAAATGATTACTGGAGCGAGGATCAAAGAAATAAAGAAAAATATTTGCTTATACTGGAAAAGAGGTTTTTCCTGAAGGATTTAAATATTGTACTTTAAGGAAAATCTCTAAAACAAAGCTACCCTGTCCCCGCTGTGCGCAGCATAAGGAATAGAGATTCTAAGCGGAGGACAAGGTCCTGAAATCCAGTCTAGCCTGGGGAACTGTGAAGAGTAAGGTAGATCAGGAGCTACAAGGTCAGAGGCAGGCAGAAGTTTATTTTGCTGCAATCTTCCCCAAGGTCCCCCATAATCCCTACCCTTTGGGTGCTTAGGATCCTAGAAACCCCCTGGGGGTGAGGGGGGGGACTCGGGGGTCAGGACCTCCCACCTCTTTTCCTGCCCTCCCTTGGGTGGGTGTGAGCTCGCTCCCTGCAGGGGGCTCCTGCACCCAGCTTCACCCCTGATCTGTATCTACTCCCCTCCTTTCCTCGTCCCACCCCGTCTTCCCTTCAACCCTCTGTTCTCGTTTCACTACCGTGTGGACGGCCCTTCCTCCAGGTTTCACCCTCAGAGAGGGGCGCACCATGCTGCAAGCCTAACCACCCTTCCGCCTGCCCACCACCTCTGAGCTGCCCTGTTCCCCTCTCAAACACCTCGTGCTCTCCAACTGAGCTTATTTTATCCTCATCTGGTTGCAGCCTTCCTACTTTTAAAAAAAATATTTATTTTTTAATTGGACACAACGTCTTTATTTTATATTTATGTGGTGCTGAGGATCGAACCCAGTGCCCCATGCGTGCCGGGCAAGCGCTCTACCTCTGAGCCCCAGCCCCAACTCCAGCCTCCCCTCCTCATTAGCTCATTTACAGCCATCCATGATCAGTGGTGTGATCGGTTCACACCAACAGAACCTGTGTTTTGCAGAGCTGGTCTCGGTTGGTTTATGGGCATTTTCATCTGGTTCTTAGGGTTAGGGTTGTCTGTGCCCTGCCTGTGGCTCTGCTCAGGCCAGTAGCTGGGCCAGGCTGGCAGGCTCCCTTGGGTCTCTTTCTGGCCTTTGGGGCCTCCCTTCTCTGCACCCCCATTCCAGTTTCCCCTCTTCCTTGAGGCTTACCCTCTACATCTATCTTCACATTTGTCTTCACCCTCCCAGGGCCCAGGAAGCCAGATTTAAAGATAGGTAGATAGTGTAATTAGTTAGGTGCCAGGGTTCTGTTCTCATGACTAAAAGGCTCAGGGGTCACTCCAGTTGAACTGGGCTGACTGGGCTGCACAAAATAACCACACAAGAGACAAAAATACCTTTTCCTTTGGGGTCGCTGTGACGGCTCCTCTGACCTTCAGGGTCCTCAGAAAGAGAGAGTATGAGAGCATGGGCTGAGCCCTTTTATTGAGGAGAAGTTATTTAAATGAGGCAAGGGGTCAGGTTTCAGGGGGCTGAGTCTACATGATGTCCACTGTCAGCAGGTTGACTGACACCTGGGTAGGCCACACCCAAGGGCACAGTAAGAGAAGGGGACACACACAGGCACTTCAATGGAAGATTCTATCCTAAACAGGGCAAAGGGTTATATTACAAAGGTACAGGTGAGCACAGCTTCATCCATGGGGCTGTAGGAAGACACACCCATGCAGGAGACAGCGACCCTCGAACCCAAGAAGGGTGGGGAAAGCGCTGCCACATTTTTGTGACTGAGCGCCTCAACACCCAGCCGGGGAGTTACCTAGTCATGTGTAAGGTTGGTCTCCCACAGTTAGATAAATTGATCTAATAATGAGTAAAATCGAAAATGAAGGCCATGTTGAGAATGGAGTCCTGGAAAAGCAGAACAACCCTTGGAATGTTAATGTCCCCAAGGCCTAGAGCCCATCCCAAAGAAATGTTAATGAAACAGCTCTCAGCAAATTTAGAGATGCTAATCCAAAAGTCCTTCCTGCCTGGATTACTCCTTTGGCCTACCTATGCCCCACCCTTTGGGCCTTCTTATCTACATTCCATCACTGAAAGATAACAGAACAAAGGACAGGAATGCGACAGGAATGCGGGAAAGCTGAATGTAGACCTTAGCTATTAGAAGGGGAACACATTCGACCTTCCACGGATTCCACCTCTTGGATCCCCTTCTACCTCCGGGGATAAGTCTTTTCTGCTGTCCTTTAATAAAGCGTCTACTTTCCACTCTAAACTTGCCTTGGCTTGCTTCTCTGGTGTTATACTTCAGCATTGGGGAAGTAAGGACTCGTCATCCTTAAACAGTGGTAACACCCATGTGCCACTCATTGACAATCAGGACAATGTCACTGTGCCCACATTTATGCTCCCATACATTTGTGCATTCTTGCCTCCAGTAACAGGTCCCTTGAGCCTGGTCTGTCCCACCCTCCCCAAGCACAAGGTTTAGGATCAAGCCCAGTGAGAGGTGGGAGGTTCTGAATCCCAAACCTGACACCCTTGATGAGGCCACAAGACTCTCCATGACTCAGTTTTCTTATCTTTTAAATGGAGACATTGTCTGCTTTGCTCAGGAAAACATAAGATGAGGACTCTTGGGCTACCAGTAGAACCTTGGTTTTAAAACAATCACCTTCACATAATACCTGTGTGATCTTAATTATTAAGTTACTTCACTTCTCTGTACTTCATTACTCCTGCATAGAAAAAGAGGTTAAACTAGCTCCAAATGTGGTCTCCAGAGTTTCCAGGATACTTTTAGGGGATGAATGAAGTCAAACTCTTCCCATAACAACATTCATAGCTATTTCCCATTTTCCATCCTCACTCTCTTGAGTATACAGTGGAATTTTCCAGAAACAATATGACACTGCTCTAATAATAACTTGCAATGGGTCTGTTATTTTTAAACGAATTAATACATTTTATTTTCCTTCTGTTTTTTGCAGTACTGGGGTTGGAACAAGGACACTTTACCACTGAGTACATGCCTATCACTTTGTACTTTTTAATTTTTGACACAAGGTCTCACTAAATTGCTGAGGCTGGCCTCAAATTTGTGAGGGTCCTGCCTCAGCCTCACTCGTCGCTGAAATTACAAGCCTGACTGACAGCACCCGGCTGAATTAACACATTTTAAACTTTTTGTTTCATTTTGTTACAAACAAATATCTAGGGCTAGGGATGCGGCTCAAGTGGTAGCACGCTGGCCTCGCACACGTCAGGCACTGGGTTCAATCCTCGGCACTACATAAAAATAAATAAGTGAAATAAAGGCATGCTGTCCATCTACAACTAAAAAATAAATATTAAAAAAACCAAATA